>NC_068303.1:30599719-31231281 GCF_025860055.1 Xyrauchen texanus
ACTTATCCTCTTGTTTAGTTGTACATCTGAACTTGCACATCTCTTTCTGTCCTTGTTAGAGCCAGTTGTCCTTTGACTTTGAAGACTGTAGTGTACACCTTTGTATGAAATCTTCAGGTTTTTGGCAATTTCAAACATTGTATAGCCTTCATTCTTCAACAATGATTGACTGATGAGTTTCTAGAGAAAGCTGTTCCTTTTCTTCTTTTTTTTTTATGCTATTTTTGACATAATATTGACCTTAAGACATGCCAGTCTATTGCATACTGTGGCAACTTAAAAACAAACACAGACAATGTTAAGTTTCATTTAACAAAACAAATAGCTTTCAGCTGTGTTTGATATAATGGCAAGTGATTTTCTAGAACCAAATTTGTAATTTAGCATGATTACTCAATAATGTGTTGGAGTGATGGCTGCTGGAAATGGGGCCTGTCTAGATTTGATCAAAAATTACTTTTTGCAAAAAGTGATGGTGCGGTTTGTGATCAGTTGAATGCCACTTTGGTAAATTAAAGTACCAATTACCTTCCGAAACTGCAAAGTCTGTACATTATTCAAAACTTTTGGCCACCAGTGTGTGTGTGTGTGTGTGTGTGTAGCAAATTTGATATAATAAGTGAAATATACTCTATGAATTGGAATTTAATCATAATCTGTATCAATACCCTGCCCTAGCATTTATACATCATAGTAGTTCTCCCTTGGTACTGTCTTTAATTTCTGCTGATAATTTAAAATGGGGGTAAAATGTGCTTAAGTATCTTGAAAAATATTGTGGTAATGTAGGCTAAATGTAGGCTTCATTTTCTTTATGCAAAATACAATTTTATTTTTATATTTTAGGGCTGTCAATCAATTAAAAATTTTAATAGAATTAATTACATGCTGATTACTTAATCGCATATACAAATATTTGCTGAGAAAGCCCCTCATATAACAATAATTCAATATATATTGATGAAATATTTATACTTAGTTATCTTTTAAATATTTAAAAAAATTGGCTTGTTAAAGGATCCATCAAATTTCAACAAGCCTCAGACATGCTTGTGTGGCGTTTCGGGTGTGTTGCGTCATAAACATAAAATGTTTAGGTCACTGTGTCATCCATCCATCCATCCATCCATCGTCAACCGCTTATCCTGTGTACAGGGTCGCGGGGGGCTGGAGCCTATCCCAGCTAACATTGGGCGAAAGGCGGGGGACACCCTGGACAGGTCGCCAGTCCATCGCAGGGCCACACATAGACAGACATACACTCACACTCACCTCCACATCCACACCTAGGGCAATTTTTTTGGTCACTGTGTCAAGTTAAATATAGTTTAATACTTAGAACACATCTTGAGATCCCTAAGTTTGAATTTGCGATCCATCAAGTGTTTTGAACGCAAGAACGTAACACATGTCTGTTTTGTGCTGTCTGGTTGTTTTTTTTCACTGAATAAACTGCGCGTTGCCACACGTCTGAAATTTCAATTACTGCCCTCTGAAGTAAACAGGTGGTACTACAAGCTTGCATTTCTCAGGAAGCTTCCTTATTACAATCCGGGGACATTGCGATTAATTGCGTAACTTTTTTTTAACACGTTATTTTAAATAAAATGAATAGCACTGAATTAAATCGACAGCCCTAGTGTGTGTGTGTGTGTGTGTGTGTGTGTGTGTGTGTGTGTGTGTGTGTGTGAGCGTGTATTTATCACTTTGTGGGGACCAAATGTCCCCATAAGGATAGTAAAACCCGAAATGTTTGACCTTGTGGGGACATTTTGTCGGTCCCCATGAGGAAAACAGCTTATAAATCATACTAAATTATGTTTTTTGAAAATGTAAAAATGCAGAAAGTTTTCTGTGAGGGTTAGGTTTAGGGGTAGGGTTAGGTTTAGGGGATAGAATATAAAGTTTGTACAGTATAAAAACCATTATGTCTATGGAAAGTCCCCATAAAACATGGAAACACAACATGTGTGTGTGTGTGTGTGTGTGTGTGTGTGTGTGTGTATATATATATATATATATATAATTATATGGTTCATTTATTACTACATTTTTGTATTGATTTGGGGTTGAACATATAGGACATATCCTTGACAGGTTTTGTGTGAATCACCCCAGTACATTATCCCTCCTATACTTAATAGTTTGGACACCTAGAAGAGCATTTGAAATGACCACTGCCATCATTATTCGTGTGCTTAATAAAATATATGTTTTATCACTAAAATAACTATCTTGCTTCCTTTTGTTAGGCAATGGAACTATAGATTTCCCAGAGTTCCTGACGATGATGGCCAGGAAAATGAAGGACACAGACAGCGAGGAAGAGATCCGTGAGGCCTTTCGGGTATTCGACAAGGTTTGTGCTCTTACTGCTTTATCTGGGATAACTCTTTTATTTCAGCCAGAAATGACCTTAAGTTCAAAGTAGTGGATAAATCATGTTGTCCCCTGCTCTTTCTCCAGGACGGAAACGGCTACATCAGTGCTGCAGAGTTGCGTCATGTCATGACAAACCTCGGTGAGAAGCTGACAGATGAAGAAGTAGATGAGATGATCAGAGAAGCTGACATTGATGGTGACGGTCAAGTGAACTACGAAGGTAAGTTCTAATGAACTGTTGAGTTGTTTGTTCGAGCTCTACCGTGCCTCTTTTAGACATATTTAGTTGTGAACAATATCAAAGGCATTACACTATTAGGGGTGCACCAATATTGAAAGTTTGACTGAAACCGATACCATCAATGTTTTTTGTGGCTTAATATGACACATTTTTATGAATCTATATATCTTTGTTTTAAAAAGACAATTTAACTTGTTTCCTTTTCAAATCGGATTGTAGAAAAGACTGAAAATAGTTTAGTTTTTTGCAACCTTATAAGATACTATCTATTTCCAATATCTGCCATATCAGATCGATACTGACAATAATGCTCCAATCGGCTGAAACCGTAATATGTTTTATTTTTCATAATTTATCTCCATCAAGATGTCCCAGAATGCACAAGGGACACTTTTTGTTTTGCTGAAAGCGGAGCCTCTTGATGCACATGAAAGCTGTTCGGAAAGGGGACGCTAATTACCGTGTGAATGTTGCCTTCACTTCTTGATTAAAAAATTAATAAACCATTTAACAATTTAGCAGCTGGCTGCACATCCTGGCATTTGGTCAAAAGCAACTGCCTAATCTCATTTTCTCTCCATCTCTCCTCTCAGAATTTGTACAGATGATGACCGCAAAATGAAGCCGCCACCTTCTGCAGTGCCCTCTTAGAAGAGAAAAACAAATCAGTCACATGTTTTACTTACCTCTTGGGGGAAAAACAAAGTTTATTTATTCATAATGTTTCTGTTTTAAAATAATTAAATGTTAAAATTAAGTATCCATCTGTCCACATAGAAAATAACGGAAAAACGTCAAATATCTGCATGAAATGGTTAGTGATCCTGTCCCCAAAGATCAGTCTAGCATCAGTTATTCAAGAGAAAAATAACCTGTAACTCCCTTCAAACTGAAGAAAAACAGCATTTGGTGAACTCTTTCAGTTCCATCTGCTCTTGATAATGTTTGGGCTGGCCATCCTCCTTTCGTTCTCTTGTTTTCCTGTTCTTCATGCATGCAGCTTGAGCCCGGAGCTCATTCTCCAGCCAATCAGAGCCTGCAGAGTCACCTGAAGTGTTGTTTTGTGGGTTTTTGTAATTTAAGAGGAACCGTAAGTAGAGGGAGAGATTGTAAATTCAAGTTTGAAGTGAAACAGGGCTTTAATTAATGTAATGTGGGGGATCAAAACGTAAAAAATATAATAATACAAAAACAACAAAATTTCAAACGTTCGGCATGATTTATTGTTTAAGATATTTAAATTTTTTAGTTGTTATTTTGTTTAAATTACTTTCTTTTCCTGGACATCTCCTCTGTGGTGTGCTGCACCATGATGATGGAGATGATGGTGGAATGTTCTAGATGGTTGGAGGAGTGTGGCTGAGCCCCTCTGTTTCTTTACTCTTGACCGGTGTATTCTCCCCTGGAGCGGGAGTCTGCACTCCACTCTTCAGTTTGCTTTCATTCCAAGTTTTACATGCTACTGTTTTAATATTTCCTTAAAATAAAGTGACCATGTACTTTACGACTACTGCTCTGCTTTTTGAGTCATTTTTTTATGTATGAAAACTCCATGACGTTACCAATGTGTAAGCTGTAATGTTTAGTGTGGAATGCAAAAGGAGGATATTTGAAGAACATTAGCACAACAACGGTTAATAGTGACACCAGCTGTTAACCTCGAAAAAACAACATAAAAGCATCTTAAAGCTAATTTATACTTACTGGGCAAACAGGAAATATGACCACAAACAAAACGTTTTTGTCTTACTAAGGAGGTGTCCTTTTGATATCTCTCGTGTCTGCGCACATAATTTAAATTCTTGACCTAGAAGAACTGGGCTAGTCGAATAGCACTGATGATTGGTTAAAACTAATCGTGGGTGTGGTTTTGACGTGACATTCTTTAGTCCATATAGGACAGTAAATGCATTATTTTAAAACAATGCCACTCGTAGCATAAACGCATGCACGAAGAATGTGAATCTTCAAAAACAAATAAGAAGAATGTGAAAACGACATAAATATTGATCTGTTTCTCACCCACACCTATCATATTGCTTCTGAAGACATGGATTAAACCACTGGAGCCTTATGATTACTTTTATGCTCCTTTATGTGGTTTTGGAGCTTCAAAATTTTGGCCAACCTTCACTTGCATTGTTTGAACCTTCAGAGCTGAGATATTCTTCTAAAAATCTTAATCTGTGTTCAGCAGAAGAAAGAAAGTCATACACATCTAGGATGGCATGAGGGTGAGTAAATAATGAGAGAATTTTCCTTTTTGGATGAACTATCCCTTTTAATCATTTTTTTTTTTTTTTTGGTTCATTGAAACAAGCTGTTCAAAAGAATCGGTTCATGGAAATCAGACTTCCCACTATTAGAGTAATGGTATAAATGTTTTCAATTCAATTTATATGTATTTGTAGTCTTTAGAAATCAGAATGAAACGGTAATTATGTCAAATTTGGTAAAAATGTACTTTTAAACTTTTTTTTTAATACCCCGTTTTTCTGAAATTCTCTGTGGACCCCATAGCACCCCATTGCAGCTCCCCAGTTTGAAAACCTCTGGTGTCGCCTATTCTTTTATGGATTTTTTTTTGTCCTTTTTGGAGCTTGACACTCCTGGTCACTATAAACTGTCATTGTTGTGCAGCAATTATTAAAAAAATCTAACTTTATATTAGGTGTTTCAAAAAATAAACAACATTTAGAATGACATTTTGGTGAGTAAATAGTTGCAGAATTTGCATTTTTGGGTGAACTATTCCTTTAAGTGTTGTAAATGTTTCCTTCCCTGCTGTCAGTTTGCATTAATTCACCGTCTCTTTGACATCCTTCCTGTTGGAGCTCTAATAGATCAGTGACACACCACACCACCTGTGTTCCAACTAAATGACAGGAAATGACTTCCTGTTGAGACAAAGAAGCCATCAAACATTTAATAATTTTTTTGAATGGTCCTCCTTTTTCAAGCTCTCTCCTTTTCTCAAGTGCCATTTAAACCTTCATGCATGTACAGTATATGTCATGTAAACTTATGTACACAATTCTCTATTAAAAATGACCTGCATAATGCAAAGCTAATCTTTACTGCTGGACACCCAGGCCAAGAAGCAGGAGAGAGTGTCACTCAGCAGACCCACACATTTTGACATTTAAGCCGTTCGAGCTTAAACAAAGCATATCAATATTTCACGTGAAATGATGCACCAGTAAGAGGAGAGCAGGATTTTGGGGGGTGAGAATGTGTTGCATTTACCAGCCTCCCCCACTCCTTATCTCAACCATCACCAACACATAGACTAAACCCCTCTCCGAAAACACAAAACACAGACACACAACACAGATATGATCTCCTGCATCTTCAGACACCATCAGTTGTGACACGTTATTTTACCTAAATCTGTATGAGCATTATATTTGACCTGTAACTACATTTAAACTGAAAACAACTCTTTAAAGGGATAGTTCACTTAAAAATTAAAATTCTATTCTCATTTACTCACCCTCATGACGTTCCAAACTTATATTGACTTTCATCTGTAATGTTAGACTGAATGCTAGCCTTATGCCGTATTTGGATGGGATTAGTTTTCTAATATATATATATATAAAGTATGATCTTAACGGTAGTTCACGTAGGTCAAAATACATGAGGAGAAGCGTTTGGACAGGGTTAGATTTCTCAGAGGACCCTTCAGTTAGCCGAAAAATAGTAGTTATATTGCTCTGGAATTTTTACAGAGGTTGTGTGAGAAAAACACAGACTTGTCAAATTTGGACGGGATTAAAATCACATCTTTGAAACCTGAATTTCGCTAACCTCCTCAGGGAAAACTAGTCCTGTCTGAATAGGAATATAGTCACCATTCACTTTCATTGTACGGAAAAATATGCAATAAATGTGAATGGTGACTATGTCTAGCATTTTGTCTAACATATACCCTTTGTGCTCAACAAAGAAAAGTTAAGAAATGTGAGTAAATGATGGCAAAATTTAAATATTTTTGGTGAGCTAACCCTTTAAGGCAGTCATCAACCATACCATTGAAAACCTCTTATGAAGGCATCATAAGCATAAGACACAAATGACCAAGAGCATGAGCACATGACTCACCCGTTTATGCATCTCCGAGCAAAGATAAGTGATTAACTAGAAGGCAAACATGGGTATGGAGCCTTTTTTTTTTTTGTTTTTGTTTTTTGCCTAAAGTTGCAAGGTTGTAACAATATGAGTTACACAATTCTCACAATCCTTTCAAAAGAATGAGAAGCACACTCTATATCCAAACGTATGTATACACTTCTGGTTTGGCTATTTCTGTAATTCCACTGCAGGCAAATCTTGAAAATTATTTAATTTACCCTCATGGTATCCCAGATGTTTATGCTTTTCTTTCTTCTGCAGAACACAAAGATTTTTAGAAGAATATTTCAACTATTTAGCTCCATACAATGTGAGTGAATGGTGACGAAAACTTTGAAGCTTCAAATTGCACAGAATCCAGTGGTTCAATCCATGTCTTCTGAAGCGATCCAACTGGTTTTGTGTGAGAACAGACCAAAATATAACTCCTTTTTCACAATAAATCTTGACATCGGCAGTCTCCTTGGCGATCATGATTTTTCAAGCTTGATTTCATTTCCTAATGCCATCTAGTGCTCTGCGCATGCGTCAAGAACTAGGAAGTGTAATCGAGCTTGAACTCATGAACGTGCCTAGAGACTGCAATGGCAAGATGTACAGTGAAAAGGAGTTACATTTTGGTCTGTTTTCACCTAAAATGGATTAGTTCACTTCACAAGACATGGCTTAAACCACTGAAGTCACTGAATCTGCTGTAGAAGACCTGAATTGGCCTGCACAAAGCCCAGACCTGAACCCCAATGAATACCTTTAGGATGCACTAGAACTCCCACAGCGACACAGTCCACATAGCCCAACATCAGTGCCTGATCTCAGTGATGCTCTTGTGTCCCATCCCAATGGGACCCAACCAATCCCATAAATTGGCAAGTCTTCCTTTCTGGTAAACACTAGTAACACTGCAACATCCCTTGATGAAAGATCACCTCGGCCTTCAACAGCTGTTCCTACAGTAATGACTTCACCATTTTGACAGATCTCCAATCAGATTGTATCAATTTCCCAGAACAGTTACTGCAAAACTGGCAAAAAATTTTTTAGCATTATGATACCAATCAGTATGCAATAGCGAATCAGGTGTCAGGCTGGCTTGTTATGGTGTACAATCAGATCGAGCTGAAAGTGGGGCAGTCCTATCAGTTTGACAACAAATCCTCATATCTTCACAAATACACATATTTTTCTAATTTGCTGGCATGGACTTAATCTGAATACCAGATTATTTATTTAACCCAATGTTCCAAAGAGCATCATGTGTGCTTCAGTAGAAGCAATGAAGTCTGACCTTTTGTACAAAGGAGTTACCATGGTCAATGTCACAAATGTATTACATTTGATAGTGACCTTGAAATAATACTGAATCTTAAATATTTCTATCGTTCTGTCTATCCAGGTTTAAATGGGATTTTAAATCCCAGATTTTCAATGTGCTCTCCACTGTACACATTATGCTGCTATCTACTTTCAATGCATTTGATTTGAACCAGTGTTTTGATTACATGCAGATAGCAGGAGAAAGTGTCAGGCAGACACACTAAAGCAGAAACCCACAGTCACACTGAGACGCCATAAGAAGTATTATTAGTATGTGCTGTATATTGTGCACATTATTTGAATTCTCTCTGCACAGAATGTCCAATTGAACATTTTCCAAAGTGTGCAGTATACAACAGAGCTTTCTCATGAAAAGAAACATGCACACACGACAAGTTAAACAATACACTTTCAGACAGATTTTGTAAATTATTGCTTCATAGCTGAATTGCATCATGTATCAGCCCAGCGAGGGTGCAGAGAGGAGGGTTTTTTCCCAGCACAACCACAAGAGACATATGTGTGTTTTGCATGAGTTAAGATAACTGCAGCAGCTCTCTGACCTATATACTCAAACAGCATTGGAGCAGACGCAACAAATAGGCCCTTCAATTACAGAAGCAGTGAAAAACAGCCCTCAAGCTCCTTAGATCAGATATTCTGTGAATAATTAATGCATTTATCAAAGCATGAAAAAAATAAATAACATTTTTTAAAAGAGACCACAGAGCACAGTGACTAAATGTGAAAAACTCTTGCTTTAACTGGCATATCCCAGCTTTGCTTTGCTGCATGAATCCTCAACAGCGTTTCAGTGTGACTATATGCATGGTTGTTTTTGTTTATACACGCTTTATGTATATCCTCAAATTTCTTAGGAGAAAAAAAAACGAATACATGAAAATAAAAAGGAAAATGTAGACAAATTTTGACATACAGTAAGAGTAGATCAACGCAATTAATCTGGATAGCATAGATCTTACAGTCTGTTATTAGAAAAATTTGACATGAAATGACAATATTTCATATTGAAATCATTGACTTTTGATTGCAGACTCTCCTTTACAAAAAAATCTAGAGGTCTGGCAAACTTGCCACAAATTTGCGAAAATAATGTTCACATGCAAATTAGCTTGCAATTTGCTGCAAATGTTTGCCAGAAGTTTGCAGCTCTTCAACGTTAGTGGTGAAACTGCAGCAAACCTTTGGCAACAATGGGCAATTTGCAGCTTCTGGCAAACATTCAGGTGCAAACCTGTGGCAAAAATGAAGGGTTTGACACAAAGCTCATTTGCTTGTGAAAATAATCAGTGGCGAACTTGCGGCAAGTTTGCAGCAAATTTGCCAGAACTCTCCATTTTTGTAAGGGCAAGTATCTTAAAAATGAGCATATTTTGAGACATTATTGAGTGCGTTTACATGGGCAGTTATAGTCAAGCCACAGTCTTCATCTATCTGTCTAAGAATACATGACACCCCTTACAAAAATCTAGAGTTCGGGCAAACTTGCCACAATTTGCCACTCATTATTTTTGCCGTAAATGTTTGCCAGAAGTTTGCAGCTCTTCACTGGTAGTGGTGAACCTTCGTCAAATCTTTGGCAACAATGGACAATTTTCAGCAAATTGATGCCGAAAATGATCAGAGGAAAATTTGCCATGAACTCTCGATTTTTTGTTAGGGACTATGCATAATCGAATAGCCGAAGGAAGGACAACAGCTGAGGAAGTGTAGTGACCAGTTGCATCAAAGTAGCGCTTAAAATTAGTCAGCAAACTAGCTTCTAAACAAGCATACAACAGGCACAGCAACAAAGGAAAACTTTACAGCCGTGTGCAATTCTTACATTCTTTATGCATTGATTTTGGTGCAGATCCGATGCACGTTATCCGTATTGTTTATGGTGATGAAAAAGGCAGACAACGATGCAATTTGCTCCTGGATTTTTCAAACTATACAAGCTAAGCTTTGCTTCACTTAGCGCCTTCAATAAGAATATTATCCTTATACACAATGTGAATAACAAAATGTTTAGACTGGGGAGAGATGTCATGCATAAATAGACAAATAAAGAAAATGTATGGTTTGTCTATATTTTCCCAATGATCGCTGGTATTTTATAGGTTTGTTGTCCATATGTCACTTGTTGTCACTGCACCTGTTATTTTCTTCAGGCTGAATGTTCTAGAAATATCATGCTTTCTGCCTCATTCTATGAATATAATCCACATTAGATCAGTCAAAGAAGTGATTATTACCACTTTATGATAATTGGAAAGTAAGATATATGCTGTAGATAATGTGTAATTTGTAATGTTTACATTCTGCATTCATGGTGCTAATGCTATCATGCTAACATTGGCCATATTGTATTTTATAATGGAATTTCTGAAAATAGTCCACATTAGATCATGAATTTTGTGCTTGTTTTTAATGAAAGACATTTGATACTACTGCAAAGATGGGTGTTGTGTGATTATGAGTGTATACAGTCAATGGGCAATATACAGACAAAAGAATAATAAATAGAGCCACATCAATGTGTTACAGGTGTGAATGGCTTACAGACTCCAAAAATGAACATTCTAGCATTTGCCATAATAGGATGAGTTCTATTCAGAATTGATCGTCCCTATGCCTTATTCCCTTCAAATACTTTACCATCCACTGTGAGAGCTTTGGAAAGCTGAAAGGTGTGGGGTTCAAAAATAACATTTATTCAGAACTCACCTTTTAACTAATGTTTATTGGAAATTCAGTATGAAGCGATATTATAGCATGGCTATCACGATTGCTGTCCCTACGAAGAGCCATTTTGAGGCTAATTTATCCCATTTGCAATGCTGGGACATTTGTGTTGTTGTTGTTCTTCTTCTTCTCTGCTTTGTGTTGCATTCAACTTATGGGTTAAACACACCTCTGTTTTATGAAGCATGCCATTACGCTTAGGCCAGTTGTGGTCCGATTGACATGTATACATGCTGGATGAAGCTGAAATGAAGCTGAAAAGTTAGAATGAAATATAAATTTTAAAGTGCATTGAAACACATTTCTTATCTCTTCTGAAACTATGGATGTACATTACATTTCTGGGGTCCTTTTCTCAGGAAAAAGAGGCAACAGTGAAGGTCCCAATCTGTTCTCCAATTAGTCTCATTGCAGCAGCTGGAGATAATGAAACAATCTTGAATTAACTGAGATATTCTTTTCTGTTTGAACCTTCTGCAGCTTAAGCATGTCGTTGTATGTGTGTGTGTGCACTCTGGAGCTCTGTTAAGTGGAGGGAAATATCCCTTACTATCATTTAAGACACAGATACTAAGTTGAAGAAAGCTTCCCCTGGAAAACTGCAGATGGGAGGGAGATGACTATCAACTTGACAAACATGGGGGAAAGACAACCACTGCAGATTGAAGGGAGGTGAGGCAGTTTGTAGAGGGTTCCCGGGCTTTTCCACATCCGGAGGAAACCCTCAGAACCATCTCTTGCTTTCATTCTCTATTTCTTCCTTTGTCTTTCCTGGTTAAATACAGCTTAGATAAGCATGAATGGATATTCACCAGCAAATACTGTATATACTGGTGAACTATGGTCTTTCTGGTGAAGCTGGTTGACCAATGAAGTCTTTCTGGTTAAGAATCCCAGTGGAGACACCAGAACACCTCCATCCCAAAACTCAACATCTGCTGGGCTTTTTAAATCATGAGGGTGAGTGAATGGGTGAATTCCAGTCAAAAGTGATCATCCCTATACCCTACACCTTATGAAGGTTAGAGCTCTTGATGTGGGCACTCTGACAAGAACAGTTTTAATGTATCCTTCACTCCAAATCTTGTGAAATGACCCTTTGTGATAAAATTTACTTTCTTACTTTCGTTTGGAATGACAAATGATGAATGACTTTGAGTGGTGTCCCCTTCCCGAAGTGCCTTTCAAGGACCTGACGGGGAATCCCGAAGTGCCCTTCAAGAACCTGAAGGGGAATCCTGAAGTCTGCGGTAAAGGGAAACCCCACTATTGCAGCGCAATGAAACCTTTACATAGCGCACACAGATGTTGTGTCTTCAGCAGCTTTCGCACATTAAACCATTTTCTTTTTGCTAGAGTCCACTTTCTGTTTATATATTTACTGTATTGCCTTGACTCACTTGTGTTGTCAATTTTCTTGTCAGGTTGATGTCAAAAGAATAGTGCTAATCCATGTGGTGTCCCAACATTCCTAGTCCTAGTTACCTAAAGTCCTCTGCAAAAACACTTTCCAGGTCTTCATGCTCATTCACAGCATAGCATATAATAAAGCCTGACCATTTAACCAAGAATAACTTTATGTACATGTTTTTAATGTCGTAAACTCCTTCATGTGTCTACTTGCCATTAAGCAACCAGGCCAATTGGGTGCTTAGGTGACCTGGCTGGAATCACTCAGGATGCCCAGGATTCAAACTTGCGACTCGAGGTGTGGTAGTCAGCATCATTACTTGCTGAGCTACCCAGGCACCTGACGCTGCCTTTTGATGGAGAGATGCCCTGACGCATTTTCTGCATTGTGAAAGGGAAGACAGGCTTCTCTTGTATCTCGATGACCAAAGGGGATATTTAGACCAGTGGCTCTCGACCAGTCACAACCCGAAAATTGGCCACAGATCTGTTCTGATAGGATTGCAGAAAAACAATGCAAATTCAAGTAATAAAATGCAACTAAGTATTTATTCGTGCACAGGGCCATTTTTGGCCATTTTGGCACCCTAGGCGAGATTGTCATAAATGCCACCACCCAGACCATCATGTGCGTCCAATATGTGGAACACCAGAACAAGTGAAAAAATACCTTTTTATTTACCGTTTTTCTCCTAAAGTTAAATATATATTCACTCCATGACAAAATATTTGCTGAGTTACCGCTCCATTGTAAAATTATTTCAATTATTTCAAATTATTTTATCATGTTTTCTGGCCAAATTAATTTTAAAATACCACAGCGAACCTTTGGTCGTAGCAATCATCACTCAACACTTGCGTTCTTTCATTGTCATTAATTTTTTATGCATAGGGTATATACAGTCGTATGCAAAGGTTTAGGCACCCCTGACAATTTCCATGATTTTCATTTATAAATAATTGGGTGTTTGGATCAGCAATTTCATTTTGATCTATCAAATAACTGAAGGACACAGTAATATTTCGGTAGCGAAATGAGGTTCATTGGATTAACAGAAAATGTCAAAATCAAAACGAAATTAGACAGGTGCATACATTTGGGCTCCCTTGTCATTTTGTTGATTTGAATACCTTTAACTACCTAGCACTGATAAATTGGAACACACAATTGGTTTGGTGAGCTCATTAAGCCTTGAACTTCATAGACAGGTGCATCCAATCATGAGAAAATGTATTTAAGGTGGCCAATTTCAAGTTGTTGTTCTCTTTCACTCTCCTCTGAAGAGTGGCAACATGGGGGCCTCAAAACAACTCTCAAATGACCTGAAAACAAAGATTGTTCAACATTATGGTTTAGGGGAAAAAGCTATCGCAGAGATTTAAACTGTCAGGAACATAGTGAGGAAATGGAAGACCACAGACACAGTTCTTGTTAAGGCCAGAAGTGGCAGGCCAAGTAAAATATGAGAGAGGCAAAGACAAAGGATGGTGAGAATGGTCAAAAACAGCCCACAGACCACCTCCAAAGACCTACAACATCATCTTGCTGCAGATGGTGTCACTGTGCATCGTTCAACAATTCAGCGCACTTTGCACAAGGAGAAGCTGTACGGGAGAGTGATGCGGAAGAAGCCTTTTCTGCACACACGCCACAAACAGAGTCACTTGAGGTATGCAAACGCACATTTGGACAAGCCAGCTTCATTTTGGAAGAAGGTGCTGTGGACTGATGAAACAAAGATGAAGTTATTTGGTCATAACAAGGGGCGTTATGCATGGCGGCAAAAGAACACAGCATTCCAAGACAAACACTTGCTAACCACAGTAAAATTTGGTGGAGGTTCCATCATGCTGTGGGGCTGTGTGGCCAGCGCCAGTACTGGGAATCTTGTTAAAGTTGAGGGTCGCAAGTTACGCCGGGGCTGGATATTTCAACAAGACAACGACCCAAAACACTGCTCAAAATCTACTCTGGCATTTATACAGAGGAACAAGTACAATGTTCTGGAATGGCCATCCCATTCCCCAGACCTGAATATCATTGAAAATCTGTGGGGTAATTTGAAGCTGGCTGTCCATGCTCGGCAACCATCAAACCTAACTGAACTGGATATGTTTTGCAAGGAGGAATTTTCCAAAATACCTTCATCCAGAATCCAGACACTCATTACAGGCTATAGGAAGCGTCTAGAGGCTGTTATTTCTGCTAAAGGAGGCTCAACTAAATATTGATGTGATATTTCTTTTGGGGTGCCCAAATTTATGCACCTGTCTAATTTCGTTTTGATGCATATTGCACATTTTCTGTTCATCCAATAAACCTCATTTCACTACCGAAATATTACTGTGTCCTTCAGTTATTTGATAGATCAAAATGAAATTGCTGATCCAAACACCCAATTTGTCAGGGGTGCCTAAACTTTTGCATCAGACTGTATACACTCACTGAGCACTTTATTAGGAACATCTGTAGTGTACACCTACTTATTCATCATTTGATTACCTAATCAACCAATTGTGTGGCAGCAGTGCATAAAATCATGCAGATATGGGTCAGGAGCTTCAGTTAATGTTCACATCAACCATCAGAATGGGGAAAAATGTGATCTCCGTGATTTATACTGTGGCATGATTGTTGGTGCCAGATGGGCTGGTTTGAGTATTTCTGTAACTGCTTATCTCCTGGAATTTTCACACACAACAGTCTCTAGAGTTTACTTGTTAAAATGATCCAGTGAGCAGCAGTTCTACGGACGGAAACACCTTGATGATGAGCGAGGCCAACGGAGAATGACTGGTTGGAGCTGACAGAAAGGCTACAGTAACTCAGATAACCACTCTGTACAATTGTAGTGAGCAGAATGGAATCTCAGAATGCACATCACGTCAAACCTTGAGACGGATGGGCTATAACAGCACCACAAGTGCTTGAGACCACAGAGGTTGTGCATCAAATAAAACTCTACAATATTTGGCCACAAATTCATCTGTCACTCGGTAGAAGCTGGTCAAAACAGGTAGATGCCAACATGAACAGACTGCAAGGCACGTCCTCATCTTTGAAAACCATGAACAATCTCATCGAAAATTACTGACGAAAATGTTAGTTGATGTTAATCAATTAATTTTGTCATTGTTAATGAAAATGATAATCATGATGATAATCAAACGGTTTACTTAAAACATACTGTTGACAAAAAATATAATGCTTCAAAATTATAATGCAAGATATTAACAATAAAGCACTTACATGTTTTTCTTTATTTAATTATTTTAAAGAAAGAAAAATCTAGAAAGAATTGATTCATATAACCCTGTTGGGGATTTACCCACTTGAGCTACAAGAGCTGAACATTGAACACGTGTACAATGAACTTTACTAAAGGTGGATTCTAAACATTGGTAGTGGTGGAGGAGATTACCCCTGTACTATGTAAATCACTTTGAATGTCAAGAAAAGCACCATATAAATGTAAAGAATTAGTTTATATTGGCATTCCTTGTGAACAACTACACTACCCATGATACAGCAGAGAAAGATCCACCAATCAAAGAACCGTGGCCAACAAAGAACACCAAAGAAGTCCAGTACAATTACGTAATTCGCAATGCTTCATGCAATTGTAGTTTGTACCCTCGTGAAAGAAAGTAAGTACAGTACCTTTGTCTTTTTGACTGATTTTCAAATACTTTTTTGCCTTAAAACAAAGTTTGATATGTTGTGATTCACCTTGGAGCTGGTTGGTTTGGTTCATGGCTTACAACTCTTTTATATGAAGGATTTTATGATGAAATGGTGAAAGTTTTACTACTCTACATACATGTAGAAAATCCTTACAGGTTCACTTGCAACAAGGATAAATGTGTGCTGGTTTAATTGCTGGGTTACAACTTGGTGTCAATGTTGAATCTGGGATCTGTAGCAAAACCATTTGCATAGTATGTGCTAACTTGCAAAGCAGAAACAAACATATCTGACCTTCAGACGTGTCCTGAAAAGTGGCTTGGAGATGTAATTCTGTCCCTATTGTTATACACCTTTGTTTTGTGCTTAGCTACCCATTTCAGCATTATTGAAACCTTTCTGCCCTCCAAAGCACCAAACATGCTCTCCGGCTTATAAATAAAAGAAGCCACTGCAGCAAGAACACAGCGTAACTCAGTGGGAACCGAAGGAAAACCTGAGCTGCCAGATTGTAATATACACCACAGTCTACAATTTCTGCTATAGTGCGCTTGTCAGATTTCCTTTAGCCATCTATCTTCCAGAATTTACGAGCAACAAAAAGATAAGTGACACTGTTCCGTGCTAGCATGGTATTGGGGGTAATAACCCAAAGGCCTAATCAACTAATGAGTCACTGGATACGAACGATAAGAGATTATAGGTTGCTAGTTAATGCAATCTTCTCATTAATGCAGGATAAGGGATTGTTAAGGGAATATTCTGAGTCCAGTACAAGCAGTGGTGGGGAAACAACTCTGAACAGTCAAGTTACACGTTTTTAAGTTTTAAATCATTTAAGCTACTAATACAACATAGCTAACTACATTGAAGCCTTTTAGGGGTGAGTGAATTTGAATAAAAAATAATCTTAACTGAGGGATGATTTTAAATTACTGTACTTTCCTTGGTAATCGACAGTGTGTTTATTCACATAAATAAACTGTTGAACCCAGAACATTCCTTTAAGCTACATTCGTTTTTATTGTAAAGAGATATTTTAATAGTGGTGTGATGAAGGGGAGGGTGTGGACGGGCCATGATGGTGCATGGCCGGTGCTGAATCAGCTGAATCAGCTGATCAGACATAAGTTTAACATTAAAACTTTATCCCACCTGAGACCACTGAGATGGAAATTAATGACTCACATCAGCTGCTCTCCATGTTATATTAATTTGATCTGGAGGCTGTTAGCAGCCATTATTTAAAATAACACTTTTGTTATCAAGTTTGAACTGTAAAAAATGTGTGGTGAACATCCGTTAAGATGGCATTCCAGGGACCAGTTTATGGCAGGGCCCCTCTCTAACTATCGGTGTGGAAGAAGATGTGCCACACCGTGACCGGATCCTTGGTGAATGAACCAAATTAAATGTTCAGCAACTTCAGAAAAGATGCTAAGACAACTGCCAGACATCTCTCACAGGGCAAAAAGGGGGACCTTCTGCACCCACCACCACCACCAAGGAGAGGACTTCTCATTTGACTACAGGTTGACTTGAGCTCATCAAACTCATTCCTAAGGTTTAGGCAAGAACTGCCATAAAAAATCCTTCAGGACCTCCAGGATGCAGCAGCAGTGGAGGGCTACAGAGATCTATTCATACCTATGTTTGGAGGCCTTAAATTAATATAAACTGTAACTCATCCACTCCATCTTCATGCAAAGTACAGCGTATGTTAATGATTATTGACTGTTAACACAACAGTTCAGGGGACAGACCTATTAACAGATAAACGAATGCGTGGATGATGACTTAACCATCTCATATCGTGTTTGGTCTCTATCTGTTCCATTTGATGACATTAATCATTTGTGTATGGGTAAAATGTTGAAGGCACTGTTTTAACACTGTACTTTATGATATGCAAATGAGTTCAACACTAGGGTGTGCAACACTGTGTCTACTTCAGACACCAGTGGTCAATCACACTCCAGGATCTGAAAGGCGCCAGATTTCAATCTCCTCCTCATCAGAAAGTGATAAATATGTCCCCAGGTAGACACACCCTTGTTCTACATTTCCAACTCGACGGGGAAGGAGACACCAACAGACACGCCACGCCCTGAGTTTCTGACCTGACGAAGAAAGAGACTACAAGATAGTTGAGGTTAGGCTTTTGCGAGCAAAACCTTTTATATTGCTTTCGGCTGCACTCTAGCTGAAAAAAGACCCACCATTGAGGGTCCTTATCTGACCCCTACGGCTCCTCCAGCAGCACAGCCCAGTCCACAAAGGACCTTTGCATCGGCAGATATTGCCTGTCCCACACGGAAGTGATGCAGCCAGCCTGCAAAGGACCTTGTAAAGATTCAACTGACCCAGCTGCCCAGTCCTCTCTTTAAGGACCCTCTTGTCGCTACCGAAGATCAGCATCCTCCAGCCCAGCGTGGCAACGACTACTGGATCGCAACTCTGCGCCCTTCCCACTGCACGCTACCCCGCATCACCAGTGGAAGACGTCTCTATTGCCGGATTGATCACCCGAATGTCTGGAACATAAATATAAATGTACCATACCTCTTTCTAGAGACCTTGGCATTAGTTTATATGTTTTTCTAACTTGCTTAGATAACAGTTACCAGGAGTCAGCTTGATACAAATAATAGGTATATTATTTGTTTAATGATAAATAAGCATTATTTATCACCATTTTGCCAGAGCCATTAGGTGGTTTCCCATAAGGAGTATTCCGATACAATTCTCTCCAATTGCAACATTCAGTTCAACAGCATTCCATTCTATGTTCAAATCATTTATTTGTTTTATTTTTTAATTCAGTGCTTTCCTTTTGGTTAATAGTTTAGTATCCTTTAGCAGTGCATATTCATTATTAGCATTATTAATTGATGTAATATTTACTCTTGCATATCTATTGTTAATAAATGTCCTTAATTTGATTACAACTGTGTCTTCATTGTGTTGATGATCAAAGACTCTACTAGTTGTTCCGACTCTCACAAATCCTTCAGCTAAATCAGCTGACTAACTCCCTCTAGTTTACATTAATTCTAAATTAGCGAACAGCTCTTTTGGGAGTGTTCTAAAATTGTTAAGATAGTATTTTTAACTTGTGCCTTGTACTGAAAAGGGGGAGGACTCATCTGATACACTCATAACCACACCTTAAGTGACACATGATCAAAAATCACTACGTCATCTGTGAATTGAGTAGAAACCTCTACATATGGTACCCCGTGTGAGGCCTACTAATGGCACTTTTCCACTGTACGTTGGACTCAACTCTACTCTCTTTACTTTTCTGAGCTTGCTTATCCACTACAGTTTAGTGCCATCTCAAAGTGGGTGGGATTATAGGCTGATTGTGATAGTTGCGCCGCCTCTACTGCCGTGACATCATCTTAAACAGTTAGTTACTGTAGGTGGTACCTCACAAGCCTGATTCATAGTTTCTTCACTCAGGTCTGTGGTACTATTTCAAATAAAATCAAATCACTTTATTGTCACACAACCATATACACAAATGTAACAGTGGGTGAAATTCTTGTGTGCAGTTCCGAGCAACATAGCAGTCATGACAGTAACGACATATACAAATTTACAATAAACAACATATTTACACAATTTATGAATAGGATAAGTTGCAGTAAATACAGTTGTTGTTTAAGCTTTGGACCATTTTACAGTGGTATAGTTCTGGCAAGGGTTTCCTCATTCAGGAAACTATATTATTAACAGGTTGTGATTATAAATTATAACTATTTGCTACTACTAAGTATAGCAAAGGGCTCATATACCTTGTAAGTCTATCAAAAATGTTAAAGTTCTGTGTGAACTTAGATAGGTGTAGTTCCCTCTGATCACTCATAGCCAAGTGCTAAAATCCTTATCACTAGTCAGTGTGTAACTTACATTGTCCCAGTGACCAAACTATCAACATTTTTGTGTTAAATACTGAGAGTAGCCAGTTGATAGGTGCAGTATATTATCTGTTAAAAATGACAGAATTAACCCTACCTGAACAGCTGGTTGTAGACCTGACCAGTGCTGTGAACCCAGGTTACATAGAGACAGTTAAGGGCTTAGATTATGATGAAATTAGCATCAAAACAGCACAGCTAACCGCTGAAGCAGAAGGCCAGGCCTTAAAAAAACCTCGCTAATCAAACTCCTCTCTACCTTTGCACTAAATTGGGCTGCTCAGTTAACCCAAGCAATAGACAGAGTTTACCTTGCTTATGAACAGATGAGCGATAGTGATATGATTATCCAAGAGCTAAAGAGTAAGCTGGCTGATCTGCATCATGCAAATGACCATTTTAAGGTGGAAGCTAATAGGTTGCCTGCAGAGAAAGATGACTTGCAGTGTATTACGGACAGCCAATCAGCAGAAACTGAGCTTAAACAGCTCAAGAATGAGTGTAGGTTCAGTCACTGTACCCGGAGGCCAGGATATAGCCACTCTGCAAACAGAGCTGGCTCAGGCTCAAAATTATTTGTCAGCACAGGCAGACAAATTAAGAGTAGTGAGTATGAGTGAGAAAAGGCCAGGGATGAGTTAAAGTCAATCTTGTCTGAAATTTCTTGTTTGAAAATGGACTTAGAAATGGAACACAAACTGTGTATTGATGCCCACGAGCAGTCAGAGATGTTTAAGTGACAACCGTGTGATTCAAAACAGGCTCAGGTTCAACTCAGGGAGGACATGGCTAGGGCAGACAATAAATCATTAGAAGTACAAAACAGTCATGACAGAAATGTTGCCAGAGCCCGAGACTGGGTAGATAAAGCTGATATTGCAGAGCAGAGGCTAGAGGAAATAGGGAAAAGAATGGATCAGTTAGACATAAATTGGGACATGCCCCGTGAACCTGAGCCACCAAGTGGGCGCTTCAGCTAATTCAGCCCACCAGTGAAAGACCCCCTACTTGATAGCCCCTCACAGAGACAGCACTATCATGGTGATGTTGTAGCTGCCAGTGGCCCAACCCCCACTGTTTAATCATGATACCCCTGGAAGCAACATAAAGTTGTAACTTAAAGATGTAAACTATGTACTGTCATATATCCCTGAGGACACTATGGCAGATAAACTCCTCCTTCTGAGGAAAACAACAGTGTGAACGGTCCAAGGTTTCATGGAGAGACAAAGTCCAGCCATTGATGGTAATTACAATGAACTGTGTAGGGCCCTGAGTGCAGAATACACAATATATCAAAACCCATCTGTCTCCAGGCATTTTGCCTTGCAGACCAAGCAAAATGCTATGAATCGCCCAGAGAATATTATGAACGCTAATGCAAAGTGTATTTTGCTGGTGCTGATTCTGCTAGGGCAGAAGAGGATGTGATGTTTAAAAGTCTGTTTGTGAGTAATTTGCATTCAACAATTAGGAAATCCTTTCACTGCTGGTAGATGTTGATCACATGACTGCAGCAGAGTTAAGACAGCTTGTAATGTGGGCCTGGGAGAGTGAGAAGTTACACACAAACAAGAAAGACAAGGACCCAGGTACTCATGTATTTTAATATGACAGGGAACCTCGTCTTGAACTAGAAGGGTCAGAGCTTCCCCAAAGTGGACCAGCCTGTACTAGCCGCCCCAAAGTCTGGTGAGTTCCAACAGGACACACAGGGCTATATATCCTCAAACAATGGAGCATACAAGGGTGGCAGACATACACACAGAGAAGAAAGGCACAGAAGGTTCAGAGATAAATCAAGGGACAGTCACAAATAGGGCAGTCAGAAGAAAAAGGAGTTCAGAGGGATTGAAGAAAAGGATTGTGATAACTTGAAGCAAGTTCAGAAAATACTTTCTAAAGCCCTCAAGGACCGTAAATTAGAGGAGCACACATCCCAGAAAGAAAAGGACACTCCTTCTAAGGATGACTAGGCTGGGACCCCTCCCGCATCTTTAGTATACTTCATAGGGTGGGGGGAAGAGCCAAGGGAAGGGGGAACCATGCAACAGATTGTGAGGCCTAACCAATCAGATGCCAGCAGACCTAACCCCAGTCTCTGTCAGTTCCTTGGTGACTTGACACAGAGAGGCAGGGCCAGAAGGATTTACATTTCTGTGTCCATTGAATGTGTATTGACATCTGACGCACTGCTAGTCACTGGCTCAGAAATTTATTTGGTTTCACCTGGGTTGTTTAAAAATCTCACCCAAATAAACAACTCACTAGGTAAGTGGCTCAAGATAGAGAGTTGTCAGGTCAAGATAACTAGCTACACACAGGATTAGGCCCCTATTAACCAATGGCTGTGGGTAGAGTTAACCTTTGGTGAGATGAACATAGTTCACCCTCTCTATGTTGTTGGTTTTGAAACAGAACAGCTTATTATTGGTCAAGATTTGTTGAATAGGCTCACACCATTAATTTACTATTACAGTGGTTAATTGTGGGCACAGGTCAGAATCCCATGGCCCATCAAAAAGACTAGTTCAAGTCAGAAGCTATGCAAGGCAGTGGAGGTAGAGAGGACATCTGATTCTAGTCAGCTTACAATAAAGGATTCCCAACTTAATGAAGAGGCACCCACTGTGAGGGAAATGCAAATCATCAGCCCCCAGTCAGCAGACATAGCTCATGAGAACAAGACCCCCATAGAGCTGTTAGAGAAGAAAAATGCATTTTTGTGTGTCCTGTAACTTCTTAACACCCAGGTATATATGGTCATGGATGCTGTTGTTGCACTCTGGTCAGAGAAGTCAGCAAAAAGTCATCAACTGTATCAACTGTTAAAAGAGAAACCTTGCATAATTCCCATAGTAGAAAAGAATCAGACATTTTGGCTTGCTAGTTGCCCCCAAACAACAGTTAATAGTGTTGGAGTTTGGTCTGTCTGCCTTAAGCTTGGCCATAAACAGTTCAAGCACTACATGCTTGTGTCTACACAAGGCAATGGGTGATGCAGCCACATGTGGTAACCTGATCTACATTGATGATATCCTTATGCGTAGTCAGACCTGGAAGATCATCTAGCAGAGATACGACATGTTCTCACCCAGCTCACTGAGGCAGGTGCTAAACTGTAATTAGCCAAATGACAGTGGTGCCGAACAAAAGTGGAGTATATTGGACTCCAATATATATAAGTATTATTGACTGTTGGCCCTGATGGCATTCAACCTCAGTCTAGTAGCACAGAAGCAGTAAAGAATGTTAAACCCCCTACAAATGTCTCCGAACTGCGTAGCTTCCTAGGAGTATGCAATTACTCCCATCAGCTCATAGACGTTTACGCAGACATCGACAAACTGCATGAACTACTTCAGAAAGGTAAAGAATTTAGCTGGGGGGAAAAACAGGCACAGGCTATGAAAGAACCGAAGGACAGGTTGTGCACTGCCCCATGCCTAGCCTACCCTGACAAAGACAAAGAGTTTTGGCTGATTTTTCCAAGCACTGCCCCAGTGCAGCACTCTCCCAAAAGCACGAACAAGACAAGCAGGTTTTTGCCTATGGTAGTAGCACACTCAGTAGTGTAGAGATTAAGTTCTCAGACTGTGAGAAAGCCTTGCTTGCTACAGTGTGGGCAATTGAAAATTTTTGTAGCTATATTGGGGGTCAGAAAGTCATTTTTGAGACATGTCATCAACCTGTCCAGTTCCTAAATAGCCAAAAACTCAGGGAAGGTAGAGTCTCAAACAGTCGCATTACCACAAGGATCGTGGCCTTGCAAGGTTATGAGGTGGAGGTGAGATATGCACAAAACAATAAGTTGGCACTAGGCCAATAATTATTTATGTGCCAGCATTGCGTTGATGGAAGATACACACAAGAAGCCAGCACTGTAATCACCACACCCTCGCTGACATCAAGCCATCATTACTATGATGAAAACGTCTGTGCAGGTCTTCCTCAGGCCTACATTGATAAATAGATGCATCACAGGTGCATCGTCAGATCTTTTGTCTTCAGATCACTCTGTGTGTTGTGCTTCATGAGGCTGTCAGAAACGTTCTACTTTCCTCTGTTAGGAGTTAGATTTTGTTAGGCAGTGCACAGAAACCTTTCTCTTTTAAAAAAATTAATAAAAAATGACTGAAAGACAGAGCAAGCAGTGTGTGTTCCCTTGTTTACGCTCTATGGCTGAGAGGGACACACGCCAGTTTTGTTTTGTATGTTTGGGGGAAGAGCATGCTGCTCTTGCGTTGAGGTGGGGTGGGTGCAAGCATTGCGATCTGTTCTCAGTCAAAATGCTTTGCACTCGTCTTGCTTACTTCCGAGAGTCAGCGCCCACACTTCCAACATGGGAATCTTATATGGATCTGGCTGAGGAGTGAGAGATGGGTCCATCCCTATTGCTCGCTCTCTCCCCAGATCCAGCTGGTCCTTCCCGTGATCCTGAAGCACGCTCCGGTGCCTCTTCAGTTCATAAGGATGGCCGTGAATCTCTTGAGTCTGCAGACTTTGAGTTACCCACCTCCGAGCATTCAGGGCATGATAATAAATCATTGGAGGAATTACTCGAGGTGATTACTTGTGCGGTTGCCAGGCTTCAATTAGACTGGCTACGCGAACAAGAGACCCCCAAACGCTCCAAGTTGGAGGACAGATTTCTGTCTGGTGGCCAAGGGAAGGGAACGCCTCATCAGTCCCTTCCTTTCTTTGATGACCTCCATGATGAGCTCTCTCGTTCATGGAGGAAACCTTATACTTCCCGTGTCTTTGTGCCCTCAGCGTCGATATATTTGACTATCGTGGATGCTGAGGCACTGGGGTATTTGGTGATGCCACCGGTTGAAGAGACACTTGGGGGTTATCTCTAACCTGGCTCGGCATCATGGTTAATAAGACCCACTCTCCCCACAAAGCTGTGCAGGACCACCTCCACACTTGTGGGGAAGGCTTATCAGGCAGCAGGTCAGGCTGATGCTGCCTTGCACACTATGGCAGTGTTACAGGAGTATCAGGCTGATCTGCTGAAGGACCTGAGTGCGGGCACAACGGTTGATGAGGAGGCTTTCTCCGAGCTTCGTTGAGCCACGGATCTGTCTCTCCATGCGACCAAGCAGACGGCCCGTGACATTGGCCAGTCTATGTCTGCTTTCGATACCTGTGAGGCATCAGAGACAAGGACAAAGTTTTCCTTCTCAATGCCCCAATTTCGCCTTCTGGCTTATTTGGTGGCGCTATGAATGAGGTTATCACCAGGTTCCAGGAGGTGAAAAGTCACGAGGAAGCCTTCGGGCAATTCCTTCCTCGCTGCACTCAGGGGGAGGGGCCGTCGCCACCCCGCCTCAGCAGTACCCAAAGCAAGACCTCAGGGCAGTCATTTCTAAGAGGAAAAAACCCTGACAGTCTTGCGCCCAGCCTTGTGGGGGTAGCCCCCCTAGGGACAGGGCGCATGTATCATCCCCTTCGACTCTACTGATACCCCCACAAAACCTCTCCATTCCCGCCGCCTCTGGTGTTTCGGGAGTTAGAGGCTTCCAGTGAAATGTTGGGTGTACCGTTGCTTTCTCCCTTTGTCACATGGAACACTCAACATCCCCTCAACAGGAAGTGTCAAAATGAATACCCAGTGTGGAAAATTCTGCCAGGTGTTTCTATGTGAGTCCTAAGAACAGTAGAAAAAGGCTACAGAATTAAATTTGTTCGCCGTCCTCCTCATTTCAACGGCGTGGTTTCCACTACCGTGAAACCGGAGCAAGTATGTCTATTGTGGAAAGAACTGCCATAGTTCAAAGGGGCCATAGAACATGTTCTCCTTCCAGAGAAAGAGTCAGGTTATTACAGCAGATACTTCCTGGTTCCCAAGAAGGGTGGGGGGTTGTGTTCGATCTTATATCTTCGAGGCTTGAATCGCTCAGTCAGGGCGTTCAAGTTCAAGATGCTAACTATCAAGATGGTCGTGTCCCAAATCCAGCATCACGATTCATTGGTCACGATCAATCTCATGGACGCATACTTTCATTTAGAAATCCTGCCACAATATAGGAAGTTCCTGAGGTTCGCTTTCGGGGGCAAAGCCTTCCAATATCGGGTTCTTCCATTCGGCCTAGCCCTATCACCCCACACATTCACGAAATGCATGGATGCAGCACTGGCTCCTTTGCGACTCCAGGGCATCCGCATTCTGAATTACATAGAAGACTGGCTGATACTAGCACAGTCTCAAGAACTGGCAGTTCCACACAGGGATATCGTCTTAGCTCATCTGATTCTCTGGGTCTGAGATTCAACGTCAAAATGAGCATTCTCTCTCCCACTCAGAGAATTACCTATCTGGGCATTGTATGGAATTAGATCAAGATGTGGGCACAATTGTCTCCCGCTCGAATCGTGTCAATTCAGAATACCCTGAGCAAAATCAGGCTAGGCCATGGTTGCACTGTTCGTCAGTATCAATGAATACTAGGTCTCATGGCATCTGCGTCCTCTGTGATCCCTTTGGGCCTTCTGCACATGAGACCGTTTCAGTTGTGGCACAAAGCCAGGGATTTCATCCAAGCACCAGTCCCCTAAGGCCAATAAGGGTTACGCGCAGCGCTCTTCGTTCCCTTTCTATGTGGTTCAGTCCCCGGTTCCTTACTTTGGGTCCCACTCTATGTGCGTCTTACCGTCGCAATTGCCTAATGACAGACGCCTCCCTGACGGGCTGGGGAGCAGTCTTAAGTGGTCGTCCAGCTCAAGGGGAATGGGAGGGTCATCAGCTTGATTGGCACATCAACTGCCTCGAGTTGATGGCTGTATTTCTGGCCTTGAAATACTTCTTCCAGCATTTGAGAGGCTGCCATGTCCTGGTGCGGGTGGATAAATCATCAAGGAGGTCTACGTTTACGCCAGCTGAACACTCTGGCACATCAGATTCTCCTTTGGGCCCAGGGCAAGCTCCTGTCAGTTAGGGCAGTTTATATCCCTGGATGGCTGAATGGGGGAGCATATTTACTGTCCAGACAGAAAATACAGACGGGGGAGTGGAAACTCCACCCCGAGGTAGTGTAACAAATCTGGGTGAGATTTTACAGGGCAGAAATGGACCTCTTCGACCTACTGGGTCAGACCCCCCTGGGTCTGGACGCGATGGCGCATACATGGGCCAGAATCCGCCTGTATGCATTTCCCCCAGTTTCTCTGCTCCCAGGAGTCTTGGCCAGAGTTCGCCAGCAAGGGTCTTGCCTCTTACTGATAGCGCCATGCTGGCTGAACAGGGTATGGTTCTTGGAGATAATGTCTCTCCTCGACGGCTCGCCTTGGGCGATTCCGGACAGGAGGGATCTTCTGTCTCAGGCGCAGGGGACAACATTTCATCCCCAGCCTGAGCTGTGAAACCTTCATGTTTGGCCCATGAAGGGTACCAACTGAGGGACACTGGGCTATCACCTGAAGTTATCGAGACCATTCTAAGTGCTAGGGCTCCCTCTACTAGGAGAAGTTACGACAATTAATGGGGTGTCTTTGAAAGATGCTGCAGTGCACATAATTAATACTGGATCTGCATTATGTGCACTGCACCATCTTTCAAAGACACCCCATTAATTGCTTCAGTTCTGGACTTTCTGCAGGAAAAATTGTCAGCAGGCACCTGCCCCGCCAATCTCAGGGTTTACGTGGCCACTCTATTGGCTTACCACACCTTGATTGACGGGTTGCCGTTGGGGAGACAACCTCTGCTTGCTCGCTTCATTCATGGAGCCATGTGACTGAGACCTACTGCTAGGACCAGGATCCCTTCATGGGACTTAGCAATAGTCCTTAAGGGTCTGGTTGAGACCCCCTTCAAACATCTAGAGTCAGTGTCTGATAAATTTCGGACTCTCAAGATGGTTCTTCTTCTGGCAATTACTTCTCTAAAAATAATTGGGGATCTACAGGCTCTGTCTGTCTTACCAGCCTGATAGATTTTGCCCCAGGAATGGCTAAAGCAATTTTGCACCCTCATCCTGACTATCTGCCTAAGATTCCTTTTTCAACTGTACATCCGGTCACTCTCGAAGCCTTCCACCCCCCCGCTGTTTACAACAGGAAAGACTTCACGGACTTTGTCCAGTCCGTGCCCTTCAAACTTATTTCCACCGCACTAGCCAGTGGCGTAAGTCAGGGCAACTATTCGTTTGCCATGGGGGTCGCAACAGGGGGGTGGCTGCCACCAAGCAGACTATGTCGCATTGGGTGAGGGACGCTATTGCCCTGGCCTACGAGGCGCGTGGTCAAGCTTCACCAGTAGGTATCAGGGCTCACTCTACCAGAGGGGTTGCCTCCTCTAAAGCCTTGGCTAGAGGTGTCCCTCTGCAGCATGTTTGTGATGCGGCAGGCTTGTCCTCTCTGCACACATTCATAAGATTTTATAGTTTGGATGTTCATGCCACTCCGGGCTTTTATGTCCTTGAGTCAACATCACAATTTCATGTCTGAGACCTCTTGCACTCTTGTGAACATAACTACAAAACCGTAAGTGTCCGGACATCCACAGTGCGGCGGCGTGGGTATTCTCGTTCCCAAAGCGCTAAATCAGTGCAGCATCAAAGTATAGCTTTTTGACAGGGAATGTCTCGGGCTACTTTATTGTAATCCCTGTTCCCTGATAAAAGCGGAACGAGATGCTGCACTTCATTGCCACACTGGGATGCCCCAGGACTGCTCTTCAGACAAAATTCTGCACCTGTGACGCATCTATTCATAGCCCTGCTACTGGTGCATCCAATGATGTCACCAGCAGAGGCTATAAATTCTTGTTAATTTCATTGACATGTTGCACACATATTCACAGCTGGTCACACCTAAAGTTGTTCCCAAAGCACTAAATCAGCATCTTGTTCCGCTTTTATCAGGGGACAGGGGTTACAGTTAAGTAACCCAAGACATTTACCTTTCTTTACATGTAGGTTCATTTGTAACCTGTTTAGTAGTACTCACCTGTTCATTAGTATACTCACTTAATTTAGTATATGAACTATTGAATTAAAGTTACTCAAACTGCCAATGTTCGAAGGATGAGGTGAGATTTGTGTTTTGTTCCTGCTGTTTCCCTTTCAGTACATCGCCTAGATCAACGACTTCAGGTCCTCGATCAGTCCGAGCAGGGAGGAGATGTGGTGAACATCAGTTAAGATGGCATTCCAAGGACCAGTTTATGGCAGGGCCCCTCTCTAACTGCTGGTGTGGAAGAAGATGTGCCACACTGTGATTGGATCCTTGGTGAATGAACATAAACACATCAGATTAGATGCTAAGACAACTGCCAGACACCTCTTAAAGGGCAGGAAGGGGTACCTTCTGCACCCACCACCAACAAGGTGAGGACTTGACATGAACTCATCAATTTCAATCCTAAGTTTTAGGCAAGAACTGCCATAAAAAATCCTTCAGGACCTCCCAGATGCAGCAGCAGTAGAGGGCCACAGAGATCTATTCATACCTAGGTTTCGAGGCCTTAAATTAATATAAACTGCAACACATCCACTACATCTTTATGCAAAGCACAGCTTATGGTAATGATTATGGATTCTTAACACAATAGTTCATGGGACAGACATATTAACCGATAAACTAATGCATGGACGATGATGAGGTCTGGTAAAGAAATAATGCAGAGGTGAAACATTAAAGCCACTGTTTTGACACTGTACTTTATGCTAAGCAAATGAGTTCCACACTAGGTTGGGCAACACCATGGCTATTTAAGACACCAGTGGCCAATCACACTCCAGGATCGGAAACGTGCCAGATTTCAATCTCCTCCTCATCAGAAAGGGATAAATATGTCCCCCGGGTAGACACACCCTTGTTCTGCATTTCCAACTCGATGGGGAAAGAGACACCAACAGACACACCGCACCCAGAGTTTCTTACCTGATGAGGAAAGAGATTACAAGATAGTTGAAGTTAGGCTTTTGCAAGCAAAACCTTTTATATTGCTTTCGGCTGCACTTTAGCTGAAAAAGGGCCTAGCATTGAGTGACCTAATCTGACCCTTACAGCTCCTCCAGCAGCGCAGCCCAGTCCAGAAAGGACCTCTGCATCGGCAGACATTGCCTGTCCCACACAGCTCCTTAGTGATGCAGCAGCCTGCAAAGGACCATGTGAAGATTCAACTGACCCAGCTGCCCAGTCCACTCATTAAGGACCCTCTTGGCGCAACCGAAGTTCAGCATCCTCCAGCCCAGCATGGCAACGACTACTGGATCACAACTCTAAGCCCTTCCCACTGCACGCTACCCTTATCACCAGTGGAAGACGTCTCTGCTGCCGAACAGATCATCCGACTGTGTGGAACATAAATATAAACTTAACAATCCTCTTTCTAGAGTATGTGCAGTATGTGTTTTTCTAACTTGCTTAGATAACAATTACCTGGGGTCAGCTTGTTACAGATAATATGTATATTATTTGTTTAATGATAAATAAGCATTATTTATCACCATTTTGCCAGAGCCATTAGGTGGTTTCCCATAAGGAGTATTCCCATACAATTCTCTCCAATTGCAACATTCAGTTCAACATCATTGCATTTATCCATTCTGTGTTCAAATCATTTATTTGTTTTCATTTTTAATTCAGTGCTTTCCTTTTGGTTATTAGTTTATTATCCTTTAGGAGTGCATATTCATTATTAGCATTATTAATTGTTGTGGTATTTACTCTTGCATGCATACCTATTGTTAATACATTTCCTTAATTTGATTACAACTGTGTCTCCATTGTGTTGATGATCAAAGACTCTACTAGTTGTCCAGACTCTCACAAATCCTTCAAATAAATCAGCTGACTAACTCCCTCTAGTTTACATTAATTCTAAATTATCGAACAGCTCTTTTGGGTGTGTTCTTAAATTGTTAAGATAGTATTCTTAACTGGTGCCCTGTAGTGAAAATGGGGAGGGGTCATCTGATACACTCATAACCACACCTCAAGTGACACATGATCAAAAATCACTACGTTTTCTGTGAATTTAATAGAAACCTCTACAAATGTTTGAGAAACTGCATTTGTGACACAGAAAGAGGAGAAAAATGTATGAACTAATGAATTTTGATAAATAGCATAAATCTAAACTTAAAATCTTGAGTATTTTGATTTGATTGCTTGGAAAATTATGAAATACAGTGTCTACTATCCTCATCTATATAATACATTTCTTTAAAGGAATACTTCATCAAAATGTACCAATTTACTCAACCTTATGCTGCTCCAAACCTGAGTAGCCACTGTTTCACTATCAGGCCAGTAGGAGCCAGGGCTATCATCTGGCCAGCCAGGGCAAATAGCCTCGAACCTTGAGACCAAAATTTATCTGCATTTCCACCATTGGGTCAATAGCCCCACAGCGTTGCCTTTAAACACGCCCTTAACACACAATCCACGCCAACATCATCCTCCTCGCCCATTTCACAAGCAAGAGGGAAGCTTAAGCTGAGGTATTATGTAATCTAGTTATCTAGAATATAGAGTTATATCGCTTTAAACATTAGGCAGCTAGAAAGACAAGTTAGCATTGACAACTCACCAACTGTAACTGCCATGGTGTCCCGAGTGGTCTCTACACTAACAGTGAGACGATGTCCCAGCACACGTCCATGATCTCGAACCATGTAAAGTTCTTTCTTTGGGCACTTCTTTGTCCATTGTGTGTTTTGATGGATTTGTACTGTACCTGCAATTATTTAATTTTTACCGAACCTGTACCGTTGTGCGCTAGATACACAACCTGGCAAGTTCAGCAAAATTCTGCCTTTGACACTGACCCCACCTCACTTCCCAGTTGGCCTTGTCTGGCCCAAGGGTAATCGACGGGCCAAAGACCATTGGCCACTGGCCACAAGAAAGCCCTTAGGCGGCACGACGACCCAGGAAGTGACAGTGGGAACGAAACTGGCCCTAACATGCACTAGTACGCGCTCATTTGGGCCGATAGTGGCCTTTTTTTTTTTTTTTAAATGATTGCGGTGACACAACGCAACATTGTTCCAAATCTGTCCCAGTTTTCATAAATATTCAGAATTAAATTTTTTATGCAGATTTATTTTACGGAAGGAATATACAGACGGCGACTGAGTGACACCTCACAATAATGGTAAGATACTATATAATTCTTCATTGATTTATGATTGCTAGTACACCAAAACTGCTAACATTAAATCATCTTTTATCTTAGAACTGAACCATCACTAGAGGTTCATTAATATGCACTCTGTTAATATGCACGTAGTTTTGCCATTATTTATCTAACACAACATGTTAGCTAACAATCAAATAGTTGTAAAGTTTGGTTGATTTGTGGAGAAATATCTTTGTCCATTTATTATGCATTGCCCGTGATGAGTGGGCACTCTCTCAAAATCTTGAAATACAAAAGCCATGCTGAAAAAACGATAGCGATAACAGAGAAAACAATTCATGATGACATGGTAATCCACATTTATGAGCTGCGTCTTATTAATAGCTCTACCATACACTATGCATCTCAGCCCTGGTGGCACTATTTAAATTCAAAAAATTATAGTCTGTTATTGAGCCTAACATTTTACATTCAACTCATTAAAATATATAAATGACACAGTTTAATCAATATATTGAATTATTCTGTGAAATTTTGCTAGGGATTCCCAAAGGGATCCTTGCGAGTAGGCATAGCTGCAGGCCAGATATCTCCAAACAGGGGTGGAATCTCCAAAAGAGATTTTTTTTTGGAGCTCCTTGGAGAAGGATATAGCTGCAGGTAGAGCTTAAAAAAGCGACTCCTCTTGGAGTTGGTGCAACCCCCTTTTGCAGTAACCCTACCCCTTCTTTTGGAGATCCCGCCCCCATTTGGAGGTCTCCAGCCAGCAGCTACACCTACTTGGATTCTTGGGGATTCATGTGTGCATCTGACATAATTAGTTCAAACTGTGTAGCTTTCGCAGCTACTAGCATTTTTTTCCAACTTTTTTCTCTCTTACCGCAATACCAACATCTTTCCCCGCAGTAATGTTATTAATGCATTAGAGTTGCTGAGTGTCGATGCAGTGACATGGTCAGAGATGTTGTGTATTTAATGAACATAGTATGGAGCAGAGACAACCTAGCCAAGCGAGTTACAGCAGTGAATTGACCTGAGAAAGAACATGTGGCAACAGTGAAACTGTTTTGGGTGAGCTATCCCTTTAAACTACTGTCCCATTAGCACCACTGTCAAACATTATCCATACAGATTCCTTACACAGCCTCTATGTCAGCAAACTATGTTACTAAAAGGCTTACATTCAGTTCCTGGAAAATTAAGAGCTTTCTCCATTAAATTCAGCTTTATGGCTTTCAACAACAATGTCTTCCTGTAAGGCTAGTATACCCTAAAAATGGAATCCATAAGCATTTCTCCATTCACACCAATTTCACTTTCTCTTAAGTATTTCCCATTCAAAAAGGCACGTATATATCTCTTTTTATTCAATTGCATTTGCGTAAACACAAAGCTGACATGAGTCTTTAAGTGTGTACTTTACAGCAGCAGACTGTCGGGTTTCACCTACCCTGGAGGCCAGCTTACACTCAAACATCCAGGTGAAGAGGGAGGCAGTGCAGGATGGTGTTTCTGTCTCTTCTCTCTTCTTCTTTTCTGTCAGGGTTATGTAAGAGTCCGAGGCACATGCAGGGATGTGTGGATGATGCTGCCGGAGGCTACAGTGGGCTGTATGGGATGGGGGTGGGTGATGGAACAACCAATATATAAACAATGGTCAACAGTTAAAGCCTCAGTTTTAGCATTAGGGATAAAATAAAATAAGGTGAAATAAAATAGGGGTGACCGAGGACAGGTTTATTTTCTCAGGTTAGGTTTATTTTCGAAAGTTGATTTCTATATAGCTACATACCTTAAAGTAAAAAAAAAAAAAGGCTATTAAACGGTTTCACAGTTATTGCCCAGAAAAAAAAGATACAGTTAATTTCAACATGTTCGTCACACATTGACCTTTGTGACAATATGCCCCAATATAAGAGCATGTTGTCACATTATATGGAGTAAGATGTCACAATGAAACATGCCACTGAACAAGTGGTGTAGGTGACAACCTGCCCCAACCTGACTTTCATGAAAAATACCTTTGTCTTTATACTATAGTAGGCCCTTGTCTGAACGTATGCTAGTGTGGTTTTATTGTGTTCACTTGTTTAAACAAGAGCTATAATAAAATAGAAATTCTGGTCCATTGTAAGTGCTTTACCGTAAATGCTGTAAAAACAAAAGAAAAATGTGTTTATAATAATAGACTAACAATGGAACAGAATTTAAATTTTTGGCTGAACTATGCCTAAAAATTAGCATTTTGTTGCTCAAAACTGACATGATTTTTTTTTTCTTCAGTGGAAATGTAACTACTTAAATTTCAGTCTCTTGCTAACACAAAGCTATCAAATGTCTTAAGAAGACTTGGAATATAGCACACAAGTCGTTTGAACACTATTATGGTACTTTTATCTTGCTTTGTCCTTTTTGGAACTTCACAGCTTTAGTCATCATCCACTTTCATTGTATGTAATAGAACAGCCTGGACATTCTGCTAAATATCTCATGTCCTGTTCCATAACAGAAAAAAAAAACAATAAGGGGTTTGAGAGACATAAGGGTGAGTAAATGATGATAAAACTCAATTTTTTGAATGAACATTTAATAAGGCCAGAAACCGGAATCAAGCCTATGCTCGATAATCATAATGCATTCTAAACAGTTGAAAAGCTGTAAACTTAATATTAAACCTTAGTCTTCCCTAGGCCCTATTGCAGTTAGCTCAAAAGGTTTTTCAGCAGCCTATGTATCGACAGACTGGGAGATTGTCCAAACAGTATGCGGTGTACTGTCTGTTCCCTAACGACTGCAAGATACAGTTTCAACATTGTCAACATGTGTTGTATTGTTTGCAGGCCATCCCTTAGGTCATCTGGCTTGTCTGTTTGACCCACAGTTGAACTAGAGATTAAATGTTAATTAACGTTCCAGATTGGTAAACCATGCAGCCTTGCGTAACAATTCAAGCTTTGTGAAACAGACCAAACCTTTTATGAATATTCAATGTGCATTGACTGTAAGGGGTAAGCCAAGATTGTCTGAAATCTATTTTAAAATTCAGTCCTTTTTCAGAGTTTCATGTTTTCTTAGCAACTAGGCCATAAAACAGCTTGATTGACAGGTTTCTCGTAAACACGCACGCAAGCTAATATACATATCCTTATAGGAACTTTCCATTTGTGTGCATTGTTTTCAATATGAGGAATTTATAATTGCCATACCTCTACCTCTATTGTCCTTCTTCAGACCGACATTTCTACATTCCTATCAGGCTTGCCTGTTTCCAGTGAACTTTAAGAACTTGAGTAGCTGGTTCAGGTGTGTTTCAGAGTTGAAACTAAACTCAACCGGCAGGTTGAAAATCTCTTAACACTAAAATGCACCTTTGGCACATTTAGTTTTGAATTCACATATGATTTGTTCCATTTATGAACCTTTTTTCTTGTAGGGATATTCCCATTTTCTTGGGCAAAACATATATGCACACTACGTTACAGAAATGAAGAAATATAGTACATAAATAATAACTGGGTTAAATTGACATGCACAATTAGTTTCAATTTGAAATTTGTTCAATTTTGCTTTGGTTTCAGGGAAGTGATTTAAAGTTTATTTTGCCTTGAGATTATAAAACAACTGTCAAATGTCACACAAAGGCAAGAGAATGTGAAATCAAACTGAAATATCTGTTTACTGCTGCAACCAAATCATCTCATGAATGAGCGGGTTTGCATGCACAATTTTCCACCGATTATGCTTAATAAGCCAACAATGCCTTTATCAGCTTTCCTTTATAAGGGTAATCTCATAAACTTCTTAAGTATAAACTGTTTGGCACAGGTAGATTTTTTACCACTACCTGTGATTTTGCATTGCATGTAATCACCTTTAATGGCGTTCTTACTGGATTTTCCAATGTGCACACAATAAACTGATGTTGGGGTAGTTATTGGCGTATTGGAGAGCACGTAAACATGCTGAGTGGGCCTTATTCTTTAAACTCGAGCAGAACAAATCTTGTAAATGTATTTGTACATAAAATATTCCATTGAATTGAGTGTTTACACACAAATTTGTTCTGCTCATGTTTCATGAATAAGAGTTCAATCATTTCGACTGATAAATGAATCATTCAGACTAGTTTTGTGAACTGGATCAACCAATTCATTGAGAATTTTAAACTCAAGAGTCAGGGAGGATGTCAAGATTTTCAATGAATAACAACTTAACCCTTTTTAAAGTTTTTAAATATTTAATGTTTCAGAAGCATACCCATAATTAAAGGCTTATAACTCTATGAGAAAGAAAAAGGGGGTCAATTGTTTGGAATGATTTTAAAGAACCTTCTCAAATTTTTTGTGATATAGGTTATGATAAATTATGAAACTTTCAGCCTAAGATACTGCTGAAAACCCACAGAAAAACTTGAGCCAATTTAATAAAAAGAAAAAAACTTTTTGACATTATATATCTCAGGGTGTAAATAAGGTGACTCCGAAAAACTGCTTTTGTTTTGTTCCCATCCATGCTCCTGTAACTGTAATTTTTGGTTAAGAAAACAAAGCAATCAAAAGTTATAGCATTACAATTATAATTTATCCTAGTGTCCAAAAATGTCTCCAAACAAATAAAACATAATAATTGTACATAAGAACTAATTACATATGCAAGAACAACAATGACTAAAGGTGTGCTCTCTCTCCAAAGCATGCAGCCATGAGTAACAAGATCTCATTCAGTTCCATTCTGTGTCGTTTGAGTCATCATTGAGTCTGTGTCATGTACTTGGCACCATCTCCTGGTGGACATGTGTAATTAGAGTGAACACTCCTCTCTGCCCATATTTGGATGACTTCCACCTCTGGTTGCAGCGATTTGAATCCTAACACAATTGATTTAGTATTCCATAACGCTGGATGATGTACTACATAATTTCCGATGAAGTTCAGGAAAGCGAATGTGTTTTTAGTCAGATATCACATTATGTGCTGTGTGCAATTTGTGCGATTGACGATAATGATCTAGGTATCTGATTATGTTGTGTGGGGGTTAATTTTTAAACAGGAATCCCCTCCTCTAAGTAGTGGTATGTGATATTTTGTGTTCTCTTTATTTTTTTGTGAAGTTATAAGTGAAAACACCAACACCAGTTTGCATGTAACATTTATGTCAAACACATGAACTTAGCTATTACCTACTCCGAGCTTAAAGGGTTAAATTGCTGACTGTTCCCCACATAAAGGTATTGTATAGTTTCAGGGGATTTGCTATACAATGCATCGAGTCATATGCACCACTTTTATGGTACATTTAGTACTCTAATGTTCATATTAGGTAATATTTTATAACTTTAAAAAGGTGTTAAGCATCAATGGTTACCGTTATTTATTTTATTTTTGTACCACAATGTGCTTTGATATTTGTTTAGTATTACATTTTTCCTATACTGTACTAAGAAATATACATCAGAATTATTTGATACATCACGAGACAAAAAGCTGTACTGTCAGAAGTAAATGGCAGATAAAATTACATTTGATATATTACTGGGCAATTGACAAGCATTTGCAAAGTTCATCAAAATCTAGCATAGGTGAAATAAATATGATAAAAAAGTAATAAAAAAGTTTGATAGAATTAGTTGCTTAAATGCATACATATTTTCATGCATTTCATTGGCTCTGTACCTGTACTCTGCACAATGACAACAAAGTTGAATCTAGTATATCTCAGCATCTTAGTATATTTAAATTATGATACAATTATTATATCTTAAATTAGGATGACTCTCATGCTGTTTGCACATCAGCATTTCACTGTAAATGCTATAAATGGTCCACGATGGTCCAAGATTTTCATCAGAAATTCACCTTTTGTGTTCCACTGAAGGAACAAAGTCATATGGTTTGGAACTTGAGAGCAATAAATGATTACAGAAATTTCATTTTTGGGGAAAAAGGTTCCTTTAAGGCTGTTTACACCCTTCAGGAACTTCTCAGAAAAGACAGAACATTCATTTTACATTTTCCTTCTGGGTTAGTACTCGCTTTGCATTTGCCCTTGTGAAGTTGTGATGTTTGACTGAAACTGGAACTGACACAAATGGTCTGACTGAAGACATGCTGGCAGTTGTAGCAGGATGAATTTTGAACAGTGAACACATATTTGACCAACTGATTAAAAATGAATTGGTCATCAAGGTGAATAACGCATGATAAATGAGATATAAATAAATAACCATTTATTATTTAGTGACATTTTCAGGGCAAGACAACCCAAATTCTACAAAACTGTAACTGAACATGCTTAGTAAGAACTAAGAAAAAGACACTTCCTTAGTCATAGTTGCTCAAGGTCAAACCACTTGAAGGCACATAAGCGTTATCATGCATCTTGCATGGGTCAAGTAAAGGCACTGTCTGATAAATGACCCTTTTCTTGGAGCATAAAGTTGCAACTGCAAGATATAAAGACTTAAATGCGATATAGAAAGCCACAATTGTGAGATATAAAGTTGCAATTTTTAGATATAAAGTCAATTTCGAGATAAAAATTATTTATTTATCAAAATTGTGACCAAATCTCGCAATTAAGTTGCAAATGCGAGAAATCAAGTCACAATTGCCAGATCTAAAGTCATAAATGCAAGATATAAATTTGCAATTGCGAATTTATTTCGTATAATTGCGACTATAGTTAAAAGTGATAAAAATAAAGTTGCATATAAAGTCACAATTGTGAGATATAAAGTCACAATTGCCAGATATGAATTGCTAAATGCGAGATATAAAGTAACAATTTCAAGATATAAAGTCACAATTGCCAGATATAAACTACAGTAAAGTTGCAATTGCAAGAAATAAAGTTGTAATTGCAAGATATCAACTCACAATTCTGATATATAAAGTCGCAATTGCAAGATATAAAGTCATAACTGCAAGATATAGTCAGAATTGCTTTATTTCTCACAATTGCGGCTCAATACAGTATCTTGCAATTGTGACTATTTCACATTCATGACTTTATATTTTGCAATTGCGACTTTATTTCTTACACTTGCGACTATATTTCTTAAAATTGTGACTATTTCTTACACTTGCAACTTTATCTCTTAAAATTGCGACTATTTCTTACACTTGCAACTTTATTTCTTACACTTGCAACTTTATTTCTTACACTTGCAACTTTATTTCTTACACTTGCAACTTTATTTCTTAAAATTGCGACTATTTCTTACACTTGCGACTTTATTTCTTACACTTGCGACTTTATTTCTTACAATTGCGGCTCAATACAGTATTTTGCAATTGCGACTTTATTTCTTACAATTTCATTGCAAGATTTAAACTCGAAATTCTAATATAAAGTCACAATTGTGAGATTTAAATTTGCAATTGGGAGATACTGTCACAATAGCAAGATATAAACTCACAATTCTGAGATACAAAGTCGCTATTGTAAGAATTATAGTTACAATTGCATGATATAAATTCATAAATATGAGATAGAAAGTTTTAATTGTGAAATACACTTGCAACTATATTTCTTACACTTGCAACTTTATTTCTTACAATGCGACTTTATTTCTTACACTTGCAACTTTATTTCTTACACTTGCAACTTTACTTCTTACACTTGCAACTTTAATTCTTACACCTGCAACTTTATTTCTTACACTTGCGACTTTATTTCTTACACTTGCGACTTTATTTCTTACACCTGCAACTTTATTTCTTACACCTGCAACTTTATTTCTTACAATTGCAACTTTATTTCTTACAATTGCGACTTTATTTCTTACACTTGCGACTTTATTTCTTACACTTGCAACTATATTTCTTACAATTGCGACTTTATTTCTTACACTTGCGACTTTATTTCTTACACTTGCGACTTTATTTCTTACACTTGCGACTTTATTTCTTACACTTGCAACTTTATTTCTTACACTTGCAACTTTATTTCTTACAATGCGACTTTATTTCTTACACTTGCAACTTTATTTCTTACACTTGCAACTTTACTTCTTACACTTGCAACTTTATTTCTTACACTTGCGACTTTATTTCTTACACTTGCGACTTTATTTCTTACACTTGCAACTATATTTCTTACAATGCGACTTTATTTCTTACACTTGCAACTTTATTTCTTACACTTGCGACTTTATTTCTTACACTTGCGACTTTATTTCTTACACTTGCGACTTTATTTCTTACAATGCGACTTTATTTCTTACACTTGCAACTTTATTTCTTACACTTGCAACTTTATTTCTTACACTTGCAACTTTATTTCTTACACCTGCAACTTTATTTCTTACACTTGCGACTTTATTTCTTACACTTGCGACTTTATTTCTTACACTTGCAACTATATTTCTTACAATGCGACTTTATTTCTTACACTTGCAACTTTATTTCTTACACTTGCGACTTTATTTCTTACACTTGCAACTATATTTCTTACAATGCGACTTTATTTCTTACACTTGCGACTTTATTTCTTACACTTGCGACTTTATTTCTTACACTTGCGACTTTATTTCTTACACTTGCAACTATATTTCTTACAATGCGACTTTATTTCTTACACTTGCAACTTTATTTCTTACACTTGCGACTTTATTTCTTACACTTGCGACTTTATTTCTTACACTTGCGACTTTATTTCTTACACCTGCGACTTTATTTCTTACACTTGCGACTTTATTTCTTACACTTGCGACTTTATTTCTTACACTTGCGACTTTATTTCTTACACTTGCAACTATATTTCTTACAATGCGACTTTATTTCTTACACTTGCAACTTTATTTCTTACACTTGCAACTTTATTTCTTACACTTGCGACTTTATTTCTTACACTTGCGACTTTATTTCTTACACCTGCAACTTTATTTCTTACACTTGCGACTTTATTTCTTACACTTGCAACTATATTTCTTACAATGCGACTTTATTTCTTACACTTGCAACTTTATTTCTTACACTTGCAACTTTATTTCTTACACTTGCAACTTTATTTCTTACACCTGCAACTTTATTTCTTACACTTGCGACTTTATTTCTTACACTTGCGACTTTATTTCTTACACTTGCGACTATATTTCTTACAATGCGACTTTATTTCTTACACTTGCAACTTTATTTCTTACACTTGCGACTTTATTTCTTACACTTGCAACTATATTTCTTACAATGCGACTTTATTTCTTACACTTGCGACTTTATTTCTTACACTTGCGACTTTATTTCTTACACTTGCGACTTTATTTCTTACACTTGCAACTATATTTCTTACAATGCGACTTTATTTCTTACACTTGCAACTTTATTTCTTACACTTGCAACTTTATTTCTTACACTTGCGACTTTATTTCTTACACTTGCAACTATATTTCTTACACCTGCAACTTTATTTCTTACACTTGCGACTTTATTTCTTACACTTGCAACTTTATTTCTTACACTTGCAACTTTATTTCTTACAATGCTTCAAGATATGAAGTCATAAATGCGAGATATAAACTACAGTAAAGTTGAAAATACAAAAAATAAAGTCACAGTTGCAAGATATAAAGTTATAAATGCAAGAAATATAGTCGCATTTTTGAGAAATAAAGTCGTAATTTCGAGATAAATAGTCTTAATTGAGAGATATGGTCAAAATTGCAAAAAATAAAGTTGCAGTTGTGAGATATAATGTCACAATTGCAAGATATAAAGTCATAAATGCAAGATATAAACTCACAATTCTGGCATGTATGGTAAAGTAACAATTGCAAGAAATAAAGTAATAAATAATATATAAAGTCTATATCTCACAATTGTGAGTTTATACCTCAGAATTGCTGCTTAGAACAGCGATATTACAATAAAGAATGTCACAATTGTGAGATAAAAAATTTTAATTAAATCTGAATTACCATTTCCTTTTTTTATTCCAAGGCGGGATCCAGCTTACCGTAAAACATCCTTGAAATAAGACACTTTTACACAAAATTGTATTAAATATCAAGTCTTGTTATCAGAGAAATCTAACAAAATGTAGTGAGGTTTTATGCTTAAAACAAGAAAAGTTTGTTTCTTTTTCCTAACCCAAATTGTTTTTCTCAAATGCCATTTTGCATTTCAGGTAAATTGTTTTAAGGACAAAAATACTGAGTAAGAAAATAATTTTTTGCAGTGTATCATGAAGCCCGTTTAGTGTAATAGTTAAGACCAACAGGTACATATCAAAAGTAGTACCTTTAATGCATTGTAAATAGTTTTGTCTGCCAAATGCATAAACGTAAGTAAGATTTCCAAGTGTGAATGCGCATTTGAGGAGCGCCACAAACTGTTGGCTCTGTCCTTTGATGATTTCAATATCATTTCCATATCAGTTTTTCTAGACTGCATAATAGGGACACTGCCTCCACATACCTCCCTGCACTGTGTCTGGTGGATATCAAGTACTAAGGCAGATGTTACTTTACATACCTCAGTAAACTCACTGAGAAAACGCCTGCCTCATTTGTGTTGGAAGGTTGACTCAGAACACAACCCACAAAGCTGGTGAATGCCATAATTTCAGCCATATTGGTGCCTAATAAGAGAATTATTGGATTACTGTTAAGTTAGCTGACATTTATTCAAAATCAGTGCTGTTATTTAATTCATCGTTGTTATTAGTGATGAGAAAGATCAAGCTTTGACAAATTATATGATTTTCCTTTAAGTGTGGAAGCTACAAACTGATCAAAGACACTGGAAAACAGCAGCTGTGTAGCAGCAGAAGGTTGTTCCACATACAGGGACCTTCTAAGCACTATGTTCAGTCAACAGCAATAAAGCCAACTATAGGATTCTACTGCCGCCTTATGGTCACACAAGGCACTGCATCTTTAAAGATGTATAAGCCTCTGCAGAACAGTAATGGTGTTTTCAAATCAGTGGGCGTTTCCAACACAGGATGAGCATTTCTAAACTAACCAATGAAAGCAGGGAATCACAATGGTTTGAACATGCCCACTGATTGGGAAAAGTTCTGCAGAGATACCGTATAAGTCTCTCTATAAAGAGACAGCTCATCCAGAAATTACTTGCTTGCCTCATGTTGTTCGAAAGCAATATGACTTTCTATCTTCTGTGGAACTCCAAAAGAAACGTTTAAAGATTTTTACTTCTATACAATAAAAGTGGATGTAGGCCTACCAGGGGCTGCCAAGCTCCAAAAGGGCAAGACGCACCAAATAGTCCAAATGACTTGTGCACTATATTTCAAATCATAAAATAAACAAAAGCCATATGATAGATTTGTGTGAGGAAGAGACTGAAATCAAGTTGTTATTCCCTGGAAATTGTGCTTGTTTGTCATGGTCACCATTCACTTTCGATGTATTGAAAAAGAGCAGCAAAAATAAACCACTTCTGACTGTGTTCCATAGGTACATTTAAAGTAACAGTTTACCCAAAAATGAAAATGATGTCCTCGTTTACCCACCCTCATGCTGTTCCAAACTAGTTTGACTTACTTTCTTTTGCGGAACACAAAAGGAATAAATGTTTGCTGGCAAAATTCAGTAATGTCAATTCAATTCCAAGTCTTTGATGATCACTTTGTAAGAAACACACTGGTCTCATGACCAAATGTCATGACAAAAGAACCAATGAGGTTCAGTGTTATTAATATGTCACCATATTGGATTCCAGCACTGTTTACCATGCTGTTTGTGAATAACTACTTAAATTATGATCTATGCATCATACACATTATTGAATGCCTTTAGAAGACTCAATATATGATGCATGAGTCACATGGACTACTTTTATGACACTTTAGGGTGCTTTCTTAAAGGGATAGTTCCTCCAAAATGAAAATTCTCTCATTGTTTACTCTCATGCCATCCCAGATGTGCATGACTTTCTTCTTCTGCTGTACAGAGACAAAGATTTTTAGAAACATATTTCAGCTCTGTAAGTCCATACAATGCAAGTGAATAGTGGCCAGATCTTTGAAGCTCAAAAAAGCACATACAGGCAGCATAAAAGTAATCCATAAGACTCCAGTGGTTAAATCAATGTCTTCGGAAGTGATATATGTGGGTGAAAAACAGATCAATATTTAAGTCTTTTTTTTTTTAATCATAAATCTCCACTTTCACATTCTTCTTTTTGGTTTTTGGTGATTCACATTCTTTGTGCATATCGCCACCTACAGGGTAGGGAAGATAATTCTTAGTAAAAAAAGGACTTAAATAGTGAACTGTTTCTCACCACACCTATCATATCACTTCTGAAGGCATGGATTTAACCATTTGATTACTTTTATGCTGCCTTTATGTGCCTTTTTGTGCATCAAAGAGCTGTCCACTATTCACTTGCACTGAATGGACCAACAAAGTTGAGATTTTTTTTTAAATTCTCCATTTGTGTTCAGCATTTCGAAAAAAATTTGAGAATTAAAATTTTTGTGTGAACTATTCCTTTAATTATCTCCTTTTGTGTTACGCAGAACACAATTAAATGTTTTAACAAACTCTTACTGCAAGATGTCTAATGACATCAAAACAACCCATTCACACTTTCAGCATATGGGTTAGACTTATGGGTTAGAGCATATGCAAATTAAAATTCACAATACCATGCAAAATCAGCTTTATATCAGAACACTTCCACTGTAACTATTTCATCAAAAACTCCAGAGTACAGTACAACATGGCAATTCAATTTAGTTAATTCACAGTCCTATAAGAGCCTCTTAAACCTTACAAAAAAATTATTTATCTGCTATAAAAATGTCATTTTACAAGTCACTTAATTGACTTTATAACGCCAAATAATTCCCAGATATGATTGACTTTGTTAATACGAGCAGATTAATATTAAAACATTAAATTGAGTCATGATTGTGTGACTACATTTGGGCTCTATGAATTCTGGAAGACAATGTTCTTTCGGCAGGCTTTGTGAAGTGTATTGCATAATTTGAAGCATTTTTATATTAGTAAAATCCAAGGATAAAGATGATGTAGCTAAATTCTATAGTCTTCGCTTTCTGCACTCATTCAATTTCAAATATTGCAACTCGTATCCCAAATAGAACCCACCGAAGTGCTACAACACTGTCAAGTTAATGGAAAACATGAAACTTACAAAAAAACATAATTCTTTTTATATTTGCAAGCCTTTAGTTGAAGTTTGTCTGGGCACTCTAAAAAAAAATCCAATATTTAACAGAAACAAACTAAGTCTCTTAATGCACAATACACATCACATGCATTTGATCAAAGGCTCAGTTATAAAGATGCTACATACTGTATCTGTGCCCAGTTGCAACAAACCCCTTTTGTTATAATTGAAAGGGTATCATCAAGACTTCTTTATATAAGGTGTTTTGGCTTTGCCTGAAACAATACATACAAAGTCAAAGACCACTTAATGTGACAATCTTTGCTAAAAAGGAATATGACTTGAATAAGCCCTATTACATTAATACTGAACTATGACATTTTTCTAAATACTGCTATACAGATTTATTTATATACAGTCTTTGAGTGAATTGTCTATAATAATGATGACAAGTAGAAAAATAACATGTTAGTCCAACAAAGCTTCACGAACAATCTTGCTCTTTAAAGCATCTCACAGACACAGAACAGGACATATGGCATTAACTAGTTTCAGAACAGAATGGCATGCTGCACCATAAATCAGCAAATAAAAATACTCAATCTGTATTTCATAAAATGGCATGGCAACAGCGATGATTCCATTACTGTCAATACCAAGAGGGCATTGTAAGTCGGGCTGCTTATCCGCTGAATTTTCAATAAGGCTTTACAGCCTCATCATTGAAATTAAGGCACACAAACACACACACATACATACACACTTTCACTGCTTCCTTGGCAACCAGGTGTTTGTTTAGCAGCTCTGACTAAGGGAGTGCAAACATGTGGTACATGCATGTACTGTGAGGCCTTCTGAGTCCCTGAAGCATGAACGTGTAGTCATGGTGACAGAGAAAAAAGTGGAACCAGTAGAGGTTCAGTTGACACTGGAGGGGTCAAGGGCAGTGGAGGAGAGAGTTTATGAATGCTTTATAGTGTATTTGCCTTTCTGGAGCTGAGAGATGTAAAGCTTTGATTTGCTGCCATCAAGACGTTTGAACCAAACCTCATCGTGGTTAACAGTTGTTATCATGGCACTGGAGGGATCCAGAAAAGCAAAATGTTAAACATGTGACACTTCTGTTTCCAAACACAGAACCACAAGAACTTTTTACAGAACGAACTTCACTTTTCTTTCAATTACTTTAAACCAACTTTTCCCAAGGTGATTTTTAGTGGATGTATGATTAACGTAGTTGGATAACCACATATTGTCTTCATTCTAAAAAGTATAACAATTGTATTATAACTTGTTTGTGAAATGTTGTAATAAACATTAGAGATGCACCGATCGACCGGCCAGGGACTGGAATTAGCCTCACATCTTTCCGATTCCAAGCCGGTCCGTTTTGTTGCCAGCGGCGCAGGCAATAACATCACAGCCGCACGTAAACATGTCATTGGCGTGGAAGATCTTCACTGTGAGTGAATACATCAAGTTCGAAATGTGTAATAATTGTAAGGCCAAAGTAAACTGTGGGGGAACCACCACAATAACTTTCAGAACAACAAACCTAATTAGACATTTAAAACTCCATCACCCAGCTGAAAATGCCCATTTTAAAAAAGAAGCTAAAAAGTGAAAGCGGCTAAAGCTAGCCAGAGCTCAGAGCCAGTCACAAGTCAGCAGCGTCTCCTATCATCCATTGGTATGAGCAGCGAAAAGACCAAAGCAATTACGAGGAAAATTATGGAATTCGTGGCCCTGGATGACGAGCTGTTCTCCATAGTTGAGGACAGAGGGATCAGAAATCTGATACATTTCCTCGATACAGAGTATGAGGTACTTTCCGACGTCATGTTGCCCGAGTTGTTTAATCTCGTGTTATGTAACACACGCAGCCTGTTATCTGTCAACATTTGGGTACACAAATCCGGGAGAGGGGAAGTGGGGTACTGGATGGCACAGGCAGGCTAAATACTTTAGAAATTGTGCCGTTGTGATTTAAAGTAATTTTTCCCACCGTGTCCGATATTAAAATCAGTGCGACACACATTGCAAAAGGCGTGGGCATTGTCGATATGGCTTCGGGATATGAAATTCAATTCTTCCATCCAGCTGTTGTTAAATGTACATGTATATTTTGTTTTTTTCACCGGAGCACCAGCTGAGTCTTCTCCTCCCCTCTACCAGTGATAATTATTTAACATCCCGCGTCTACTGCCTGCGCATATATCAACAGCGCAAATGGGTTGTAGGTTGCCAGATTGTGGTCATAAATGATTTGTAATTTGTATGATGGTCGATTGTGTGAGTAGGATGCGTTTCATACAAGATCTGGCAACTGGACCACCTTGGAATAATATATTGATTTGATTATTCATATAACGTGGTTTGGGCCATACAAATTACGAGTTTTTTTGGGAGAAATAACAAAACGGGAGACTCCCGGGAAAAACGGAAGCAGTGCTCAGTTTTACAACAGATATTTGGACATCTAACATAAGTTGAGCGTATTGGACACTTCAGTTATTCAGATCTTTGGAATTGTTTTGTTAGACGAGTAATAAAGAGAAAAAGGTCCATTTTTAAAAAGTGGAAAATGACATCTGTTATATAAAGCAACTCATTTGCAGTTAATTGTTATTTCTACCTCTTTCCAGTCACAGAGCACTTTATTTTGAGAGTGGTTTAAGTGAGAGAAGATCCTGTAAACAGTTTGGGGGAAATTGTAATGTTTAATAATTAATTTTATTATGAAAATAAAATGTTGCATTGAAGAAAGGTAGATTTTGTTTGTACATGCGGTCAATAGTTCTTAGAAAGAAAATCGGAAAAAATCGGTATCGGCAGGTCACACTTACAATAAATCGGAATCGGCCAAGAAAATTGCAATCGGTGCATCTCTAATAAACATATTTATTTAGTTTTTTTTTACTATAAATTCTCCTGCCAGCCCAGTAGGTGGCGATATGAAAGAATGCAACTCAACAAAAACAAAAGTTGGAAAGTGGAAGTGAAAGGGACAGTGGAGATTTACAGTAAAAACGACATAAATATTAAATATTGTTTATCACCCACAACTATCACATCCCTTCTGAAGACCAGGATTTAACCACTGTAGTCGTATGGATTACGTAATGCTGCCTTTGTATGCTTTTTGGACCTTAAATGTTCTGGCCACCATTCACTTGCATTGTATGGACCAACAGAGCTGAGATATTCTTCTGAAAATCTTCATTGGTGTTCAGCAGAAGACATAAAGTCATACACATCTGGGATGCATGAGGGTGAGTAAATGAAGAGAATTTTCATTTTTGGGTGAACTATCCCTTTAAAAGGTATACTTTTTGGAGCCAATGTATATAGACAACACACACCTGGTGGGGTATTCGTCCTTTCTTATTATGGATATTGCCTGACCTCTGCTGTACCATTTGTTGTCATAGAATAGACGTCCATCCTCTGAACGAGCAATATGATGGTGTTTCTCAGATTTCATAGGAACTGAAAAATACAGAGAGAGCTGAAATTAATTTCTGTAAACCAGATTCTTCAGAGACAGAGTCTTCAAATTCATAGATGATGCAGTGATAGGGGACACCTTGTGTGATGCTAAAAATATAATAATAGTGGTCAAAATTCTGCTGACCATCAGCTTTTACTCTGTGGGGAGCCATTGAAGCCATAGCCTATGGAAAACAAGAAGTAGTGTATTAATAATAGAGAACTTCCAAATAGTCCACTTTAAAAATAAATAAATAAATAAATAAATAAACTCAAAAATGAAATGATTAAAAAAGAAAAACCTTTCTTATGGAAGTCCAGTCTTCAAGTATATCCAGGTCTTGTAACATGTAAACAATGTATGGTCGTGGGACAGCTCAGGAAACTGATACTCATTTGTAACGCAGAATAGAACAGTCATGATTACACTGACAACCCGATTATTATTATTAACTTAAATAATAATAATAAAAACAAAACAAAAATCACTAACATTAATTGCTAAATGTGACGAGGAGGAGGGCGGGGCCAGGCCGTGACTACGCATGCATGCGTCTCTCTCTCTCGAACTGCCACATCCCGCTGCACATATACCTCTCCTTGGCTGATTAGCCCGATAAGGGGCCAGGCATGCATAGTCACAGCCAGGCCCCGCCCTCCTCCTCTTAACACTAACATATTATAACATATAGCAATAGTGGATTCTTATTGTGGTATAACTGTCCAACTCAATTTGCTTTTATATTTGACTTTTCCATATTATAGCAAATGTATTGGTGCAGAGTTCTAAATAACGATTTGCAGTTTAATTAAGAGTCATTTCAATGAATTAAGCTGATCTACAAGAAACGCTATATACTGTGTAATAAGGGAGCTGCCATAAATAAATGTAAAATATTGTACAAAAAACTTCAGATGTGCAGTACTTGCCACATTATAAAGGATATCTGACACAACGACAGGTTTTTTCTTTTTTCCAGGACTGAGAGGATCCTTCTTTTTATTCTTCCTAGTCTGTAGACCATCATTCCACAGTTCTGGAACATGAACACACAAACTAATTAGATGAAGTGAAAAGGTCAAATATCACATTATAACGTACTGTACAGATTAAACAGTACAAACTTAAATCTGTACTCTACCTGAAGTTATATCTATACCGTGTCTGTCCTCCTCCAATCGCCTGATCTTCTCTTCCAGTTCACTTTGAACGGTGTCGAAAAGTAAGAGTTTCTCACTCTATGGAAACCAATATCATAATTATGGTATGTGAACAAACTGAACATAACAGAAAGCTGTATTATTAGAAGTACCCATGTCTACACACTTCACTGCATGTCACGCACATTACCTCCCAGTGCTGGCCTGCTGCTTGCATCTCACAGTCATACTTGTTTCCGACAGATTCTAAACAGAGCTTACGATAGATACCTACAGTAATAAATTGAAACAAATGATATATACAGAAGTCACAAATGCCATCATAAGACCATCAGAAAATAGGATGGGGATGTATTCAAATTCATACTTGTTAACGTGGACTACTGTGACAAAAACTAACTGAATTATACACTCGAAAAAATGATTTTTGCTGCTTGTTCAATTTACTTCATCAAAATAAATTAAAGCAAAACAATTCTAGAACATTCTGACACAAATTGACTGCACTGCATTCTGTCCAATTACATCTGTAAAATAGACGTTTACTTAATCAGTTTAAGTTGGGCCTACATGAATTCTTGTTTGTGGTGTTACTGTAGCATGTTGATGTAACTGGGCAGGGGATTTCCATTTCCCAGCATGCTTTGCTTGGGACTGGATAGGGAGAACATGTGTTGAAATTAAGTGTTCACTTGTGCATTTTTGAGCAAGATGATATAGGAGGAGATTTGTTAATGTTTAATGTTCTGTTATATTGGTATTTAAAGCAATAGTTCACCCAGAAATCAAAATTCATCAATTGCCACAGACCTCGCGATTCGATAATTATATTTCCTAGCCGGTTCGATATGTATTCTGATATTGCGATTTTATGTTTTGATATAATAACTTCATAAAAAGATGAAGAAAAATGTAGTCCTGTCTATCGAAGAACAGTTGTGTCTGAAATGACAATTGTTTACACTCTGTAATATATATAGGGTGGCCAGACGTCCCGTTTTTCCCGGGACAGTCCCGTATTTAAGCATTTTTTCCTATGGTCCTGAATTATTCTGAAAAATATTGTGTTGTGTCCCGTATTTCCCCTCTCCTAAAATTTCTCTATCGCTTATGCAGCTATCTCAGTCATGTGAGTGTTCTAATCAAAGGTAGCCAAGGATACAGCTTGTAAAACCAATAAAATCACACCGTGTTATTTTAAGTACATGATTGGATTAAAACTATCCAATCACAATGCCCTATCAATAGACGTCCAGTTAGTGAGTGAGCTGATTGAACAGTCAGTCAGTTTGAAAGAGCACATGGATGAAATAAAGGAAGTGTGCATAAACATTTAATGAGGATCTTCATAAAGAGTTTACATTTCTAAGTAAAGGAGTCACAGACAGAGCCTAGTAAAAGTAAGGTGGGAGATTTGTGGAGCTCGATTTTCCATCGCCCATGGAGCATGTTCATACAACAAAGCATGTGGATGCTGCTAAAAGCAAGCAATAATTTTTGTGAAGCAAAGTTTCGAATCAAACAAGGTGCACGCAAGTAAATAAATTTTTGCTTATCATTCTGTTGTGCACTGCCATAGCTTTGCACATTCATGACTTGAGAAAAGTCTTGCAGGCCAGGCTGGAGGAATCATTCATACCCTGTGACATTAAAAAGCAGTTGGATGTCCTGGTTGAAGCTTGTGACATGCGAGCGGATTATTTCTTTTCCGCTCGCATGTCTTTTGAAACTTTTATTCAGTATCGGTGGATTACTACCTCCAAAATTCAATTGAGCTGCTCAATGGGGAACACAGAAAAAATTGAGTGGGGCCTACAGAGACAACACAGAATGGCAAAACATTCAGAGCAGCCTCGAACTTCTACTCCAGAATCCCCGCTCTCAGTTTGATTGACGAAACCACGCTCTTTGATGAGTGGGCTTGCACGAAAATCACTGTGACTCGTTGCATCACTGAGAGGAACATGAACAAGAAGGCCATGTCTGAGAGATGGACAGATGTTTTTCATGAGCTGGAGAGCAAGATCATCAACTTCAGAGTCTTACCCAAAGTCGTGTAGTTTTATTTATGCCTGCCTGGGACATCTGCATCCGTGGAGCGTGTTCTAATTAATGAATGCAGCAATAAATATTGATTTGTTTATCACCCACACCTATCAGATCAATTCTGAAGATATAGATTAAACCACTGGAGTCGTCTGAATTACTTTTATGCTGCATTTATGTGCTTTTTGGAGCTTCAAAATGCTGGTCATACATTGAACTATCCCTTTTAAAAGAGTGTCTGTTATGCTGGAGTTTTGGGGGTTACCATTGTGGTGATGAATGGTGCTTGTGCGAAGGTTGAGGATGGACATTCACATTCAAGTGATGCTTGATTTGAGTGCTGCTTAGTTCTATACGCAATCGCTATTAAACTGATAATGCAATTTCACTGTCCTTACACTTGCTCACCTGGCACTAAGCAGCACTCAAATCAAGCATCACTTGAATGTGGAGATCGTCAAGAGCACCAAATTTCTTGGTGTTCACCTGGTGGAGAACCTCACCTGGTCCCTCAACACCAGCTCTATCACCAAGAAAGCCCAACAGCGTCTCTACTTTCTTCGAAGGCTGAGGAAGCACATCTCCCAACCCCCATCCTCACTACATTCTATAGAGGGACTATTGAGAGCATCCTGAGCAGCTGCATCACTGCCTGGTTTGGGACTTGCACCGTTTCGGACCGCAAAGCCCTGCAGAGGATAGTGAGGACAGCTGAGAAGATCATTGGGGTCTCTCTTCCCTCCATCAAAGACATTTACAAAAAACACTGTATCCATAGAAGCAACCAGCATTGTGGACGACCCCACACACCCCTCACACAAACTCTTTACCCTCCTCCCGTCTGGCAAGAGGTACCGAAGCATTCGGGCCCTCACGGCCAGACTGTGTAACAACTTCTTCCCCAAGCCATCAGACTCCTCAATACTCAGAGACTGGTTTGACACACCACGTGTCCTGAGTTGCACTTTAATTACGGTCACTTTATAACTGTCTGCTACCTCAATAACTGCTATGTGCATAGAACACTATCTTATAGTATGTTATGTTTACATTTTAGAAACTGTCATCTTTTTGCACTACTGAGTACTGGTTGAGCTGCACTGTCTATTGTCCTGTTCATTGTCAGTAATTTGTTGTACTGTCCTGTACTTTTTGCACATGTTTGCACGTGCACTTTATATAGATACAGTATATATAGGTAGTTTATATAGGTATTTTATTTCGTTGTGTAGTCTCATGTGGTCCTATGTTGGTCCTTTGTTGTTTTTATGTAGCACCATGGTCCTGGAGGAACGTTGTCTCATTTTGCTGTGTACTGTACTAACTGTATATGGTTGAAACGACAATAAAAACCACTTGACTTGACTTGTACTAATGATTAGGTTTGACAAACCTAATAAAGTTGAGTTAAAACTACTATAGTGCATTGAGTTAACCTAATCCAACTTAATTATGTTGGCTCAATCAAACTGATTAATCTGAATGCAAGACATTAAATAATATATATTTTTTGTATTAGGTGTAGGCTACTAACATCAGTATGTGTCATATATACAGTGCAGCAAACATAGGTGTGTGATGATTATAATTACTGTAAAACACATCAACTGTAAAGTTCACATTTTGACTGGAACTGACCTGCGACTTTGGTTCGGATCTGCATGTTCTCCTGTAAGGTGGCCAAGGGTTCGAGGTATTCTGCAGCACTGCCAGCGATGACTTCTTGCAATTTAAGATCCATTTGGCAGAGTCTCTCTTTATACAACCTTAGAAAAATTCATAACAGGTTGGAATCCCATTTAAGTCTTTTAGGTTTAAATTAAGTGCTGCTCAGAAGAGAAAACGCTTACTGATCCTTAAGATCTGTGAACTGCTTCTCGAGATTTGTCATCTCATCCAAACACTCCATCCGCCTTCTTTCGCAGTCTTCATCATCCATGTCTGAAACATCATCATCATCGTCATCATCATCATCATCATCATCATCATACACACACACACACACACACACACACACACACACACACACACACACACACACACACACACACACACACACACACACACACACACAGAGAGAGAGAGAGAGAGAAAGAGAAATACTATCAGGAAGTTGACCTGTCCTTGATATGTGAAGGCAAAATGTAATAAAAAATGCTGAAAATGTTAAATGGGGACCAGTTACAGGACCTAATATACACAAGTTCTCTCGTACATTCTAACTTTTAACCTAAAATATTGTTATATAAAAATATTGTATTTATGTTTATTAAAAATACTCTTATGGACACGTTATGAGTCAACTCCATAATATTGCTGGCGTATGATGTGGCGTATGTCGTGTGTGTATTGTGTAATATCAGTCTGTACCTGAAGTGTCTCCATCCTCAGTGGCGGACGAGCTCACAGAGTCCTCTTCATCTGAACTGCTCGCCTCCTGCTCTGGATAGTCCACGTCCATTTCTTCGTGACTATTCTCCTTTCTATCGCGTGTATGCACTGGCATCATTTATTAACTCGTTTATAATCGTAAACAAATCCACTGCCATCAAGGCGACAAACCACCAGCCGGCGAGGGAAATCCACGTTTCAAACATGGCTTCGTGGACGACCAATCAACAGGAGTCTAGACACATGATCCCACAAAACCTGCGAATTCATTGGTCAAATTCTGTTTTCACATAAAAACGTGCATACTGGGATTTGTAGTCTTATAGTTTTTTTTAAATTGAATAAACAGGTCTGTAATTTGTGTTTTCAATTGCTGGGTACAGGAGGTGAATCTCAAATCGCACACTTCTGCATTATTCTATGACATTTTTAGTGTAAGTAGTGCAAGCAGTGTGTTAAAACTGAAAATGTGTACTACGAGTACTCAGGTGATGTAGCCTACTTAGCTGTGTCCTAAATGACGCACTATACACTATGCCAGTGTTTCCCAACCACTGTGCCCTGGAAAATGATCAAATTCCACAAAATAAATAAATGCATGAAAAAAATAATAATTTCAGCGATCCAAACTCCTCAACTTTCGGAGAAATTCGCCGTTTTGAAACCATAATCGGTCACGTTTGTGATTGTGAAGAGCAAAGATTAATATGCAAAAGTGAGTGATATTTATACACTTTAAGGGTCTTTCACGTGACTCGCGTCAGCGCTGCAGAATACGTTGAAGTCTATGAAGTGACGTCACACACATGTTTTTGCTTCACCAACAATGTCTTTGAGAGAGAGAGAAAAAAAAATTGTGTCTTTGAGAGTCCTTAGCAACAAGAAATATTTAAAAACTGTCCAAATCTGTGAAAGAGACATTGAATGTCTCATAATCTCTTTTAATTAAATATTACCTTATTGTTTACGAATATCAGAGACCCCAGTTATTGAACTAATTTAAATTCACCAAGAAATCGCTTAGACCTAAACATAAACGAGTCCTTTTATTACTTTCTGCAATCAAAGAGACTGCAAGCTTTTTTCTCTCTTCCAAATACATGTTTTCAGTGTTTATTGTGCACATGTCCCACTTTTGTACATGGAAAACTCGTAAAATCACCCTCTGTGACACTTTCTGCAACTTGTCATGTGGAGGTCAATGCAGCGCTTGAACTCATTTCATGTGAAATGCACTTTACAATGTCGAAATTACATTATTGAAACTCAAAATTATTGTCTATTATTTTGGTCTTTTCTGATAAAAGCCATGCTGAGCAGTTTAAATACTGTAGGAAAATGATACCGTAGATCTGCTTTGTGTTTATAATTCAGGTAAGGACGTTATTAGACTATTTTTGTTGTCTTTTTGGATGAAATATAATGCTCAGACTGAAGGAAGACTATATCTGCTTTGTTCTTTTAATGCTAAACACTATAAAGTCTCTTGGTAGATTTCGGTCAAGAACGACTCGATGATTCACTGAAAAATGATTCACTGACTCACACGTAGCATATAAGATGCTCATTTGTCGCCACATAGTGACATTTCCGGAAGGGGTCACTGAACTAATCAGTTAATAAAATTTAACAAATTTGTGAAACAGAAGCAAGCCTCACCAAAATACTCTTTATTTTGCGACTAATTCTGCACAATTGTAAACTTGAATAAACTTGAATCACTAAAATAGCAGGAATTTGTGCTTTTAGTTTATTCTTTAAACAAAATATCCCCAGAATTTTTTTTCGTGGACCTTAGGCCTACCTTTTTCACCCCTCATGAGTTTGTGTCCATTTAATTTGTTGTGACATTGCAAGAATAAAACTACAAATTAGAAAAGAAGCATTTTTCTTTATTTATTAACCATTAAATGCTTTTGCCAGTTGCCACCTGTGACCTCACACAGTGTAGCCTACCTATGTGATTGTTTTTTTGTTGTTGTTTTTTTGCATAGCTGAATTTAAAACATTAAAAGTAAGCATGCTACTAATACAGACAGAAAACATGGGCAAGTTCTTGAAAAGGATAAATATTGACGATGGTTAGCTTAACGTTGATGTTGGATAGTGGTGTGCAATAGAATTCGTTAGTTGTAAAAACTGTGTCATGGCAGAAAAAAGGTTGGGAACACTGCACTATGCACTTACAATACTATGCACTCAGCCATGAAGTGTATGAATTTTCAAAGTGTATTATCGTCCCAAAATGGAACACATAAGTTGCGCCCCAAACCGCACACTTCTGCACTATTTTAAAAGTGTGAGTAGTGCAAGTAGTATGTTTACACTTTGATGCAACAAAAAGAAGTGTACTACGAGTACCCAGATGATGCACTTTTTCAACTGTCAAAACGGAGTGTGGAATGTTGGACACTTCGTGCACTCAGCGCACATGGCTTGCCATACATAGCGGAAGGGGTGGAGTTATCAGCAGCAATGTTGATCTGACAAAAAAAATAATAATAATGGAGAATATGACAACTAGCAAAACTTCTGTAAAGAAAGCATTTTCATACCATGCTGTGTGAATATGTATATTATTGAGATAGTGTTGAACTGAGGGTGGATAGCACACTAAAGCTAGCAGCAACACAATGCTTACATTTACATTTACATTTATGTATTTGGCAGACGCTTTTATCCAGAGCGACTTACAGAGCCCTAATTATAGGGACTTATTACAGGGACAATCCCCCTGGAGCAACTTGGAGTTAAGTGCCTTGCTCAAGGACACAATGGTGGTCGCTGTGGGGCTCGAACCAGCGTACTTCTGATTACCAGATTACCAGTTATGTGCTTAGACCATGTAGTAAGTGTTCCATTTGGGACAATACTACACTTTGAAAATTCATACACTGCATGGCTGAGTGCATAGTACATTTTGTAAGTGCATAGATATAGTGTGTCATTTTGGACACAGCTTTAACATTTGTTTGTTTTTTAGTTTTGCTAACATGCTAAAGCTAACATCACTTCCATCAGCTGAAAAACTGTGAATGCTGTGAATATTGTAAAAAAAAAAAAAAAGAAAATTAGTGTTCCATTTGGGACAATACAACACTGAAAATTAATTCAGTGGTTCTTAACATGTTTTGCTTAATGGGACCCAGATTTCATAATGGACATCAAGTGGCGAAACAATTTAATGGATTTAATGTAGCCTGGGTCTTTTGTTTTGTATATGGTTTTCAAGTATAAGAGCATGTATCAAGTGACATTATTTTTGTTGTTGAAGTCAACAACAAGAGATACAGGAATATATTTCTCCCCCTTTTAAAAGTGGATGAGTCTATTTATTTATATGAGCCTATTATATTTTTATCCGGTTTATTTCTTAATATCAAACATTTATTCAAACAGGTCTGTTTGGATAGGGTCAGGGACAGCAACATAAAAACAATGCCATTGTTCGCCCTCCCCACTTCATATGCACTAAAGATGCTTCTCATCTGCAATATTTTTCCTCCATAAGTCTTGGAGGTCCAGACTTTAAATCCCGAATGTGCCCTTTTATTTACAGTGCAATGCTATGTAAGCATGGGTAAGACCATAGATGGCTCATCTTACTTCGAATAAGTACATTTTCCAGTTGAGAACACATGTACTTCGATAAGTTAAAAAAGACATAAGACATACTGTAAAAGATTTAGATTTCTGAGGCCCCACGCACCCCCTAGAGGAAGACATTTTTCAACCAAAAATTAAAATTATTCTCTCATCATTTACTCACCCTCATGCCATCCCAGATGTGTTTGACTTTCTTTCTTCTGCTGAACATAAATGAAGATTTTTGAAAATATATATCTGTAGGTCCATACAATGCAAGTGAATGGGTACCAACATTTTTAAGCTCCAAAAATCAATTAAAGGCAGCATAAAAGTAATCCATAAGACTCCAGTTGTTAAATATATATCTTCAGAAGTGATATGATAGGTGTGGGTGGAGAAATGGATAAATATTTAAGTCCTTTTTTTACTATAAATACCCCTCCCTGCCCACTAGGTGGTGCAAGAACAATGTGAATCGCCAAAAACAAAAGAAGAAGAGAGTGAATGTGGATATTGATAGTAAAAAAGGACTTAAATATTGATCTTTTTTTTTTCCCACACATCATATTGCTTCTGAAGGTTTGGATTTCGCCACTGGAATCATATGGATTACTTTTATGCTACCGTTATGTGCCTTTGGAGCTTCAAAAATGTGGTACCCATTAACTTGAATTGTATGGACCTACAGAGCTGAAATATTCTTCTAAAAATCTTTGTGTTCTGCAGAAGAAAGAAATACATACACATCTGGGATGGCATGAGGGTGAGTAGGTGAGGAGAGAATTGACATTTTCGGGTGAACTATCCCTTTAATGGTTCCTGCGCCTATTTCACAGCAAATCAGCAGAGGACGCCATTTCACAGTAGTGGCAGAAAAGATGTCTGCATCTTGATAGGATTTCCCTGATTGAATCTCTTCACATTTCTCACATAGAGAGATGATCTGTGACTGAACAATCATATGGATTGTTGCTCCACAGTACATCCTTTTTCAACACCTAATCTCCACAAATCTCATTTTATATTTTGTCATTACAGAAAGTGTCAAACATGAAGCCCTTCCCACATTATTGGACATGAATTATGAGACCTGATATCGCTGACTCAATTATGGACAAATGTCAACGGCTAAGATGTGGAAAATGTCAGAAGGTTTTGCTGTGTCATTCCTTATTACCCTTTCATACAGTGAATACAAAAGAGGGACAGAGATAGATAGAGAGAGAGAGAGAGAGAGAGAGAGAGAGAGAGAGAGAGAGAGAGAGAGAGCAGGAGAGATCATGAGACATCTTGATGCTAATTGAGTCAAATTTGCACAACCATAACAAGAAACCATTGTCCATTATGAAATAATTACTTTATAACTGAATTCAATGAAATATGTCTACTAATTGCATTACATTTTATTCTGTGTTATGCAAACAATAAGCTCCAAATATTATATAATCACATAATATGACTATTTCTGTTCTGTTGTTTGTTGGAGGAGACAAACCTGAAACGTACCCACATCTCACACATCAGGTTATAGTACATGTGGTTTAAGGGTTTTCCTGTTCTGTGTATTCTCAAATATTCTAAGGATCCCTGCTTGTTGTTTATTGGCAGACTTGCCAATTTGTAGAGTCTCTGAGACACCCGGACACCACCATGAAATGAAACTGGATTATGACTCATGGTTTAGGCTCAGAACAGGTCTACCCCAGATTTACACAACCCACACACTGATATTTAAAGTGTTGTCAGACTAAGAATAGTGGGTCAAACTGTCAACCTACACAAATTCATACCTGGACCTCTCAAAACTCCCTCCATTCAGAATGGAATTAAATCGTCTGCAGTTTTGACTGTCCAACCATAAATTCAAGGCTGAAAATAATTGACAACATACTGTTCCGAATAGTAATCCTTTCAGGCCGTACCTGTATAACACCTGCCATCTGCAATCAGGACTGCAGCTACATGTGCTGCTTGATGAATATGGTATGTACGCTCCTGTTCAAACCTGTGCACTGTATGTGTACCATTCACGGAATGTTCCTGTACTTTCTACGAATCTCCCTTCTCTGAACTCCAACTGAGGAAACAACATTTAGAATTCATGTTTGCCCATGTGAAGTAGGGGTTTCACTCATTACAATCATGTATTTTTGATTTCTTCAGAACAAAAGAAGTGTGTTACAACATACTGTACAAGAAGGTGTGAACTTGACACATGTCACAGTATTGCCGTGGTGACATAAGAGCATGCTGTTGGTAGAAACAGTTGCTATTGTGATGGCCCTCCACCTTTATGCTAACAGAGCTCCAGTAGTATCCAGCAGAAATGTAGCTCAAGACAGGTACTGTAGACAGTATCACACTGGTTAAAGTTTATTTCTCTTACATAACTGGAGTTTTCATATCAAGTTTTTAGTTAAATGTCTTGCCCATCTGTCTTGCTCTGTTTGAAGTGGTGGATATGAAACCAGACAGATACTAATAATTCACTTCTTTGTTCACCAATGAAAATTATATCATATTAGACAAAAATGTATTACAGGACACACCAAATATATATACATATATATACATAAATATAAAGTAAAGCATTGATTAAAGTCAATATATTCAACATCATTTTCTGCAATAAGTAAGGGATAATTCACAGCTTGGTGTGCATTAAACGATTTTAAATACACGACATGGACATAAAGAACCATCCGACCTAAAGTGGAGGGTGGTTGCCTCCAAGAATTGTGTATTTGAACAGACCATGCATGGTATAAGTCAATATAAAGTCACAGCAGCACCATCTTTGATTTTTGAAGGGAATGACAACGAGGCTGTGAGGGATAGACGAACAGCCTCTTCAATGGGTTGTACAGTTGTTTAAAACGTTTTTGGATCGTTCCGCTGACGAAACATAGAAAAATATATTTCCAAGAAATTTCAGTAGACAAAAAACTTTGTGGAAAATTAGATGTGCTCTATGAGAGTTTTGATAGTGTTATAGGGCATGTCATTGAAGAGACGGTACTGTACGTCTAACCTTCGCAGCTTCATTTTCATTCCCATCAACAATCAAAGATGGCCCTACTGTGAATAAGGTCTATAGTTGATTGTTTAACACATAAACAAATGAATGCAATTAATGAAGTATCTGTTGTTTTTCCTCTTTCTGAAACTTCACTAATGATTTACCCCACTTCATGGCTAAAACTGGAATTAAGAAATTTCCAGGAGGTACACTCTTGACTCGAATGCACATCCTAACACAGAAATTGATTGTGTGGAGCACTGCAAGCATATTTATTACATGTTTATTACATTTATTACGGCTTGACAATATAAATTATAGTTTAATGAAGAAATAAACCAAAAGACACAAACACACACATAGGACAGACAGCTGCCCATAAACGTTCTCTCTCCCTGTCGCACCACCGTCCGTAGTCGACCTTTATCCTTCTCGTAGGCTTGATTAGCCTGATAAGGGCCCGGGTGTGTAAACTCATGACCCGGCCCCGCCCCGCCCTCCGCCCTGTCACATTCCTCCCTCGTTCTCTCAGACAGGGGAGCCCCCGGCATGACGTACACCCCCCCCTTTCCCTGAGGGAGGGCGTGCCTTTATGCCCCGTCTGCCGGCAGGTCATCCCCACCTTCCTGAATCTCGGAGGGGACAGGCGGAAGGAAACAATAATGAAAAATAGGGGGTACTACCTATAACAGTGCAGTAACCCCCCAACAAAACAAAAAAAAATCTGTAAAATTTAAAAGAGAGGGAAAAGGCCAATGTGGAGTGGCAGTGATAGAGAGAGAGAGAGAGAGAGAGAGAGAGAAAGGAAAAAAAACACTTACTCGCCGGTTCTCCGATATGCCGTAGCTTGGTCCTCGGCCACTCCTCCACCCTCTAACGGACAACAGCCGCACCTCGACAGGTGGATCGGAGGCAATCCTCCAGCCACTTTCGAACAGAACTCCCCGCCACGTTCTTGGGGAACAGAAGGGGTCTCCCCCGCCCCTGGCAGCGGTTCTCCCGCTCCGGGCGGCTGGCAGTGAGCCCCTCCCCGCTTCCAGGCGGCCAGGCTCCTCCGTCCCCCACTGCTGCTCCGTTGGGGTGGATGGTAGCGGCGAGAACTCCACTACGGTGTATCCCTCCTCCTTCCCAGGTTTCGGCACCAGTGTAAAGGGAACAATGGAAAGGAGGAGGCGAGAACTAGCTTGACAATATAAATAATTGTTTAATGAAGAAATAAACCAAAGACACCCACACACACATAGGATGGACAGCTGCCGGTAAATGTTTTCTCTCTGTCGCACCACAGTCCGCAGTCAGCCTTTATCCCCCTTGGAGGCTTGATTAGCCTTATAAGGGACCGGGTGTGTAAAATCACGACTCGGCCCCACCCTCCGCCCTGTCACAGCGTGACATGTCTCAGCCATAATAAACATGGAAACGGATTTACCAGCAATTTATCTCACCTGTGATTTTTTTTAAAGCTATGGTCAGTTGTGCAGCTGACAAATAACGGTAGATTGACGGATGTAGGAACGGCCACTAGCAACATACAGTTCAGAGACTAGTGACATCCAGTAACAAAGTCGCTAAAAACAAGTTTACATGCACGATCTTACACTGATTATGCTTACTAATCTGACAAAGTGTGTTGTCATGGAAGCGCATTAAATGGCTTTTCTTTATCAGTGTAAGGTCATAAACGGCTTAAGAATAAACCGATTGACACGGGTAGATTTTTGCCCATTACCCCAATTTCACATTGCATGTATATCTCTCTACCGGCATTCTTACCGGCTTATCCAATGAATACAATTATTGTGCGCATGCCTTTTCACAGTTAGATGTCAAAAGCAGAGAATAGCTTTGTTGGATTTTTTTTAAATAAGCTGATTTTTAAGAGTTATCTGCATATTAGTGTACACTGAACCAGTGTCAAAAACAACACCGCACGAGAGAGACCCAGCGTGTGCATGATAGTGACTGAACTACAGCCTGAGAAAATAATAGTAAAACTTCAGCAAATTAAACTTTAGCATTCAATTTGTTTTATATCTGTATATATAGTGTTGCATAATGCATTGGTAATGTACGCTTAATAAATCTTGATATAAATTGAATCTGCCCATTTGATCCTATATTTAAAAAGTCACTAGACGATTTTAACTTTTAATTATATATAGCATATCTACTGATTTTATGGCATGAAAACATATACGTGTATCAAAGATGTATACCTGTAAAAATGTGTCTTATTTACTCAATGCACAATTTTTTTAATTGTTTTACATTTTAACTTGGGGAAATTTAACAATTTGCCATTTTAAAAAACAAATTGGTTGACAACTAATCTAAATAGTGGAGGGGACACAACCCCTTCAATTTCTAAGGTGTTAATGGTACATTATACACCACACAGGATATCATAGGTCTTTTAACAGAAAAAAAAGTGAAATAAGATGCTTTCCACTGATAGATATCTTGGAAGGGGGAGCCCCAGAAAACATGCAATGGGACTATACTGGATCCCCCTAACCCACTTTCATGCAGAAGATGGAGGGGCCTTCCATGTGGGACTTTAAGATGATGATTACTGCACAATGTAGAATTTTTTTTTTTACTTTTAAGAACTTTGCATTTCAAGGATGTATACATACTGTATGTCAATGTGCACAAATAAATAGTAATAGTTACTACTAATAGTCTTGAACCACTTGACTTGACTAAAAATAATAATAACAATAATAATAATAATAATAATAATAATAATGTGGATGAGTTGCTGAAAAGATGACCTCATGTCTAATAAGAAAATTATTATGAAAAAACAGTGCTATTTCCAGCTGCCTATTTCTAGCACAAAGGTTTTCTTTATTATTCGTGCCCTAGATAGTATGACAGAAAGATATTTCCTGATGCGTTCATTCACGCGCTCTTTTCATTCATGTTTACCATGCGTTTGGTTAACTGCGAGACTATAAGGTACATTTGAATGTGTAATAGGAAAATACATATTTTCATTCTTACTTCGCGGAGTCATCTTGGGGGAAATTCTCTAAATAAAAGCCCGCCACGAGTTCCCCTTTTCTGGGTAAAGTTAAGATAATTTACACATGGAAATTCCCCAATCCAACCATTGAACTGGAGGCGCGTTATAAAAGCCTTTCGCGCCGCCCTCTCGAGCACATTTAACTGCTGACTGCGACACAGCGAGCATCATTCAGTACGCTGCGGATGTAAACAGAGCAACCATGAGTAACTATATGGATATTGATGATATGGATTCGAAAAACAGGAAAACGCAACATTGCGAGGATCGCATCGATAGTGGCGTGGATTCGTTAAAGGAGGACGAGTACAGAAAAATTGTGGAGGATCTGCAGAAGCTGCCAAAGCCATCTGAGTGTGTAAACACAACCGACACCCACGAACCTTGGAAACTAGAATTTACAGAGGATGGAGACACGTAAGTTTAACATTTTATTATCCTTAAGTTTGATAGATGCAAGCATTTATTTAGAAATGTAAGAAAATGCATGCATAAACATGCAAATATGCAGGCATTCGAATATGTTATATGGTATGTGCTAAATTATCGAGAAAAAAAAAAGTTTTAAAGCTAGCACAAAAGTTGGCAAGTAAACAAATATCTGTGAAGTGCATTTTGGCACAAGCTCAAAGTGGGAGGTGCTTAGAAACAAAGTGCGCAGGCAGGAAAGTCCCTGGCGCGCGGCCAATCGCAGACAATGCATCAGATGTGTTAAGCCACACTGGTTGGAAATAACCTTCAAAAATCCATTCTTGCGAAACGCCTGTCTGCCCGTACAGTGTCTTAACCACTTCCTCTGAGTGTTCTTAAAATACTGATTACTAAAAACAACCCTCCTACATTATTTTCCAGGTATCTTCACCTTGCCATCATTCACGAGGCGGAAGATTATGCCATCCAGATCATCAAACAGTGCCAAAATGACTCATTCTTGAACAAACAGAATCACCAAAGACAGGTAATTAACATTTGGAACCTGCATAAAAAAACTACTCGGAGCAGTTTGGTTCTAATTGTTTGATGGCTAATTAATGTCTATTTGTCATGCACAGACTGCACTCCACCTTGCTGCGATCACAGAACAGCCACACATGGTTGAAAGACTGCTAAAGGCCGGCTGTGACCCCCGCCTGGTCGATCAAAATGGAAACACAGCTCTTCACATCGCCTGCAAAAGAGGCTCACTAGCTTGCTTTTCGGTGCTCACTCAGAATCAGACACAGCATCTACGGCCCATTCTCACGTTCCCAAACTACTGTGGTAAGTCAACATCCCACGTGACTTAACATAGTTCCACCTCTAAAGATATATTATTGAGTTTGTGGCATTGAAAAGCAGTTTGTGAAGTATTATCCTCCTTGTTATCATAGGGCACACCTGTCTCCACATAGCAGCCATTCACAATTATCTCTCAATGGTGGAGAAGCTGGTCCAGCTTGGAGCAGACATTAACGCAAAGGTACGGTATACATTCCGATTTCCCTCCATCTTCATTAATGTCTTGTAATTGTATTGGTTTAACACATACGCTTGTAATGAGAACTAACGTGGGCTTCGTTGATGCGTTTAGGAGCAGTGTAGTGGTCGTACGTCACTCCATTTGGCAGTGGACCTACAGAACTTGAATTTGGTCCACACCCTCATTGCACTGGGAGCCGACGTCAACAGTCTCACCTACGGCGGCTACACACCGTACCACCTGACCTTTGGCCGACAGAACAGTGAGATCCAGAGGCAGCTTCATGATCGGACGGCCCAAGAGCTCAGACCAATGCCAGAGAGCGAATCAGAGGAGAGCGATGACGAGCTTTTGTCTGATGAGGATTATGTAAGTTTCACAGAGAATCAATTTTGTTTCTTTAATTTTCTTGTCAATTATTTGGAAAGGTCTTCTAATCATTTTTCTGCTGCTCTTTTGTAGATGTACGATGACATCCAATTCTGTGGGCGATAAACTGACTAGTCCGGACAACATTCTCAGTAATGCAAAGAAACAAGGGCCTATGTGCCGTCTCGGAAGTCCGTGCCAGGGATTTGCAATGTCCCATAAAGCCAGTTCCCCCATAGGGACTCAAGAGTGGCAACGAGCTGCCCACGGGGGACACTATAGTAGTGGTGCTGTTCAACATGGAAAGAGACCCAGGGATCGCTGGATGGAACACCAAATCAATAAAATACTTTTGAAGCTAAAGAAATGAAAACAAAATGTATATTTTGTAAATGTACAGAGCTATATTTGTATTTGTAAATATAAAACACTTGTAAATATTTATAGTCTATATATGACATTATGAAAATATTTTTTACATTAAAAAAAAAAGTGCCTGAAAGAACTTAATTCTGAGTCTGGGTGTTTCTTGTATTAAATGTACTGGGCTGATTTTACAAAGCCTGGAAATTTTTTGTTGTGAAACTTGTGAAAGAACATGTAAACCCCTGTACTGTTGGAATATTAGCCCATTCAGGGGGGAAAAAAGCCCTCAAAGTATACTGTAAATGGTATCATTTCCTTTCTGGAACACATGAGTCACGTAGATGCGTCACTATAATTTGAATAAAATTCCTTGTCTGCTAAAGAGGAGTCATGAATAACTGACTCATGCTTTGTAAGAATTCCCCACAAGAAAGAGAAACCGGCTGTCATGGTGAGGTTCATAATTGTTACGGTCAATGCTAAAATTGCATTCATTGTGTGTAGATCAATAGATCCTCCATTAAAGGCATTTCAATTGAACAAATGAAATGGATTGAGAACCACCTATTCAAAAACTTAGTCTCTTAAAAGTATTTAATCAGATGTTCCTAAAGACCAATGAGACAGAAATTCAGTAATGTAGAGAAATTCCATGGAGTTGTTCTCCTAAAAACGAGTATACCATTTAATCCATTGGAAAGGTTTCATGTGACAGACATCATCATAACTTTATCACCACTTTGGTGAGAGGTGAATTCCAACTTTGCATATATAAGCCGTTTTAACTTACAATCCTATGGGGACTACATATGGTGTACATAAGCATTATATAAGGTGATTTCAGTAGGACCAGTTTGCACAGCAATAATCTATAAATAATATCTGGATTAGATTTACTATAGAAATAATTCCACAAATTATTTATAATATATATATGTTTAATTTTCTCCCCAATTTGGAATTCCCAATTCTTAAAGTCCTCGTGGTGACTAGTCAGTTGCCTCCGCATCTGAGAATGTCAATTAGTGTGAGAATAAGAAAACAAATTAGTGTGGATTTGACCCTAGATTTCACACAACCTTAAAACAGAAGCTTGCTCTATGCATATATATATATATATATGCATTTTTTTTATATACTTATATAAAACTTAACAATGAGGATGAGTCAAATAATCAGGTGCATGAATACATCACAGAAGCATGCGTTTGACTTTCCTTGCATGCTAATACGTATTCAACCCCATCTGACTCAGAATACTTCAGAAGTTCAAAGCTCAGAGAGAATTCTATTAAATGAAAAGTAGGTTTCCAAATGATTTCCCTGTGGTCTAATCAGTTTGGGAAAACACAGTATGCAACGAAAATTAAAGCTGAGCACACCGGGGATTCCCCCTGTATAATATTCATTCCTCACGCTATGAAAAATAGAAGAAAACAAGAGAGAAAAAAACAGGAATCTTAATATAATTTTTCTCAAAATGTCTTTAATGGAACAAGGGGAATTTACATGAGAACAAGGACTCTGAACGGGATTCTTTCTTCGTAGATCTCAGTCCCTCTCAGACAAAGAGACCAAGTGAGTGTCAACCTCCGACTCTGACAGAATCCTGAAACAGAGTAAAATAGCAAGTCTACACTTCAACTGCATAAACCATGAAAAAAATCAATCTGTAAAGCATGAACTAGTGCAGCATAGATCATGCTTACTTACAAATTCAGCATTTCACAAACATCAATACAAAAGTAATCTACTGCATTTGTGGAGGTGCCATATGCAATCTGTGTACAGCAGAGACTGCAGATCTCTCTATGTAAATGAAAACCACTATGCTTACACCCACCTGAATTTCGGATCCTCAGCCGTGATAACGCCTACCTCCAACTCAGATGGCTTGAAATCAATTGCCAGCACAGTTGATAAGCAAGTGATAGCCGTCTGTGGATGTAAATGTTGTGAAAAAATTTGAAAAATGTGCATAATATATTTTCTTGTCAAGAGGTAATTAAGGTTATTAACAGGGTTTTTTTGTTAATTAAATCTGCATTAGTTTACTAAATGTGTTACATGTACATACTGTGTTAAATGTTTAAATATTGTAAACATTTGTAAAATGTAATATGTAAAATAAAATGACTGAGCAAGAGGAAGTTGAGATTTGTATTGCAAAGAATTGGGGGTAAAAAAAGCACTGCTAATGTATATGCATCCTAGTGTGCATAACATTTACTTCCTTACAAAACAAATTACCTTAAACACAGCCAGCCAACATTATTCTATCTACAGAAACAAGCATTCCAATGGTACACTGGCCCCAGAAAGTAATTGTAAACTTAAACCACTCATAAAATGTATGAATGTCATTACATTAGAAAACATAACATCAAACCAAATTGCATTTAAAGTGTCAAGAATAAGTATGTGTACCCTTTGGAATTACCTGCATTTACTTACTGTATTCATTTGTTATAAAATCTGAACTTCATCTAAGTTACAATAATTCACTAACACAAGTTTTAACTAATAGCACAAAAATTAACACATTCTTGTACATACTGAATACATCATTCAAACATTCACAGTGTAGGTTGGAAAAAGTATGTAAACCCTTATGCTAATAACATCAACAAATGCTAATTAGAGTCAGGAGTTGGCAAACCTGACATTCAATTAATTAATGAGATTGGAGGTGTGGGTTAGAGCTAGTCTGACTTATAAAAAGCACTCAAAAATGTTGAGTTTGCTATTCACAAGAAGCATCTGCTGATGTGGACCATGCCTCACAAAAAAAGAGATCTTAGAAGACCTAAGATAAAGAAGAGTGGCTTTGCATAAAGCTGGAAAGGGTTACAAAGTTATCTCGAAGACCTTAGATACTCATCTGTCCACAAATGGAGACAATTTATTACTGTGGCTACTCTCCCTAGAAGTGGCCATTCAGCCAAGATGACTCTTGGCACACTGCAGAATGCTTAATGAGGTAAAGAAAGAAACATAGAGAACCATAGATTGACAGCTGAAGACTTGAAGGAATCATTGGAACTGGTTAACATCTCCATTCATTAGTCTGCTATATGGAAAACATTAAATAGCCATGGTGTTAAGGGCAGGACACCACAAAGTAAGCAAATGCTTTTCAACAAAAGCATTGCTGCACTCCTGAATTTTGCCAAAGACCACCTTAACACTCCACAACACTACTGGAAAAGTGCTTTGTGGATTGGGGAAACTAAGGTTGAACTATTTGTAAAGAACATGCAGAACTAGGTATGGCATAAAATGGCACCTCATACCATCATGGAAAAATCATCCCAATGTTGAAGTACGGTGGAGGGAGCATCATGAATTTTGGCTACTAAGGCCTGGACCGCTTGCCATCATTGAAGGAAAAATTACTTTCCAAGTTTATCAAGATAATTTACAGGATAATATCAGGCTGGCTGTGCACCAGCTGAAGTGGCTGAATCACTAGAAGTTGAGTAAAGCAGCAGGACAATGTCCCCGGCCTAAACATCGAAGTAAAAACAAAACTTAACCTTTTGGAGTGGCACAGTCAGAGTCTAGACCTTAACCCAATAGAGATGCTGTGGAATGACCTCATTAAAGCTGTTTACATCAGACATGCTAAGAATATGTCTGAGCTGAAGCAGTTCTGTAAGGAAAAATGGTTCAAAATTCCTTCTGAACGTTGTGAAGGTCTAATCTGCAGCTTCCGTAAACGCTTTGTTGAGGTTATTGCTGCCAAGGAGGATCGAACAGTAATAGGGTTCGCTTACTTTTTCAGAGCTCGTTTAATGGGATGCGTTTAATAAAGACATGAAATATTATAATAGTTTGTGTGTTGTTAGCTTAAGTACATTGTGTTTGTCTATACTTGTAACTTGAATGAAAATGAGATCATATTTTATGACCGATTAAAGCAGAAAACCAGCTAATTCCAAAGGGTTCACATACTTTTTCTTGCCACTGTATTTTACAAGATACCAGAAAGATAGATAGATTGGGTATTTTTGTCAAATGAGTGGCAAAATGTATAGAAGCAAAACTTTAAAAACGTAATTTTGGCAGCATCTTGCCAAAATTAAATGGGATGAATGGACAAATGTTAGCAGATGGAATTCATTAGATTAAAACAAAGCAAAAAAAAATAAATGAAAGTTAATGTGCTGTTCTGAAGAGAATTGACTGGGATTGTACCTCAACTGTCTGATCAAAGGTCCAATCGAGTTTCTTCTTCACTTTTTTCTCCAGGAAGCTTGTAGCCTCTGTCTGTTTCACACCTGCTGATGTGGCCTTGAACCCACAGTAATAACCTGCTGGGTCACATTTATATACTTGAGGCCCCAGCTCCTCATCCAGACCAATTACAATCATGCCTAGAAAAGAGACAAGCAATAACATGTGTATAAACCTCATACAACTCATTAAACAAGAAATGCAAAAGATCAGTAGGTTTGAGGGACTCAATATTACTGAATCATACAATGATACAAATCCACACAATCTCATGATTAAACAACCATTGTGTAATACTAAAGGAATATGTGACGAGGAGGAGGGCTCGGCCGGGCCGTGATGACACACGCCTAGCGCAGAGTTGTCTAATCAGCGGGAGAGAGATAAGGAGGAGCCGGGACGCCAGTTCAAGAGAGAGACACGCGGCTGCGTAAGGGTGTTTATGTTTTTTTTTTTATGTTGTTTTAAGTTCAGTTACGTCATTAAAATTATGTTGACTCTCCTACCCGTTCCTGCCTCCGCCTTGCCCATCCTGAACCCGTTACATTTGTGCCAAAAGGAGGAGCTTGCTGCCGGCCACCAGGAGGTGGAGGAGCCACTGATGTCTGCCGGGAGGAGGAGGATCCTGCTGCCGTCCATCAGAAGGTGATGACCAGGCAACAGTGTAGGGTAGGTCAGGCCGGAGGTTACCCCGGCCTGATTCTAGAGGTGGAGAAGTGTGACGAGGAGGGGGGTGTGGCCGGTCTGTGATGATGCATGCCTGGCGCTGAGTTGTCTAATCAGTGGATGAGAGATAAGGAGGGGCCGGGATGCCAATTCGAAAGAGAGACGCACGTGTTGTGTGTGTCTTTGTTTTGTTAGCTGCAAAGCAGTTTTATGTTATGTTTGAGTTGTGTTCTGTCATTAAAGTTTACATTGAAAAAAACAGAATAATAAAGAAAAGCAGCCAATAAGTGCCGGGCATAGATGGGATCTCCTTCAATACTGTTTAAAATGTATCCCAGGGTGATTCCTTAAGAAGAAGTTGAAGCATTTGAAGATGCTAAAATATAACAATTTTTATTTATTTTGGATTTTTATAGTCACAACATAATTACCAGTTCCATTTCTGTTATTACACAGTTTAAATTACCAGTTCCATTTCTGTTATTACACAGTTTAATTACCAGTTCCATTTCTGTTATTACACAGTTTAAATTACCAGTTCCATTTCTGTTATTACACAGTTTAAATTACCAGTTCCATTTCTGTTATTACACAGTTTAATTACCAGTTCCATTTCTGTTATTACACAGTTTAAATTACCAGTTCCATTTCTGTTATTACACAGTTTAAATTACCAGTTCCATTTCTGTTATTACACAGTTTAATTACCAGTTCCATTTCTGTTATTACACAGTTTAATTACCAGTTCCATTTCTGTTATTACACAGTTTAATTACCAGTTCCATTTCTGTTATTACATAGTTTAATTACCACTTCCATTTCTGTTATTACATAGTTTAATTACCAGTTCAATTTGTTATTACATAGTTTAAATGACTTTACTATTATTTTAAAATGTGAAAAAAATTAAAATAAAGAAAAAGTGACCCTAAACTTTTGACCGGTAGTGTAAACTCAACTTAAAACAACATAAAACACATATATATATATATATATATATATATTTTATTGTTTTTCTTCTGGACAGTGCAAATTAATTGACATCACTGTGAATGTGCCAGTGTTAGACAAGTGGCTAATTTTCAACTGTTGTCCCTTGGCCAGATGTTAAATTAGCCATACGATAGAGACGCCAGTTGGTGTGTGTGTGTGTGATTATGTTTGTTTTATGTCATTAAAGTAATGTTGACTGTCCTGCCGGTTCCCGCCTCCTCCTTGCCCATCCTGAACCAGTTACATTGGTGCTTAAACCCGGGAGGGAAGAGGGATTTGCTGTCAGAGAGCGCTCGCCGCTGTTGGAGGGTCGCAAATGCGAGGACATATAACTAGTACGTTTCGCCAGGAGGCGGAGAAGCCTGCTGCCATTCACTAGGAGACGGAAAAGCAGCTGCCTAGAGCGGAGGTCCAGTGCCATCACCCGGTGTCGTGGAGCACCGCTGCCCAGCTGGCCAAGGACCAGGCGACAGTGTGTCCGGGGAACGGCGAGCCAGTCTTTCTCGTTCTGTCTCTCCACCTCGCTCTTTTTCTCTCCTTTCCCTCATCTCTCATAGTTTCCCAGGAGGCGGGAAAGGCCGGCAGAAAGGGCAACACACTTTCCACACCTTCACACAGGTCAGGCCGGAGGTTTCCCTGGCCTGAATCTAGAGGCGTAGGAATGTGATGAGGGCATGGCCAGGCCGTGATGACGCACGACTGGCGACGAGTTATACAATCAGTAGGAGAGAGAGACGCACGTGTTGTGTTTGCGTCTTAGTTTTGTTTGCTGCAAAGCACTTTTATGTTATCTTGGAGTTGTGTTCATTAAAATTTACGTTGCTGTTCAGCCGATTCCCGCCTCCTCCTTGCCCATGCTGTGAAACTCATTACAGAATAGTTCACCAAAAAAACGAAAATGTTTTCTGTTATCATTTACTCACCCTCATATTTTTCGAAACTCTACTGGTTGCACTTTTCCATGCAGTTACGAAGAATTACAATTACATTGAGACTTTAATATGTTTCCTCTGTGTTCCATGGAAGAAAGAATGTCATACAGGTTTGGAACAACATAAGAGCGTGGAAATGATGACAAATGAGTAAATCACTTTCATTTTTAGGTGAACTATTCATTTTATAGGAGTATGCTAAGAAATATATGCTTAGCTTACTTGATGCACTTTGCACGTCTGTGTTGTGCTATTGTGTGTGTAAATGGTCAATAGTTTACTTACAGCAGCCGAGCGGTCTCATCTCTGCATTCTGTGTATAAACCTGAGAGATGTCAGCAATCCTTTTACAAAGCATGTCTACTGGGATCTCATAACCATACTTGTACTTCCAGTTTGCTGCCTCGTAGCGAGCTCGCTGCACTTGAGACCTGCTGTCAGCTGAAGGTAACCCATAAGACATCAGTGAGTGCATCAATACCAACAGACATCATGAAGAGTAATTTTATGGAAAAACTGGATGTGACTTTTACAGTTTAAGGTGAAGTCTCTTCTGTACCTGTCATTCCTGACATCACACATCCAATGTTCTCAGTGATTCTGAATAAATGAGTGACAGTAGAAGAATCCAGTAGCTTATCCTGGAAAAAATAGACAATTGCAGTTCATTTGCACCACTAAGAACTGAACTTGCTAATAAAGGTAAAAATGATTTTGAGAGACCAGACTTACTGGGACTTTCTTCTGTGTGACAACTACTGCACAATCTTTTCCCCGAACAGCAACCGATGTCAAACCACCCTGGTTTATGGCCTTGAATGCATATTCTGTAGATATGAAATAAAATTACATCATCATCATGAACACATCCTTCAGTCCAGGGATGGAAAACACATTACAGTTCTTAAGTGTTTTCTTTCTTTCTCTCTCACTCACTCACTCACTCACTCAGACACCTTATTTAATATACTATGATAGCCACTGTACAGTTTTTGTTCTACAGTAAAACTGTGTGAAAATGGTTTTGGTCATCAATGTCGAAATTAAAATGAGATTCAATGCGATTCTAACTGTGGTTACCATGATAAATAAAAGACAGAAATATACACCACTGGTGTAAAATGCGATTTTAACCAACAGCCGTGCCTAGATTATAACAATTTACAGACATTTACAAGATATGCTATGATATCTATAAATTACTGAATTATTATAAATATTAATTTGAATTTTAAACAGTTTATCATTCACTCAACTTTATTTTATTATACATATACATATACACACACACACACACACACACACACACACACATACATATATATAGCTACACACGTAGCTAAACCTAGCTAAAAAAAAAATTATATGACAGAATACTGATAATATTACCCCATAATGATCGCTGCAGAAAGAGACAGTGAATATGAACTGGACTACAGGCTAAATGACTGTGCACTTACTAGCTGTGATTAAAACTCTCCATACTCACCTACTTGATAAAGTCTTCCCTCCGGAGAGAAGATAGTGATGTGACGGTCAAAGCCAGCGCTGGAGCCCCGGGACATTTTTTTAATTATTTTTTTTTATAAGAGATTAAATAAGATTAAAAAGAGAAAACGGTTACAGACTGGACAGGATAGCGACATGCAGAACAAATATGACCCGGATGTAGGAATTGTCTTTCCGGGTGAGCATGAGCGTGTGGGTTTACATGAAGCAAATGACTAAAAAAATGGAAAATGATTAAATTAGCCATCAACGTTGCATGAAGTTTATTAAACAAAAATATTTGCAATTAAATTTTTTATTTTTGGCATGCAACTGAAAATAATTCTAAACGTATTCTATTGAAAATATTATTACATCTGATGTTGGTGTATTTTTTTATATAGGTGGTGTGTTTGATGATTGCAATAATAATATTTAAACAAAAAAATATTGAAACGTTCAATCCAGACAAAAAAGTTTGAACCACTGTGCTACCAGTTTAGAGTGCCAAGATCCTTCCTTGGGCCTTAAAACAATATACCAAGTTCAATTCAAGTTAAGCATTTGAGACATAATGTTGATTACTAAAAATATGAGTTTTGACTTGTCCCTTCTTTTCTTTAAAAAAAAAAAAAAAGCAAAAAATGGTGTTCAGTGAGGCACTTACAATCGATTTGAATGGGGCCAATTTCTGGAGGGTTTAAAAGCAGAAATGTGAAGCTTATCATTTTATGAAAGCACGCATTCATTCTTCTGTTAAAAATCATGAATTATTTGAGCTGTAAAGTTGTTTAAATCGTAATTTTTACAGTCATTTTAGGGTTTGTTAACAATGACATCGTCATGGCAACAAAGTTGTAAAATTGTTTATAACTTTACACAGAAAAGGTTAGCAGGTGATTTTATCACTCTAAAATCATGTTAACACATATTGTTTATGTCTTTACTTTTGAAACAGTGAGTATTTTACGTTCACAAATTGGCCCGGTTCACTTCCATTGTAAGTGTCTCACTGGAACCCAAATATTTTGCTTTTTTTTAAAGAAAAGGTGGGGCAAGTCAAATACGGTTTTTTTGTGGTAATCAACATTATGCCACAAACGGTGCAGATTGATCTGAACTTCTATTGAATCTGAATATTTCTTTAACAATCTCAAATGAAAAAGAAACCACACTTATTTTTTTGTAATTTTATTTTAACTTCTCACAAGTCAGGAAACATCAACTAACAAACAAATCAATGAATTAGAACTGATTGATTAAAGAGGTTGTTAAGTGATTCATAGATGATCCTGTTTGTTCTATGTACTAATTACATGCATTTAGAAGTCAATCCCCACACCAGGGAACAATCAGACTAAACCTATAAACTGTGTTTGCACTAGTAAACTAGATAGACTAGGGAGAAATGCTGTAACATCTGTGTCCCTTTGACTTGTGAAAATAGTCCCCCCCTCCCCTTTTCTCTCCAATTTGGAATGCCCAATTACCAATGCGCTCTTAAGTCCTCGTGGTGGCGGAGTAACACGCCTCAATCCGGGTGGCAGACGACGAATCTCTGTTGCCTCCATGTCTGAGACCGTCAATCCGTGCATCTAATCACGTGGCTCGTTGAGCGTGTTACCTCGGAGACGTAGCATGTGTGGAGGGTTTCCGCTCTTCTCCGCGGCATCCACATGCCCCACCGTGAGTGAGCATTATAGTGACCAGGAGGAGCTTAACCCAACGTGACTCTACCCTTGCTATCAACCGGGCCAATTTGGTTGCTTGGGAGACCTGGCTGGAGTCAGGAGTGACTTGTGAGAACATATTAAAATGTATAAGTAACCATACAGTCAAAAAAAAACACCAAAAAACAAACAAACATTGATAACCTTCCTTTATAGATCCATTTCTAAAATTGATGTTTAAAATGTCCATTTGTAAGTTCATGCATCTAAGAGGTCATATGCATAAGTTTGTGGTCAACTTTTCTTAACCCCAAAGCAGTTACATGGTTTAACTGCCCTGACTTGGTGTTTTCAGAATGTTCTTTATCTAATCTCTTAGAATTCTCTGTTTCACAGGAAATGGCTTAAACCTATCTCTCTCCTCACTTCCTTTAGGTTTTTGTATGTTATGTGAGAAGCATAGTTCATGCAAAGATAGATCATTGCTTTAGGTATAGAGATTAGGAAAAACATATGTGCACAGTCTACTTTTGCTAGAGGGCATCTGTTTATTTACTTCAGTCCAAAAGTTGTCAAGAGAGGGGCTGAGATGGCCTGGCCCACACAATCATGTGCTGTGCCCACCCTGGCAACCACTGTTCCCCTCACCACTGTATTACCCAACCTGGGAGTCCTTTGGCCCACCTTAAATCTTAAGCCTTTTTAGTGTGTGCTACATAATAGGAGTTTTTGTAATCTTAATTGACCATGACATATGGTTGACTTGAGTTTGCAAATCACTTGTTTTAGTAACGTTATTAGTAAAATAGGCTACTGACAGTATGTAACACCACATTGTATGTAATTGACTGAGAAAGAAAATCGAACTATTCCCAAGAGCTACGATTGAGAAAGACACATGTAAAATCATTAATTGAGTTTAAGCACAAACATTTGTTATGATAAATGCATCAACCCCTAAAAACTTTTCAGTGAAACCAAGAATTTTACAGCAAGTAAAATACATTTTTAAACTCAAATGATATAATGTGTCTTATTGGTCATTTTGTTGAAAGGCCAATAAAACAACAAAACTTTAGATCACTGTTAACCAGTTCTAAGTTGTGGTCTTTTAAAACTCTCAAACAAGCAAAAAGATGAATGTTGCACAAGTTTTTGAATTGCCAAAAATGGTGAGAAACGGAGCCATTTCTATCACAACTACCACACTGAAATCCCCTTGTGACCCAGTTAAGCTTCAGAGAGTTGAAGTGTGGGAGTATGTCAGTGTTGCTTCCTGCGTTCTCACAGCCTCTCCACAAGTACCACTTTACAGGAGCTTACTGCCATTAACGACAGAGTTTTGTGATGGTGTGAATCTGAAAATTCTGATTATAAACGGAGTGTGAAAGCAAATCCACAATTCTATAAAAGTCACCATTCTATATTTAGAACAGGTTTACTGACCTGAGCAGTCACCATACCCTGGGAGTTCAATCATCTTTACAATCACCTTGGCCTGGGGGTTTGTTCACCTCAGGAGCTTAAAGAGAAACCCCTGTCACGCATCCCGTTATATTAATCGGATTAAACCTGTCTCAGATAAAACAGTTAATGAACTCACTTCTGTTAAACAAGACATTTTTACACAGCAAACTTATCCACAGTTAAAAGATGTTATTTATCAGAGATAGCTACAAGGAGTCTGTAAACAATCAAAATAGTTTAGAAATAAAAAAGTTTTAGGTCAAAAGAGCTGAAAATGATGTACACTCACATGAGATGGAAGACTCGTTCATCGGTCATATTAGAAAATTCAAATCAGCTCATTTATTTTACAAAAGGTGGTCACCCACTCAAGGCGGCAACTATGTTGAGATCACATAAATAGCTGAATACTACTTTATATCAGGCTACTTCTACATTAATCCAGATACATTTGAAAACAGCGTTTTAGTTTCAAAAACGCTCTCTGTCCACACTAACTTTTTCAAGCGTTTTCCAAAAGTTGCTCGTCCACACTGAAACGTATGAAAATGCTTAAATCGTGTCACTGCGCATGCGGAAAATCCCTGCTGCATGTACGGTCAGAAACACAATTGTCCTGGTGTTCTGTCGCCGGACACCAATTAAGAGTAAACTTCCCTTCACCTTTGAAGGAATGCAATGTGAAGGTTGTACTTAACAACGCTATCAAAGTGAGTATCAGGCGCTGCTCTAACACAGGCCGCCATCTTGATTGTTTTGATAGATCACATGACTAAAAATGCATCATCGTTTTCCAAAGCATCCATTTTCACAGTCCACACTACAACTTGAAAACGCAGTTTTCAAATTTATCCACTTTGGAGTGCGTTTTCAAAAAGCTCAGTTTTCTCAAAAACGCAGTCTCAGTGTGGACGGAAAGCCAAAATGGAGCGAAAAGTATGCATTTTCAAATGAAAACGTATTAGTGTGGACTAGGCCTCAGTAACATGGTTGTGGAATAAATTAATAATGGGCAAAATTACTCCTGTGAATGGGGTATTTCAATGGCATTGGTAACTGAAAACGTTTGCATGGTGTTGCATCCACACCATTAGGTGTCAGTATAAAGTTCAAGGCTACTGTCAAATCATCCAGTGAAAAATGCAAAGACAACATTTTCAGCCATGATAAATATATTTTGCAACTCAAAGTGTTTCAATCTGTAATATCTTACAGCGTTCGGTCAAAGACCTTCTTCTGGCATTCTATCAATTTCTTTGAAGATTGTTCCTGCTACAAGGGAAGTATATCACTGTACATTATTGGATTTTCTCGGGAAGTTTCTCCAATGACTCTGATGCGCTCAATTGAACCAGAGAAGGTGGTGAACATTCTCCTGTCATCGGCATGAACTGAATTTTTTTTTTTTACTAAAACCATTTTTGAAATATTTCACAAAATAACTCTGATGACAGCAAAGATGACTAAGTTCCTCACTTTCTTTTTAGAATAGAGTGTTTGCTAAATCAATATTTTATGAGGTGAACAATTAAAAAACCCTTTTATTACTGTTCGCAAATATGTTAAAAGCTTCCTATTCTTATATACTAGCGAGTCTGAAGCCTTCCTTATATGGCGTTTCATGGGTGCGGATTATGACAATTGTGAATGAACAAGCAAAGTGGAAAATGGAGATATCTGAAAACAATGACATATTTATTGTCATGTGACGCAGTCATGTGATCTATTTAACCCAAAACAATCAGGATGGTGGCCCATGTTGTAGTGGCATTGTTGTGCCTGCTATTCACTTTGATTGCATTGCAAAATATAATGTTACTTTGTATAACCTTCACATTGCATTCCTGATGGCAAGTTTACTCTGAATTGCTATCTGTGGATGGGACATGAGGACAATTGCATTTAAGACTAAACATGAAATGGCTTAAAAAAGGGGATTTAAGCATTTTCAGAATTTTCTGTGGGGACAACCAATTTTTTATGAAGCAGTGTGGATGAAGAGCATTTCGAAAATGAAAACGGCATTTTCAAATGTATCCAGCTTAATGTAGACGTAGCCTAAATCTAATCCTAAACCTAAACGTAGTAACAGCCAATGAGATTCTCAGGAGACTTTGGTTGCTGAGATGTTTCTAGACACAGCCATGTAAAACACAATTACTGAATACTTTGGTTTGTGTACAGGGCGTGTGACGCAAATCTCATCAACACAGAGAGCTCAAGCACCGAACGTGCAAAACAAAATTTTTCGAACGTCTTTGAGCACAAAGAATGCGCATGCGCCTGGAATTATTTGCACTAATTAGTGGATCCACAAGGTTGCAACATTCACATTTGAGCCATTCCTGTCATGAAGAAGTGGTAGAAGAAAATGTAATCGCTGCTAAACATCAGTAGATAAAGGTAAAAACAACAACAGTGGATGTACAAGTCAAGAGTGAGTGTGTGAGGATGTGCCTGCAGTCTGAAGGACTACAAAGACTCTTTATGGACCTAAACTCATGAAGAGAAAGTACGGTGTATGATAGCAGTCATAGCGCTCGTGCGCCTACCGCCTGTGTATACGTGCACAGTTATATGGAGTATACTGTCTGATTAGCATGGTCCAGTTAGCCCCTGCTGGTAGATAAAACATGGATGTAATCATAAGGGGTGATTTTGTGCTGTCAAAAGTTTTACTAACAGTAAAATCAAGTGCAACAAACCAAGTCCTATTCTTTATTGTCCCAAATGATTGAGGAATTCACAATGTGACCGTGGAGCTCTGTATAGATGGAGTTGAGATTATGCCTGAAGGTGCTGCAAATCATCCTAATGTGATCATGACAGATATCTCACAGAGTGTGAGGTGAAACTCTTCTTTTATTCTCAGGGGATTTGTTTCTACCATGACAGCGAAACATTGCAACTATCTTTGCTCTATTACATGATCTTGAATTTCAACGATGAAATATGACAAATGCTTTTATGCTTTGGTGGAGTCAAGTATGAAGCAACAAGTGTTATTTTCACTGCATACAGCTTATAAATGGATTTGAGAAATCATTTGATTGGACATGTGTATTCTCTAATTTATGTTTTGTCATTGCACTATTAAGCGAAGTCGCTGTGAGTGAATCATGGATATCCTGAAAAATTCCCCTCACACACTCAAGATGAAGTCATTTATTAAGCTGTGCATGCTGAATGTGTTTTTCTTGTTGACCATAAATGGATCAAAGACATCCATGCCAAATGAAATGCGTGGTTACTTGTAGCGTTGGAGGGAAAAGAAAGGGAAATTTATTTGAAGGGTTCCTGATTGCTTTCACAGATGAAAATAACACACACCAATCAGCTACAACATTAAAACCACCTGCCTAATATTGTGTAGGTTCCCATTGTGCTGTCAAAATAGCGCCAATCCGCATCTCAGAATAGCATTATGAGATTCTATACTTCACACCATAATTGTACAGAGCAGTTATCTGAGTTACCGTAGAATTTGTAAATTCGAATCAGTCTGGCCATTCTCTGTTGACCTCTCTCATCAACAAGGTATTTCTGTCCACAGAACTGCCGCTCACTGGAAGTTTTTTGTTTCTGGCACCATTTGGAATACATTTTAGAGACTGTTGTTTGTGAAAATCCTAGGAGATCAGCAGTTACACAAATACTTAAACCAGCCCATCTGGCTCCAACAATCATGCCATGCTCCAAATCACTGAGATAAAATTTTTCAGACACGAAACGTGCCGAATGTGCCACGATAAGCAAAAATGAGCCGCCTCGTTATGCACAACGGACCACAAAACGGCGGTGCGATATGCAGAAAAGGACAGCGACTGTTAGTGCATACTCCTACCTAACCTTATCACACTTTTATTTTCATGGTAAAAATATCAGAGCACAATGATATTTCAAACACTACAATGTACATCACAATAATCGCTTTATGTTATTCCAAGCTGCAAAAACAACATAAAACCCTAAATGTTAAAATTAGAGCCTACAAATACTTAACTGCATGGTTCAGTTAATAAACCTGAGAACACATACCGTGAAACACGCAGTATGCAATATGACATTGAGTGTTGTTAATTTCATCTGCTTCCCTTAAAGAGTAACAGTTCCTCTTTTCTAAAATCCCCTGAACTTTCACTCTCATGTCTAGCCCAGGTGCGTGATAATGCGAATCCCTGAAAGCATAAAAGGCTGCAGAGCGCTTCAGTATAAACAATAATAGTACTGAAACTTTACACTGATCAAGGATCTGTTCCACTTTTACCCAGTACCAATACAAATTGCTATTTGTTAAACTGCAAAACTGGTCTCAAATCAGCTGCTCTCAAGAACAAAGGGAGGAGACCGACAAAGGACGTGGAGTGGGGATTTACACATCTGCAATTGTGCAGATGCACAGGGTAATTCCCTTGCACATGCATCTATTTGCTTTTTTGACAGAGGCATTTAATATAACATCAGTGAACCATAATCTTAGCTGGCAAACATTTTCCTTCTGGAGCAGGGGCGGATCTACCAGGCTGGCATGAGGTGGCCAAGCCAACCTAAGAAAAAGTATTGCCACCCCATCTGCCACCCCAGCATAAGGATCCAAATGTATTAAATATAAATGGAAGTATATTATTTTAGATTTTGACAATGTGTAGGGGCTTATTCACATCAAACTGTGGGCGACGCAGTTTGGGGCCTATCAGAGGTGGTCTGGCCATCGAGAGAACCGAGCGTGCCGGAGGGTATGCTGCAAAACGGGCCGAATGGGCCACGATAAATTCAAATGAGCGCTATGCAGAACGGACCACATGCAGAAAAAGACAACAAACCCCCAACCCCCCAAGTGTTCGTTGCGGCTGTTATCAGTGTCGTTTAGAGTCAGCAGTTTTGCCACAGCTCACGCTCTTTTCCGTGTCTCGCATTGTGATGGCCTTCTCATCCGTATTGTTTGTTTGTGTGTGTGTGTGTGTGTCCTATTTCCCTTTCTCTCCCTCTCTCTTAATCGCTCTCAGGTGTGGTGTAACCAGGTGATCAGATTGTTGATGGGGTGCTCCAGTGTGCAGTGTCCCCCCATATAAACGGAGTATTTCATGGCTGGGTTGTGCGATGGGAGACAGTTGATCGTGAACTGTGTCATCTCGTTCACGGGCGCTCCGGCACATTCCGGGTTCCCGCTGCTGGAGTGGAGAGTTTGTGGTTGTCGCTGTCTGAATTTAGGAGTTCACTGTTCTTTCATAAACAGAACTCTCAATTAATGTGTCTGTGTTTCCGCTACTCTCGTTTCCCCTCTTGCATCTTTTATTGCATTTTATTTTAACATCCATCCACTGACGTACAGATGCAATCTTTTTCTATTCAAATAAAAAGTTATATTTGGGCAAATTAGAATCCAAAACCTCTAAAAACTAAAGGCAAAAAGTTACTACTAGATCAATCAGTCATGTTGTTAATCAAAGTGCTGATCGATGTATTCATCTACAGATTAACAAAATCACAAAACTGATAGTTGCAATTACCATATAATGTAAAATATTTATTTGGGTGCTTGAATCGGTCATTAAGTATGACTGTTGATCAAAACAGGTCATTTAAAATAATCTTTTACTGTGCATAACATAATTAATATGTTTTGCAGCACTGCCCCTACAGTACAATTTTCTGTACAGTTTATTTTTATTTTGACCTAACTTTGTGTTAATCTTCACTTTAAAATGGATTATTCCATCTGACACAAAGGTGATAGGCCTTCAGGACTTTATTAGAAGAATAACATGGGATATGCATGCATTTTCCATCCATGGGTACACTTAACAAAGGTGGTGACATTTTGTCCAGTTTGCATGTTTTATGTGAAGCATAGGTACATATTATGTCTTGGTGCTGTGGAGAGAACTATTGTTACTTTTTTTTTTATGTTGGCAAATCAGTATCAAAATCGTTACTATGTGGCTCCTGTGGAAATGCAGTTGTATCACAAATTCATGGACATTTATAATTTGATAGTGACTCCAATTAATGAACTAGTATTGTTGCAATGAAGCTTGGTACCTTAATCCATATGAACTACGTATGGGTGCTTGCTTTAGTGTTGCAACCCCATAAAAAGGGGGTTGCCAGTTTTTAATCGTTTTAGTAGAGGGCTTGACAAACAAGCTGTCAAATCAAATATGCAACTCTAAAGGCTTAAAGTACGTTCTGCAAGGTGTGAAAATGACGAGTATTTGAGCTATGGGAATGTGGCTTTTGCTCTGCATCCTCTGTAACCCTACGCTCTATGTACCAGGGACGTTTACCACAATTATTTGATGCGGATACTTATATTTCCCCCAAGACATGAAACAAGATTCTTGCCTCTTTATGTTTTACAAGTGACAATATACATGAAGAGCCATGCCTCTATAGGGGCCTTTTTTTTAAGGGTATTTATGCAATGGCATCATACATTAACCACACCAGAGATAAGGGAAGTTCCTTTCTTTAGTAATAGTTTAATTCTTTTCAATTAAGTTTTTTTTTTTTAAAACAAATAATGATGATTCTTTGAATGTAATAATTGTTAATCTACTGCAAAAACAAACAAACACACAAACAAACAAAAAAACTGTGATCATTCACTCAGCCTTTTGTTGTTTCAAACCTGTTTGACTTTCATCCATGTAACTCAAAAGGAGATGTTAGGCAGAGTTAGCCTCAGTCACTATTCACTTTCACCGTATGGACAAGATTATTTTGTGTTCCATGGAAGAAAGTAAGTCATGTGGACAACAAAAGGGTAGGTGCATTTTTGGGTGAACTACCCATTTACCTTTAAACATCATTGGAAAAACAAAGACTTCCTGTCCTGGTATAATTCTTGCATACCGTGCTGATGTGGAGGGATGTGCCAGTCTGTATATTGGCTTGCTGAAAGCAAAGGGTTAGACAGGAAGATGAAATATGCTGATTTGATGGGCTGGGCAGAGAAAATATTTAATTCAGGACAGAATGTCCCTAAATTTCCCAGACTAATAAGTCTCTACGAGTGACCTCATTTATGTCCGGAGTGACATCACACTGGCCTGTATTGTCAAGCAGTACTTAGCAACTAGAGATTTTTTAACAATGAATGAATTCATTGAGAGGAACAAGCATACACCTTTGACAGAACTGATTCCACCAACATTTTTTAAAGAAAAACATAGTACGAAATCTCTTGGAATCAATCAAATGTCTGAGGTTAGCGCTGATGACATATTTATACATTCAATGAAACAAGGATGTAACCAAATATTCAAGAATGGGGAAACAAATGTAAAAAGTTTAAGAACATGCCACTGAAAAACTTAATATTGGGCCAATGTGTCCAATGTCATTCCACAAGATACAGTTTTATTGTAGAATAACAGTCTTGTTACTCTAACAGAGTTGAGGGGAACTAACTAAACCAGCACTACTACCAACTTAACAAATATTTTTCAGTAGAGTGACAGTAATTCAGCTGTTTTGTACTACATTGTTTGTAGTGTATATATGGAATGTCCAATTAATTTTAGTCGATTTTTAAAATGTACCATCTTATAGTTTAAACATATATTAAAAATAAGTTTGCCTTTTAATGTAGTAAACTACTTTTTGTTTGTAGTTTGAGCTCTGTCACAAATGACTCACTGTATACAGTGCACTATATCTAGTGGATATAGGGTAGTATTGTCTGAAATGGAACACTAACAATTTTAATACATTGAAGCATTTGCCTTTTTCAGCAGACGAAAATGACTTTCCAAATGAGCATGATATGCTAGCTTTAGTGCATTTCTTTTTAACACTTTTATCTTAAATAATAAACACTCTCACACAGTGCGGGGTGATGGTACAGAATGATCACATATGAAGTCAATATGTTAATACCGAATGTTCCAGTACCCTGACATCAAACCCATTTTGCAGAGTTACTGAAAAGCATCATCTCCCATCTGACATTTTTCATCAGTTGAAAGTGAGTTTAACTTCTCCTGTGGCATGATTGATAGCATGATGTGTCACAGCAGGGTCAGAGACTTGGGTTATTTTCCCCTGTTGAAATCATGAAGTATTCATTTTCACACAATCATTGTTAAGTGTGATTTGGATGTTCCATTTTTCTCTAAGATACATTTGTTTTCTCCACTGACAGTTACGTTTTAGGGTTGGGGTTTGGGTGTAGAGTTAATAAAATATGCATGCTTCTTCATTGTATTACATAATTTACAACTAAAACTTAACTCGCTTTTGGCACCACTTTGTGGACATTTCACCTGGTAACTGAAGCTTGCATGTGCCCATAGTTTTTAAAACACTTCTCGCTTCAGCCACTGGGGGCAGTGGTTTTAATTTTTTGAGTTTAGACTAAAGAACTTTCAACTTACTATTGTCAAATTGACAGTGAGATCAGTCTAGAGAGTAAAGCAGTCAACTCAAATTTGCAATTTCCTGTCTTCAAATAAGTTTCAGTATTTTCCACACTGATCATTGTAATTAGTGTAGCTAGCTATCAACTTTTTAAGGGAAGCTTGAGTGTGGTTGAACTACTTAAATTATTAGTAGCTTGTAGTGTGCTACAGTTTCAAAGTTGCTTCCCCAACACTGACCAATAGTTCCTTGCTGAAGGTAACACATATTTTAAACTATGTGTTGCATGCTTGTGTGCACATGATTAAGAAACAGTGTAGGTCTGCACTTTCTAAAAACCTAAAGTAAAAATACAGGATTTGGATTCATGTCTAGCCCGAAAGATATGTTTTCACTATTTAATGAAGAATAAGCATTGCGCATTTCAACATTTTAAGAACCAAGCTCGTCTACTCACTTGGGCTTTGTAGTTTGCACCCTTGCAATGAGGGTAGTGTTGACCTCTTGCCTAGAACTTCAGTCTGCACTCTGAGCATGCAGTGCCTGGTAGGGGCTTTCCACACCTCAGGAAGAAAAAGCGTTTTATCTTCTGTGCTTTCTTCTCGCAGCTCGTACACAACACTTATCACACACACTTGTAACATGGTTTTGATACCTTTGCATGCAATAGGTTGACTTTATTGATAGATTAGGGTTAACCTCTTCAAAGATACTTACAGAGAAATTGCATAATAATTTCTAATAATTCCATTTGCACAGTTTAATGCAGTTTCATACACTAACTTGCAAACTCATGAAAATCACTTTCATTCTTTAAGTAGAAAAACCTTCTTAACTTTGTGTATGCATCTTGTGCTCTAAAATACCCAACCTATGATGTGATACCTGTGCCTTGCGACATGATTCAGTAAATGTTATATCCCAAAGCTATTGCATCAGCCATTCAACAGAAGCCCAACTGAGTGAGCTGGAAAGCATAATGTTAATATAGCGATGCCTCAAAAATATATTGATAATATATAGTGCCAATCAATAAAATATATATTGATATTTTATGACATGCCTAATAGATAGATAGTCAATTTTTGGGACAAACGTATTTACTTAAAATGTCTTGTTCATTCAGCAGCTTACAGTAGAGGTTTGAATTCTGTCTGTATGAATAACAATCAAAGTCACAACCATATTCTATTCCCAGCAGTAACAACAGTGAGAGTGACCAAAGTAAATATCAAAGATGGTGGCATCCATAACACCTAGAAAGTTTAATACATTTCAGTTAATAAATAAATGAGGCCAATTGAGGCACTGGTTCATCCACAAGATTTTATTTAACTGACAGCGGTTTTGAATGCTTTTTATCCGAGTGCTCGCACCAACCATAAAACTGATGCAAGCTGATCTATGGAAGTCAGTGGCTGAATCTTCAGATGACACATACTCATATCTCAATCTCTTAAAGGAGACCTATTATGCCCCTTTTTACAATATGTAATATAAGTCTCAGGTGTCCCCAGAATGTGCCTGTAAAGTTTCAGCTCAAAATACCCCATGGATATTTTATTATACCATGTTGTAAATGCCTCTTTTTGGGTGCAATCAAACACATGCTGATTTTGTGTGTGTCTCTTTAAATGCAAACGAGCTGCTCGTACAGAGACAATGGCAACTTTAGATGCATTAGCCATGGAAACAGCTAACAAGCACATTGAGAAAGGCGATTTGCAAACATTCACAAAGTATAAAGTGCGATACTTACATCATTAGGATATAAAGCTGGAACACGAACAGTTGGTACTGATCCATGCTTGAGAATATATTTTTTTTAAATCCTGCTTTGTATTGACACTCATTCACAAAGCAGTCCGGTGTAAAATTATTTGCACAAACATGCACACATTTTTTTTAATGTTTTGGGGGACATTTCCTTCAAAAACAAAACTTGTCCACTGCGTCTTCAGTGGATCTGATGCCGGGAGTACATGAAGACTCTTATGTTCACTTTTACAGCCAACAACAGAACACTTATGACGCTTACGATGCTGAGACTTTATTCTTCTCACTTTATCTGCTCCAGTGCAGAAAAAAATGGCGGACTGTGTGTAGATCACTTAGGGGAGGATCTATGATAATAGGGTGGAGTCCGTCACCAGTCGTGGGCGAGGCCTGCTCTATTGTGACATCACTTTAGAGCAGAAATGAAAACCGTTAATTTTGACACACTGTTTTTGATTAATAGAAATATAAGAAACAGGAGTGGGTGGACTTTTAACATTGTAGGGTGGTTGTGTACACACACTGCCGACTCACAATTATGTACAAACACCATGTAAAAGTGAATTTTGCTTTATTTGGTCCCCTTTAAGAGATGATAGCTGCTCAGCCAAGTACATGGAAACTAATTTCATGAACTAAGAAAACAAATTCCTTGCAAAATTACATTGACTTTCAGAATTGTTCGATACTTACATTGATCTTGGCTGCATTTACCATGGAAACCAATTCCAATTTTTTCATTAATATCTAGAACAGATCGGATCTTGTTGCATGCGTGTAGAAACACTTGAGATTGGATATTTTGGCATCCGTTTTGAGCCAGTTTTAAATTTAGTTCTAATGCTGCGGTCCATTCATCTTGGAAAGTCAGTGTAACAGGTAAGGATGGGCAAGGAGGCGGCGGGAACTGGCTGAACAGTAAACAAACTTTAACGATATAAATTAACTTAAAACAACATAAAACATAAGGCACAGACACACATGCAACACGGCCACGTGCATCTCTCTCGATCTGGCACCCCGGCTCATCTTTATCCCCCTCAGCGCCAGCCATGCACCCTCGTGGCTTGGCCATGCCCTCCTCCTTGTCACAGTCAAATTTTCCAACTTCCTAATAGGAAAAGTGCAATGGACACGCCACTTGAAGTTGGAATTCCACTTGGAAGCTTGTGCGGAAATTTTCTCTGATTTCTCTCTTCTGATTTTAACTCTGATTTCGTCGAGATGGAGGACAAACATGTAAGCACCCAAGGAGATATACAAATTAAGTGATAAACATTTACTATATTAAGTAAACTCAATAATTGAGTTCAAACTTACACATTACATGATATTAAGTATGGAATAATTGATGACGGACCATTGAATTATTGAAAAAGAATGCACACCTGAGGTGGTAATGTGGTCATGGCATAATATAATTAGCTGGGACAGGGTCAATAATTCCACTTATGCCACTGTTAACACACCTACCACACTATTAAGACATTTTCTGTTTTTCGTCCCTAAAATGCTCTTGTGAGTGGAACTACTTTCTTTCGCCACAGATTCACCATCTTGCTATGATACAGCTCAAGCCTGCATTGCTAGTTCGAAAACATAACTTTAGAACTAGCAATGGAGGATGGCGAGGCTTGCGCTGCTTTACTGGAGCACTTACTGGAGTTAGTGCGTTTGTGTGAGAGTTTGTCTTTGAGAAATCGAAAGAGAGAAGCTCAGAATCTGAGAGATTGCCTGCGGGATCACCTTTATTTGTTGTAGTTCTCGTCAGAAGTAACATCGCTTCAAAAGATGTAAGTTTAAGCACTTTTCAGCAGCAGCGAGTGTTGCCATATTTCCGTTGCAAACCTTAACAACTCTTTTAAACCCCACTGAGATGCAGGAGTTCAATGAAATGAAGGCTCTGTTTTTCGCTCGTGAGTGTGTGCGTAATGCGTATAATGTCTGTGTGTACACATGTGTGGGAGTGTGTAAGGAGAGGGAGAGGGGGAGCGTGAAGGTGTTTCCCACAGATATTTCATATAATATAGAAACTGTTGTATTGATCAAGTGTATCTAGCTCTGATACAGCTCAAGTCTTCGTTGCTAGTTTGAAAACGTCACTTTAGAACTAGCAATGAAGGATGAGCTGTTGTTTCGGCATTGGAGTAACAAGGTAGTATGTGTGTGTGTGGACGATTACAATAGCAAGTGAGTCGAGGGTGAGTCGAGATCGCGAGGGCTCTTTTTAACCAAAATTTAAATAAATGTAGGATATTTAAGACATTGTTTGATGTTCTTAACTGATTTACTTTAACCAATGTCTTTGTTTTAAATGGTTATTTTGTTGTGGTAGCCTGTAGGCTCTTTGAAATTACTGAAATAATTTGGTGAAGTGATATGGAACCGTTATGCGGACAAGATCTGGAACTACGTCATAGCCGTGCATTTACTTGAAAAATTAATTTACACCTTAGAACGACCATCAACCAATCCGAGTCAAGCATTCAACAGACCTGTGGTATATGTTACATTATTGTAGCTCTCATTTTAGAATAGTGGTAGCTTTCTTTTTATTATGTGCAGCATCCAGCACTCATGCTTTTCATCTGAAACTGGATCAGTGGGTGACACAACTGTCCCAGGGAGAACCAGTTCATGTACCCACTTTGACTAATAGCAATAATGGCAAAATAGACAATTGCAAGAAAAAAATATTAGAGGTTAAAACAAGTGAATTTCTTAAAGCGTCTCCATTGATTGATCATTAGATAAACTCGATTAATATGGATTATATGCTGTCAGAGTTTTACCGAAAAGTAGGCCTGAATGTAGTTAAACATTTTTACTCAAACTTTACTCAACCTTATACCATGCTAGATGTGTATGACTTTCTTTCTTCTGCAGAACACAAATAAAGATGTTTAGAAGAATATTTCAGCTTTGTAGGTCCATACAATGCAAGTGAATGGTGGCCAGAATTTTGAAGCTCCAAAAAGCTGATAAAAGCAAGTCAAGTCAAGTTTTCATTTTTATTTGTATAGCGCATTTCACAACACACATCGTTTCAAAGCAGCTTTACACGATATCATGCATTAACAGAAAATGAAACCATAATTTTCATTCTTCTTGTATATAATATACAGTTTTACAACATGAACACTGCTCAGATTGCATAGTTTGTTGAAGAACGATGACGAAGAGTAATTATTTCAGGCAAGATCTCATGTAAACCATGGAGAATATATCAATATTTCTCAGATGTATCACTTGTATGGACAAAAAGTGCAATTGGATGTTTTTCAATGAATGCTTGTCATGGACAATTTACCAGGGTGTGGAGAAATAGATTCATCTGGCTATCGCGTTTTCATAACATTTACATTTACATTTATGCATTTGGCAGACGCTTTTATCCAAAGCGACTTACAGTGCAATTATTACAGGGACAATCTCCCCGGAACAACCTGGAGTTAAGTGCCTTGCTCAAGGGCACAATGGTGGTGGCTGTGGGGTTCGAACCAACGACCTTCTGATTAACAGCCCTGTGCTTTTGCCACTACGCCACCACCACTCCATAACAAAGGTATGAAGTCCCATTTTGACTGAGTTTTTATTTGTCCTCCTGGCACAAATAACTAAATTGCTGTTTCTGGAGCATTGCCATCCTGAAACAGAGATCGGATATCAATGTTGAACCCTAAGACCTTTGAAAAGATGTATCATTTGTTAACATTAATTACATTTATAGACGGTAAATTATATATTAAATGTAAGCAGAGAGACGTCACTACAACGTGCGGGGGAATTGCGTATAAACAGGTTAAATCCATGTCTTCATAAGTGATATGATAAATATTGATCTGTTTCTCATCCACATTTAAGTAATTTTTACTATAAATTCTCCTCCCTGTCCAGTAGGTGGCAATATGCACGGAGAAGGTGAATCGCCAAAAATAAAAGAAGAAATTGAAAGTGGAGATTATTAGTAAAAAAAAGTTCAATTTTTCTCACCCACATTTATCATATTGCTTCTGAAGATAAGGATTAAACCACTGGAATCATATGGATTACTTTTATGATATCTTTGTGCTTTTTGGATTTTTAAAGTTCTGTCCACCATTCACTTGCATTGTATGGACCTACAGAGATAAAAAAAAATTCTTCTAAAAATCTTTGTTTATCTGCAGAAGAAATAAAGTCATACACATCTGGGATGGTATGAGGGTGAGTAAATGATGAGAGAATTTTGGATTTTTGGATTTGCTATACCTTTAAAATCATCTATATAGTTGATGCATTCATGTTTGGTTTGAGATGGGTTATAAAATCTAAAGTTATCCAGCCAAGAGTGAGCGTTTTTTTTTAGTACAAGCCATAGTTCAAATATTATGATCAACTTAATCATTAGTTGAATGATCAGTTGGAGCAAGCATTAAATTAGGGTTATCAGTGGAACAGAAATATGCTCATCTGTATTTTATTGCTTATTTGTTAGTCTCTTGCTACTATGATGTTGAATCTTCTATTCAGCCTAATATTGAATGTAAAAAATCCAGTAGATTTGAGAAGTCTACAGTAGTGAAAATGAAGGCTTTGGTCTGCAGTCTCCTCTAAAATACAAATGATTGAGAAAAGTACATGGCTCTGGTCTGAAAGAGGAGATGTGGTTTTGGGAAAAGCAACAGGAAAGAAAATGGGTGGTGGAAATCCCCATCAAAATGTGTCCGTGCAGGCCAGTCCTGCTGTGCATGGACGTCAGGCTGTATTTTTAAACTGGTAAAGCGTTCTTTTGTTAAAATCAGTTTAAGGGGATTCTCCAGTAACAGTAAAGGTTTGAAATTTGGCAACTTTATTTTCAGTTGAATGCTGTACATACTCTATACCGCCATCAAATTTGTACTTATGTCTTTGTACTATACAGTGGCCTCAAAAGTATCTGGATGCTTAAGCCACACATATTATGTCTGAATGTCATTGCATGATATTACGAAAAATGTTTTACAGAACAGTATATTCTACTTTGGCTTAAAATGACAACTATTTATGGGCAGTCTAGGACTACCAAAAATCGAGACTACAACAGCATTGGACAACATCCAGAATCAGGAAAAGTATATGAATAAAATAAAGAGGGTGCTAATCATGCATTGAGGGGAATTTGGCTGGGCAGAACTACTTTCAGCACAATAGTCTTTACAGAATTTACAGATTTACATGTCTATTTTTCCCCTAGTTATAAAAGAAAGAGTTCAGACCCACTTTGATGCAGCTGGGTGATGCAAAGCCACAGCAGAAAAGGTGAACGACCTCTGATGTGTGTAGAGTCTAGACAGAAACACATTTTAGTGAAGACTAAAATCAGAATGAGGGATGTGGTTTGGCCTATTTTTGGAAATCACTTGCTTAGATGGTGGTATGTTGCTTTCAGGGGATTTATTAGTTGTATTCAATTGTACAGTATGTATAATGAATGAAGTTATATGTATAATGTAGTACGTATATAATGATGTATACCACAAAGTGAAGTTTGAAGCTCCATTTAAATATTTCTTCTATTTCTTATAAGTACAACAAGAGATGGATGAGTATCCAGAAGCATTATCGCATTCACAATATTGTTTCCCCCTTGAAACAAGATTCAGAGTTTCATAATAGCTGTCAGCCCAGATAAACACTGTCAAGTGCTGCTAATTACTATTATTAGAAGATTTGTGTAATCTGGGTTTTCCTGTTGTTTATTAATTGTTGCCCATGACAGTGAAGTGGAGGCCACGTCTGCAGATTATTACCATCACTTGACTCACATTGTGCAAGTTAACTCATACTGGTTGTAACTGGTCAACACATTCTGTACTGATCATTTATTTTTGTCAGTTTTCCACCAACCCTAATAAATGAGCTCCCTCTAGTGGATATAAAAAACATCACATGTGCGTTTTGCTAAATTAATCTGAGGGAGTGTCTGTGATGGAAAATTACCTTGTAAATATTATGATATAAAATTGGCCTTTGGGAGATCCCATGAATAAAAAAGACATTATTACCACTGCATCTTAAAAGGTACAATATATTATTACTGGAAAAAGCATAAACTTTTAGATCTGGCAACTAGCTAGTGTTGTAGAATCAGTGAAGAACAGGAATAGAGCATTGCTTCATTGTGCTGTTATTGTTAAGTTGTTCAGTGGACATTTCAATCAGCAGTAAGGTGCATTTATGACATTGCATTTTTTTTTGTTTTGCAAATTAAATGGCCTAAATCTATTACAACAGGCATAGCCTACCATCCCAACCACTTTTGAAACTTCCCACTTCTGCTTTCCTTTAATAGCATTAAACACCATGACAATTGGTGAAACATAAATACACAAAATTATCTTTATCCAGCCACATAGATAGGCTAGATGTAATGATATCATAATAATAATAATACAATTTGAAAATGTGGGGAAATAGTGTAATATCTAAGTGATGGTATATCTGAGGTTTATAATGCATCTACTTGGCTCAATCTGACATTATAAAGTCAACATGGCCATCTACTGGGCCTTTGAGGAACACCTTGTCTTTTTTCTTTCTTTTTGAACATACGCTATATCTGTTTACAATAGCAATGCTTCCAAAAACATGTTCTAACTTTTATCCCACCCCAACATGTTTGTGAAAAATAAAAATAGGACAATAACAATTACGATAATACATTTTTTTAATATAAAATTAGGTTAAACCTAAATATATGTCTTCCACTGAGCACACGCAAACCACTGTAATAAACCCAGAGAGAATTGTTGAATATTTTATTTATAAATGCAGATTTTTGAAAACTGCATATCTTTAAAATAGAGCTACCCCAGTATACTGATCTCTTAAAAATTATGAAAAGTCCCCAAGCAAATAACCTGTAACAGAGAAACAGGTCACAGAAAATCTAAAAGTAAAGTTTATCAGAAAATTAAAAATTAAAAGAAACAAATATGTTGTTGTTAATGATGATAAAAATAAATTACTTTATTGGGAAAAAAATCAGCAAGATACAGTGCGCAAATATAGTATATCAATTATATATGTGGGCCTTTATGTAGCAATAATAAAAAAAATACAAAAACAGCTTCCAAAGCTGGACAAAGAAGTGTGATGTCAGCAGGGATGGTATTTCAAATAAATGTATTTAAGGTAAATAGCTGCACCATTTTTTTTTTTAAGAAATCTATGTTGCCTTGCATTCTATATGACATTGCTTCAAATGACGCTACACTGCCCATCTCTGTGTGCCACTATTGAAACAAGGGTGCTCCAGCTGACTTCTATCCCCCAAGTATGATCTGTCTGCAGATCATAACACTGGCTAGGACCCAATTTTTTTTATGTATTTATCTCTTATATTAATGACCGCCACATCGCCTAAAATACAGAGACTGTGACAAAATTACATTTGAGTGCCCAATACGTTACACCTAAAACTCTGAACACTCAACCTAAATTCTTGGACCTTAACACACCACCAAATAACATGGGTTGAGTCCCCATCTTCTGATTGGCATAGTCAGCAGGTGGGTGTGTCTTTAAGACCAAGCCTATACAATCTAGAGGCACTCAAGGCACTGTATGGGAGTATAAGTGAGCAGGAAACTGCGCACCTTGAGGTCGCGTTCATTGTTACCAGGGACTTTAACAAAGCCAATTTTAAAACAATAGCACCAAAATACCACTAACACATCAGCTTCAACACACGAGGATCATTGATATTCTCCTTTCCGGGATGGCTACAAATCCCTCCCCCGCCCACCATTTGTGAAATCAGACCACTCTTCCGTTCTGCTTCTGCCCGCTTACAGGCAGACACTGAAACAGGATGCACCCACCCTCAGAACGATCCAGTGCTGGTCGGACCAATCACACTCTATGCTACAAGACTGTTTTGATCACGCGGACTGGGAGATGTTCCGGTCCGCCTCTGATGATGTACGCAGATGGGCTAGGCCGAATGGAAGAACCCGATATTGGAAAGCTTTGCTCCCAAAAGCGAACCTCAGGAACTTCCTGTGTTGTGGCAGAATTTCTATATGAAAATATACGTCCATGAGTTCGATCGTGACCAACCAATCATGATGTTGGATTTGAGACACGACCGTCTTGACAGTTAGCATCTTGAATGCCCTGATTGAACGATTCAAGCCTCGAAGGTCTAAAATCGGATGCAACCCCCCACCCTTCTTGGGGACCAGGAAGTATCTGCTGTAGTAACCTGACTCTTTCTCTGGAAGGGGAACATGTTCTATGGCCCCATTGACCAAGAGATTTTGCAGTTCTTTCCACAGTAGACATGCTTGTCCCGGTTTCACGGTAGTGGAGACCACGCCATTGAAACACAGAGGATGGCAATCAAATTTAATTCTGTAGCCTTTTTCTACTGTTCTTAGAACCCTGAGATGGGTATACATTCACATTTAAATTTATGCATTTGGCAGACGCTTTTATCCAAAGCGACTTACAGTGCACTTATTACAGGGACAATCCCCCCGGAGCAACCTGGATTTAAGTGCCTTGCTCCAGGACACAATGGTGGTGGCTCGAACCGACAACCTTCTGTTTACCAGTTCAGTGCTTTAGCCCACTACGCCACCACCACTCCTTTGCCTCCTAGTATACATTTTGACACTTCCTGTTGAGGGGATGTTGAGTATTCCGTGTCCTGGACTAAGGCGGGAAGCAACGGAACACCCAACATTTTGCTGGAAACCTCTAACTCCCAAAACACCAGAGGCAGCGTGAATGGAGAGGTTTTGTGGGGGTATCGGGAAGGTACAGGTGAATGCTTCATGCGCCCCTACCCGAGGGGGGATACCCCCACAAGGCTGGGCACAAGACAGTCAGGGTTTTTTCTTCTTAGAAATGACAGCCCTGAGGTCATGCTTTGGGGGCTGCTGAGGGCGACGAGTCGGCCCCCAGTCTCTACAAGGGGGAGCACGACTCGCCACGCTTTGTTTTTGAGCCTCCCTTCTAGAAGGACCGGGGCGGGGCTGGGTGGCCGATGGCCCCTCACCCTGAGTGCGGCGAGGAAGGAATTGCCCGAAGGCTTCCTCATGACTCTTTGCCTCCTGGAACCTGGTGATAACTACATTCATAGCGTCACCAAATAAGCCAGAAGGCGAAACCAGGACTTTGAGAAGGAAAATTTTGTCCTTGTCTCCGATGCCCGACAGGTTGAGCCATAAGTGTCTCTCCGGGGTGACTAAAGCATACATAGACCAGTCAATGGCACGAGCCGTCTGCTTGGTCATGCGGAGAGACAGATCCGTGGCTCGACGAAGCTCAGAGAAAGCCTCTTTGTTGACCGTGGTGCCCGCACTCGGGTCCTTCAACAGATCAGCCTGGTACTCCTGTAACACTGCCATAGTGTGCAGGGCAGCACCAGCCTGACCTGCTGCCTGATAAGCCTTCCCCACAAGCGTGGAGGTGGTCCTGCATGGCTTTGTGGGGAGAGTGGGTCACTTCAATGAAGATGCCGAGCCAGGTGAGATAACCTGCAAGTGTCTCTTCTACCGGCGGCATCACTGAATACCCCCGAATATGTCGACATCGAGGGCATGAAGACAAGGGAAGTATAAGGTTTCCTCCATGAACGAGAGAGCTCGTCATGGATGTCGTCAAAGAAAGGAAGGGACTGATTTAGCGTACCAGACAGAAATATGTCTTCTAGTTTGGAGCGTTTGGGGGTCTCTTGTTCGTTTGGCCAGTCAAACTGTAGTCTGGCCACAGCCTGAGTAACCACCTCGAGTAATTCCTCAGCCGCTTTATTATGAGGTGGCGAAGCGGTGGCGAAGCGCGCTTCAGGCTTATGAGAAGGATCAGCTGGATCTGGGGAGATAGAGCGCGATATGCACCGACCCATCTCTCCCTCCTCAGCCAGATCTATGCGAGAGCCCCACGATTAAAGAGTGGGTGCTGGCTCTTGGAAGTAAGAGAGATGAGTGTGAAGCATTTTGACTGTAAACAACACAAGAGCAGCATGCTCTTCCCCCAAACACACCAAAAACAAACTGCTTGCTTTGCTTATCAGTCATTCTTTTTTCTTCTTTTTTAAGAAAAGAGAAAGAGAAAGGTTTTTGCGCACTGCCTAACAATTCTAACTCCTAACAGAGGAAAGTAGAAAGTTCTGACAGTCAAAAAGCACAACACACACGGAATGATCTGAAGACAAAAGATCTGACGATGCACCTGTGATGCATCTATTTATAGCCCTGCTACAGGTGCATCCAATGATGTCATCGGCAGAGGCTATAAATTCTAGTCAATTTCATTGACGTGTTGCACACATATTCACAGCTGGTCACACCTAAATTTGTTCCCAAAGCGCTAAATCAGCGCAGCATCAAAGTGTAGCTTTTTGATAGGGAACCTCTCTTGCATTTCATATATACATTTTATTATTAGTATCCTGCTGAACAAACTTCAAAGTGGTTTCAGAATGAAAGCATATGCTTTAGGTGTATGAAGATAAAACTGTCCTTCAACACGCTTCTTATTGCATTCTGTTGACATTTTAATTATTTGTTGCTTTTATCCCTCCACTCAAACATAGACTAAAAAAAATTGAGAGTCATTACAACCAGATTTATTTCTTCATTACTTCATTTTCAATTTGTCCATTCAATTTAGTTTAGTTTTATCTAAAGTTACGGGTGAAATACATTTAATGGAATTAATTATACTACTACACTTTTCAGTCCTCCTGCTGTGACCAAGTGTAGCCTACTTCCCTAAAGTAAACATTTTTTCACAAACTTTCTTTGGGCTGACATTTTGTCCTTTTCACATTATATTTAGTGTGGATAATAGGTGAATAGAGACTTCTCCCCTCACTTGTGTTGTTCATTGTGTGTTCTGACTTTTTTGCCATTGAAACGCAAGTGCCAGCTTTACAGGTAACAGAGCTTTCGCTTTGTTACCTACAAGAGTTGTAGTACACTTTCCATTATGGTCCATTTCATCCATCATATTAATTTAAATATCCCTGATACATAGTCAATTTAATTCTCAATATAGTCAACATTTTCAATTAGAAATTACTCATGTAATAAGCGTGAGTCTAATAAAACGTGTTCTATTTAATAATTTTCAGAGTTGGGGGAACATTTAAAAGTTTATTTGTATTATTGATCTTTCTGGATGAGAGTGAAAGAGCATATCTTGCGATCTCTTTCCCACACACACACACACACACACACACACACATACAGCATGCATGCGTGTTGGAGAGAAAGTTAAAAAAGTACTGCGCGCAACTGCTCTCAGCCAGAATAATCCCAAAGGGCACGCAAAACTATTGCAAGGGCACACAAAACTATTGCGAGGTAACGCAAAACTTATTGCGAGGCTGCACAAACTATTGAAACTATAAAACTTCACACCCTGTCCTCTTATGGGCTCTGCACAATTATGGTGAATTTGTTGGACCAAAAAAATTATAAAAATAAATATTCACTGTTGCCACTGCTTCGATATCAATTCTAAAAGAAGAAAAAAAAACAAAACTCCAAATGGCAGCTCTTATGTTGGACAAGGTGTTAAAACGACGAACTAGTAAATTATTCCTTTTGACAAAAAATTTACATGTTTTGCCAATGCTTTCCTGCCAAGTTACTCTGTAGAATGTAGGCAGTCCTCTTTAAAGGATAACATATTACATGTTTAGTGCATGTTAGCAATACACACAAAATTAACCGAACTCAGAGCACAGCTGTTCTGTATATAGCACATAATCGGAGAACGAGATGGAATTCGTCTGTATCGAGCACTGAACCATACCGAGACCGCCGAAATACAGCATTAAGATGTTGAGCCTTGTATGTAATACACTACAGATCAGAGCGGCACACGTTTGAGACATACGATACTCATAAACACCTTAAGATAGCTTGATAGGTCAGTTGAGGTGAAAATGGACTTCAAAAGAGCTTGTGATTTGGTCTGTCATCCGTAGACACAGCCTATAGATGAACAACTATTTGCAACTTTACCTGGATGAAAATGTCTTATGAGTTATGCTTAATTAACCGTGAGAGGCAGAAACCTTGATCACGGTTTATATTAACTGTGCAGCTCTACTTTAAATTCAGAAGGTGTACTTCCCCAATATTTGGTCATTTCATGATGCTAATGCTTAAAAAGCATAAAAGATTGATATAACCCTTTAAGGAATACTTCATCCAAAAATGAAAATTCTTTCATTATTCACATACCCTGACGCCAGATGTGTATGACTGTCTTTCTTCAGCAGAACACAAATTAAGATTTGTAGAAGAAGATAGAGCTCTGTCAGTACACGGTACACGGGTGCCAGCACATTGACGGTCCAAAAGTCACATTTAGGCAGCAATAAAGTAATCCACAGGAATCCAGTCGATCAATGAATGTCTTGAAATTGATACATTTGTGTAAAGAAATAAGTCGCTAATTAAAATTGTATTAACTTTTAAAAAGTGATTCCTGCTAGTAGCTGACGCAAAGCGAGACGCAAGCGTTTCAGCGAGTTCATGCGAGAATTTGGAAGCCGCGCTTATTTACTACAAAATAACGAAGTCACGTGAGAGTTCGTCCATTTCAAACTGCATCAGAGCCCTGGATGAAGCACCATTTTAAAGTTAAAAAGGTTTTGTTTATCGACTTGTTTCTTACATAAACCTATCAATTCGCTTCAGAAGACATTCATTGATTGACTGGAGTCTCATTTTTATGCTGCTTACATGGGACTTTTGGACCGTCAAAGTGCTGGCACCCGTGTACTTCAATTATAAGGACCTGACAGAGCTCATCTTCTTCTAAAAATCTTCATTTGTGTTCTGCTGAAGAAAGACAGTCATACACATCTGGGATGGCATCAGGGTGAGTGAGTGGTGGTGGTGTAGTCGTCTAAGCACATAATTGGTAATCTGGTAATCAGAAGGATGCTGGTTCGAGCCCCACAGCCACCACCATTGTGTCCTTGAGCAAGGCACTTAACTCCAGGTTGCTCCAGGGGGATTGTCCCTGTAATAAGAGCTCTGTAAGTCGCTTTGGATAATAGCGTCTGCCAAATGCATAAATGTAAATGTAATGTAAGTGAATAATGAGAGAATTTACATTTTGGGGTGAACTATTCCTTTAAAGCCACATCATTTCAAACAATTAAACTAAATCTTATGATTTGCATCATAAAACATGATAGACATTGGCCTATAACATGCAATCAAAAGTTGCCAGCAAAAACATGTAAAGTTTACATCTTCTTAATCTGGAAAATTTTACAAAATTACTCAAATTCCAGAGTTCAGATCCATTTATCCAATACTGTAGTCTGTAAATATTTTCTGCCTCTGATTTACCAGATATACTGGACGTAACTGCTCTCCACATCTGAAACCAGCTTGGACATCAAAACAAAGATAAAAATAAAATTATATTTGAGTGCATTTAGACACCACCTTGTCAATGTCTAAACACCACCCCCCCTCTCCCCATTATCTTTCTTTATATTCAGAACTGTTGACAGAATTTGTCATTACAAACTCACATCTTGTCAACACACACACACTGTGTCTATGGAGGACAGAAGATCTTTGTGTTCTCTTTTTTTGTCTTCCTCCTCCTCATCTGTGCTGTACTCCTCTATGATTTCACCACTGGAGAAATAAATTATTCGGTGCAGGATTTCTCTTTTCTCTCCATATCAACAAGCTCCACACACTCATATTCTTTCTCCTTCCCAGAGTGCTGTCCACAAACACAGATTATAGATCACCTGGAGTTGAAAGGAGTTGCTTGGGTAAACCGTAGGATGTGATTCGAGGGAGAAACTGCTCTGCCCTTTCAATCAATAAATAAGTTCAATAAAAGTACCATGGCAAACATAATTTCTGCCAAACATGCCATAGTTTCTGCAGTTATTGTTACTCTAAAACAATAGAAGAATATAGGATTTCCTTTGTGCAAGCTTTCAAACTCTTTGTCATTTGTATGGTTTCTAAATTGAATATCTTGGCCAGTACCAAGTTACCACAGTTTTACAGTAAGTAAAACTATTAACTATTTAGCAAATAAATGAAATACTGTAGGTAATTAAGATTATTTTTGTAAAAATCTAAAATCAGAGCTTTAATTTCCATTTAGATCTTTATTACGTGGAACAGGCAGGCTTTGAGGAGGTTTGAACTAACTTTATCTTGCTTGCATTTTATAGCGTTACCGGGCAGTTCATGTGGTTATAGGGATGACAGAGATCATGATCTAATACCCTGGTCCAGTGAGAATGCATGAATTAAATCATGTAGTTAATTGTCAGACAAGTATAGATAATTAATCTTCAAAATTCAACATCATTCATCAATAACAGTACAATAAAACTGAGTAAACTTTCATTAAATGTTTATCATTATTTTAATGGGCTTTAGAATAACTGAATAAAGGAATAACTGATTGTATCCCTTTCGGTCCTGATCTACGTTACACACCAATTAAATTCACAAAATATTTAAATGACCTTTTCAGTGTCCACAACACTTGAGACCATTACATTAGGCTCATTTGAGATGAGCAATTTCTGTACAGAACCCAGCACTTCTGATAACCGACAGGTGCATGCCGGTTAGAAATCTGTTCGACTTGCTGTGATGTCATGACCACTATGTCAAAAATACTCCTGGGAGATTGAAGCGGCCGCAGTTGTAGCAGGCAGTTGGCACAGTTGCTTTTTCCAAGCTGTGTGTACTGCAACCACGATGGAAAATGACTTGCTGAAGACACAGTTTAATTCTCTTTGGCTTAAACAAGCGTGATGTTTCGTTCTCTTCTAAAATGTTAGATTTTGTTTTATCTGTAATATCATGTTTTATGTGAATATATTATATTTGAATATTCCCAACACTCTGAGAGTGCAATCTCTCTATGAGATATGTGATTGGTATCATATTTCTGAAATATCTATATCTACGTGTCTTTATTAATCTAAAAATGGATGGAAAGACACGTTTTATGCAGTGACGTGCGGTGATGTCTTAAAGAGGCTAGGCACTGAGTTATGAAAACCAGATTACCTGATTTATTGTTTAAGCTAATAATACGTAATAACAGTGAACGTTACACACAAGCGCGGCATATCAAGAAATGTAAAAATCAGGATGTATATCGTGTACTCACACTCTCTCTCTCGCTCTCTCTCTCTCTCACACACACACACACACACACACACACACACACACACACACACACACACACACACACACACAAGTGCGTAAACAGTGAACGTTATGCATTTATCAGATCCTTCAAAACCTCTCGGTTTTCCTTTACCTTTTCATTGTGGTAGGTTATATTCAGCTTCCTTTGCTCGTCAAGTGCAAGGTTGATCCGAGATTTTCCAAAGGTTTTCAGTGTAATTTGACACTGGATGTGAGCTGACGACTTTTCGTGCTTGGTTAAAGCTGCGGGCAGGTTGTTCAAATCACAATATCCCGCTGAAGTCCAAACAGTCTGACTGGTTGAAAGAAGCAGGCAGGGATAGCAGTACAGCCGCTGATTGTTAGCGCAGCCACATAGCCAATCTTTTCTTACATACCAATCAGTTTGAAATGATCGGATCATTTTTGGGCCCCATCTAAGGCTGGCGTAGACCTCCCTCTTGCAATTAACTTCTATTTGGAATTAAAATCGAGCTTGGAAAAATTTCTTAATTCCGTGATTACGGCTGGTGCTGTCATTTTGAATTTTGCGGGGATTAGGCATGTACACTAGCTGTGGTGTAATGACGTTAGCTACGCAAATGTCCAGGAATATCTCGATTTTAATTGGTCCATGTCTGATACGTAACGGAGATGATTACGGGCATAACATATTTACGTCAAAAGGCACAGCAGATTTGTGCTTTTTGCCGTACATGTTAAAGAATACAGGATCGAAGTGCGCATGCGCAACATTTGTTTTCCGCTTGTCGTCTGCAATGAATGGACCGTAAAAGCACTGCTTATTCTACCATTTGTTTTTAGTTGATTATGCGTAACTGCTACATTTGTCATCATAACGTCTAAACAATTGGAATAACACACATATTGCATATATAAATCACAAGAATAAAAAGTAAAAATCCAAATACAAGTTTATTATTTAATAAACATTTTATTTTTGAATTTTGGCAGGGTAGGCAGTGCCTAGTTTGCCTACCCAGACCGCACGTCAGTGCTTTTATGGGGGAACTCGACTCGACTCTGCTCGCGGAGGGTCACTGTGGATAGTACCTGGTACTTTTTTTAGTACCACTTTAGTCGAGGTTCCAAGCGAATGTGATGTCAAAACCCTGCAGATCACTGATTGGTCAGAGAGAATCGTCACTACCAGCGTCACTGGATTTTCGACAGGGGACATCAACTCACTAGTTTTAAAGTTAGCTACAGCGTTAACAGTATCATTTGTTCACGTGACTTTCAAATTGTAAAAAGAAATGGCTGTGCGCAAAACCACACCACAGTCAATTAACGAGGTACAGATGTTCCTCTCTTTAGCGACGAACGAAATTAAAAAGTCTTTCAGGACGTGTATCAGCTGTTGGCCACACACGGCTACCACTGAACCAACCAACAGTGTAGGGAAAAGTAAAAAAAAAAAACGTAAAAGTGACTACAGAACCATCAAGGAGAAGTGGAAGTGGTTCAACCAAATGGACGCTATCTAAACCAGCAAGCAATGGGAGGGAGAGTGCCCTGGACTGGCGTTAATCCACGATGGAAGATGGTATGTTTTGTTATGTTAACTCTATATTATGATTGAAAGCTTCACTATATTTAGTTGACCAGCTACTGGAAGCTTGCTTCTAAAATAACCAGGCCAACTTAACTGTTACACTTGTGTAAATTCACCATGCAACAACTGCTTTATGCAGCACAATGAGCTTGTAGCTCATTTTTGTTTATTGTTTTGTGTCATGTTTAAGATGATGTCACGGCAATAGAGGCAGCGCAACTATGACGATCAGCCTATAATCCCACCCACGTTGAGATGGCACTAAACTGCAGTGGAAAAGTAAGCTCAGAAAAGTAAAGCAAGTAGAGTTGAGTCGAACCGTAACGTGCCGTGGAAAAGTGCCATAAGAGAAGTGAGAACTGTCTGACGTGACAGAATTTATTTCACTCCTCACCTGACTGCTCCAGCCTGCTCTCGCCAAAATTCAAGGAGAAGTGTTTTGCATCTCAAACGAGCCTATTGACACTGGAGAGATAAAGCGATAATCCTGCCATAGTTTGTGTCAGAGCCCTGACAGATTATAAAGTTCGCTTTTCAGTCATATAGTTTCCACAACAAAAATTCTCTTTTTGAACAAATATGTTTAAACATATTTATTTGGTTTACTCCTAAAATACAATAGTAGCTGTTTATAATGCACAAGACACTGCATCATATCATATAAAATTAGACTGTTAGAATATATAATGAATAATAAAATTTTCTATAGATTGTAATATAATATAAAATATAAGAATATAATATAACATCATATAAATTAATATTATTGTTGTTTCAATATTAAAATATTTTTGTTTCAATAAAATATTACAATTGTTTCAAGAATGGGAGTGTTCTTCATGTTAAGTGTTATTAAACGTTTTTCTTCTCCATAAAAAACTACAGTACTTCATAGCTACTCTTTGGACAACAGTGAACTTTGAGACAGTGACTAAAGATATCTGACAGCTAAGCGGCCTACAGTGCCTGCATAGGCACTAAACCCATCAATACAACAGATGGGTATAAATAATTATATTATAATATATGGGACATTTTGGTTACGAAAACCTAGCAAATTTCTAACCCTTGTTGAAGCCATACTGTTATAAAAAATGTTCATGCTGGTTTTACTTGCTCACCAATCCTGTCCTCACTACAACAATAATAAGCTTAACCACCTTGTACCAGTAATATACCAGCATTGCCCATTAAAACCAGTTTAGAATTTTAGAACATGTTCGACTTGGGATGTTCCAAATTACTACGCATTTATAACCAGCAAGGTTAGTTTGTTTGTTTGCTTGCTTGTCTTTGGAGACAGGAAACTGTTACCAGCTTTTTGCTGTCTGCAGGTTCTAAAAGCAAACACACTTAAAATGCAGAACAGATAAACCAACCATCTTGTGAGATGTGGGCCAGAGGTCTGTGGAGAACTGAAACATATCTGGTTTGTAAAAGCAAAACATCTATGCATTTTTTTTATATATATTTGTTTCACCTTCTAAAACTTAGATTGCCTTCAACAGCTTCACATTACAATGCATCTTGGTGTGATTTATCGAGCAACAATGAACATCATTTTGCCACTGTGTCTGGGCCAGGGTAGCTCAGAAATGAAAGACGCTGACTACCTGGAGTCTCAAGTTCGAATCCAGGGCGTGCTGAGTGACTACAGTCAGTCTTCCTAAGCAACCAATTGGTCCAGTTGCTAGGGTGGGTAGAGTCACGTTGGGTTAACCTCCTTGTAGTCGCTATAATGTGGTTCTCGCTCTCGGTGGGGCGAGTGGTGAGTTGTGTGTGGATGCCATGGAGAATAGCGTGAAGCCTCCAAATGCTCAAGGTCTCCGCCATGTGATAGGATGCGTGGATTGACGGTCTCAGATGCGGAGGCAACTGAGTTTCGATTGAGGATTGAGGCGAGTCACTATGCTACCATGAGGACTTTGAGTGCATTGGGAATTCAGCATTCCAAATTGGGGACCCCCCCCCAGGGGCCAATTATTTAAAAATCAGTGTGAACAACCCAGAAAAGACCTTAGAGACAGATCATTCAGCTAGATCACTGTTGGCAGATAGAGCAGGTATTTACTCTGAAATTGTTCATGCTGTTCAAGTAGTTTAGGGTCAATGCACATTGATGGCTGCTGTTTAGTGATATGTGTGGACCGTTCAGGTTGATCACTGAATTTATTAATACTCTTGAGTTGAGGATAGATAAAGATGTCAGTGGGGAAAGTACACTATAAGTAAAAAAGGCTCTTCTCTAACACCTATTGATTTTGTGTTACCTTTTCAACTCACAAATTGCTTTTTATTGATTATGTATTCTACTGTCACACCTCACTGATTTGCTTTGTACTGAGTTTACATTATATTGAGTTGCTTCGTTCAATTATAGTGTAGATTTGTGTTATTCTACTGCATTTAGTTGAACAGTCTTTGAAGTATGCTGGATTCCATGTTCAGTGCATTAACACTCAGAAATTAATATAATGCAAAAAATAATTTTAGTCACCTACATTCAGAGACAGACAGAATAATGTAGTAACATGGCAACACTTAGTTGCCTATTTAGTCTATGATAGCAAATCATGAAAATTGAACTGGAGTACAAGGATGTGGTTTAATTCCCATATATATATATATATATATATATATATATATATATATATATATATATATATATATATAGGATAATTGCGCAGCAATCTCACCTTTTAAATCAGTTTTATGAACAGTAATTCACATTCATAGTTTCAAAAATGAAAATGCCTTGCACTTCCACAAGATGGCACTGTAAAAACATCTAATAGCCCTTACATGGAAATATCCTGACATGCTGCTGTACATTGGGTTAACTGTGAAAAACATGATTATTAGCTAGATAAACTTTGTATATATGAACAAAGGTCACAGACTATCTGGTTCTAAATGAGCCCAGTGTGTTTGACTATTGGGCACAAAAATACATTTAATAAAGCACAACCCCAAATTTTATTTTTACAGCCATATGAATGAGCTAGATAAAGAGCTGTGCAAGAAAATAGAACAAAATCATTGCTAGAAGCTCTACGTTATGCTAAGACTAAGCTGGAAATTGAAAAAAAAAAAAAAAAAAGACAAAAATGCAATAAATAAATAATTATTAAAAAATTAGACGCAGATATAAACTCATATTTTTGGAACGCAAATTCAAATTTGATCGATTTATAATTTATGCATGCACAATTTCAAAATATATGTAATAAATAATAGAAAAGTCACAATAAACAAACAAAATGTGGGTGATGCTTCCTCAACAAGGGGAAAGATGTTACAAGATCAGAGGAATTTTCAGTACAGTCACAAAAGCTATTCATGTGGACTGATACTTTCAGTGAGCTCAGCTTTGAAACCCGGATCCACTGACTGCTGTCTTGATTGCCCTTGGATGCCAAAAATAAGAATGAGATACAAACAGTAAAATGCTTTTATCGTCTTGTGTGTAAAATTAGTGTCAGAGGGTTTATTCAGGGAAGTTTGCAAAAACCTCCCACTGTTATATTCTGTTCCACCAGAACAAAAGGGAAGTAAAAAAAAAGTCTAAAAGAACGAGGTGGAATACTGGCGACTATTTAAAGACCTGTCTACCGTTCAGCCATACATGTGCCGTTAAAATCATTATATTCCCTCATGACTTATTTTTCAAACTGGTTTCAACTCTCAGCACTTGGTGGTCCCAGAATCGTTCGAAAATAGCTTTTTCTGGCCTGCAGAGATCTTATGTTTGATTTGCCTCATCAAATTCAAAGACATCTCATTTTGCTAATGACTTTTAATCAGTTTTAGTCTCCTCTCAGCTGTAGCTTCAAATGACACCAAACATAAAGTTTAGATCACAGCTCTCTGCTTTGTAAATGCCAAATATGAAAAGAATCTCATTGTGATTTGATATTTGCATCACCTCAGATATCTATTTATGTTAAACATGCTACTTTTAGCAGTCTGTCTGTTTAAAAGCCATTTCAGTTAGAAGGTAGTTCCCCATAAATGAATGAATGAATGAACGTTACATTTATATAGTGCTTTTCTGACACTACACTCAAAGCGCTTTAAACAGTGAACAGGGGATTCTCCTCAACCACCACCAGTGTGCAGCATCCACCTGGATGATGCGACGGCAGCCATAGTGCCCCAGTACGCTCACCACACACCAGCTATTGGTGGAAATAGCTGTGGCTACTCATCTAAATTTTCCTTGATCTTTTGACATATAAGAGGTCATTGTACTATAAAAACATACTGTAAGTTTCAGAACTCAAAACTTCCTATTGATTAAATCCAAGCAGCCAAAACGACTCATTCTCTACTTCACATTGTGATTGTGCATCTGACCGCCTCCACAACACCACAACAATGCCTACTTCATCTTTAATCACTTCCGTAGTCCGGCCTGTAGTGGTAAGCAGTAATGATGTCCAGTTTGTGAACGAATTGTTCTTTTGGACCAGTTCTTTTGTAGTTAACAAGTTGAACCAGTTCATTTGAAACAGTTTGCGTCTTGAGTCAACACTGATCCATAAGTTACTCTCTTAACCTGTCTGTCGAATGTCACTCCAGATCGAAATGAGCCGATATCCAGGAGTAATATTATCCTAGAACTGGTATCTACTTTTGCCAACTCTTCTATGCAATGAACCACTCCAACTAGTTCACAAATCAGACTGAATGCTTGAGTCGCAACAGTCCTTGAGTCAACAGTACAACGAGTCGCTTGTAACAGTTCTCGAGTAAACAGTACAATGAGTCGCTCGTAACAGTTCTCGAGTCAACAGTACAATGAGTCGCTCGTAACAGTTCTCGAGTCAAGAGTACAATGAGTCGCTCGTAACAGTTCTCGAGTCAAGAGTACAATGAGTCGCTCGTAACAGTTCTCGAGTCAACAGTACAATGAGTCGCTCGTAACAGTTCTTGAGTCAACAGTACAACGAGTCGCTCGTAACAGTTCTTGAGTCAACAGTACAATGAGTCGCTCGTAACAGTTCTCGAGTCAACAGTACAATGAGTCGCTCGTAACAGTTCTCGAGTCAAGAGTACAATGAGTCGCTCGTAACAGTTCTCGAGTCAAGAGTACAATGAGTCGCTCGTAACAGTTCTCGAGTCAGCCGTACACTGAACTGAGAACCGACTGTTTCTGAGGTGTTCTGCATACTGTGAATCGAGGAGCTGCTGACAATGAACATGTGAGGGATTAAGGGGTGAAATGTATGTTTCAGGTGTATTTTGCTGAACAACAGAAAATGTAACAAATAGAAGGGAAATCACATCACATCAGAACTGCCGCGATCCATGTGATGAAGCACATGATCACACGTTAAGTCGGCATGTTGTTTCCAAAACGTCCAGTACCCTAGGATCAGTAACATTACGCAGAGATGTTTGAATCAGATTGATGTTGCGTCAGCAGCATGGGAGACCAGAGTTTGAATCCCACATTGAAGTCAGGAAGTAATCACATTTGCATAATAATCAATGACAACCGCGATTCAGAGGTTGCATTTTTACCCCCTATCACTACACTTTTACTCCACTTATGGATAGGTTTATGTTTGGGGTGTGATTGGAGGAGGTACAGTTCATAAATTATGCATTTATCTTCACTGTTTTACATCTTGTACAGCTGGAAACAGCTTGCTTTATAACATGCTTTTGGCAACCCCTGGACATGTCATCCTCAAAATAGAGCTCAACACTTACTGCTTTGGCCACTGGGGCAGTGTATCAAATTTCCGTCGCTATAGACCAGTCTCTGCTTAAGAAAATCAACCTACTCTTTCCGATTTTAATGTGAGATCAGTCTAAATTAACCACATTATGTCCTTTTGCAAATACGTTGCAACAATCATGTAATCTTCCAGTGGGTTTTATCATGATACCCAAGTTGCAGAGTTGTGACTAAGAAGTTGTGTCGGCATGAAAGATGGTGGAAAGCAACTATGCAGTATTTCGGTGCTGTATTTCAATAACATTCATTTGTTAGGCTTTATATGACAGAGCTTACAGTCAACTACTGTAAAGCTAATGACTTTGACCTTATGACCTTTCACGGCTTGCTTTAGGCAAATTAATGCATTATTAGTTACTTCATAGAATGTACAATGCATCAAAAAATAATATAGGTTGCGTAAAAGCGATGCAGATGTATTTACTTATTCTTATCCACTGGTACAAATGATAAAAAGAGCTTTTGCCGTTTCTTCCACATTTTAACCTAATTGCATGACAAATTGTAATAACGACCGCCCTGCACAGATATAGGAGCTTCACAAGTGCATCAGAAGAAGCATTACCCGCCCTACACAGCTACCTTACTTCCCCCAAACTGAAAAACACTTCAGCACTTTTTTGTTTGGCATCCATCCATGGACACATTTGTTTGTGTTTCTGCATGTTTATTTATTTATTTCATGTAAGAGCATCTCCAAGGACTGTCACTAGTAACCCCCACTGTGTCTGTCTTCACTCCGTCACACAAATTTGTATGAAAACATAAAAAAAATAGTTAGTGATCTGAGAGCCAAACAGCTGAATGCCAAAAAAGTCCAGTACTGCCATCCAGGATGTAATTTATTATTATTTTTAATTATTGTTTTAGAAATTATTTTCAAACCACTTTCTCAGTAAAAACACTTGTTATATATTGATTACCTTTGAAGAAAAATCTTGATCCTGTTAGAAAAATGTTCTGTGCTCTGATGAAATGCTGAAGTATAAAGCGATAACTCAGAAAAAAAGATGGAAAAAAGGAGTAAAATTGAAATATGAGATTCTAAAAGCCTAAGAAAAAACAAACAAATAAACAATCGTATTCAAAAAATACTTTTACACTTTGTCTACACTCACTAAGCCTTTTCAAAATCTCTTAAGTAATCAAGACTTTTTACTCACTTGTCTCTGTTGACCTTGTGCATGTGTTGTACAGTCTTGGAATGTTTGGTCTTGCCCGTCTATGAAAATATAGCATTGTACATAACTGTGACAGTTTATGTACGTTATTCTTTTCTTATTGACCTCTAACCACAGCAAAGGGTTAACAAAGACTTCATAACAACAGATTAACTATTTATGTTTGGCAAAATATAATCCATCACTTAATGAGTGAATAGAGACTGCAAACTAAAAAAAAGCTTTTATTTTTTTCTCATGAATCACGTTCAATCTTGTTTTTTTCCAGTAGTGTTACAGTAAATATTTCCTCTTATAAAATAGCCCCTCATTTTTTCGATCATGCTTTTAACCCAACATTTTATAATTGTCAATGTTTTTTCAGCTATACAATTCAGGTCTTATGATGTCAAATGTTTTGGCACAGTTTAAATAAACATGCATAATACTTTTATCCAGATATGGCATATCTTGTTTACAAGATTTAAAAGGTTTGATGAATGCTTCATGCTAAGAATAAACCTTTATTGTTCTTAGTATTTGGAATTTAATGACAGCATGAACTCAAGCTAGCATGGACCCCACAAATGAGTTAAACCTGATAATCCATGTTATCCAGCATATTTTGAGAACGTTCCAAAGAACACCTTGTGAACTTGCAACACTTTATGGTAAGGTTGTAGTTGTTAACATTAACTAAGAATACTTTTACAGCACTTATTAATCTTGGATAATGTTGATTTCAGCATTTACAAATATGTTTTAGTTAATGCATTACGAACTACCATTGAACAATAGTTAAAACTGAACACTAGTTACAATTTTGTTTTATTTTTTATTAAACGAATATGGATTTCTATAAGAACTGTCAATCGATAAAAATGTTTAATCAAACAAATTATGAAATATGCCGGTTAATTAATCGAATCACAATTAATTGCATTTGCCAAAGAAAAGTGCCTAAATAAAAATATTTGTATGTATAATTATACATATATAAAATACATCTCAAATACAATACACATACTCATACACATACAAGAAAAGTCCCTTTTTCAGGACACTGTATTTTAAAGATAATTTTGTAAAAATCCAAATAACTTTATTTGGATCTTTATTTTAAAGGTTTTCTTTATTTTAAAGGGTTTAAACAATGTTTTCCATGCTTGTTCAATGAACCATAAACAATTAATGAACATGCACCTGTGGAACGGTCGTGAAGACACTAAGAGTTAACAACAGACGGTAGGCAATTAAGGTCACAGTTATAAAAACTTAGGACACTAGAGACCTTTCTACTGACTACTAGAGACCTTTCTACTGACTACAAACACCAACAGAAAGATGCCCAGGGTCCCTGCTCATCTCTGTGAACGTGCCTTAGGCATGCTGCATGGAGGCATGAGGACTGCAGATGTGGCCAGGGCAATAAATCGCAGCAATGGCTGTACTGCGAGACGCGCTACAGGGAGACAGGAAGGACAGCTGATTGTCCTAGCAGTGGCAGACCATGTGTAACAACACCTGCACATGATCGATACATCCGAATATCACACATGTGGAACAGGTACAGGATGGCAACAACAACAACTGCCCGAGTTACTCCTGGGGCCTGTTTCAGAAAGGAGGTTCAACCAACTCTGAGTTAAAACTTGAACTCTGAGTTGACTTACCCTGAGATGGGAAACTCTGAGTTTTCAGTTACAGAACAGCTGAAATTAGTTAGTTCTATCAACTCTAAGTTGACTGACTCTTGAGTTAAGTGAGTGCACCACAACTATAAAAAGCCATTATCAATGGAGCGCAGATATTATGAGTCACCATGGCAACAGCGGCAGGAAAAAGTGGTCTGCATATTTCTCACCAGCAGAACTAGAAGTGCTTCTGCAAGCTTATGGAGAGTACGAACACATATTTAAAAAAAAAAAGCAACACGGCAGCAGCGGCAAAGAACAGAGAGTTAGCTTGGGAGAAAATAGCTGCTCGAGTCAATGTGTGAGTTTACATTTTATTTACTGTTATAAAGTGTAGGGTGTAATTAATTATTAAGAAATCTAAATACTGTAATTTATTTAAAGGGGTTACTCTTAATTCTTCTATAATTTAAAGTAAAATCTGATGTAATTGCATTAAATGCTGCATAGACTATAAAACAATTCTCTATAAAACAATAGTGGATTTAACATCACATTTTAAAAGGTATATTTTTAATGTAACCTTCTCCCTCTACACACTTTGGTCAATTCAAGAATAATTCATGCAATTGTATATTGTTTATTTGAAAGCATTAAAAGTGCAGTTTCTTGTCTCTTCTTGTATTGTTCAAGTGATTGAGGTTGATATGGGATTTATAAAGTAATTAGTAAGAAGTAGACCAATACTTTCTAGAGATAGTAATTATTATATTAATCTAATTACACTGTTGAAGATGTCATTTGTAGTTAGTAATTAATAACTATTCTAGAGTACCCAACTGTTAAAATATCAGAGGTGAAACTGGAAGAACAGTATGTATTAAACCTAATTTTAATTTTCATGTAGGTGCAATCCTGCAGGCATTAAAAGAACGTGGCAGCAGCTGAAAATGAAATATAAAAACATAATTCAATCAGGTAAGGCTTGAGCATAACATAGGTGTAGGGTACCTGACTTTACAAACATTTGACATATTAAATAACTAAATAGCATCCAGTCTAGCAGTGCAGCAGCATTTGTGACATTTGGTCTAAATGTTCATTCTCATTTGACTTCTACTCAGCCAACAGAAAGAAGGCAGAGGCTCGTAAAACAGGGGGAGGACCTGCACCACCACCTCTGACAAATGCAGAAGAGATGGCCCTGAGCCTGAATGCTGGAAGGCGAATGGCTGAGTGAATTCCTGGTGGGACTTCATCAAAGTCAGTCACTCCTGAAGATTTAAGTGCCTTCATAAAATGTAAGAGGTCTACCTATGTGTTATTTTCTATATAGGCTATTTGTGATATTTCCATTTATTTTACTTTGGGTTGGGTTTTTCGTTGGTCCCAATAGATTCTGATGGTAATATATGCCTTTTGGAGCCTCCTGTCCCAGCAGAATCCCAGGCAGTTGTAAGTAGCCTACTCAATATACCAGAAATTATGACAAATAGTATTACAAAGTGTACTCAACCAAATGCTCATCTTCACAGGATGATGGGGATGAAGAAACAGTTTCTGCTGCCACAGAGAGGCCTACAGAGGTAATGTTAATATTATGTGTCTACACATCAAACAATCTACACATTTCTTCACATTTTTATGTGGAGTAGCCTATAGAATATAAGTTTATATCCAAGTATAAACTGACATTCTCATCTCTCCACCCGCCCCCCAGAGTGTGGAAGAACAGCAGGAGGAAGGTCCATCGACTTCTGGTGCACAGATGAACACAGTTCAGTGATTTTCAGTAAATGCCACAGTTTAATTATGTAGAATTTGTTTAGAACTACATGATGTAACTCTAATCTACTGTATTTTCAGTTGCCAGTTAAGGAGTTATATAGACTTCATTAAAAATACTGAAAAAACAGCAAAGAACTTATATACTTGGATCGCCAGATCCAAAAGGCAGATCTGGAATTCGAGATTCTGAAACTAAAGCTAGAGGTGAGTGTATGGTCACAGGTTAATTCTAGGAAGTATTGAAACTATATTAAAATCTAACTGTTTTTGAATTTATAGGAAATAAAGAACACCAAATAAATTGTTGTGATTTTGTGTTTATTCATTTCTTTTTTATATTGTGGTTGGTTGTGGTGGAGGATATCATGTGTATTAATCTGAGAAGACATTGCGGCATATGATATCTTGGACTACCCTTCCATCCTGCAAATCTGCAGGATTGATGGGGTCTTCCTCGGGGTCTTGTATTTGTAGGGCAGGGTGTTGCTCCCCTCTAATTATGGCAATATTATGGAGAACAACACATGCCACATTAATGTCGCAGGCCCTTTCAGGAGTTACCCTGAGGTGACGTAGGCACTGGAAACGTGCTTTTAACAGGCCTACGGTCATCTCCACCTGGGCTCTCGTCCTGCAGTGTGCCACATTGAAGCGCTGGTTCAGGTTCTGGGTAAGGGGTAATTAGTGTTGGTCAGCATGTGTACCCCCCATCTCCCAGCAGAAAGCCATCAATCTCTCCTGTAAGAAAGTTCACATTGCTTTAGTGCTGCATAGAAGTGCCCCTGTAAGTGTGTAGTGCATACATTGAAATAAGTGTATAGGACATACATTTACTTACCCCTTTCCAGCCTGTTGCTCAGGGTTGACTCACGATACATTCGTGAGTCATGAACAGAGCCGGGCCACTTGGCCTCCACATTTGTGATGATATGTGCAGCATCAGATGTGATCTTGACAGTGCAAAGAATGAGACATGTTACCGTATTGTGATGTAGTCTTTGACCATTAGAAACAGTAGGCTGTCAGTGTACCTGCACATTAATACTGTGGATGGACCTCCTGTTGACATAGTCAGCTTCATTTTCGGAAGGTGCAATAATGGGAATATGTGTGCCATCAATGCATCCAACCACATTGGGAAATCCTAAAGGGAATTCTAATTATTAGGTTACTTCCAGGGGTCGCAGCAAGATGTTCTTAACTGATCGTCATTTATCAGGTTAGCCTCATTTAAACTGATTTCTACACCACTGAACTGCAATCCTGTGAAACTCCTCTTTGATGGCTCTCATGGGTTTGTGCCCAGGAAACAACACAAAAATTCCCATAAAGCACTTAAGAGCGAGGCACACTTTCCTTACCGCTCTGCAAACAGCAGCCTTACTAATGTGTTCTGCATCCCCAATGTTATACAGAAAACTACCATTTGCAAAGAAACGTAAAGCAACGCAAAGAATCTGCTCGGATGTAAGAGCACAGCCACGATGGCTGACGTTACTGATGTAAGGATGGATGAGATTATGGATGTATCTAATTGACTGTAAAGAAAAACGGTACCGCTCAAATAAAAATGCACAGGGATACGACAAAAAATCCACTCTGGGCCTCAAAATACTCTCCCGACGTAAATGTAACTCCCTACGAATTAATGCAGCCTATTCATCTACAGGATCATCCATAAAAGGACATGCCATTTCATTCACTTTGATGCTCTCTGCGTGACGGAAATATGTGCAATGAATGAATGTACCGAAAGAATGAATGAGCTGTTAAAACACAGCTTCCTCTTTAAAAAAGGGGAGGAGACCTCCGGGTTTACCGAAGAAAACCTGCTCCCGACCAGGTTAGGTTCACAGAGTAAGTTACTATGGTAACTGACTCGGAGTATAAGTTACCTCTCTTTCAGAAATGGGCTTGACTTACTCTGCTTTCTTGGGTTTGACATACCTTCCATTCTGAAACAGGCCCCTGGTATGCACAATCCCTCCATCAGAGCTCAGACTGTCTGCAATAGGCTGAGAGAGGCTGGACTGAGGGCTTGTAGGCTTGTTGTAAGGCAGGTCCTTACCAATCATCACCGGCAACCACGTCGCCTATGGGCACAAACCCACCTTCACTGGACCAGACAGAACTGGCAAAAAGTGCTCTTCACTGATGAGTCACGGTTTTGTCTCACCAGGGGTGACGGTTGGACTTGCGTGTATCGAAGGAAAGTGTGTTACACCGAGGCCTTTACTCTGGAACTGGATCAATTTGGATGTGGAGTGTCCGTCATGGTCTGGGACCAAAATAAAAGCAGTTGAAAGGGAGAGGACATTTCTTTTTTGCAGAGTTTATTAAAGGGATAGTTCACCCAAAAATGACAATTCTCACATTTACTCCCCCTCATGCCATCCCAGATGTGTATAACTTACTTTCTTTACAAACAAATATTTTTAAACACAAACAAATATTTTTAGAAGGATATTTCAACTCACAATGCATGTGAATGGTGGAAAGAACTTTGAAGCTCCAAAAAGCATATAAAGGCAGCATGAAAGTAATCCATATGACTCCAGTAGTTTAATCCATATCTAAATTGATATGACAGTTGTGGGTTACAAATAGATCAATATTCAAGTCTTTTTTAATTTTTTTTTTTTTTTTTTACTATTTGCATTCTTTATGCATATCGCCACCTACTAGGCAGGGAGGAGAATTTAGAGTAAAAAAGGACTTAAATATTGACCTGTTTCTCACCCACACCCATCTTATCACTTATGCTGCCGTTATTCTGGCCACCATTCACTTGCATTGTGAGCTGAAATATCCTTATGAAAATCTTTGTGTTCAGCAGAATTAAGAAAGACATACACATCTGGAAAGGCATGTGGGTGAGTAAATGATAGTTTTCATTTTTGGTTGAGCTTACCCTTTAAAGCATTACTTGGGCAATACAAAAAGTGGCTTTTATGAAAATAAACAATATATTGTCTTATCATTAAACATAAGCCTTTTACTGGCCTAGAGTTCTCAGCAGTCCATTTTGCTATTGAATCCATCAATCGGTCCGAGTTAGACTTATAAGGGCCTTTTTAAGAATGCACACATGTATTAGACGGATGCTTTTAGATCATCTGACTTTGGTTGTTTACTGTCAGCTGACAGTTTGTTGCCTGTACAGCTGTGCATTGCTCAGATGTTAGGAATATTCCTTATTACGGTTTTTAACTGTTATTATTTGTGTAATAGATTGCCTGATTTAACAAGTTAAATCGACAGCCCGAATTCCTTTACATGACTGCAGTATGGGTTAATAAGAACATATTGGCAGAACAGGCTAAGAGAGGATCAGCGACTGTAAACTAGTGCAAAATACACAATCAGCTCCATTAATGAGTAATGTCTTCCTGGGACCATGGAAACCCAATTCTGTCTTCCTGTCTCTATGAGTGGGGTATTACTATATACTTTGAGCATAACGTGTTTTGTAATGCACTGTGTATATTCCTTTGTCAAACCTCAATTCACAGAATTGTGCAGAATTTCTGAAAAACTACACTCATTCCACATATATCTCAGTGAAACCTTTGGAAAAATAAAAATAAATGACTGCCTGACAGCAATGTGACAGAGCTTCACCTCTCTCTCTCCCCATCTCTCGCTTTATTATTTCAGCATTAGTGAAGAGGCTCTAATTGCATCCATCACCCTTGAGCTCTGGACTAAATTAAGCTTAATTATGTTTTTTATTTGTACCTTGTCAATTGCATGGCAGGCTGTTAATTCTAACATTGGTTCAGTCAAGAGTTCAATGTAAATTGTGTGTAGAATGGCATCTTCACAAGTTAGCACCGCACCATATCGTGGATTTGATAAGGTGCATGAATGCAAAGGATGCGTAGGATTTTCTGCAACAATGGACAATTATAGGCTAATACACAATGATCTCAAGGGCAGTTTGAGGTTATTTTCTATTTAATTGACCATGTTTTTTCTTTGTAATGAAATGCAAGGTCCTTCATTGAAACCCCACCTAATAACGAGATTAAGATAATAAGGCATTCAAATTACTCTTAATACAAAAGGTATTACAATAAATACACAAAACATACATATACAGTACAAAAGACATTTGTTTATTTAAAAGAACTTGCATACATTTATTTTTTTCTTTCAACATTCTTGATCTGAAGTCAAGTTTTAAGAGACTACTCGCAGAAGAAAATCAAGTAGGTATAGCTGCAGGCCAGAGACCACCAAATGGGGCAGGATCTCAAAAAAAAGGGCAGGGTTACTCCAAAAAGTGGTTGCACCAATGTCAAAAGTAGGTGTCACTTCCACTCACAGTTAAAATTAGCTCACCCAAAAATTTTAATTCTCTCATGATTTACTTACCCTTAAGCCATCCCATATGTGTATGTCTTTCCTTCAGCAGAACTGAAAGGAATAGTTTTATAAGCACATTTCAGCTCTGTATGTCCAAACAATGCAAGTGAATGGGTGCAATCAGGCTGTTGGACAGTCCAAAAGGCATATTTAGGCAGCATAAAAGTAATCCACATGACTCCAGTCGATAATTAAAATGTTTTTAACTTTAAATCATTACTTTCGGCCAGTGCTGGGATGCTGTTTGAAATGACCTAACTCACTTGACGTTTGTTCCTCTGTTGTAAACAAAGTGTGATCTTCCGACTTCTTGCGTAAACGTGCCATCACGCTTACGTCACGCAACAGCTCCGTGATGCATCAATTGCTAGCAAGACTTTTTTTTTATTTATTTTTTTTACATAAACCTATTGATTTACTTCAGAATACATTGATCGACTGGAATCGTGTGGATTACTTTTATGTTGCCTGAAAGTGCACACAGAAGATATAAACTTTCTGTTTCACATTTTTGCCATAAATTTGTTGCTGTGCTATGGCAACACCATTCAAAATATCAAAATATGTTCAGAATTTAGAAATGTCTTGGCATGATGTTGTACACATTTGGTGCCCAGTCCTAGGACATGGGTAGGGAACCTTTTTTCACTAAGGAGACCATTTAAAAATGTTTGGTTGTGCCAAAATTTCCAAATCATGTCAAATAAACTGAATTTACCATAGGTGGACTCCAATCAAGTTTTAGAAACATCAAGGATTATCAGTGGGAACAGGATGCACCTGAGCTCAATTTTGAGTGTCACGGCAAAGGCTGTGAATGCTTATGTACGTGTGCTTATGTACGTTTTTTTTTATTTTTAATACATTTGCAAAGATTTCAAACAAACTACTAAGTTGTCATTATGGGGTATTGTTTGTAGAATTGAGGAAAATAATGAATTTAATCCATTTTGGAATAAGGCTGTAACATAACACAATGTGGAAAAAGTGAAGCGCTGTGAATACTTTCCAGATGCACTGTATAATACAATTGCCCTTAGATTTTAATTTTGTCTTTGGAGCAAACAGGAGCATCTGGTTAGAGGACCTCAGAGTTCTAGTTGTTTGATGAGGATATAGGCCTAATAGATTAACAATATATCGAGGTGCTACACCTGGAAAGGCCTTGAATACAAGCAGAAGAATCTTAAAACTGTATCCTAAAATTGACTGGCAGCCAATGTAAAGACACCAGAAGTGGGGTTATATTTTCTCTCTTTGTGCCTATCAAAAGCATGGCCACTGCATTTTGAACAAGCTGAAGACGGGAGTGATGAAACTGAGATATGCCCATGTATAATGAATTACAATAGTCAATATGTGAAAATATAAAAGTATAACGGTTTCAAGATCTTTGACAGATAGCATCACCTTTAGTTTAGAGATAGATCTAAATTGGGAAAAAAAATGGTTAACGATACTTTTTATTTGCTTGTCAAATTTCAATGCCGAATCAAAGATGACACAAGAGGTTTTTAACCTGGTCAGATACATTTATTAAGACATAGGTTAGTCTATTAGTGATCACATTGGTGGCTGGAGAAGAACCAAAAACAATGCATTCCATTTTATCACTGTTCAACTCAGGGCTGGATTGGTAATCTGGCATACTGGGCATTTTCCTGGTGGGCCGATGCACTTTGGGGTGTCCATCGGGAGAAACGGTGAAATGGGCCACAATAAGCTGAAATAAGCTACCATGTTATGTAGAACTGGCAACAAAAAGGCACCAAGATATGCCGAATGGGGCAGCAATATGCAGAACAACCCACCCACCCACCCATCATCATTTGGGCCAGTTACTATGTAACATCCCATGCCATTTTCGCGTCCCAGTCCACCCCTGGTTAAGCTGAGAAAGTTACTTGCCAACCAAGACTTAACCTCATCAAGGCAATGTGTTAGAGAACAAAAGGACTGAGAATTATCTGTTTTGAAAGTAATGCACAACTGGGTGTCATCAGCATATAAATGATACGCAATATTATATATACTGGCAGCCAAATGTTTGGGATAATGTACAGATTTTGGTCTTATGGAAAGTAATTGGAACTTTTATTCACCAAAGTGGCATTCAACTGATCACAATGTATAGTCTGGACATTAATAATGTGAAAAATTACTACTACAATTAAAAAAAAAAAAATAAATATGTTCAGAACTTCTACTTCAAAGAGTTCTCATCCAAAAATTCTCCACATGCAGCAATTGCAGATTCTTTGCAGTTAGTTTGTCCAGATACTCATGTGACATTTCACGCTACACTTCCTGTAGCACTTGACATAGCTGTGGCTGTCTTGTCAGGCACTTCATACACACATTACCATCTAGCTGATCCCATCAAAGCTCAATGGGGTTAAGATCCATAACACTATTCCAATTATCTGTTGTCCAATGTCTGTGTTTCTTTGCCCACTCTAACCTTTCTTTTTGATTTTCTGGTTCAAAAGTGCCTTGTCTGCAATTCTTCCAATAGGCCTGCACTCCTGAGTCTTTTTTCTGTTGTACATGAAACTGGTGTTGAGCGGTTAGAATTCAATGAAGCTGTCAGCTGAGGACATGTGAGACGTCTATTTCACAAACTAGAGTCTCTGATGTACTTATCCTCTTGTTGAGTTGTACATCTGGCCTTCCACATCTCTTTCTGTCCTTGTTAGAGCCATTTGTCCTTTGAAATTGCCAAAAAACTGAAGAAATCATACAAAGGCATACACTACAGTCTTCAAAAACAAAGCATTGTATAAATTCTATACTTTGTGATCAGCTGAATGCCACTTTTGTGAATAAAAATACCACTTTTCTTCCAAAACAGCAAAATCTGTACATTATTTCAAACTTTTGGCCGCCAGTGTATTTTCCAAAAATTGAACCTAATGGGCACATGTATAAAGAAAATAGAATTGGACCGAAAATAGATCCTTGTGGAACACCACAACATATTGATGTTGATGAGGAAAACCGGTTTCCAATGCAGACGGAGAAGGATCTATCGCTTAAAAATGATTTAAACCACTTCAAGAATGTACCCTTGATACCCACCTCTGCTTCCAGGTACTGTAATATAATCTCATGATCAATAGTATCAAAAGTAGCTGTTAGACTGAGCAGGATAAGAACTACAGTATTCCACAAGTCGACAGATATCATTATGTCGTTAGATACCTTTATCAGAGTGGTCTTTGTGCTGTGATAGGTCCTAAACCCAGATTGAAATGTGTCTATAAAATCATTCACAGATAAAAACAGAAGAAATTGAGATAGAACTACCTTTTCTAACATTTTTGATAAAAACTTTGAAATAGGCCGATAATTTTTTAAAACATAAGGCTCTAAATTCTTTTTTTTTTTTTTTTTAATATGAGAGGCTGTACTACTGCATGTTTAAAACTAGTTGGAACAATACCATTAAGCTATTATTTATAAGAGACTGAATTCTATGACCTAATTGGCTTACAGGTTTTAACAGCAGCAGAGGAGGAATAGAATCAAAGGGACTGGTGGCAAGTCTCATATAGTAATTATATTTACCAACTGAGTAAAACTGCAATACTACCGTTAGCTTAGCAGGTTTTGACTGTCACCAGAGATGTCTCAGGCAATCCATGTCTCAGAATACAATTATCAAAAGAGTATAATTTGGACTGGTGGTGGCGCAGTGGGCTAAAGCACATAACTGTTAAGCAGAAGGTCATTGGTTCGAACCACACAGCCACCACCATTGTGTCCTTGAACAAGGCACTTAACTCCAGGTTGCTCCGGGGGGATTGTACCTGTAATAAGTGCACTGTAAGTCGCTTTGGATAAAAGCTTCTGCTAAATGTAAATGTAAATAATGTACCATGTTTTGAACACCCACTACTGTGCTAACGTTTGTTAAACACTTTAATATCATGAAATCCATTTCATTTTAAATATAACAAATTCTCACAAAATCCATATTTAACAGTTTAATTAAATGTTACCATTAAATTCAATAAAACTTTAAACGAAAATAGAGCAGTTATCAGTAATTTTCAACATGCCATTGCATTATTTTATTATATGAAGTGTTACAGATATCAAAATACAACTGTCAAATAAAGTGTTGCACAAAGAGCTTAAAGAGGCCCTTTTATGCCTTGGGGATTTTACCCTTTAATATAGCCGTTTGGGCATGTAAAAGGTCTGCAAAGTTACAAAGCCCACGCAAGTGATTTTCTACCACAGAAAACACTGCTCAAGAACTTCAGGAAATGGCTGGATTGTAGTCCAACCATTTATTCCGTAAAGTATCTATGTCACTATGTAACACATTTGCATAATGCCCGCCTAAAGGCTACTTTATCAGAGCGTTTGAGCCAGAGGATAAAAGTAGGTATAGCAGAAATGAACAGCATGAAAAAAAAAAAAAAAAACATTTTTGAACATTAAAGCATGTAAACCTATTCTAGTAGACTCCCAAAATAAAATCATGAACCTGTAAATTAACATAATATGGGCTTTTTAATATAATACAAGTATTATTTTATTATAACATTAAATACATAACTATAGAGTAGTGATATATTTGACATTTTTGTCTAGTTAAATGGATCTCTTATTTTGATGATTTACCCAGCAATGTCATTATCACAACTGAGGAAATGCAGATTGCTGGTGACTACAAGTGAATTTGTAGTAATTGTGAAAATGATAAAAGGCAGCGATTTAATCGACTAATTGTATGCACACATTCAGATAATATATTTATTTAAATTGCTGCCTTTGCTGTATAATTATAACACTAAGACATATTGTGAATTTATTTGCGCACTGTAAGCTTACGCAATGACATTCATACGCAGGGTTGGGGAGAAACGGAATACATGTAACGGGATTACATATTTAAAATACAAAATATTAGTAACTGTATTCCACTAGTTACATTTTAAATAATTGGTAATTAGAATACAGTTACATTCAAAAGTATTTTGATTACTGAATAGATTACTTAGTCGGTGTAGTTATGGATGAATGTATTGGCAAATAAACATTTATAGCACATTTTATTAATGTCAGCAAATGCTGCATTGTTGTGAATGGCAAAAATGTTCTAACTGATGTTTTCATTTTGAGCATGTGTAGCTTATGGTCAAATGCAATCACATGCAAGCTAACACAAACTTTAGATTATACAAGTACTAAATTACATCAGATTAAAGCAAGGAGTCTGACATGCAGTGTTGGATTACAGGCTCTGCACAGAGATCTGCAGGTGCACTTGTTATGATACTAAAGAGCTAACTAAGCTTTTAATTGGAAGAAAATAAATAAACTTGATGAAAAAAAAATAAATAACACCTTTGATACATTGGGAGTCTATAGGCATTACAAGTAATACATATTTCCATTGAAAACTTTGGGTTAATGTTTAACTTAATTGATTTGTCTTCTAAACCTTCTAAAACACATTTAAAACAGTGACGAATATTACTCACGCACAGCAGCACCAGATAAAGATGCAGTTCTCTTGTCCATGTGTACAAAGTATTGTTAAGTTTAAAAAGTGTGCTTTTAAGATACAGGCTAATTAGTCATTATAGGCCACACCCCAAAATTTATTTTTCTTATATCTTCGGAACGTTTTTACATGTCAGAATTATTTTAACAACTTGTTGTCAGGAGTGTCTGTAGATTATGTCTTCTAGGTTTTGTGTGAATCGGACAAACAGCCTGGGACGAGTTAAAAAAGTATGTTTTTCAAAACAAATCATAGAAAACTTTTTTGTGGAAATGAAAATTCATATGACCATATTATTTTGTGGCACTGATGGATTCTGAAAAGCTTTAGAATTTTATTCTAGCCTATACTGTTCCGGAGATATTAGCAAAAAGGCAAATTATCTAATTATAGCACACTGTGTGGCCGATTGTCCAAAAAATTTATGTACTGCTTCATGTAGATACCCTGCTTGTGTGTTTCATAAGCACTGGCCATTCCCAATATGAGTTATTAGATGCTGAAATTTGATTGGCCATCTGCGGCCATATTTGTTGATCTGTTGAATCGATTTTTTTAAGAATATGGTAGCACTTGAACCAAAGAAGATGCCTATTTAATTTGAACTTTATCACTCAAACAGCTGCAAAGTTATGACAGTTTTTTGTTTTAGTGCCACTGGTGGAAAAACTGTATGAAATTTTACATACATCTTCAGAATGTCCTGCTGACTATATATACCAAGTTTGGATATGTTTGGAGTTTGTGTTGTGTAGATATTGATCAATTACTCAAATAATGTTAAACTGAAGGAATTTTATCATTAATATCTTCAAAAAAAAAATGTACTTATTGAAATACTCTGAAGGGTCTGTAGATGTATAGCAAATTTTGTGCCGATCGGACTAATGGTCTAAGAGGAGTTCGAAAAAGTACTTACCTACTTCTTGTGTTTTTGCATATCGTAGCTAATGTCAATCAAATGTTCAAACTTTTTTTAATAATTATTGATTTTGAGACTCCATAGAATTGCCTAGGAACGGCCTAGGACTTGGTCGTATAAGTATGTTTTGCAAAACATCCAAGATGGCAGAAAATTTTTAATGGCGGAAATGAAATTGGAGACAATTTGTTGTTAAAAAAAAAAATCTGATTCCATTGACATAAGACACTTGACAAATGGTTAAAAAGTTATGGACATTTTTCTAAATGTCTTTGTTTTGCTATCAAATATTCCTGTGGCCTGGGTAGCTCAGCAAGTATTGATGCTGACTACCAACCCTGGAGTCACAAGTTTGAATCCAGGGCATGCTGAGTGACTCCAGCCAGGTCTCCTAAGCAACCAAATTGGCCTGGTTGCTAGGGAGGGTAGAGTCACATGGGGTAACCTCCTTGTGGTCACGATTAGTGGTTCTCATTCTCAATGTGTACTTGGTAAGTTGTGCATAGATTGCGGAGAGTAGCATGAGCCTCCACATGCTGGGAGTCTCCACGTTGCCATGCACAATGAGCCACGTGATAAGATGTGCTGATTGACAGTCTCAGAAGCGGAGGCAACTGAGACTTGTCCTCTGCCATCCAGATTGAGGTGAGTAACCGTGCCACCACGAGGACCTACTACGTAGTGGGAATTGGGCATTCCAATTTGGGAGAAAGGGGTATAATAAAATATATCAAATATTCCTTTACTATTTTATCTCAGCAGTGTCTTGAAGCAATTCATGTAAACAAAAGAGGGCTATTTCAAAGTCTGTTAAAAGTGCCATACTTTTTGCTGCCAGTTGGTGGCACTATGACCGTGAACCATAATAGCCACATCTATGTGATCAGGCCTTTTACCAAACAGCTGAATTTTCATCAAAATCACACAATGTGCACAGATGATATAAGGCACTTCCTGTTTCACATTTTTCGCATTAAATCTATTGCTTCGCCATGGCAACACAGTTCAACATATCAAAAATCAGTTTGCAATATAGCATCTACAATGTCTTGGCATGATGTTGTACAAATTTGGTTCCAGTCACATGAATCCCATAGGAGGAGTATTTAAAAGTTCAGAGACTTGTCTGAAATTACATAGTCAGAAATGTCTGACTTCCTGTTGGACAGAGCTAATGACTGTATGAAAGTATGACATTTGTTTGGCTTCATAAGAACTATATATATATACCAAGTTTGGTGACTCTAGGTGAAATGGGGGTGATACAGAGACCCTGTTACATGCCATTATAAAGGAGGTACTACAGATATTTATGGTCTACATTTCGTAAGTTGTTTTTGAAGTTTTGTATTTATGTATTTTAATGATTTTTTTATTTAATGTACAGGTACATACATTCTTAATTAAATGGGGGATAGAGTATTGAATGGGCTTGGATTTACATTACACTTTTAAAGAAAAAGACGGACAAGTCTAAATAATATTTTGTGATAATAAATAAAATGCCACAAATGCTGTCGATTAAGCTTAATTGTATTTAACATAGAATATTCCTTTAATTAAAATAGACATGCCTCAAACCTCTAAGCTGCCAGCCTCTGATTAAACTGGATTTTAATTTGCCCCAATATGTTTTAAGGGTTGTGTTTTTGTTTGTTTTTTCCAGAAGAGAATTTTGTAGGATTAAAGTAAAAGTAAAAACAAAACGTGTGCATACATTAAATTAAATGAAAAAGTCTGGTATGAACATAATGAAATACAAAGACACTGAATTAACATTCCTGGGGTTAGTAGATTTATCTGTTTATCTCATTCTCCACAGCATGTACTACCTCTTGGCCAATGATATTGATTACATGATGCATGATGGGCGCTTTTTTTGTGGCCGAAATTAAATACAAAGCAGTACCAAAAAGCATGTTGACTACTTGAACATAAATTTTGCTCTCCTTTCTTTCTGGCCAGCAAATTTCTCAATGACTCTCTGATTAAAGTCAGTCATCTCAGTAACAAGTCTCTTTCCCATGGAGAGCAATGCCAGTACATTCAGCTTCTCCTGGGTCATGGTGTTTCTGAGAAACGTTTTTATTCTTATCAAGGTTGAGAAGCACCTCTCAGCTTCAGCCGTGGTCATGGGTGTGGTAATGAGAACTTTTAGGAGAGTCACAGTTTAGGAAAAGACTTCTTCGAGATTATTCTCCATAAACTTTGATTTGATTTGATTTGAAACAGCTGGAATAGGTCCACAGCACAATGGCAGGCTTTGAATTCTTCCTTGCTATAGATGAGACTGAGCTCTGTCTTCAGCTTGCTTCCACTGAGCATCGGGTATGCTTTCATGGTGCTGCTCAATGCATCTTCAGGAAAGGTATCCTTGTACTCATCAAACCTGTCCCCCTGCAACAAGGTGGCACAGACAAGGTGGTCTGTGAAGGAGAACGCTCCCTAGTGTGTCCCAGGATGGTGTCACAGACCTATAGAGTTAATTAAATATATATATGTATAAATGTAAGGTAGTAACCTGGAGTAGGCCACTAGTTGTCACAGTTGCAATGACTTTCAAAATAAAAATAGAGCCATTTGAGTTTTTGTCCCATACAAGACAGTAGTTTTTGGTGGCTATATATTTCATTTAATCATTTATTTTTATGTTGCCAATTTATTATTTTTGGGATGCTGTTGTATAATATTAAAATTATAATTTTTGTAAGGATTTATACCAAACAAAAAAGTTTTCTTGAGTCTGTAGACTATGATATGTGGGCAGGACATCTCTGCAGCACAGCAATAATGTAAATTGGTAATTTGACTAATTCCTATAACAAACTCACCTCTGCTGCGATTCTTTCGCGCTCTACTGGACTGAGCGCCCAGCGCATCTGTATTGGACAAGAACCACTGCTTTGCTCACCAATGTTTTTTTTTTTTTTTTTTCTTTTTAGCGAACGCCTTGTGAAAGGTTTTTTTTGTAAATCAATGACAGAGTTTGGTTTAGCTGCTGCCATTATCTCTGCGAAAGTGATCATCCTAGCAAAGTTTTGGCGGAGTCGCCTGCATAGAGCATAGAGCATTAAGTTGAATGACAGGTAACGAGAACCAATCAGATTGGATAAAATAACATGTATCAAATTCTGATTCACCAGGGACGCTGCGACCTGCGCCCGGAGGAGAATCTTTAAGAAACCAATTAGAGACCAGCTTCAGGTCACATGCTCGCCCATTAAACCGCATGAAACATATTGAAAAACATAGAAAATAGTTAACCGATTAAAGCCAGTTTTTATTAAATGCTGAGGCTCTTACTACCAGCCTGCAGATTGTACGAGTAAACTATTTAATTTTTTTTATTTTTATTTCCATTTTTATATAATTTTTGTATTCATGTATATTTCTGGAATTTTGATGGGGGCGGCGCCCCAGCGCCCTCTATTGACAAGCCGTCACTGCCCCTCATATACAGCTCCAAGGTAGAAATATATTAATTTACAAACTATTTATCACAATAACCAGCATTGTAAATGCAGTCTTGGCTCATAGGAGACGAGAGAAATAAATAGTTCAAAATAAGATTTTAATTCTCTCTCGTCTTGCTAATGTGCTAATGTGGACATCATGTTAGTACATATTCCATTTCCTCACTCCCCTGTTGGGATCAGTACAAACACAGCCCACAGTTACCCTACATACCCCATCTCAAGACTTGTTCAAAAGCATCACAGAGTTGACCCATGCCTTCATTTTTCTAAAATAAGTTTACTTATAGGCATTAGAACAACCTGAAAAAAACAACGGCTTTGCTCATAATATTGTTTTAAATTCCAGAATGGAGAGAATACCCTTCAAATCATAGATATACACAAACCTCATAAAAAAAAACACTTGTCTTTAATGGAAAGCACAATTTCACCATTCTGTGTATTATGGTCCAAACTTTCAACCTCCAAACAGGACATAAAAGCAGCATAAATGTAAACCATATAACTCGACTAGTATATTCCATCTTCTGAAGCGATTTGATAAGTTTTGAGTGAGAAAGCGGCCATGTTGTTTCCAACATATGTATGTAAGTTCACATCACCACAGGTGCACTTTTGCATCATGAGTCGATGATTAACTCTGGAGTAGCCACTTTTTGTTCTGGAAAGCTCAGGCAGTCTTTGTGGGCTTTTAGAGGGGTAGAGAGAGAGAGATAGTGGGGTAGATAAAAAGAGAGTAGGATAGAGATGAATAGATTCATATCTCCCAAAGCTTACTTCTTAAGCATCAATGGTAGATTTTTATTTATAAACATAAGTATCACCTTATTTTTGGCAGACAGTATATTACAATACAGTATTCCCTGCTGTGCTAAAAAGTCGCTCGCTATCTACACAGAGGTAGGCTCATGCTGCTTGTGCGAGAGCAGGAAATGGCTTTTATTGTCCTGCCAAAAAACAAGCGGCTGTCCGCTCCATGGGATAACTGGCTCCGATAGGTTAGAGGTTCATCTGCGATGATGTTGAGCTGCTGATGTCACCGCCATTATGCTTCCCAGCTTCATCCATCAACTCAGCATACATAGCATGCAAGAAGCCAGCTCATGGTGCTTTCTCTGGGGGCTCTGAGCTGCTCGCTGCCAAACTTGCCTCACCATTCTGCTGCTCCAGTCCAGTGGCCAGGACATCAGAAAGCAGACCACGTATCTGGGGCTTGAGTTCGTCTGGGAAATATCTGTCTTTAGAGCTTTTTATTAACCAGAAATACAAAACATGAATTTATTTTTTAAAAATCAGAATCAGAAATACTTTATTGATACCCAAGGGGAAATTGGGTTAAGTTACAGTTGCTCCATTCTATAAAAGAAATATGTAACAGCATAGAGAAAAAAGAAACCCCTTTACACTGGTGCTGAAATCCGGGAAGGAGGAGGCGAGAACCGGATTGACAATATAAATAATAGTTTAATATAAAACTGAAACATAAAGACAAACACACAAAGGTGTCGGACAGCTGTCCATAAATCTTTCTCTCTGTCCCACTGCAGTCTCCAGTTGGCCTTTATCCCTCTCTGAGGCTTGATTTGCTTGATTAGGGGCCGCGACCCGGCCCTGTCCTGCCACACTCCTTTTATCAATCATTTAGGCCAAGCTAGATTTTCTTGCAATATGAATTGGGCAGCCTACTAGAGTTGTCAAAAATATAGATTTTTCAATTTATATCGATTCTGAATTGAAACAATTTAAATTCTTATTTGCCTGCCCTTTAATTCATAAAGCTGGACACACACACACACACACACACACACACACACACACACACACACACACACACACACACAGAGGAAAATTAAGAATGTGTGAATGAAGTTTTCTCACCTCGTATCGAGCACTGAAGCGATGGTATACAGGCGCTCAGATTCAATGTTGCTGAATCTGTTCTGGACTGCTTCCAACAACATGGCTTTCAAAGTTTTACACCATGGTCAGTCACTGCTCTTTTCTCAAGAAGATGAGTTAAAGCTCTGATGGATGGTATAACATCTGCAGCCGATGCAGTTGATGAGCTGATCTGTTGTGTGAGCTCTTCAAATGGGGCGAGCAGAGAAATCATATTTTTCACCAATTTCCACTTGCTGCCTGTGAAAATGGATGGCAAGTCATAGTCAGCTCCATAAGCACACAGGGCACGTTTCTGTTCAAGCAGACTCTGTAGCATATATACAGTACTGTTCCACCTGGTAGGTACATCTTGCTGTAGCCTCTTGATAGGCTGGCCAAGTTGTTTCAGAATACATTTATGTCAAGTGTATGCAAGCTGGGAGTGTTTGAAATGGCAGATGATGCGTCTTCCAGAGGCTATTATATCAGTGATGCTGCATTGTGACAAAAATCCCTTGGCCACAGCGAGCTGGAGTGTATGAACCAGGCTGGGTAGAGCTGCATCCCTCATGGCCTTTGCATGTTCTTGGCATTAGCCCTTAGAATAAAGTGTACTTTTTCCTTCGGGATTCCCATGCTCGAAACATGTCTCTGAATGTTGCAGCAAGTGCCCCCGTGGTGTGTTACCATGGAAACTCTTGAGAATGAAGAACAACTTTTTGTAGTTCTAAGTTTTGATTAAAAAACTGTGCAGTTAGGCTTAACATGGACATGGGACATACACTCCAACTCCAAATGTCTCTTGTGAAACTGATTGATGTGATGTCCAAACACTGTTTGGTATAACTGCGGAATACCGACAGCTGAGTGATTGGTACCTGAGCTGCTAAACATTCCCGCTCTCTCTCTGCCTTAGTGCTAGCTAGCTTTAAAAACCTTTGAAAACATATTCCTTTACGTGACTAACCTTCAATTGTCGAGGCTGGTGGTGTTGAAATGTTTTTGGTGCTTTCCGCCTTGTGGGATTTCCTTGGCACACACGATGTAATTGAAAATTTATTTTCTTTTTCAGAAACGTATTAGAACTGCCAGACCACTGAATATAGTGAAGCCATTTTAGCTGCACATGGAAAAATTGTCTCACAAGTTTTGCATCATCTGATCGGCTCTTCTGATTTGCCTTTATAGTGGCCACCGATCAAACTATTTAAAATGGTTATCGGCCAATAACGATCGGTGGCCGACCGATTGGAGCACTCTTAGTTTAAACCCAAGTATGTCATGAGCTACAAAAGTGTTGACTGCATTCTAAAACTGAACACACACACACACACACCCACCCACACAAACTTGTTTTTACATTGTTGTGGGGACTCTCCATAGACTTCCATGCATTTTATGGATTTTATACAGATCTAATGATAATTTATATCCCATAACCCTACCCCTAAACCTAACCCTCACAGAAAACATTTAGAATTTTTACATGTGGCATTATGGAGGGCGGGGCCGGGTCGTGATCCTACACACCCGGTCCTGTAGTAGGCTAATCAAGCCTCTGAGAGGGATAAAGGTCGACTGCAGAGGATCGTGTGGGAGAGAGAGATTGTTTACGGACATGTCCGTCATATACGTGTGTGTGTGTTTGTCTTTTGTTTAAGTTTATTATTAAACTATGATTTATGTTGGAAAGCTGGTTCTCGCCTCCTCCTTTCCATTGAATACTTTACATTACATTTTCAAAAAACATAGTTTAGTATGTTTAATAAGCAATTTCCCTCATGGGGACTGCTGGCTGGGCCCCACAAGGTATGTGATCTCAGGTTTTACTATCCTTTTTGGGACATTTGATCCCCACAATGTAGTATAAACATGCGCCCGCATTCATGCACACGCACACACACAATGCTGATTTTGGTTAGTTAATACCTCCCCTTATTTCACTCATTATTGCTATAGGAATGCATAAATGTACTGAAATGTACTTCCACACATGTGAGAATGCCACTGCCAAGCACCTCTGAATGGAAATCTGCCATGTTAGAATGCAAGTCATGAATCAATCTCACAATATTCCATTATTGTATGATGATACCAACAGAATTTGCCAGTGTAAATTCAAGGTTTAATATGCCACTGATAACACTGTAAAACCCCAGAAATCTTTTGAAAGAACATTGGAAACTGATTTATTTGAAAGGACTTGACGTGAAAGATTTCAAAACATATTAGAATATCACTGAAGATAAATCACACTTAAAAAAAGAAAAAAAAGAGGAAAAAAAGAGTAGAGATAATTGCTATCTTCTTTCTTTTTACGAGTTTGTGTGGGGACCTTTAATCTTGATTATTATGATCCTACTGTAGATAAACCCTCCTGGTGGTAAAATGCGGCGTAATCTGTAATAGTTTTCTAATCAACCATCTGCAAAGCTCCATCTCAGATTATAAATGTGCATTGATTTTGTGAAAGTCCAGGGTGATCTCATTAGTATTTGCAAAAGGAAATTGTGTGTAAAGTGGATAGACTCTTGAGAGGTAGAAGATCAGTCTACTGACAGCATTTAAAACATAAAATATTGTGTGTATCAGTGTTAGGGAAGCTAATTTGAAACTGTAGCTTCCCAAGGTACAAGCTACTAATAATTAAAAGAAGTTCAACTAGTCATGCCACTCTTTTTAAAAAAAAAAAAAAAGAGTATCACTAAAGATATAAACTTGTAACGTTTGGTAGGAATGGAAGAGAGGAGGACCTTAGAATCTTTTAATTATACAGGTGAAACTCAAAAAATTTGAATATCGTGCAAAAGTTCATTAATTTCAGTAATTCAACTTAAAAGGTGAAACTAATATATTATATAGACTCATTACAAGCAAAGTAAGATATTTCAAGCCTTTATTTGATATAATTTTGATGATTATGGCTTACAGCTTATGAAAACCCCAAATTCAGAATCTCAGAAAATTAGAATATTACATGAAATCAATTAAAAAAAAGGATTTTAAATACAGAAATGGCGGCCCTCTGAAAAGTATAATCATGCATATGTACTCAGTACTTGGTTTGGGCCCCTTTTTGCATTAATTACTGCCTCAATGCGGCGTGGCATGGATGCTATCAGCCTGTGGCACTGCTGAGGTGTTATGGAAGACCAAGATGCTTCAATAGCGGCCTTCAGCTCTTCTGCATTGTTTGGTCTCATGTCTCTCATCTTTCTCTTGGCAATGCCCCATAGATTCTCTATGGGGTTCAGGTCAGGCGAGTTTGCTGGCCAATCAAGCACAGTAATACCATGGTCATTGAACCAGGTTTTGGTACTTTTGGCAGTGTGGGCAGGTGCCAAGTCCTGCTGGAAAATGAAGTCAGCATCTCCATAAAGCTTGTCTGCTGAAGGAAGCATGAAGTGCTCTAAAATGTCCCGGTAGACGGCTGCGTTGACTCTGGACTTAATAAAGCACAATGGACCAACACCAGCCGATGCCATGGCTCCCCAAACCAACACAGACTGTGGAAACTTCACACTGGACTTCAAGCATCTTAGATTGTGTGCCTCTCCATTCTTCCTCCAGACTCTGGGACCTTGGTTTCCAAATGAGATGCAAAATTTGCTCTCATCAGAAAAGAGCCCATGTCCAGGACCCGTCTGTGTGTGGTGGCTCTTGATGCAGTAACTCCAGCCTCAGTCCACTCCTTGTGAAGCTTCCCCACACATTTGAATGGCCTTTTCCTGACAATCCTCTCCAGGCTACGGTCATCCCTGCTGCTTGTGCACCTTTTTCTTCCACACTTTTCCCTTCCACTTAACTTTCTATTAATGTGCTTTGATACAGCACTTTGAGAACATCCAACTTCTTTTGCAATTACCTTTTGAGGCTTTCCCTCCTTGTGGAGGGTGTCAATGATGGTTTTCTGCACAACTGTCAGGTCAGCAGTCTTCCCCATGATTGTGAATTCAACTGAACCAGACTGAGAGACCATTTAAAGGCTCAGGAACCCTTTGCAGGTGTTTAGCTGATTAGAGTGTGACACTTTGAGCCTACAATACTGAACCTTTTCACAATATCCTAATTTTCTGAGATTCTGAATTTGGGGTTTTCATAAGCTGTAAGCCATAATCATCAAAATTATATCAAATAAAGGCTTGAAATATCTTACTTTGCTTGTAATGAGTCTATATAATATATTAGTTTCACCTTTTAAGTTGAATTACTGAAATTAATGAACTTTTGCACGATATTCTAATTTTTCGAGTTTCACCTGTAAATGATTGGAAGAGTGGAAACAAACGCTGGCGTGGAAACAAATGCATTAACAAACATAACCATTCAAGGACTGATAAAGTCTAAATCAAACTAAAGAGTATATATACACACTTGGAAACTAATGAGGAAATGTAATACAGGTGGGGGATGACAATGAACAGATGAAGTGATTAGGGCAGTGGACTCTGGGAAACGTAGTGCTGGGGAAAACTTCAAAATAGGAGTCCTTGAACAGAGTGGAGACAAACTGTGACAAAACTTAATTAATCTCAATTAAACTCTGGTCAAAAACTGTGTCGCTCCGTCTTTCTTTCTAGCTCAAAATGGCTTGTTCTTAATAACCATTCGATAGGGAAATGGAGCAAACTGATACAGCATAAAAAGAGGGGTGTTCTAGCAAATATACACAAATAATGTATCTCACATTTATCTAATGATGTTTTATATCAAACACCTGTACAAATGAACAGTTTCTTAATTCTAAAATAATTCTAATCTAGCTGATTTCTTCAGCTATTTCTTTTATAATATCTTTCTTGATTTAGTTATTCAAATTATGGCTCTAACAATTGTGTATGTATATGTACAACATTAGACATACAATCTTTCAATCTGATCAATTTATCAGTAAATAATCTATTAACTTTGTACGAAAAGGACAAAGTTCATAGCAAATTTATATAATGAAATGCAGCTAATTGTTTAATTGAATTCAAATCAAGCTCAACAAGTATAAAAAAATAAGCATACAAATGGTTGCTAAGGTTTGATATTACAGTAACATTAGTTTCTTCATTTACAGATTTTTGTATGTTGTCACATTTATTCCAACCAATCACATACAACAGAGTGAAACTGTTATAATAATTTCAACCTATTAATTCCATGAATTAAATATTCTATTAGTAAAAACAGTTTGCATTTAAATACCTACAACACTCATGAGATCACATTGGAAACTCAACTCAGACAGCACAGATAAAGAGTTGTGACTGAAGTCAGAGGTATCGCCTCCACAGAGGGTCAGTGTAGATCTACGAGAACATGCAGTCTGAACATTCACTTCAACAAGACGAGCTGCCTGTCCTTTCATTAGTCCTCCCACACATACATTCCTCATAAACTTCAGTTCTCCATCTGCCTGGGTTTTCCTGATCAGGGCCTCTGAAATAATGTCTTAATAGAAACTAGATAAGTCAGAGATGGGCCATTTGTCTTTGACATTAAACGTGTGTTTGGAAGTTTCCAAGATGTCCTTCTAAATGCAGTTAAAACATAACCAATTTGGTGTGATATGACACCAGAAGGAATATGATTCATTTCCCATGCTGAGCTCTTTACCAGTGATTGAAGTAACAGACGGACATTGGTTTAATTTTCATGAAACCCTTCTGGTATGCGATGTTAAGTTGGAATAAGGTTTTTAGATTAGTCATTTGATGCAAAAAATATTGACTACAATGAACCACAGAACTGTGTTTACAGGAATAACTTGTTTGTAACCTTGGTATTGCAAACATGTAATGTAGAAAACACATTTGGAAAAAAAAAAAGCATTGCTGTAACGCAAATACATCTGTATCTTTCAGGGACAACATTTACATGCACATTATTTTCTTATCATGGTCCCTATTCTGGTTAAGCCTTTTATTCCAAAAGACAGAACAGAAATGGGGAAAGAGGGCAACCCTTTCTGGAGACCCTATCCAGAGTAAATAATCTGAAATTAATCCATTTGTTTGTACTGCCACTACTAGGTGTCTATAAAGTAAGTTAATCCATTCAATAAAAGTTTTTCTGAACCCATATATTTCCAAAACCTTAAAAAGATAATCCCATTCTACAATATCAAATGCGTTTTTGGCATTGAGTGAGATGGCAGTGACCGGAGTCTGATCATTCACCACTGTCCACATGATATTGATGAAACGCCTAATGTTATCAGAAGAGATGCATCCCCGAATGAACCCCACCTGATCTGTATGTATAAGAGATGTCATAACTTTACTTGATCGGTTAGCCAAAATGTTTGATCAAATTTTAATGTCTAGCTAAATCAGGGAAATTGGACAGTACTCCTACACTCACTAAGATCTCTGTCCTTTTTTAAGAATCAGACTGATCCGGGCTTGTGTCATGGTTGGTGGAAGCTTTCCATTCTTTAATGATTCTGTGTAAACTTCTAACAAAAGTGGAGCCAGTTCTCTAGCTTAAGATCTAAAAAATTCAGCTGCAAAGCCATCTGACCCTGGAGCCTTGCCTGCAGATAAGGCCATAATTACCTTTTCAAGCTCCTCCAAGTTTTGCTCAGTCATCTGTTTAGGGATATCTAATGGTTCCACAAAGTTTCTAATATCTTCATCAGTAGACAAAGATGTGGAACTATAAAGATCAAGATAGAATTCTTTAAAAGCATTATTAATATAAATGGCCGTGGTAAATATTTAATGGTAAAATATTTTAATTTTCACTGAAGGAATGGTAGAAAAAGACTCTCTCTGCTTTATGTATATATATATATATCTAGCCAAAGCTTCCCTGCTTGATCCCCTGACTCAAAGTATGACTGTTATGAATAGCCAATAATCCACCTTCCGTGACAAAATAGAACAATATCCGTATTTCAACATTCGATGCTTCAGCTCTGCCTTAGCATTTTTAATATTCCCTTCCAACTTGTGCTTTGGAATTTTTGATGAATGAGGCATACTGTATGATCTGTGCCCGGTTGCATAAAGCACCTTAAGTTTTTCCGTTAAGTGTGGGACTTAAGGTGTGATTTCTCCTTAACTAAGGTAATGATTTAAGGGTGTTGCATATAATCCCTTAAACAGTTCTCTTAGGTAAGGGAAACTGTTAAGTGTTTCACGGCAGCGATCCAGGTTTGCCGTTATAAAAATCTATAGTTGCCATAGATACGCTACTATACACATTAACCTAGGAGCTTTAAAACAACGAATAGCCTACAACAGATAAAGAAATAGATAAGGAAAACAAAAAAAGAAAGCCAAATTGGACAGAGGATGAGAAGTGTATTCTTCTTGATGAATAAGGGAAAAGAAAAGAAATTTTAAGAAGCAAATTTAATCCCGTTGTAACTGCTGGCAAAAAAAATAAACAGTGGGAGAAAATAACCGAGAAAATTAACGCACGGAACTTAGGAGTAAAGAGGACTGTTTCAGAGGTAATTAAAAAATATGAAAACGTCTCTGTGGGGGCAAAAAAAGAAATAAGCCTTCATAAGAGGGAGTCCAACAAAACTGGTAAGAAAAAAAACGCTCTTAGTTTTTTAACTATTTTCTTCACACGCACCGAGTGCATTTTGTTACCATATCACAGAGAGCTAACGATAACAAATCTGCAGGTGGAGGACCACCGCCAACAGAATTGTCAGACACTACTAAACTGGTCCAAGACATCCTTGGGGCAGACTCACCTGTCCTGGCTGGCATCCCTGGCGGCTTAGAGAGTGAAGCGACTGAACCAGAGGAATATAACACGGAGTGAGAGAAAATTATTGTCTTAAATCAAATAAAATTTATCACTATGAGGATAAACGATATGAAGATCACGACAGGCATAATAAAATATTTTTTTATTTGTAAATAAATATCAATTTTGATTGGTATTTCTTTGTTTCACGCATTAGACCTTTCCAGCAATCAAAGCAGCTTCAACACCGACAGAGCGCCAGCAGTACGCCAAACCAGGCAGCAAAGTGAGTTATTGCTTATTTGTTAACAATTATTTTAGTTTTGTTAATTTGACTTAGAACAGCCCCAATATTATTTATTATATTATATTTCATAATTCCTCCAAAACACTTGTAAATTGCAGAAAGACGCAAATACCCTCTCCAGCCTCTACAAGAGAAGAAGCGCTGGAACTGCAGAGAGACGTCCTACAGCTACAAAAGACAAAACTGCAATTAGAGATCGAAAAACTTAAAAAGGAGAAGGAAAATCAAGACATTTACAACATCATTCTTAATAACAAACTTTTGCAGCTACAAAGTGAAGGGAAAATAACAATCACATCAATTGACGAATAAATACATTTTATGACAGATCTGAAAAGTTTTGTATTTATTTGGTATAAAAATACCAATAATAATAGCAAAATACAATATAGCTAATACATTCATATATAATATTAATACTAAATAGCACTAGCCTATAAATTACATTACTTTAAATTGCAACTGCTAGCCTACTATAGGCCTACATATTGTATCATTTAGAACCGAAGTGCTATAAGCAACTGAAGCACAGAGGGTAGTGAGTGGTTGCGCTGGGTAACATGGTCAAGGTCGCCTTCCAGTTTGTCAGCAATTTCATAAATTCCGCGGCGATCAAATCGATATTCTCGAAGCAGTTTTTCATCGCTAAGATCGTCCAAAGGGTTCTCCCTATCCCTAAAAATTCTTCTTGGTACATAATGATCTTCAGCTGGTTCCATAAATTCAGCCATGTCATCTTATTTTTGTCTGCGTTACTCTTAAGGTAAAGTTTTCCTAACCTTAAACTGTACTTAGGAAAATGACAGTTAAGGGGCTTTATGCAACACTTAACGGTTTTTAAGGGATTACTTAAGTAAAAGATAGACACCTAAGGGTAATTCTAAGGGTGTATTATGTTTCAGTAAAAAGAAACTTAAGTAAAACTTAAGGTTTTTTTTCTGCAACACACTTTGGTTTAAGGGAAACATAAGGGCGAACTTAAGGGAAAATTACACTTAAGGTACTTTATGCAACCGGGCACTGACCCCTAAGAACCGACTTAAGTGCCTCCCAAGCCAAGCCCACAGAGGATACCAAGGACCAGTTAGTCTCCATATTAGTCTCCATATAAACATTGATTTCAGCCTTTAGCATTTGTTGAAATTCAGGACTTTGCTAAAGGGATAATTTAAAACACTAACTATATGATTTATTTTTCTCCATATGTGGAAACACCTCTAAACTCACCAGGGTGTGATCTGAGAACAAGATGTTTCCAACTGAGCAATCAACAACAGATGAAATGAAGGACTTAGATCATGCGGGGTGCCAGTGGCTTGCAACATCCCTTCAATATCATAAGACAGCCCTGATCATCAACGTTAGTTTAATAAATATTAGCCAAAATCATCATTTGCCACTGAATTTCTGCTAAAACAATAATGACTCTTCCTAATTTATAATTAATCTGTTTGAAACATTTGAATTGTGAATGCTTACATGTCAGTGTAATGACTTCCCTGCTTTTACTTGAGCCAGCACTAAGAAAACATGTCCACTTCGTATCTTCCCAAATTTTTCAGCTTCCTGCAGGGAAAGACAACATCATATTTCTTACGTTTAAGAAAATAAATAACCTACCTTCTTTATGGGGTGCCCCAACCCCATTCCATGTGGACAAAGACAATCCACTCGACATTTGACATTTTGACATATGAGAAAAAATAGATTGTTTGTCAAAATATAATTAAAAAGACCACATTCCAACATTAGTGCAATATTCCAACCTGAACCTCCCCCCCAAACCAAACAAACAGAAAAAGAAAAACGTGCTCATTAAGCCCGTGCATGACAGCGCTAAACATTCCAGGTACGCCTACAAGAGCCCCCGCGACAACTTTGCTATTGCTCGAGTGCGGTGCTTCTGTACAAATTTTGTGAGACAGAATTACACAACAGAAAATAATCTATAAAACAAACTCTAGCTAATAGGTGGGATACAAACAAAGACGTGTAGTTTCATCCACATAAGTGTTCCGAAGGTGTGTTCTTCTACAAAACAAACTCCAGCCACTAGGCAGAACCAGCACAAAAGGAAACAAAAAAGTGACCCAGTTTCCTTGGACAATAAATTGAATAATCAGTGAGTCAGGTCCACTCAGCTGTTATATGAGTGAAAAAAAAGCCCTAATCACTCCAATGCTTTGCAAGAAATATTCCACAGAACAAACTCCAACCAATAGGAGGCATAAGCACAAAGAATGTGTAGATTCATCCACAACACTGTCCCGAAGGAGTTTTACTCCACAAAACAAACTTCAGCCGCTAGGCGGAACCAGCACAAAAAGAATTAAAGGTGGCGCCCAGTTTCCTTGTTCAGTGAGTCGGTTCATTTGGCTGCAAAGACAGTGTCACACAATAACTTACTCATTCCATTGACTATATGAATATGAAGGACATTGCTTGTTGTGGACATCTATTTTGTGGCCATCCTAAGTATTTATTCTCAATTTGGCCAGGAACATCAGTGCAACGCGACCTTCAGTTGATGTAAGAGTTTCTTGCATTACTTGAATTGATCATGTTTCTCTCTTGTCGAATTCACAAATTCTGGGAAAAATAAAATGCTGTGGTTCTTCCAAGAAAGCCTTCCTTTACTCCTTGCCTTGTGTAACACGAGATCTTTATCAGATGATCTCAGAAATTTGGCCAGAATTGCTTGGGTCTCCCTCAGCAGATCTCTGAGCCAGAACCTTGTGAGGTCGCACGATTTCCAGCTTATGTATGGCCTGTTATGTTGAGCAGACTTGGAAAGAGCCTGTCTAGGAATTTTACCATATCACTGCCTTCCTCATGCTCAGGAATTCCAGACATATTTGTCTTTTTTTTGCCAATGTGTGAACGGCTTGTAACACAACTTAAAAAATTAGACTTTCCAAGACTTCCTAGGTTGCCTATTAAAGCCTGTAGACTGATTTTCATGTGAAGGGAGCGGGTCACTTTTGCCGGGAAAATCCAAAGGATATGACATTTATGCACACTCCAGAGAGCCTTGCCTCAGTGCTTACACTATTCAGCAGCGTCAACAGACAGTCTGCAACACTAGGTAACGTTATCTTAATTGTCCAGGTCCCAGCACAACACAAACTCTGAGTAAGCCCAAAAAAATTTAAAATAAAATTATCTACTGAATCCCGTCTGGCTAAGCGGGAACGTGAACGTGTTCAAGAAAAAACTAGAATGAACATCGGCAGGACATTTGATTCCTAGAGGAATCAAAACTGACCCTGAATTGGCATTCTTCTTATTGGGCAGGTAAGCTTACATAACTGCAAAGCATGTGAAATATAGTGCCATTAGGATTGATCGGTGTAATTTTAGCTAACTTGATCTTGCCTACGTACGCTGACGAATTGCAAGCTACCTTGCTTCATATCTTTCAAATAATTTTTACTAATTTTATACTTAACTTTATACTAATAATCTAATAATATTAATCTGTAATTATTCAGCAAGGTCTAGACAATGTTCAAGATAATGCAAAAAGACACATTCATACTAATGTATAACGTAACTTGGTTATACAGAAAATATATACATTCTATTATTATAAAACAATAGCTCATCGATATATCATAATGATAGTTGTGATGGATTTACTTTAATATTGAACTGTGTCAACATATTTATAATGTACAGTCTATTTTATAAACAGCTACTGTCATCATTCACCAAATTTAGCTAACAGCTATTGATAAAGCTGGATAGCAAGCTAACACTGATATAGGCTATGGTATAAATGCAGTCAATGTATCATGCAAAGAAAAGTGATTACTTCAAACTACAGTCTCGCATAGTCAGACCTATATCCACACTTTGTTTTAGCCCTGTTCCAGCACTGGAGAGTCAAATATAATATGCAGTCTCAAAGTTTCTATTAAAACAATCATAATTGTGTAATTTTAATTATGCTGCCTCATCTGTCAGCATGATACCTGTGAATCACATTCAGTGTCTATGTACGTTACGTCATTGTTTTGGATGCTCGCTCGCGTCCAGTGTTACACACATCTATTCAAAACTTACTAGGCAATACAGGCATTTAGAAGGGAGTGTATTGGTTTTTGCTTGTCTCTCTCTTTACACACAGTTGCTTCTAGTTGAGTAGAAGGGCAGATCACATTTGGTTGATAACACATTATCACCTGCAGGCCTTGTGCTTCTAACATTGACTTGAGATTAAAGTGGTGGTTTTACAGTCTGTTTCCCATCGAGTTTCATGTGCATGTCTCCTTCTCCCACCTGATTCACTCTCTGTGGTATATGTGTCATGCTGACCGTGGGGGTGTATTAATGTGTGTGTGTGGATGAATTTATGTTTGAAGTAGCTCGAGTTACCAGTGTCTACAGGGTTCATGGAGAATGGCTGACACATTCAAGCATAATGATTTAACCAGCAGTGTCCTAGTTCTTTACCCCTTATCTATGTATAATAGGATTTATCCAAGATCATGCCTAATAGAGAAGATAGAGAAGTGAAATTGAGAACATGTGAATGTAACATCAACCCATGGTCGGTCTGTATTTGCAATTAAGAACAGTTTAATATCTTAACTTTATTTTAAAATGTACCTTTTATGAGGTGTAGAGTCAATGACAGGAACAAGTTACAGGCAAAGACTTAGCCCGAGATACAACACTTGTATTAAAATGAATGGGAGAAATTGGAACACCCAATATGGCAGATGTAGAAACTGAAGTCCCGCCTTACAAGTAAAAGAGACAGTTAACCTGTAAGTTAACTCAGAACGCACATGCAAATTATCTGGACCAGTCTTCAGCGTGATCTGAGCTAAAAGAGCACAATTTATGATAGCATTAGCCATATTTCCCTATCGGGCCGGTGCAAGCCACGGATATCAACTGGTCAGCCAGGGTCAATAGCTTCAGACCTCGACATGCAAAACAAAAAATCGATCTGCATTCCCACCATGGGGCTAATAGCGCTGCAGCGTTGCCCAAAAACTTGCCCTTATTATGCCATCCTGGTGCTAACATCACACACCTTGCCCATTTTACAAATTAAGTTGGCTAGGAACATCAGTGCAAAACTCAATTTAAGGTGCCAGACTCTGGACACTAGCTACCCTTCGAAATGAAAACTGATTTGTGCTATGTCCACAATTTTTTTTAATTTTCCCCGAACCTCTACCGTCGTGTACTGGATACACAACTTGGCAAGTTTGGTCCCAATGTACTTAATTAAGTCTTCGTTTCAACACATAGCATCAATCTGTTGCATATTTTCATCAGCCCAAATATTCAGAAGAGCCTTGATTTCATCTACTGACCAGTGCTGACGATTCTCCATTATTTGCTGACCTGTTGATAGGTTGGTATTGTCACGATCCCTCATTGTCTGTCCCATGTTTTCTGTTTCACTGATCACAATCTATGTCACGTTTTCCTTGTTGTCGTTGAGGAGGATCCTGCCACTCCTCCCATAGTGGTGACTCTCCAGTCGTCCATGGCGCTTCCTGTCACGCCAGTCCCACCTGTCAGCGAGCTAACCCCCATGCCTGTCATTGTCCATGAGCCAGCGCGGTCAACTTCGTCCACCCGGAGGAGGAAGAGAAGACAGGCTCCCGGCCAACGCCTGCCCCGGTCTGCGAGCCAGAGCCCTCGTCAGCCACGGTCAGCGAGCCTGAGCCCACGTCAGCCACGGTCAGCGAGCCTGACGCCACACCAACCACGCACAGCGTTCCAGCGTCACCAGTCTCATCCGCCCGGAGGAAGAGGAGAAGTGGAAAGTCCTCTGCCCTCCAGCCTCTGCCTCCCGCAGCTCCGTCCCCAGAACCCCCCGTGGCTCTGCCCTCAGTGTCCAGCGGACCCAAGCTCACGCATACCACGGTTAACCAGCCAGAGCCTGAAGCCTCAAACGTCAGCGAGCCAGTGCCTGTAACCTCAAACTTCAGCGAGCCAGTGCCTGTAACCTCGACCGTCAGTGAGCCAGCGCCTGTAGCCTCGACCGTCCCTGAGCCAGCGCCTGTAGCCTCGACCGTCCCTGAGCCAGCGCCTGTAGCCTCGACCGTCCCTGAGCCAGCGCCTGTAGCCTCGACCATCCCTGAGCCAGCGCCAGTGGCCATGACCATCCAAGAGCCAGCGCTAGTAGCCATGACCGTCCAAGAGCCAGCGCCCCGAGTCTTCCAGTGCTCCTCCTCCTGAGCCTTCCAGGGCTCCGCCTCTCAAGTCTCTCGAGCCTCCCAGGGTTCCTCCTCTCGAGCCTCCAGAGCTTTCCATGGTTCCGCCTCCCTCGGCTCCTCCTCCTGAGTCTCCCTCGGCACAGCCTACGCCTCCTTCGGCGCCGCCACCCAAGTCTTCGACTGCTCCGCCTCAGAAGTCCTCCTTGGCTCCGCCAGCTCCCCCAGTGGCCACTCCTCCTCCCAGGCCCCCTGAACCGGCCCTTGCCCTATGGCCACCTCCTAGGCCACCTAAACCTGTCCCTGTCCTGTGGCCACCTCCCAGACCTCCTGAACCGGTCCTTGCCTTGTGGCCACCTCCCTGGCCTCCTAAACCTGTCCCTACCCGGTGGACGCCCCCCAGGCCACCTGACCCTGGCCCGTCTCACACCCCCATAGACTGCCTGCCTGCCCTCTCGGCCTCCCTGGTCTACCTGTCAGCCCCTTGCACCTCCGTGGACTGCCTGTCTGCCCTCTCAGCCTCCCTGGTCTGCCTGTCCGCCCCTTGTGCCCCCGTGGACTGCCTAATTGCTCATTGTGCCCCCATGGACTGCCTAATTGCCCCTTGTGCCTCCTTGGACTGTCTTTGTGCCCCTTGTGCCCCCTTTGGACTGTCTGTTTTCACACTGTTCCAGTCCCTCACTCCTTGGACATTTATTTGTTTTTGTTGTTCTTGTGGTTTTCTTTAAGACCGTCTGGAATCCGGTCCTTTTGAGGGGGGGTTATGTCACGATCCCTTGTTGTCTGTCCCGTGTTTTCTGTTTCACTGATAACGTTCCATGTCACGTTTTCCTTGTTGTCCGCCCCGTGTTTCACTTGTCTATTGTCATGCACTACATTTCCCATAGTTCCCTGCCTTCATCACTGCCCATGCACTTCATTGTTCTCACCTGTATGTCGTTTAGTCATTAGTGTGTCTGTGTATTTAAACCCTGTTTGTTCCTCAATCCCAGTCTGTGTTCTTCTTTTATGTCTTTCGTGTTTTTGTTTTATTTTCCCATTGTGGACGTTTGATTTGTTCCAGTGTTTGTCTAGTTATTTTTAAAACAATAAAACCTAACCGCACTTAGATCCAAACCCCTCGTCTGACCTCGTCTGCCTTCCTGCTCAGCATAACAGGTATCTAGATATGAAAAATTAGGAAATTCTTCTCCGCCCTTTGAAATTGACCCCACCTCAATTGGCAGTTGGCCTTCTTTGGTCCAAGAGTAATTGGTGGGCCAGGGAGCCTGGACGTTGGCCCTGAGGAAGCCCCGAAGAGGCACGTTGAACCTCCCCCAGCAGTAACAATGGGAATGCAAATGGGCCTGGCATGCACTAGCATGCATTCACTGGGCCCAATAGTGGAAACACAACTACTGTTGTCAGGTTTTAACTGCTGATTTGATGTAATTTGATCATAATCTTGATCAACCGTTCTGGAGATTTTGATATTTCCTCATTCAAGTAGACAGGATCCATACTTTTATGCCGCTTGTATCCATAAAACAATAGTTGCCCAAGAGTGTTCCCAAGATGGCCGCAGAGTGGACTGTCTTGTCTTGAAAGTGACTTTGTTACAGCTGCCTGATCCGCTGAACTTCTGGGTTGTCATGTTTTTGTCGTTCTAGAGGTCTATAATAGCTAGAGCAATAATTTTAATATTCCATACTAAAGCTGGTGCCCCGAAGTATGCAATTTGACATCTGTCATCTTTGTTCATGGGCATTCAGTTTTATTGAGGAAATTCAATAAATGCCATAAATTCCATGTGAGTAATGGCTCTGGAGCTGCAGAACAATTATGTAATGTAAATGCTCATGACGAAGTACTTGTTTCATACAGATGGTGTACTTCCAGCATCTAGCAGGGGCTAACTGGGCCATGCTAACCAACGAAACCTTCATTTCAAAACCAAAACCAATCATTTCGCTCAAAATACTGACACAGAAAGTGGCTGGAACTCAACTTTCTCTGAAGGCTCCACATGGAATGGATTATTTCAAGTAACACTGTTGCAGTCTCTTTGCTCCAAAATCTCCATATGGAGATTTTGGAGCAAAGAGACTGCAACAGTGTTACTTGAAATAATCCATTCCATGTGGAGCCTTCAGAGAATGTATACTTCTGTGTCAAATCTATATAGCCTAGGCTGTATTCTGACTTGCACCTCCCCAAAAATGTAACAACACGTTGCGTTGATGCAGACCTCAACAGCTTTGTTTGGTCTGCTTTTAACCACCCTGCTGAAAAGACCAGCTTAACCAGCATGCAATTCCCATGCTGGTCTAGGCTGGTTTATGTTGGTTTTGTACTGGTCTAGCCTGTTGACCAGCATAGCCATTCATTTTACCAGCAAAACCTAGCTGGTGAAGCTGGTTGACCAGCATGATCTTTCTGAAGAAACTGGTTAAGCCTTGTGGGGTCACCAGCATACCGGCATTCCATGCTGGGGGACCAGCTCCCGGGCTGAGATTAGTGACCATAGTCTTCCAGGATAATAAAAGTGATATCTGTTTGAGGTTACATTGCATTTTCTCCAAGATTATTTTAAAATCTATGCATCATATCACATTATATTTAGTCTCCCAGCTAGCAGGATTAAGCCACTGCAGATGACCCAGAACACTGTAGTGCATCTGGTCTTCAATCAGACAAAGAGGGCTCACATCACCCCTTTCTTGATTCCAATCTACTGATTACCTGTAGCTGCCTGCATCAAATTTAAGGCTTTGAATCTGGCCTTCAGGACAGCCTGTGGAACAGCACCCTCTTACATCAATTTACTTCTCAAGGTTTATGTCCCAACTCACTCTCTGCAGCCAGTGAACGAGCAGTGCATGGTGGTCCTGTCGCATAGAGGCACAAAGTCTATTTCAAGATCCTTCAAATTCTCTGGTCCTCTGTGGTGGAGTAAGCTTCCAATCTCCACACAATTAGCTGAAACAATTCAAGAACCAGCTAAGAACACATCTGTTTTGAGAACACTTAACCAATCCACACAAAATTCACTCACTTACTATTTAACAATATACAGGTGTATATATATATATATATATATATATATATATATATATATATATATCTAAAAATATCTTCTATCTTCTTTATTCTACACTAGCTTCTATACCACTCCAGCCACTTTGAGAATTTGAAAGTGCAATATATTTGTTGTACTGAAATGGACAATTGTACAAATACATTTTAATGTGAGATGGAAAAGCCACCCATTTAATCGGTTACACAGGGAAGCTACATTACTTTAAAACACTTATTAAATATCTCTATTTGGAGAGTACAGTTTGCTCAAGGTAATACTACATTAGCATTGGGCTATAATTCAATCTAGTTGACAGAGGATTCTGAGTTTGTATTCAGTCTTTAATTATAAAAAACTTTTATAAAACACAAATGGTGCTAATGGTGATTGTGATAGTTGTAAATAAAGCAAAAATTGGCTGATTTGGGTTATAATAGCAGGAAATTCAGAACTTGAGTCAAACATAATCCGCACTAATTTTGACTGCTGTTAAACCCTTAAGCCTTCATGCTGTACTTGATGGACTCTAGATGTTTCTAGTGGATCTGTGAATTTTGTGGAGTACAACAGAAACATTGAAATGGGAAATAATTCAGAGGTGCACAAAAGTATCAGAAAAGCCTGCTAAATGAACTACTTAACACAACTCTAATATGTGCACTGAATGAGAGAGAGATAGTGAGAAAGAGAAGGAGAAGAACTTCTGATTACAGAGAATGTCCCAATGAACATCTTGTGTGCTTCAATAGAGCCAAGGAAATCTGACTTTTGTACAAAGGAATTAGAGTAACATTGTCAATATTAAATTCACTTGCATTTTATTAGTGAAAAACCTTCTTTATTTCCAGTTTAAAATAATAATAAAACATGTGGTCTCAATTTGAACCCCATTGCACCCTCCTAAAATTCAGATGTGATTTACATCTTCCGTAAGACACCTATATATCTTATAGGTTCATTTTTAGATGCAGTGAGAGTTATAGAGCAGGGAGGTCATTGTATTCTCAACATGTCATCTTTGAAATTCTAGATGTACATATGTCAGTAAGCACAGCTGTCCTCCAGAGGCTTCTCTGTGCTAAACCATCTGCTCTCTGTCATCTGTGGAGGGCTTCACCCTTCCCTCCATCTCAGAACATTAAATGTTTCCCTTATGCTTGAGGGAAGCATCGCCAATGTCTTTTGAATGACAATGAGAGAACGTTAAGATTTATTATATGTATATAATTGTGAAATCTGCTCATGAAATTTTGATATGAAAGAAAGATGATTTATGGAGATGTATTTTTGGATCACACTTACTTGCTCTTTATAAGGTTATGTGCTACTGCAGAGAGGCTCTTTAATAATAAATGAATAACTTTTTCAGTCTCCACCTCTCAGACTCATCCATTTCAGTCTTTGAAGAATCTTCAGATTTTCTCAAATCGATGCAGGCATTATTAACAGCAGTGTCATAAATCTTTCATTAGGTATTTGTAACACAGTTCAATGGAAAGGAGGAGGCGAGAACTGGCTTGGCAATATAAATAATATTTAAATGAGAAACTTAAACCAAAGACACAAATACACTCATGACGGTCAGCTGACCGTAAACGATCTCTCTCTCGTCGCACCACCTTCCGCAGTCAGCCTTTATCCCTCTCGGAGGCTTAATTAGCCTGATAAGGGACCGGGTGTGTATAATCACGACCCGGTCCCGCCCTCTGCCCTGTCGCAGTATTTTTTCTCACATTAAAAACTGTCATATATTTACTGTCATATATTTATAATGGTAAATCATTTTAGAATTTTTTATTTCCAGGCAGCATATCAAAAGACATATAGAATCTTTTTTTAGATTATCCTACTATACTTGTTTGTTGGTGAAATCTCGTACCTCTCCTTTTTTAAGGTCTGAAGACATCCACAATTACTTATAGTCCACTATGAACTCTGTGGTATTCGTATATGGTTAAACACAGAAACATAAAATATCAACATCTTCTTAAATCAAACCCTGTATGAACAACTTTAGATGTTTATGAAACTTTGAGGTTCATCGAATATTGAATCAGTTAATGAGTGAAACACATGTTAATGTTACACGTTAAAACCTATGTTGTTTCACTTACATTTCATACTTGTAGAGCTTTAATGAGAAATAAATTCAACCTAAGAGGCCAAATGACTTTACTTCTATTATTACAGTATACAAATCTGAATTGCATTTAAAAGTAAATATGCCATTAACCATTTTGCACGTGAGTTTCTCCTGTATTGATGGATTCCTTAGCATGAGTTCTATATTTATTGATTATAAGAGATAAGATGCAATCGAAAATGCACTTGCCAGCATGTTGTTCACATTGCAATGCAACACGGGATTATGATTTCATCATAGCATAGATGCATAGACATTTCTAAAAACCTAGCCCTTCCACTTTTCCAGCACCGGAAGTGGTTCGAATGAGTGGCAGACGGAATGAGAGAAGGCTGGAGTGGACTGACTAGTTTGTATATTCTTTGTTTGGTGTCAGAAAACATGGCCGCATCACTGCGTCAAAACAGTCAGTTCCGGCGGTAACGGCATTAAACGCTTTGTGTAATTTAATTATTTAACTTTTTTGGTTTAGTGATTGTTTAAATGTTTTTAACATAAAAAATAAAGATATTGTGATGTTGAAAAGACTATTTGAGCAGCTGGTTCATTATGACTATAACTTCAGTCCCTCTTTTGCTGGTAAACAGCAGCATGAATGCAGAGTGCACCAGTTTGATTGTACATGTCTGAGCCCAGCCTAGTGTAATCACACCAGTTTGATCGCATGTGCAAAAGATTTAACAAAGTGTTTCTTGTGTGGTGAATTGCTGTTGTTGGGTTACATCAATGGGTCTGTTTGATTGCCACACCCTTTAGGCTTCTGTCCATTAATCGAGTCCCATTCTGGAGGTGTATATAAAGGCAATAACATGCCACCAGGTGTTTCTTCACTGTCAGATGATCGCCCTTTCTGGTACTGCGCTGTCCTGTATTTGAAGTATGGTTTGCTAGGCGTTTTGTTTAACTCACTTTTGCTTATATGCATATTGCAGTAAACTTGCCTGTGCAATTAGTGCCTGTTTGGGGGACCTATTTGTGCTGCAAATTTGCCTAGTGTCACCTTTGTCTGCCGTTGCGTACACCTGTGCTAAAGAGTTGATTTGCATTGTGTGTCTTTTGCTGACTGATACTTCCCACCTAGGTATGTATGACCTGGTGGCTGATTCTGGATACGCTACCACCTGTTACCCTTATACACTCACCTAAAGGATTATTAGGAACACCATACTAATACTGTGTTTGACCCCCTTTCGCCTTCAGAACTACCTTAATTCTACGTGGCATTGATTCAACAAGGTGCTGAAAGCATTCTTTAGAAATGTTGGCCCATATTGATAGGATAGCATCTTGCAGTTGATGGAGATTTGTGGGATGCACATCCAGGGCACGAAGCTCCCGTTCCACCACATCCCAAAGATGCTCTATTGGGTTGAGATCTGGTGACTGTGGGGGCCATTTTAGTGCAGTGAACTCACTGTCATGTTCAAGAAACCAATTTGAAATGATTCGAGCTTTGTGACATGGTGCATTATCCTGCTGGAAGTAGCCATCAGAGGATGGGTACATGGTGGCCATAAAGGGATGGACATGGTCAGAAACAATGCTCAGGTAGGCTGTAGCATTTAAACGATGCCCAATTGGCACTAAGGGGCCTAAAGTGTGCCAAGAAAACATCCCCCACACCATTACACCACCACCACCAGCCTGCACAGTGGTAACAAGGCATGATGGATCCATGTTCTCATTCTGTTTACGCCAAATTCTGACTCTACCATCTGAATGTCTCAACAAAAATCGAGACTCATCAGACCAGGCAACATTTTTCCAGTCTTCTACTGTCCAATTTTGGTGAGCTCTTGCAAATTGTAGCCTCTTTTTCCTATTTGTAGTGGAGATGAGTGGTACCCGGTGGGGTCTCCTGCTGTTGTAGCCCATCCGCCTCAAGGTTGTGCGTGTTGTGGCTTCACAAATGCTTTGCTGCATACCTTGGTTGTAACGAGTGGTTATTTCAGGCAAAGTTGCTATTCTATCAGCTTGAATCAGTCGGCCCATTCTCCTCTGACCTCTAGCATCAACAAGACATTTTCGCCCACAGGACTGCCGCATACTGGATGTTTTTCCCTTTTCACACCATTCTTTGTAAACCCTAGAAATGGTTGTGCATGAAAATCCCAGTAACTGAGCAGATTGTGAAATACTCAGACCGGCCCGTCTGGCACCAACAACCATGCCATGCTCAAAATTGCTTAAATCACCTTTCTTTCCCATTCTGACATTCAGTTTGGAGTTCAGGAGATTGTCTTGACCAGGACCACACCCCTAAATGCATTGAAGCAACTGCCATGTGATTGGTTGATTCGATAATTGCATTAATGAGAAATTGAACAGGTGTTCCTAATAATCCTTTAGGTGAGTGTAGATTGTAATCTTATATCAGAGGGGGTCAGACTCATTGTTGTGGTGTGCCTAATAGTCACTGGAGTCTGTTATTCCCAGGTTTGAGTGTTTTTTTCTTCTTTATTTCTTTTTGTTTGTTGTTGTATTGTTAAAACTTTATTTTCTTTATATGCTTTGATTGTAGGGCCGGTTATAAGTCATTGTTTTGATATTTTCTTAAATTGTTACTCGCATTGGTTTTGGTATTTTATTTGGCTCCTTTCTGAATGTAATTTTTCTTCTGTCTTCTTTTAATGATGGTTTGTATTTTCTTTTCATTTACAGGAGCTGGGGGCCCAGAGTAGGCAGGCTAGCTGTCCCCGTGGTGGTGATTCTCCTTTTCTCAGAGTGCTGTGTGAAGTTCTTTGCAGGTGACTCCACTGGAGTGTGTGTGTGTGTGTGTTTGTGTGTGCTTTAGTGCACGTGTGGGTACTTATTATTGTGGGTATCATTGAAGCCCTGAGCTAGCTTGCCTTGCTACTGGTAAGCCCCAGCTCAGTGTTGGTTTGTTTTGTGTAATTGGTTAGTAAAATAGCAAATTTTTGGGATGATGGTTGCTCTTATTGGATTTGACACTGATGGTTTGCATTTCATCTAGTTTTATCTATTTATTGTGATTTAATTAAGATATATATTTGATTATAAAATATCCATGTCACATGGTTTTTGGGGAGAAATTTGAACCTCTGTGCCCTTTTTGGGTATTTCCCTGGGTATATATACCAGGGTGCCATAGTCAATTATTTTAAAAGTAGAACATCCCCAGAGGTGTATTGAATGAGCACTTTTTGAACTCCTTTAACCACTGTCTCACCACACTTGGACAAAGTTTATCCATCATTTACAGATAAATAAGAGTCCCACTATGGGATTGCACAGTCTGGGTATTGTGTCCAAGTATAAAATTTGATCATCTATCAAGTGGTACCCTGGCAAAGGATTCAGCTATTTCAGTTCCGACCAGGGGTTTGTTCCCATACAACTACTGCTTAACCACCATAGTATGATCCATCTAGGAATTACGGCTTTCAGGAAACACCAAATAGTTCAAATATGTTGTCAACTATTGAACTTGCAACCATAGTTAGCTAATGTTGCTTTTGGGAATTGCACCCCAGTTAGATTCTTACACAGAATATTAGAAGATTCATGAATATTTTCACATCTCAAGAACCGCTCATATTTGACAGTATTGACATTTACAGTAGATGATGTCAGTGTGTTGATATAGTAGGTTTTAGTTTCTATCCAAACATATGGAAGATTGTCTGTACCAATATGACAGAAAAGTGCCCTCCTAGTAGCTATGCATGTTTTTCAACTCATGAATGCATAATGACAACAGTTCATTCAAATACTGAATTGTGTAAATATAGCTTGTACTGTACTGGTAATTCTCCTGATCAAAATGATATCAGCAGGGCTGGACAGGGAGTAGGCTAAAAATTGGCCCTTTGGGACCCCACTCTGCTCTCGATGCAGAAAGTTGTGCATCCATGATATGCTGTGTGGTTTAATTGGGTAGCACAGTTTCGTCACACTTTGAGTATTTTGTATGGCCCACTACTCAACCGGCCCACTGAGAAACGTCCTGGTGCTCCCGATGGCCAATCCATCCCTGGATACCAACATTGACATTATGAAAGACAAGTCTTTAGGACTGTTTGTTTTTTTTTTTACTTTTAACAACATTAATTTAAGGATTTCATGGGTTTTTGCCTTGTCTTCAAGGACAGTAGTGGTCAGCAAATGTCTGAGAGTATGATGGGCAGAAGACAACAAGGTGACAATGAATAGTAAGAGTGTAAATATCCATGTTTTCTTCAAAGCCAAACAAACAGGAACTGGAACTAGACGTCAAGTTCAGTCCCCTTTTAAAATCAGCCATTTTTACAAAAGCGAAATTGGTATAGAGAAAGTTACAAAACATCTATAAAATCCAGTATTACTTGGCCTGGTCTCAGACTCCTCTTTTATACCTCAATTTCTCAGAAGATATAAGATCTTGGCTTTCATCTCTTCTCTTTTTGTGTTCATTACAGACATGAAAGTGCTTCAGTTTTGTTCCCCTCAGCAGCTCTCTGATGCAAAAATTACATACAGCAGCCCTCTGGATTGAAAATCCTCCTCCATTGTCCGGTGAAGAGTATTGTGGGCTTGTTTCAGCCCTTTTGCAGAATCATTACCAAAAGTCATTATTCTGGATAAAGCTTCATAATGTTGCTTTTATTTTTATAAAAATGAAGGGTAATTATGCTTCAACAATGGTTGTTAATTTTAAATGTCAAGCTTTTAAACACTGAACTTTAAGGGCTAAGTTTAGAGTTAGGATTAGGGGATACAAAATATATCACATCTGCACAATATATACTGTATATAAAAAGAAAGCAATGGTAAGTACTAACCATGGTAGAAACAACTGTGCATGTACATATATATATTTCTTGGACAAAATCTCACAAACCTCCCTTTGGGGACATCCAGGGACTTCCTCAGTTGGAAAATCAATTCATAAATGCAGCAAATAATGTTTTTGACATATAAGTGTTATTTAAGGGTAAAGGTGTAAGTTAGGACAGAGGTTCTAAACCAAGGAGGTGACAAGTAGCTAAAATAAATTAAAAATTTATATTAAAATAATCTTACTTTTTAAAAATGCCATAAATAGCTGAAAATCAAAATGTTGGTCTCCAACATATAAACTGATGGTGGGGGCCATCAAATATTGTCTTTGACAATGGGGGGTCTTGGTGCCATAAAGGTTGAGAACCACTGGGTTAGGGGAAGTCTATAGTTTATTTTGTATATTTTTAAAACAATATAAGTCTGTATGTATGTGTGTGTGTGTGTGTGTGATTTTCCCATGTTATTTATTTACGTGGTATGTGCAGTAGGACGTAACGGCTGTGGAATTTTCAAGTCACTGAAAAGTGCCTCTCTGCTCGTTATTGACAAATCTTTTCCTTCCTGCAAACTGTCTCTCTCTTTCTGACTCTCCTTCCTTCTCTCTCTTTAAAAAACATGCGTTGAACAGTGAATGTGGGGGCAGGTAATGTGCTCTCATCTTTCTCACGAGAACAGAAGACAGAGACAGATCGAACTGAGCCCACGCAGAAGTATTATATCAGACAAAGTTAAAATGCACTTGCTTGCACAGCTCAGAAGTGCTACTACTAAGTCCCTTGAGTAAGAGATTGTCAGACATTTATCTTCACCCACCAGTTCACCTAAATTAAGTTATTACTGCTGGTTGAGATATTTTGCATCACTATACCTGAAAATTCACTGATGTCATGCATTAGGCTGCATTTCATTATTTGGGTGTTATCTTGTTCTGTGTCATGATTATGAAATTTTGGCTTGTGTTGGATGGAACCCTTTTAAAAAGACTAGCTAGGTTTATTTATGCTGGTAAAGTAAACTGGAACTTACTTAAGGGTAAGAAGTATTTCCAATACATCTACATCTGAAGCATGAAGAAATATGCATCTATTCCAGACTGATTACACTCTTTTGCTGTGGAAATCATTCTGTGCTTACTGAAATTGGAATCACTACCCACAATGGCCAAAGATGGAATTGTTGTTAAATGTGTATGAGCACGTGCAATCTTCAGTTTCCAAGTGAATTGTCCAAAGAGTGGCACCAAAGAAATTAGTTGTATTTTTAGTTAAATAGTAAATAATGTAATACATTGAACAGGAATAAATACAGTATTTTAGTAACAATATGCCCTGACCCAAACCCCAAATCAAACCTTACCGTCAGTAAAGTAAAAATGTAAAAATGCAACCTCTGAATCACACACACCATACATTAGACGTGGACGGTCCCTAGGTTATTTTGTGTTCATGATATTCATAAATACAGATAGTCCAACCAGATCTCATGAGAAGTCATTATAGTTGGCGAAATCGTATGATTGCATATAAATTCTAGACGTGCAAATACCAGGTTATGTGATATGTAAAAGCTAAAGTTTAGCGTGTCAGACGTTGTGTACTTGCTTATTAATTTTATGCCCTCGCCCAAACCCCATATGTAAATCTAACTATAGAGTACAGTCTGTAAGGATGATTTGAAGTGTAAAGAGCATGTTTTGATGGAAGAAAGTAATTGTCACTGTTAGAAGACAAGAGAGAGAGACACCTGATTGGCTGTTGCAAAAGTTGTACGAATTCATACGAACCAACTCATATGATTTCATACGTTAGCTAACTCTGTACGATTTCTCCATAAGAGTGTGTTGGCTAGTCATAGACATGAACTTGTATTTCACCATGAAAGGAAACTAACATAAAAACTGTCTGACATTTAAAAGATGAGTCTGTAGAACCTACTATAAACTCTGAAAGTAAAGACAGCCTGATAAAATCGGGACAGTATGGATTTTACATGCCATATACTGCATCCCGACGGGTTCCTCGTGTGCCTTGATGTTTTTGTCATGGCCATCTGGTCAAACGATCTCTACTAAATCTGAGGCATGAAAGATGATGCATTTATTACATTTAAAACTTGAAAGTAATAAGAGATTTATCAATAGAAGTAGTCAATCCATGGTCTTGTACTTTTGTGGATCCTGCCCATGGACTTTGTGAGACATAAGTTTGTCAGCAAAATGGGAAAAATGTGCGTTAATGTGTCCATTGTTAAGTATTTATAAAGGGTTAATTAATGACTAATAATTCATTAAAAATGCATTCAAAATTATTGACAAGTGGTTATAACAACATGCATACAAAGGCTGACTTTCAAGCAATACCTTCCAAATAATGAGCCATTTTACATTACATGTTATAAAGACATAATAACACATACTCAGCGTTAGTTACCTATGAAAATATACCTTAATGTAAAGAGGACACTTGTGAAGCATGTAATAAGGAGTCGCCAACCATTTCATTATGGTTTACTGATAATCAGACTATATTATATTAAATACATATGCTGTGAATGAGCATAAAGACCTGAAAAGTGTTTTTGAGAGGACGTTTGGTAACTAGGACTCAGTTAAGTGACTCAAGTGAGTCAAGGCATTTCTATTATTAATATAAAAAGTTTACTGTAGCAAAATAACGTAATCTCTAATTTTAATTTCACTATAATAGCCTATTTTTGCTGCATCGTGACATAAATAATCAATTATGGCATTTTATGTTTTTGATTAATATGTATGAATAAGTGCATTATCAAACATTTATGACATGTGAGTTAACATGCTCACAATTTGGCAAGTTTTTCATGAAAGTTGCCCAGTTAATTAATGTTATAATAACTGTATATAAATGATTTATAATGTGTTTATGAATTAGACTTGTTAGTCATTAATTAATCCCTTTATAAACCCTTAACAAACAGAGCATTTTGTGAGTTACACAAAAAGGGATGTAATAAACAGAATTGTCCCACTGAGCAATGCAGAGCTGTGCTCTTTTAGCATCTAAATACACTGAAACTATGAAAGAAGCATACATATCCATGCACTCCACAAGAAACAGCATGTTAGACAAACTAAAGAGCATGCTTTGTAAAAGCTTTAGAAATTTAACATGGTCTGCATGGCTCATTGTAAAACTCATTCTAATTATGCTTTGTTATTACAGTCTATTTGAAGAGGACTGTCAGCAGCAGGTGTGAAAAGCAAGTAGAACATGATGAAACAGATGACAGCACTAGGTCTACATGCCCAAGAGATCAGGCGGCCAGATGGTGAATTGTGACTGAACTCCATTTGGAAGCTGTAAGCATGTGTGCTTGGGTTCTGTGTGTGTTCACACCATTGTTTCAGTAGGGAGGTCCTTTTCACTATCACACCACTCTGTGATTTGGACACATTAGATGAGGGAGAAGAACCTGTCAGCTGTAAGTTTTCATCTAATGCATCTTTTTAACGCAATCCAGAGCCAGACAGAATCTAAAGGATTGCTTGAACTAAAATGCCCTATTTCACCCCTCTTAACTCCACAGTGAAATCCTGCTTTTACATGAATAGTTAACACAAAAACGTTGGCGCTGTAGTCTTAGTCTTCCGGAGCATAAAGATATTGTGTAATGCCATTAGTCCTCACATGTCTTGTGAATTAACGTCACTTGATTTAAGAGCTACAGCAGAGGGGAATACTATCAGTAAATAACTGCTGCAGTTCTAATCTTTTCCTCAAACACAAACCTATGGAATAGCTTTAGAAGACTTTAGTAGGTCCCCCTCTTGCCGCCAAAATAGCACCAACCCGCATCTCAGAATGGCATTCTGAGATGCTTTTCTAGTCACCACAATCGTATAGAGCGTTTATCGTAGACTTTGTCAGTCTAAACCAGTCTGGCCATTCTCCATTGACCTCTCTCATCAACAATTGTTAGGCAACAATTAATTACAATAATAACTATAAAACCAGCAATGATAATGCTGATAATAATGATAATAACAATAATGGTATCTGAGTAAATTTTAATTATGAATTTTATTGAATTCATTAATTTGCTCAACACCAAGGTGTGGTGATGGAGAGCAAGTCTGTGTGAGAAATCACCTCTAACAGCTGTTTTGTGTTTGCAGTGAGAGCAGAGAGTAATTTAAAGGGCGATCCAGACCGCCAGAGGAGAGAGAGAGCCGACCCTGCACTTGTGTGTGTGTGTGTGTGTTGGCATAATTTACAAAAAATTATTATTGTGTGTGAAAATAAAGATACCTTTTGAGTTTGACTCGCCGTCTCCAGCTTCCTTCTTGATGTAGTGAAAGAACCTTGTCACACAAGGTTTGGTAGCAAACCTCAGAAAACTTCTCGGGTTATGACTATAACCCGTGTTCCCTGAGAAGGGAACGAGACACTGCGTGGTTGAAAACAACTCTTTGGGGAACGCTCCTTAGCGTGCGCCTCTGAATTATGAATGAAACTATTCCAATCTTGATTGGTGTTGCGTCATGATGTAACATGTGACGGCATAACCGGATGCATAAAAGTGACGCCGGCACACAAACACATTAGCCTAGCGATGAAGCAAGCCGCTCTCAGGCATTGAGGGGCGTGGCAGGACGACGCAGTGTCTCGTTCCCTTCTCAGGGAACAAGGGTTATAGTCATAACCCGAGACGTTCCCTTCTGAGGGAACTCGCACTGCGTCGTTGAAAACGACTCTTTGGGGAACGAATGCCCACTAGGCCACGCGCCGGAAAAAGGCCTGCCCTAGAGTGAAACTGAACTCAGGCACTCAGCTAGGACGAGAGCACACGTGCGCCAGGCGTACTAGGGAGGTGCAGAAAACCTGATGAAAGTGTGCGGGGTAGCCCAACCGGCTGCCTCACAGATCTCCTGGAGGGGCACTCCCGATAAGAGAGCCCTAGAGGACGCCATGCCTCTAGTTGAATGAGCCCTTATGGCCAAAGGTGAAGGCAAATTGCGCACCTTGTAGGCCGAGATAATAGCCTGAACAATCCAATTACTAATGGTTTGTTTCGAAGCAGGGAGCCCCTTCTTAGGTGACCCAAAACACACTAACAGTTGGTCCGACCTCCTCCAAGAAGAGGACCTCTCAAGGTAACGCTCAAAGCTCTGACAGGGCAGAGCAAATGGAGCCTCTCTTCTTCTGCCGACACATGAGGTGGAGGATGAATGCCTGCAGGACCGTGAGACCGTGCCGTGTTAGAAGGCACCTTAGGCACAAAGCCAGGTCTCGGGTGCAGAATGGCTTTAACTCCGCCAGGGGCAAACTCCAAGCAAGCTGGTGTTACTGCCAGGGCTTGAAGATCTCCCACCTTCTTTAGAGAGGTAATAGCTAAGAGAAAAGCCATCTTGAACGTCAGGTCCTTGGGCGAGGCCGACTGAAGGGGTTCGAAGGGGGCCAGGGATAACCCTTCGAGAACCACCGCCAGGTCCCAGGCAGGAACCCTGGACCTGGTTGTCGGTCTCATCCTCCATGTACCACGGAGAAAGCGAATGACCAGCTGGTGCCTCCCCAGAGGCCCAGCACTCAATGGTGCATGGAAAGCCGCAATGGCAGCCACGTACACCTTAAGTGTGGAAGGGGAGAGACCCGCAGAGAAACGATCTTGAAGAAACTCCAGAACTGAAGCCACCGGGCAGTTAACTGGATCTACTTCATGTTCTCTACACCAAGTGGAGAACACATTCCACTTGAGGCCATATAATCTCCTAGTAGACGGAGCCCTAGAGTTAAGTAAAGTTTCAACCACCCCCGCTGATAGACCAGCATTTAGGTACTGAACCACCTCAGGTGCCAGACCCACAGTTTCCACAGCTCTGGACGAGGGTGGAAAACTGTGCCCCCTGCCTGAGACAACAAATCCCTCCTCAGAGGAATCTGCCATGGCGGCGCTATCAGGAGTGAAATTATGTCTGAGAACCATACTCGGGCCGGCCACATCGGGGCAACCAGAAGTAGACTGATGCCCTCTTGGCGGACCCTTTCCAGGACTCCCGGGAGCAGAGCGATCGGGGGAAATGCGTACAGGCCAAGCCTCGGCCAAGCCTGTACCATGGCGTCCAACCCCAGTGGGGCTGGATGTGAGAGGGAGAACCAAAGTGGACAGTGGGACGTCTCTCGAGACGCGAATAGATCCACTTCCGATGGTCCGAATTTGTCCCAAATCAACTTCACCACCTCTGGATGAAGTCTCCATTCCCCGGGCCTCAGCCCCTGCCTCGACAGGATGTCTGCTCCCTGATTCTGAACCCCCGGAATATACATTGCTCTGATAGACAGTATTTTCCCTTGGGACCAAAGAATTATTTGATGCGCCAGTCTGCACAGAGGGCGCGATCTGAGTCCCCCTTGTTGGTTCAGATAAGCTACCACTGATGTATTGTCCGAACGTACTAGGACATGGTAACCTTAGATGTCTGGAAGGAAGCTCCTCAGAGCCCTGAAGAGCCCTCCGAGGTTCTACCACCTTGGTAGGACCTCCTTCCTGAAGCTTCTACTAAGGGAACCACGGCACGGTGTGCGTTCGCTGGAAATTGTTGTGGCACGAAGCGTCAGAGACGGTGGGAAACCGACACCGATTTCCTGAGGACGCCGCTGCGAGAACAACCTCGGTTGCTCTGCAGCGGGGGGGAACTCTGTGGTGCGAGGAGCTGACTGATGGCTGGGGCTGATCTGCTTGCCCTACTCGATTTAGACTTACCTTACGGGGGAGGCATCAAGCAGAAAAGATCTAAACTTTTCCTTTATCCCCGATAAATTCAGCCACAGATGCCTCTCTGTGGCCACCATAGCTGCCATAGAGCGGCCAATAGCCATTGAATGCAGGCATGAACCAGCCCGACCTGCCGCCATGTAAGCCCTACTTATTAAAGCAGATGTATCTCTGCAGGGCTTACTAGGCAGCGCCGGGGTTTTAGCCCATATCCCGTGCCCCCAAAACATCGTCTGTAATCACCACACTGGGGCTGGAGACACGGGACGAATGCGGCTTACCCCACGATCTCAAGATATTATTTTTTTTTTTTTGTGGAGATCGGGGAAAAACGGCAAACCCCGGTGCTGAGGTTGTGATCTGTGCCGCAGGAAACGCTCGTCTAATTTGTCTTTCAACTTGCGTTTCCTGCTCATTTTGTGGCCAGCTGATATCAAGTCTGGCCACGGCACGCATCACAACCTCAATCAGCTCCTCATAAGCTTGGTCGAAAACTGGCGTGCTTGACTCACGGTCGTCCGCATCAATGCTGAGCATATCCACTTCCTCGGAAGCAGAGAGCATTGGGACCTGATCGTGGGCAGAAGAAGCCGCGACGCGGGCTTCTGCACCACTCACAGTAGGCTCGGGATCCTCAAACGAAGAATGAGAAAGTGCCGCAGCAGTCTCATTCTCATCTGCAAGATCCCGCTGCGAACCCCACGATCTCAACCGCCGCGCTGCCTCAACAGACGCGGGACCAGATCCGTGGGGAACGCGAGCCTGACCGTGATCATCAAAGCATGCCAACCAGGAGCGCAGCACTCTCATGGGTAGTGCTTCACAACTTTCACAGGCAGATCCCTCGAGAGCTGCCTGTGCGTGCTGCGCTCCCAAACAATTCACACATAAAACTTCTTGAACTGTTGGGTGGCCATAATATTTTTAAATCAGACAAACAACACCAAATAAGACAAACAGTACACATAGAGCGCTTGCTGAAGAGCGAAAGCTAATGTGTTTGTGTGCCGGCGTCACTTTTATGCATCCGGTTATGCCGTCACATGTTACGTCATGACGCAACACCAATCAAGATTGGAATAGTTTCATTCATAATTCAGAGGCGCACGCTAAGGAGCGTTCCCCAAAGAGTCGTTTTCAACGATGCAGTGCGAGTTCCCTCGGAAGGGAACTATTTACAAAACCAACAACATTACTAACTTTCTTGAAAGCTACATTTTATTTAAAAAATTGTTTTTACTTTCTCTATGTCTCAAGGGGCAATTTGTGACATACAAAGCAAATAAGAAATGAAAAATGCTATTTCTGAAGCAACTATGTAAACTTGTGTTGCTTCTGTGACACTTTCGGCTCACGTATCAACTTGCGTGCTCTTCAGTACTTGTACCCTGGTCCTTTGTATCACAAATGCAACACACTACCACATGAGCTAATGCGCAAGTTGAACACACTTAAATAAGCTTGTAAATGTAGTTGTTATGTAATGCAAAGGTTGTAATTATTCATACGCTATATTAAAAGTGTTTATATGTTATAAGATAGCATTGAGTGAGGAACGGAGTGAAAGGTAAGTGTTTATGAACTAACGTTTTACTTGTGATTTGAGTGAAAGGAGATAAAACAAATTGTTGTTTTAGTGCCTCTAGTGTTCATTCCACCAAGAAACCGTGTTTTTACACCCCTGGTCATTTCAGTCTTGACAGTCCTGGTCTTCTTGCATTACATGGAAAAGAAAGGCCAGGTTAATTAAAAAAAAGAGTATAATTTTGTGTTCCACAGAAGGAAGAACGTCATACAGGTTTGTAAATGGCAAGATAATTTTCATTTTGGGGGGAACTATTTCTTTAATTGAGACTTCTGAAGCCTAATTTTAAAGTGCTTTCAAATTTTCTCTCAGCAGAGCCAAAAAAGTCCAAACATGTTTTCTCAGATGTTATGATCATTGGTGAAAAGTGAACCTTATATACTGAGCATTCCACTGGTTGACTATCTATTTTTCTTTGTGCAGAAAACCATAAAGCAGAAATGAAAATTAATAAATTAAAGAAAAGGAGTTCTCACATTACCATCATCTCCTGTAAACCATATGGGAACACTTTACTTTGGGCATTTTGGACACCTTAGTGACTCTTAAAAATGAAAGAAACTAATTGCATTATAACAAAATTTCAAATTAAGTGGCATTTGTTAAGTTGAGCTATAGTCTTGTTTCCACAGGGGGGCAATAGAGTTTGGGGGAGACGAGAGAGGATGTATGAGGAAGTGTCTTGGAGTGAAGTTAGTTGGTTTGGTTGATGGAAATAAAAGGTTCAGACGAAAAACTTTTGTGATTCATCATTTGGAGTTAACAGCATTTGCAAATAACTAACATGTTTGCAAAAAGTTTTGGTCCTTATGTAAGGCTCCGTTTTCAACTGCAAAATTAAATGAGTTTAAAATAAGTGGTGATACTATATCCCAAATAGCAGAGATTAATTCAGGGGGAATTCCGTCAATTCCTGGAGATTTTTTCTTTGGCATAGAGTCCAAGGCCAACTTCAATTCTTCAAGCGACAAGGGACAGTCTAACATCTTCTGATGATGTTTAGCAATTTTAGGAAGATGAAGCTGTTGAAGAATGGATGTATGTTGCTGGTAACTTGAAGAGTTCGAAGTGTATAATTGTTCGTAGTAAGTTTTAAAAGTCTGGTTTATATCTTTGGGTTGGGTGCATAAAGTGTCTTCATTCTTTATAGCGTGTATGACTGCTCTAGATTCCATCTGGTTGATTTGTAATGCTAATAATTTACTAGGTCTCTCACCGTTGAAATAATAAGACTGCCTTGTTCGATGCATAATAAATTCAGCTCTGTGCATGAGTAATCTTTTTAGCTCATATTTAATTGCACAAAGTTCTTTCTCCTTCCGTTGACAATACTTGTTTTTAAGGTCATTTTCCAACATCTGAATCTGTTCTTCCAACTCATTTATGTGGCTATTTCTAGATTTTTGACGAAAAGAAGTGAAAGAAATACATTTCCCTCTAATAAAGCATTTCGTCACCTCCCATAAGGATTGCGGGTTGTTTGAAGAACCCCTGTTCAACTCAATAAACTCAACTAAGGAGGTGCGTAATTGTGATATAAATTCTTGGTCATGAAGTAAGGATGTGTTAAATCTCCAAAGTTTACGTCCAGAGGGAGCGGAAAATGGGAAAAGACATAAAGTTACCGGGGAATGATCTGAAAGAAGAAGGGGTAATATATCAGCGTTGTCAATAAATGGAATATAGACAGGAGATACGAGCAGATAATCAATGCGTGAGTATGATTTGTGGCGAGCTGAAAAGAATGTATAGTCTTTGGCGCTATCATTCTTTAGTCGCCATATGTCACAGACATTGACCTGTTTTATAAAATCATTAAACAACTTTGAGGGGGTTAGGTCAGAGTGAGATATTTGGGACCTATCAAGTAAGGGATTATGCACAGCATTGAAGTCACCACCTATCACAAGATAGTAGTCACCAAAACTTAGTATCATACGAACAAGCTGTTGATAGAACTCACTATCATTTTCATTAGGAGCATAAACTGAAACAAAAGCGCATTTAATATTGGACCATGTACCGAGTGTACAAGTAATACAAACTTCTGTATCACTCTTTGAACAGTGAATGGAAAAGGGAAGGCGCCGAGCAACCAATATCAAAACCCCCTTAGTTTTCTTAGTAGACGAAGAAAAAGAAACAAATTTATAGTGCCTATTCTGAAAACGATGTACGTCACAAGCTTTCAAATGACTCTCCTGTATTAATACAACCGATGCTTGCTTAGTTCGTAAATAATCCAAGCATTTAGTTCTCTTAATGGTGCCGTTTAAACCATTAACGTTCCAAGATACTACTTTAAGAGCCATAGATAATTAATAATAAGTTACCTCCCTTTGAATATATAACAAACAAATATGGACTTACATGGAAAAATCATGGCATCTGAAACTCTAAAGGAACAACAACTAGAACCGGATAAGAGGGCAGAAAGCAGAGAGTTAGAACGAACTCTCCTGCCTGCCAAAACAGAAATCTCTTCTAGATACGTGGCCAGCATAACAGTCGATCACTCGAGTCGACTCGGCATCACCGTTCACCAATGAAGAGTTCGGCACAATCGCGGCGTTAGTAGAACTTTTAAATCCTTTCCTAGAGGTTACGGACTGTCGGAGTCCGTTAACATACCCGCAGGTGTGTCATCAGATACGGGTAGATGCGTAGCGAATGCCTGTTGCTGGGCAGCATACGATTCCACTTCAGCCGACGTTTTGAGAAAAGAGGTTGATCCGTGATGCATCACTTTGATCGTAGAGGGATAAATCATGAAGGATGTGATCCCAAGTTGCGTGAGTTTTTTCTTAGATTGGTTCTGTTATGAACGAGCAGCAAAGGCAGACGAGGAGATGCAGATCCAGTTGCAGTTCAACTTTATTACATAAACAAACAGGCAAAACACAAAGGAAAACCCTCAATGGGGAAATAAACATTACATAGAAAACACGGGCAGGGAACATACACCAGGCTAACAACATTCAACGAACGACAAGGAGTGAACAAAAAGCAGGGCTTAAATACACAGTGAGTGATGACAGAATGAGACACAGGTGAAAACAATGAACAAAATGGCAGTGATGATGGCAGGTGGATTCTGGGAAGTGTAGTTCTAAACAATGACAAGTGAGACAGTGGAGCTAAACAAGGGACAAAAGTGAAAACTATGGAATGCAAAGGTGACAAAAATGGCAGACAGAGGGCAACAGTGAAACAAGACAAGGAATTCCTAACATAGCCCCCTCAAGGATCGGATTCCAGACGATCAACATAAAACAAAACAAAAAATGTCCATTGACTGGGGGAGCTTGTGGTGGGCAGACAGACCAAGGGGGCAACGACGGGCAGACAGGCAGTCCAGGGGGCAACGAAGGGTAGACAGGAAGTCCAAGGGGGCACAAAGGGCAGGCAGGAAGTCCAAGGGGGCACAGAAGGCAGGCAGGAAGTCCAAGGGGGCACAAAGGGCAGGCAGGAAGTCCAAGGGGGCACAGATGGCAGGCAGGAAGTCCAAGGGGGCACAGATGGCAGGCAGGAAGTTCAAGGGGGCACAGATGGCAAGGACAGGTTCAGGTGGTCTGGGAGCTGGCCACCGGGCAAGGACCGGTTCAGGAGCCCTGGGGGGAGGCCACAGGACGGGAACAGGGTCAGGAGGCCTGCGAGGAGGCCACAGGACAGGGACTGGGTCAGGAGGCCTGGGAAGAGGCCACAGGACAGGGTCAGGAGGCCACAGGACAGGGACTGGGTCAGGAGGCCTGGGAGGAGGCCACAGGACAGGGACTGGGTCAGGAGGCCTGGGAAGAGGCCACAGGACAGGGACTGGGTCAGGAGGCCAGGGAAGAGGCCACAGGACAGGGACTGGGTGAGGAGGCCTGGGAGGAGGCCATAGGACAGGGACTGGGTCAGGAGGCCTGGGAGGAGGCCACAGGACGGGAACAGGGTCAGAAGGTCTGGGAGGAGGCCACAGGTCAGGGACTGGGTCAGGACCCCTGGGAGGAGGCCCTAAATGCGGTGACCTGGAAGGCTCTGGCGGCAGAGCCATAGGAGGCTCTAGAGGCGGAGCCGCAGGAGGCTCGGGAGGCGGAGCCGCAGGAGGCTCAGGAGGCTTTGAGGGCGGAGCCGTAGGAGGCTCTGGAGGCGGAGCTGAGGGAGGCTCTGGAGGCTCAGAGGCCTCAGGGGGTGGAGCCGTGGGGGGCTCAGGAGGCAGAGCCGAGGGAGGAGGAACCATGGAAAGCTCGGGAGGCTCAGGGGGCGGAGCCGCAGGAGGCTCGGGAGGCGGAGCCGAGGGAGGAGGAACCATGGAAAGCTCAGGAGGCTCAGGGGGCGGAGCCATGGGAGGCTCAGGGGGCAGAGCAGAGGGAGGTTCGAGAGGCGGAGCCCTGGGAATCTCAGGAGGAGGAGCCCTGGCAGACTCGAGAGACTTGGGAGGCGGAGCCCTAGGAGGCTTGGGAGGGGCCCTGGGTGGCTCGGGAGACTTGAGAGGCGGAGCCCTGGAAGGCTCGAGAGGCTTGAGAGGCGGAGCCCTGGGAGGTTCAAGAGACTTGAGGGGTGGAGCCCTGGGAGGCTCGAGAGGCTTGAGGAGTGGAGCCCTGGGAGGCTCGAGAGGCTTGAGGGGTGGAGCCTTGGGAGGCTCGAGAGGCTTGAGGGGTGGAGCCCTGGGAGGCTCGGGAGACTTGAGAGGCGGAGCCCTGGGAGGCTCGGGAGACTTGAGAGGCGGAGCCCTGGAAGGCTCAAGAGGAGCCCTGGAAGACTCGAGAGGCGGAGCCCTGGGAGGCTCGAGAGGCGAAGCTCTGGAAAGCTCGGAAGGCGGAGCTCTGGAAAGCTCGGAAGGCGGAGCTCTGGAAAGCTCGGGAGACTCGGAAGGCAGAGCTCTGTAAAGCTCGGGAGGCTCGGAAGGCGGAGCTCTAGGAAGCTCGGGAGGCGGAGCTCTGGAAAGCTCAGGAGGCTCGGAAGGCGGAGCTCTGGAAAGCTCGGGAGGCGGAGCTCTGGAAAGCTCGGGAGGCGGAGCTCTGGAAAGCTCAGGAAGCTCGGAAGGCGGAGCTCTGGAAAGCTCAGGAAGCTCGGAAGGCGGAGCTCTGGAAAGCTCAGGAAGCTCGGAAGGCGGAGCTCTGGAAAGCTCGGGAGGCGGAGCTCTGGGAAGCTCAGGAGGCTCGAGGGGCGTAGGCTCTAGGACGGGCATGACCATTGGCACTGGCTTTTGGTCAGTCCTGGCTATTGGCGTTGGCCCGGGAACGGTCGAGGCTACAGGCGCTGGCTCAGGGACGGTCGAGGCTACAGGCGCTGGCTCAGGGACGGTCGAGGCTACAGGCGCTGGCTCAGGGACGGTCGAGGCTACAGGCGCTGGCTCAGGGACGGTCGAGGCTACAGGCGCTGGCTCAGGGACCTCTGAGGCGACAGGCACTGGCTCACTGACCTCTGAGGCGACAGGCACTGGCTCACTGACTGTGGTATGCGCTGGCTTGGGTTCGCTGACTGTGGCTGACGAAGGCTCTGGCTCGCAGACCGGGGCAAGCGAGGGCTCTGGCTCGCTGACCGTAGCTGGCGTGGGCTCTGGCTCGCTGGCCGTGGCAGGCGTGGGCTCTGGCTCGCTGGCCGTGGCAGGCGTGGGCTGGGGAGCAGAAGCCTTTCCTCTTCTCCTCCTCCGCCGGGCAGACGAAGTGGACCGTGCAGGCTCACTGACCAAGGCAGGCGTGAAGGTATGAACCACGGGCGAGTGGAGGGTTATTACTGTGGGAGGAGTGGCAGAGTTCTCCTCGATGGCGCTCACAGTTAACGGCGAACCGCAGGCCAGCAGAGTCTCTCCACCGAACGCGTGGAGCGCCCAGCCGCGGCTGCCTGTGGCAACCGCTCCTAAGCGCGGGTGCAGATTGCGCCTGAAGAAGACCACCAGAGAGGAGTCCGGAAATCCGAGATACCCGCCAGCTTAAGGAAGTCGCGGATGTGGTCCTCTATAGGGCGGTCCTCTTGCTTCAAGCAGAGCAGGTGGAAGTTTGCTCGCTGAACCGCTGGATCCATAGTGTGGTCGCTCGCTCTGTTATGAACGAGCAGCGAAGGCAGACGAGGAGATGCAGATCCAGTTGCAGTTCAACTTTATTACATAAACAAACAGGCAAAACACAAAGGAAAACCCTCAATGGGGAAATAAACATTACATAGAAAACACGGACAGGGAACACACACCAGGCTAACAACATTCAACGAACGACAAGGAGTGAGCAAAAAGCAGGGCTTAAATACACAGTGAGTGATGACAGAATGAGACACAGGTGAAAACAATGAACAAAATGGCAGTGATGATGGCAGGTGGATTCTGGGAAGTGTAGTTCTAAACAATGACAAGTGAGACAGTGGAGCTAAACAAGGGACAAAAGTGAAAACTATGGAATGCAAAGGTGACAAAAATGGCAGACAGTGGGCAACAGTGAAACAAGACAAGGAATTCCTAACAGGTTCATCTCGCGTCTTTTCATGGCGGTTTGATTGCTGTAATCGGGGAAGAAAAGAAGCGAGCTACTCCTGTGTAAAATTTGACCCACCGATCGAGCTCCTTTAAGGATCGCGTTTCTGTCCTGAAAGCGTAGCAATTTGAAGATCAGTGTTCGCGGGCCTTTTCTGTTGCTGTCCCCTGCGTAAATGCGATGTGCCCTTTCTATCTCTATCGGTCTATCTTTAAGAGAGGGAATCCACAGTGGCAATTGAGTTTGCATGAAGCCCACAGCGTCGCTCCCCTCTTCCCCTTCTTTAAGACCAACAAGGCGAATATTGCATTGACGACTCTTGTCTTCCAGCCTTGCCATCTTGTCTTGAAGCATATCTACAGCCAACTTAACTGCAGCCGAATCTTGCTTAACTTTCCGAACTGCCGTCTGAATATTGTCAAAACTGTTGCTAATTATTTTCATTTCTTTCTCAAGGGAACCAATTCTTTCTGCGATCGGTTGAAATTCCTCCTTAAATATTTCTCGCACGACACCAAGCTGTAGTTTCAACTCTTCGGCCACCATGACACGCATTGCGTCGTTATCAGGATCCTTCAGCCGTTTTTTCTCCGGAGAGGCTGGTAAAAGGTGACGTTTAGCCATCACCACTGGTAACAAACCTATTTGCTGCGATAGAGCATGGTTTAAGCTTATTGATCCTTTGACATGTAATTGGGTAGCCAATCACCTTGTGTGTGTCTCTCTCTCTCTTTTGTACAACATTTAAATAGCTCAGATTTGCAGATCCGGTTTTACTGCAGATCACTGTGAGAATATTTTTCAGAAACCCACCTACACCCCAGCTTCACTGGTCTAGAACTGCTACATGGTGATTTCTCAATGAAGCATGTCTTGTGTTTTATATAACTGTGCAGCAGCAGCATGTCCATATGCTTTACTCAGTATGTCTGTGTATATTTGTTCTAGAAGTAGCACGTCTCCATGCTTGCTCTGCAGCAGCAGCATTGCAGATCTAGTCTGCCAAAAACAATATCCAATCAATATGTCATACCCACATTAACATGTCAAGCCTTTCCGATAGGTCACATGACTGAACTACATTTTTGAAAACTGGAGTTTTATATATCGGATTCTACTTTTCGCAGCAGTTTACTGATGCAATAGAAATAGAAGCACTACAATAACTGTGCATTTTTTTCACTTTCACACAAATCACAAGAACACTGGCTGATTATGACTTTATAAAAAATGGTTGCTCTATTGCTCACACACTGCTATGTTATGATATTCAAACACTTTAATGCATTTTAACACTTGTTTTACAGACCCACCTACATTTACACACTTATTCCAACATGATTAGCTTGCACGGTAGCTCACCTGATAGACTTTTGACTCAGAGGACCGAGGCTCATGCCCAGCCAAACATGTATGCTGACACTTGAGCTGAACTCTTACAAAACATTTTTGTAAGAGGAAAGTTTTTTTTCCAAAAAAAATTTTTCTTATGGAAAGTGTCATAGAAGTGACAGGAAATGACATGGTTGCTTCAGAAAATTTCCTTTTCATGTCACATTTGCTTTTAGAAAACTATCGGTTAGGTTTAGGGAAAGATGTCTGTTTTGTTTATCTCTAATGTGCTTTTAGGTCACTATTGGTTAGATTTCGATTCAAGTTTTAGTATAGGGAGGTATGTTCGTCTCATTAAACCCTCCAACTAACATTTACCTTTAAAACTTTGTCTGATTATGATGACATTTTCATGAGATAAGGCTGGTCGAAATCCATATTCAACAGATACATTTAGTTAAAACACATGAAACACAAATGTTTACACTCCTAAATCTGTAGATACTCCTCTCAGTTTATTCTGACAGTAGTGTCTCTTTATTAGTTCAAAAGGATTCAGTGGCTAGAGGAATGCTGTGTGGTTTGAGAGCTATCGCATATCCAGGCCTTCAACAGAATTTAAGAGACAGATTAAAACACTGTAGTCACCTTTTCTTTACTCATTTGTTTATTCATGTAAAGCAGTAATGATCCAGCAATTAGACATAATTAGAGATTACATGAAGAGTGTGGTTGAATCTAAGAAATAATAATCTATAGGATATTATTCAACACAGTCTACTTATTGTATGTTTTGAATGTGGACTGATTTTGGAACCATTAGAGTCAGCCTAGAGTTAGATGGCCTAAAATATTTACTTGTAGTACCCTGTAATATTTTAGGTTATTATACAATTATATTCTACCCTATATTTAATGATACTTTTGTTGTATTTTCAAAATACAGTGTAATGTCTTAATTAAAAATATATATTTTTGTATTTAATTTGGCATTGGCATTTCTACTGTAATCTGAGCCTCCAACCAGATTAATGTAGTAACAATCAATTGATCTTTAAAACAGTGAACAATTCAAATAACTATTCTAAAGCTATTTGTAGTACCCTAAATCCAACAGATGAACAGGATATAAGCACACTGCATTTCAGATGTCCTAACTTAAAAAAAATACACCATGAAAAATACACCATCTCTAAGGAAAAGCTTTGATCCTTGCCATTGATGGTGCCTTGCTGTTTTGACATGGGTGGAATTGTTATGTTTAATAGTGTGAGGTCTAACTACACAAATACCAGTTTCATACAAACCAGCTGTGTGTATTGATTCACACCATCTTTAAACAAAGTGTTTGGCCAACAATCAATCCCTTGTCGTTCCAGTTTTATTTTCCGTGCCTTGTTTTATTTATGTGCCGTGTTAATTTTCGCTATGCTGTAGTGTTCTGAATTTAGGATAGCATCAAATAATGCAATTAGGATTATGGTTATATTATGTATTTATACTGTATGGATATTTCGTGCTTGAAATAAATGTACAGTAGCTGTCCCAGAGTTAATGTCATAGAAGCCTAAAACCTAAGCTTATCTAAAACATTAACACAGTTGTTTTGCTGCCTTGAATGCACTGCTATTTGTACTATCTGTATAAATGTCATCAATTACCCAAACCTTGAATTGGTAATTGACAAACAAATTGACAAGGATAGTAACATATAGGATTATCCGTACACACTGTCCTTCTCTGCACTTGTTCTCATTAGCATGCTTCAACACTGTCAAATGAGTGAGGCTAACCTTGAGGCCTCAAGGCTAATGTTCTTAGTGACAGTGATTGTAACAGCTTATTTAAAACAGCCATGACAAGCCAACCTGCAGCCAAAGACCCTCATCTCATTTACAGGCTGGATGTGCCACAGTCTACATCCCTCAATCAGTCACCTGTCAGAGGAAATTACTGGCCTGTCAGCCACCCTGTTGGATGTCAGCATGGATCTCATACTGGAGGTAGCCGGCCTTTTGCAGGAGTGATTCTGCTTGTGAACCAGCAGCAGTGGGAGATTTCATGGACATGCAGTGTACTGCTATTATTAGTTCCCCTTCCGTCACTCACTCGATGTTGTGTCGAATGTAGTGACACAAGGGGTCTTTCTTGAGAGCCTCACGTACCTCTGAACTTGAGAAAAGACCAATGATAAATTGGCAGATAGAATTTGCATGTCCCGCCCCCAGACATACGGGTATAAAGGGAAGCGGGCGTGAGTCTGTCGGTCAGATTTTTTCTTCGAGGCAGAGCGTTTGTGCAGCAGTAAGCTGAGTCTCACTACTGTTCCACTCACCTCTATCAGAGCATTGCTGTTGGATCTCTCTGCACGTTGTGCAGTCCACGCCCCTGGGCACTTCAACAGCACTTCTGTAAAAGAGTGTATACCTCTAAAAGAGAAGTATCTTTCCCCTCTAAAAGAGAGTATTTTCATTCACAAAAGAGCAATACACAGCAGGCGTTGAAAGTCCTTTTCAGGACGCGCCTCTGTGTAGTTCCTGATGCGGCTGTTTTCTCACTGCTCCTGACAGTCGTAAACGCTAGCCTCGCATATCTGAGCTACGATCACACAGAGGCAGCATTTATGAATGGTCTATGTTCTCATCGCGAGAACATAGCCATGGCAACGTTGAGATCGCGGCTTTCTGAAGAGGGAAAGCCACTTCAGTCGCCCCCGCGCCTTCTTCCTACGGGATTAAGGACGGCGCGGCTAGAGATGAAGATGTTTTGGGGAGAGCAACAGGTTCGGTTTCGTGGGGTAAATCCCCACGAACTACAAGCCCCCCAGCACGCTCGTTTGCTTCCGTCCGGGTCTGATGCAATCTGGCATCTGGTGCTAATGACTCGTCTGGGCTGCCACCTTCGAGTCTGCTCGCCCAGTCTGAGGCTGACGCGCGGATGTCCGCTATGCTTTCCCGGGCCACCGTGAGCACGAGGCTGGACTGGAAACTTCCACCTCCCCCCTCACCACTCACAGATAGTCGATTGGTTCCTTGGGTCAGGGCGCCACTCATAGCCATTCGCTGGATCATGGACAGGGCCCTGGCTGCATTGGAAAATCAATTGCTTAGAGTTGCTGGTGGTATTCCTTGCCCCGCTGAGGTTTCTCTCGCTGATTCGGGGCAAGCGTGTCTTGATCCGTTCAGACAGCACCGCAATGGTAGTGTACATAAATCGCCATGGCAGCGTGCGCCCTTGTCATATGTCACAACTCGCCCGCCATCTCCTCCTTTGGAGTCAGCAGCGACTGCACGCCATTCATATCCCGGGCAACCTCAACATGACAGCAGACGCGCTATCGCGTCAGGCCTCACTCAGCGGAGAGTGGAGGCTTCACCCCATGGTGGTCCAGCTATTTTGGGGCTCTGGTACTCCCTAAGAGAGGCCCCTCTTGGGACAAATGCGCTGGCACACAGCTGGCCCCGGGGACTGTGCAAGTATGCATTTCCCCCAGTGAGCCTTCTTGCACTGGTGCTGTGCAATGTAAGGGAGGACGAGGAACAAGTCACCTTAATGGCTCCTTACTAGCCCACTCAGACTTGGTTCTCGGATTTCACGCTCCTCACGACAGCACCTCCCTGGCAAATTCCCCTGAGGATGGACCTTCTTTCCCAGGGACGGGGCACCCTCTGGCATCTGCGCCCAGACCTCTGGAACCTCCACATCTGGCCCCTGGATGGTCAGGGGCCAAGTGCAGCTTGTTCGTAAATTGGTGTTCTTCCCGGTCTGAAGACTCGCAGAGATGCGCAGTTCGGTCAGTGCTTTCATTCCTGCAAGAGAGGTTGGAGGGGAGGCTGTCCCCCTCCACCTTGAAGGTGTATGTATCCGCTATCACGGCCCATCAAAACACAGTGGAAAGCAAGTCCTTGGGTAAGCATGACGTGATTATCAGGTTCCTTAGAGGCGCCCATAGGCTGAATCCTCCCCGGCCTAATTCCCTCTTCAGGCAACTCCCTGTGATGTATTTTTCGCAGCACGTTCTACCTGTCGGTGGACCCGCGTCTCACTTGGGCAGTCATTGTGTTTGTAGAGCTCCTCCCTCACCAGGTAGGACCTGCCACCACGCCACTTCCACGTGTGGCTTGACAAACCATGTGATATATTGGCCACATATTACCTCCTCCCAGTCTGGGCAGGATGTCGTTTTCAGAAGGTCTTTTCCCCCCTGAGAGAATAAGAACGGAAAAGATCACCTTCCCCGATGCATTTCATAGCGTTAAGATAGCCCCAGCCGCTTTATGCTCTATGACGAGAAACATAGTGAGAGAAAAGGCCGCAGCTGGCCGGCTTGCTCCCATGATAGTCTTGTCGCCTGTTCCCCCCTTAGGGGTGCTGGGAAGCTAAGGTCTGTATATGACACCTTTTTCTGGGGGCGTTGGGGAGGGTTACGTGCGGCCGATACAGTTGCTTCTAGCACACAGTATCTTGCTTGTACCTGTGTCAGCAGTTCACGTAACACAATCTAGTGCATGTCGTTTTTAAATGGGACCCCTTGTGTCACTATATTCAACACAACGTTGAGTGAGTGACAGAAGGGGAATATCATGGTTACTGTTGTAACCTCCATTCCCTGATGGAGGTAATGAGACGTTGTGGCCCCTTACCATGACACTAGACCTACCACTGTAAACGGCTGTAACTTATTCTCAGCTCCTCAGTGCAAAAACCTGACTGACAGATGCACACCTGCTTCCCTTTATAACCATATGTCTGGGGGAGGGACATACAAATTCTGTCTGCCAATTTCTCATTGGCCTTTTCTCAAGTTCAGTGGTAAGCTCTAAGAAAGACCCCTTGTGTCACTACATTCGACACAACTTCTCATTCCCTCCATCAGGGAATGGAGGTTACAACAGTAACCAAGATGTTTTTTTGTTGTACTTTACAATACATTGTGTTTGTGTGAGGTTTTGATAAAAAAAAATTTAATACATTTTTGATCTCAGGTTTGATCATGTTATTGAAAACATGTTAATATGACTGTCTCCTGCAATTGAAAATAATTGAAGCACTCTGAAAATAAAGGATAAAGGAATAATTTACCCAAAATTGACAATTCTGTCAATTTTCTAACCCTCACATTGTTCCCAACCCATATGACTCTCTTTCTTCCATTGTACTGTACACAAAAATTAGACATTTTGTGTTGGTTTCTCTTTTACATGCAATTACAATGTATGTGCAGGACCGGCCCATTCTACAGGCGAAACAGGTAACTGTCTAGGGCCCCTACGTGCCTAGGGTGGCCCAATGAAGGTGCGAACACCTGTAAAGTAAATGAACAAGTCATAATTTCAAGAATCATTGTTGACTTTTACTCTGAAATTCTCGGCAGTTTAATTGATTTTATCATGCACACACACACAAAGAGTGTGCAACTCATGTGGACCTGATCATTTAACATACAAATCACAATGAGGGTGAAAACTAAAAACAGCATATTAAGTATAAAATGAGCTCTGAATAATAACTAAAAGACAAATAACTGAAAGTTACAACAAATAAAATAACAGCACAACTTGTTGAATAATGTGCAAGCCTGGCAGAAACGCAGGAAATAAGTTATGAAAAATATTGCTTTGTGGCTATTTGAGGCTTATTTTGTGTGATGGATAGCAGAAACAGCTCTTGACAAATCATTAGGGCTTTTCATGTTTCCTCAAGAGTAATTTGCTGAGGAAGGAACACTGCCATTATAAAGATGCAAAAATCTCATATACAGTGTAAATATTAGCAATTAATCTGGAAAATAACCAAACCATGCTACCTGTAAAGATTTCTTCTCTCTAAGAGGTATATGTTTATTCTTTACATTTGTTTACAAATATATATTTCAAGGTGTTGTGTTTATAGGTCCTATTTAAAATATGTAATTTTATTACAGATGTTTTAACTTCTATTAACTTCAGCACACATTCTGGACAACGTTTTGTTTTCACTGATTTTGCTGCTCTAAATAAACATTTACTAAACGTAAGTTTGATCCTAAACCTAAGTTTGGGATGAGCGAGTCCATCTAATCTTTCAATTAACAGCCAGAGTGTATAAGCTCAGCTGTTTCCAGCATCCCTCCACCTCCCCAACTCCACCTTTACTCTAGGCATCTTGCCCCACTTAATCATCTACTATTAATCCAGGTAGTATCCAGGGGGGATACTTCAGATCTTGAGTTGAAGCTGCTTCATCAAGCCCCTCTTCTGTGGACGGCAAACCAAATAAGTTTAACCTTAATAGCTTAAAGATTATATGGCAAACGAGCTTGTGAAACATATTTGGGTTGAAATGGAATTTCAAGCATTGCCAGCAGTGTCATAAACTATTAAAACTATCTAAAACTATTTTACTAGTTTTATGGTTGTATTTGGTAACATTACATTAGTTAACATGAACTAAAAATTAACAATACTTTCAATATGTAATCTTAGTTAATGTTAATTTCTACATATACTAGTCCATTTTTACATAAAATTGTGTAAGTTAGCATTAATTAATTCAATATGAACTAACATGAACAAACAATAAACAATTTATTTTTTGTAAAAATTTTATTATACATTGTGATTATATCTAATGCAAAACCCAGTAATTATCATACTTGCAGTTTCCATGACCTCCGCGGGGCAAGGAATACCACCAGCAACTCTAGGCAATTGATTTGCCAATGCAGCCGGGGCCCTGTCCAGGAGCCAGCGGCTGCGTGCCCGTTGCACACGGCGCCCCAACCCAGTTGAAAGGCATCTGTTGTGATTAATTGAGATACGGTTTAGTTGTGCTTCTAAAAAAAGTTTAAAATAAGGCTTGTCTCAGCACCTAAAATACACATATTCCTTTATGCATGCATGTACATTTTAACCTAACATCTTCATGTTGGGAAAAAAAGCTATTGGACACGTTATTTGTCATCAACCGAGCCATACAGTATAGTGGTTCTTTTTTAGTGCTTTCTATTAAAAACATCTGCACATCATGTTTGCAGTGGTTCTATGGATGTTTTAAATTTATGACAATGTTCACAACGGGGGGCTCATTTTCATGATTTCGCCTAGGGCTCCACAAACACACGGGCCAGCCCTGTGTATGTGGACTGATGATTTAAAGCTTCAAAATGTATACGAAAGCACAATAAACGTGTCATAAATATGTAACTTGAGAACCATATCAGATCAAATGATCCAACTTAAAAGAATGATTCGTTTATGAATGGGTCGTCGTTACTCGTTACTCTTCTAACTTTTGACAAGCTAGGGCAGATGTCAAGAATTTAAGTGAATAAAACTTAAAATTAGGTCTATCAATCAATTCAAATGTTTTATGTAATTAATGACATAATGATCCAATAAATTTTTAATAATTTAGAAAACAATAATGAAATTAATTATAAATATAATGCAGGCTAATATATATTATATTTCAGATAATTCATAAAGTGGCTACAAAACACGTGGGGATATATATTTTTTAAGCTACCTTCCATCTTAAAGTCTGATGCGGGTTACTCCTACTTGATTCCTCAAATTCCCAACCATAATGGCATTACATTGCCCGATGATCAAAAGATGATGCATTTGGAAACAAAACTGCAATGCTTTGGTTTAACCTAGAAGCTATTTGTCTGCGACAGAGATATCTCTTAGCAACTAAATTGATAATCGATGCTACAGCACTAGCATTGTTTTATATGTGTATCATTATCAAAACTGATTAGAATTTACCTTGTTTTCCACACCTGCCACTGTATACATTTGCTAAACCTGTTTTAATTACATGTAATGTAGAATTTTCTCATTGATGTGCCATATTTGAATATAATCTCAATATTTATCAATAATTGAATCTCAATGGGTGCAGATATGTTTTGTGTTGTGATATGACAATTTGAAAGTTTGACTTCAAGTGGAATTCCATTACATGTTTCCAAATAGAAAATGTGAACTTCTGTCTTTCAGCATTGAATGGAATGCAGCATAATTTCTATATCATTGAACATAACCCTATAGGCCTACTTTCCGAGTTTGTAATTGTTGATCTATGTGCTCAGGCATGAGATGGATTCTGTTGGACCATCTTACTTTGGTTGTGTTATCTTACTTGTTTTTGTGTCTCACTATGTTTCTAAGTCAAGTAGGATTGCCACCTGTCCCACAAAAATTGGGATCGTATTAAAGCTGGTCCAGTGTTGTCACTGCAAATTCATTCAAGATCATTAATTTGATCTTGATATTTGTTGGAAATTATGCCTAGGGTGGGTAAGGGACCATCTGAAAAGTCCTTTGTGCTAAAACGTCCTAAAACTGTGGCGGCTGTGATAAGGGACCATCTAAATGGACCACATTATTTGGAGTCTTCAAAATATCATCTTGCAACCATTTTGTTGAATCAAGTAATTTAATAAAAAATTGCAATGTGAAAACAAGAAATCCTTGCTAAATGTTCCAATGCCATCATCTGTGTGTGATTAATGAAGTAAACTTTCATAACTAAGCAAATATTCAGAAAGATGACATCAGCTGCTAATGAGATTCAAATTAACAACTTCCTATTTGCTGTGAACAATGTCTTTGTCTACTGGCCTTTTGTTGTAGTTTAGGTTGTAGTTTAGGCTGTAATTTAGACTCATTAATAGGGTAAATGGTCTGCACTTATTTAGCACTATTTACCTCAGAGGTTACCAAAGCGCTTTACACTGTGTCCTAATCCCCCATTCACACACACACACACACACACACTCATACACCAATGGCGGCAGGGCTGCCATGCAAGGCGCTAGCCTGACATTGGGAGCAACTTGAGGTTTAGTGTCTTGCCCAAGGACACTTCAGCATGTGGAGTCGTGTGGGCAGGGAATAGAAACACCAACCCTGCGATTAGCAGCCGACCCGCTCTACCACCAGAGCCAAAGCCGCCCCAATAGGCTTGAGAGGTGGAATTCAGATCTACATGCTTTAACTAGTTTACATTAGAGAAGTCCTGTTGTTTATGCTTGCTTAGATAGTGTAAGAGTGTAAAAGGTTAGTGCTGTAATTATTTAACCTGTTTACAATGTTTCAGTGAACTTGTTGTATTAAAACTCATATTTGGAGTTCACTGGATTATACCACTCCTAAATTTGGGTATGAATTACAGACACCCATCAATCATTTGCCTAAGTCACTTTGCCTTAGTCTATGGACTGTGTGTGAGGGAGAGTGTTGAGGGGATCAGGTCTCCCACCAGTGATGAAAAAGGAATTGAGGATTATTAGAGTGTGATGTGGAGAAACTGAGCAGCTGAATTGTGATTCTGCCTGTGGCTCCTTTACTTCATTAGTTCCTATAGACAGAAACCCTCTGTGGACCTTCAGAGAGGAAACTCTGAGAGCATAACTAGCTACCCAATGTGGTTCATTACAGTGGACCAGGAACACTGTCTGTCACTGCAGGGTCTCACCACTGGGTCGTTCTCAAGAAACCATGCATTTGTGTGCAATGTGTGTCCTCATGACTTACTACTGTGGTGGGATGAGCAAAAGACATACAGAGTGGGTGTGGTGTCAGGCCAGAGAGATGTAAATTTCAAATAATAAAAAACAGAAAATTACAGAAATTGAAAAAAATAGTGTCAAAGGGGGAATTAGTGTCCAAAATAATTGAGGAATCTGTCTTACCCATGGTGCACGGGGCTATGTGAAGTTCAAGGAATGAAGAGAATACACCAGTGTGCATGTACAGGGGAGGATAGAGACTGGTTTCTCGAGGAGGCATTTAAAGGCAGCATGTGATAAAGATGTAATAACATCAAATGCGCTTCATCACATCGTGCCAAAAGGTTCAGTTGTGGGGTTGGCTGAAGAATGGCCCTCAAAAAAGTTGGCCAACGATGATCAAATGGAGAGACTTGTTGTTCCGTCACACTACAGATAAAATGAGATAATGAGCTTTAGTCTCGTTATTTAAAGTAGGTATTTTTGTAGCCCAGAGATCTCCAAAGGGTGGTGGAAACTCCAAAAAAGGGCGGGGGAAAAACAGTAGGGGGCGGATTTACATGAAAAGGGGTTTGGGCCCCATTAGGATTAGGTTTAGGATAAGTGTTAGGTTAGTGTTTATCACAAGGGTAAAGTAAGAAAACTAAACCTGTACTGTATTGTCCTGTAGTTTTTCTCACCATCATTTATCATTATTATCATATGCAATGTCATGTCATGTCATGAATTACTGTTGTTTTTGGAAATACAATAGTAAGAAACAATTCTCCTGAATTGTTTGAAAACACGACTGAAAACAGGTGCTGATTTACATCGATCTTTCCCCCAGCTACTTCTGCCAAGTGTGGCGCCTGTGTAACCTTTAACATCTGATATATCACACAACTCATAGGAAAGGCGAGTGTTTCAGGTCCATTTCTCTCGAATTGTAAAACATTCTCAGCAGTTTGGGTGTGAGATGTTAAATATGGGACAAACGGTGTGCCTTATGTATTTCATGAGGAACTCATTTGTTCCCTCAAATACGGGATGATTCTGTATTACATTGGATGGTTGGCAACCCTATCTGCGAGACTAAAACTAAATTTACCGTGCTAATGCAGTTGGTTTGGCATTCATGTGTGGATTAGTTGTGAATCCGAAATGACGTGTATTTTGGCATTTTGATGCGTTTGATGGACAAAAACTTTGCAAAGACATAGTGACACATAATTATCTGACACACAGAGGACTTTGTCCTGTTCATTTTTATTGTTCATTTTAGTAATTTATTGTACTGTCCCATACTTTTTGCACACATTTGCACGTGCACTTTATATAGATATGTTATTTAGTCACTGTGTACTGTACTAACTGTATATGGTTGAATGACTTTAAAAACCACTTGACTTGACATGAAAGTTGAGAAAACATGCAAGCCTCCAAATGCTTTTTTTGCAGTGATTAAGATATGAAGTCTAACATTGCACAGTAATCTTTCTGCCCTATGTCTCCTTAAAAGTGAAATGAGTTTTGTAAATCCTGTGGTCAAATGATGAGTGTGACCACTCCATCTTCATTGTAATTATTGCCACCTGGCCAGTGGCTAGTATTTATGTGTCTGTGTGAGCAATTCCATGTCCCTCACCCTCTCTTCCAAGAAACACTCAGACTTACCGAATGCAAGTCTGATTTAAAGAATGAAAAAATTACAAAAAGTGCCATTGCCTGATTAATATGTAATCACGTAGTCCATACAAAAGTAACTGTAATCTGATAACAAGTATTTATAATGTAATGTGATCTGTTTGCAAGACTTTATTTTTGTAATTTGATTACATAATTCAGATTACATGTAATGCATTATTACCTAGCACTGGCTGATGGCACCACAATAACTTGCACAGCCCTTGACAAGGGAGACGGTAGACAGGGGAAAAACTTTGTGCTTTTAAGAGCCCTCCAAAAAAAAGAGCCCTCACAAAAAAACCTTTATTATTTCATAATAAACAGCTACTTAGATCAAACTTACTTTGGTAACAGAGGAATTTGATATTGTAAATCAGGGGTCACAATCTATGGCACGGTTACCAGCATTGGCGCGCCGAGGGGTAATCCCTGGCACGAGAGTAATAGCCTGAAAGTGAGCTATTTTATTCAGCTATTTCAAGTCACTTGCACCTGCATGCAAATCTACCTCTTGATATAATCCTTCCTCATGATCACACAGCTTGTGATTATGAGCTGAATGGGAAGCTAATTTTAAGTGTGACAAATTCAAAATGGCACTCCATGTCAAAAAGGTTGCCGACCTTTGTTGTAAATGACCAGATTTTAAAACCTATTTATTGCCAGAAGTTTTAAATGAGCATGGCCATGAGGAATGAACACATTTAGGTTTTAAAAGTACTGCAACTGAAGCAAAGCAAAGATACAGCTACCTTTCCGCTGAGTGTCAGACACGGCCACCAGGACTAAGGCCAAATAGCCTTGAAAACTCTGCTGTCTTTTAACTTATAAAAGCATCATAAGCAGTCATGTTCCAGTTTGTCTCAGCTCTTTTCACTTGAATTGGAAACAGTTTTAAGCAGATTTATTCTTCCTTTGAGTTCCAATGTGTTGTAATTAATGCTGCAGGCTGCTTCTGCCACTCTGGGAGATTTTTGAGGTGACTCCTAGTGGCTCCCTGGAACCTGCCATTTCTGCTGAAAATAAACCTTTGCTGCGCTGCGAGGCACATTTCCCATTTTCTGCTTCACTGAACTGGTGGGCATGAATAATCTAAAGACCATAACTTAGTCAGGCAGACATTTATCTATTATTTAAATATTTTTATTTTCTCTCCATAAAGCGTCAGAAGCAATAGTGAGACATGCCCACTCAAACTGAGGTGGCACACACAATAATCAATTTGGTAAGAAATTTGGTCAAGCTGCACCTTCCACAGATCATTTGCTTTCAACTGAAAATAACTATACAGCCTTATGTGCAAAATTCATATAAATCTTTCCTGTAAAACACAAAAGGATTTATATTTAAAATGTCAACTGCTCTTATGCACACAACAGAAATGCATGATCCACATTGACTGTATATTTAATTAGCAGGTTTTTCTTTTTTTTTTTTTGCTTTATTACTGTGAAAATTATGCATTGGATCAGGATTTAATCCCTGGTCCATAACACCCCTGCTCATAAAAATCCTACACCACATCCTCAATGCTGTAACATGAGTTGTGTGTCCCTCATGTTGTTGTCCCACATGATGGATGGATTTTTAAAAGGGATTCTGTAATGTAATTTTTAGGATTAGCTCAAGACATGCATTTTACATTCAAAAGGAACACCGTTCCTTTGAGAGAAGACACTGTGCACATGCTTTGTTTCGGTATTTCTTTTCCTGTCAGTTGATTGATGTGGGACCCTGTAAGGTGCCTCCAGGCTTGAAACAAAAGAATACAGAATACAGTGGATGATACTGTTGTTTTTCACTCTTTCTTTTCCTCCATCAACAGCTCTTTCAAAGATGCAGTACTGTGTATACGGAATATTTATTGGAGGATCATTTTTGTTTTAACAGAGAACCAGCCAAAGAAAAAGCCTTAACTTATGAGGATTCTCAAAAAATATTTATGTACAGCATTTGTCCAGCATATGCAGTGCAAAATTCACATTTAAACTTTCAGTAACTGGAGAAGATACAAAATATGCTCTGAGATTGAATACCTCACACATTATATAAAATAATATTACTTAATATTTCTGTGAAAGGGTCCACAGCAGAATGAAAGAGAACACATGGAAACAGGCTTCTCCTGGCACAGGTACACTCTTTAATTGGCAACTTCAATGCTTACAGCTTCACAAAACTCATTAGCTTCTCAGGTACGTGGTTTCACAAACTCATTAGCTTCACAGACACACTATGGACTTCCTTGTGCCTGGCTCTCTCTCCCCTTCTGCAGGTGGTGTGGCTGCTTATATGCCACTCTCCCTATGCTCACTGTAATTAGAAAAATGTGTTAGACACAATGTTGCTCAGGTGTAAACGCCCTTACCGCTTTCACTCTCTCTCCGGATGGAATCTTGACCACGCCCCTGCTGCCACATATCCCCACCACCCGACTCAGGCCGGGAACACATCTGGCCTATCTACCACTCCCCTCCATTTCTGGAATGAAAGTTGGCGACAACCATCTGTGCTCTATGGACCACCTTGAACTTAAACGACTGAAGCGCCAGATACCAACGGGTGATCCGCACGTTGGTATATTTCATGCGGTAGAGCCATTGGAGTGGGGCGGTATTCCCCTGTTATACAGTCAGCTCTGTCGTTCTTGAGCTTGGAGCAAATTCTCCTGTGTTAGTTGACCCAAAGAGTGGAGTTTTGCTCTAAGATCAAGAACGTATTGAATTTCATTTTTACTGTTTGAAGGTCCTTCGCATATGACATCAAGCACACCAACATACAGCAGCTTGAATGGGGAAAACCCAATGGTGGTTTGCGGGACCTCTCGTAATGCGAATAAAAGGGTATCAAGCCATTTCATAAAGCTTGTGTAGTGTTTGTGACATATAGGTTGTGCCCTGATCGGTGAGGATTTCTTTCGGAATCCCCACCTGGGAGATTATTTTGAGTGCCTCCGCAACACTATGTGCTGAGATGTTGCGCAGGGGCACTGCTTCTGGATATCGCATTGCATAGTCCACTAGGACAAATACAAAGCGATGTCTGCATGCTGACCACTCTAATGGCCCAACAAGGTCCATGCCAACTCTCTCGAAGGGGACCTTGATCAGCGGAAGGGCTTTGCAATGGCAATGGCGCTTTTGGGGTGGCCGGTGGAGTGACTTGGAGTGGCATGCAAATTCTACTCGCCAGTTCCCATTGACCTTTTCTCAAAGATCAGAGGTGTTTGGGGCTCCCAAGGGCGACCCCTAGTGTCACTACATCGACACAACATCTCATCAGGGAACGGAGATTACTTCAGTAACCAAGACGTTTTTAATTGTTAATTGTTTAATAATGTGAAAAGTCAAGGATGTGATAAACACTAAAACATTCTCCAGTAAAATAAGTAGATTTCAAATAAACATTCTGTAATTTCACAATTTCAAGCTAAATCACCTAAAAATAGTTATGTAAGCCTAATTACCTAAGAGGAGATACGATTAAAAAAAATGTAGGCATGACTTAATGTGATTTTTGGAGAATTAAACTACTTAAATGGCTTGTCTTGTCATTGTTCTTTTCAATTAATTTTGCTAATTAATTGTACAACACCGATTCATTGGTGTCATTTGGAAATCTTTAAATATTCAAAAATAATAATGATAAGTATACATTTTTGAAACTGAAATCTCTTCCCAGTTTGTTTTTAAAACTTCACAGAGACTCACTTCTCTAAAACAAGCCCTCTGAGTCACCCACCAATGTTTCACCAGGGCCAAACTTGTCCAACAAGATCGATAACGAATCTTAAAACCTCCACAGGGGACAACACAAGTTTTATTGGTTTTTTTCCTCTCGCACACAAAACAAAAGAGCTTAGATCTTTGATACAATATGCTCTGGAATCAATAAACAAGCCATGTTTATTCAGTTTAGGATTACTGTATCGTTATGTAGAAAAGAGATCGGATACTCTCACATGTCCTCGAAGAACTTCTGCTATATCACCAATGATCTAAATCCTAAGCTATTAACGTGTGACAAAAAAAACATTAATTAACAGATGTATTATTGTACATTGTTGTCCTTTTGATGTGTTAATATTTTAAAAAATAAGCTACATTTTAATGTTAAAGAGTCTTTTTTATTATATGTTAATTATTGGAGAAAGTCTAAAGCTAGATGCACACTGTACAATTTTTATGATCTTTTAAGATTGTTGCTTGTCAGACTGCAAGATATTATCCCAGTGATATCTTGTGTAAAAGCTATGACACATTGTGCAACATTATGTCTGACTGTACAATACACATCATAGTTAAGAAACATTTAAATTTAACAATGGTAACAAAGTGGATAGCAGGCACAAGTACAACATGGGCCGCAGTCATGACTATGTCACATGACAAAAAATATGTAATCGTTTTCAGATATCTCCGTTTTCCTTGTTCACACTACAAAGTGAAAAAGCTTTCAAAAAGCTCACATTTCGCTGGACTAAAATGCTGTCTCAGTGTGGATGAAAGGCCAAAACTTATTAGTGTGGAAGTGGCCTAATGTCACGAACCCCGCTCCCTCGCTCCGCCCCCTCGAGCTTCCTCGCTCGTTTTGCTCCCTCGGGCTACCATGCCCGTTTTGCTCGCTCGAGCTTGCACGCTCGTTTTTGCTCCTACGAGCTCACACGCTCGTACACTATCTCCCCCCTCGGGCTCACATGCCCGCTCCCCATGGCCAGAACATTATGACCATCTGCACTCGTCTCAATCACCCCTTTATTCGTTTCACCTGCACTCGTCTCGTCACCTTTCATTGTTTACACCTGCACCTTCCCCTATAAATACCACAGCACATCCGTTTCACGGGTGTTGGTTATTGTATTTAGTTTCCTGTGTCTTTGCCCCCCGCTAGTCTCGTCTAGTTTTGACCTCCTCTTGTCCTCCTCTTAGCTTGCCAGCTCCCCTTGTTCCCCTGTCTTTTGCTCCCCACTAGTCCCATCTTGTTATTTCTGATTCTTATTACCCCGGCTTTGACCCTACGCTCTCGTTGACCACTCTCTCCTGGATTTGCCCCTTTACCCTGTCTTGATTCCCCGGCTTCGACTTAACGCTCACCCTGACCATTCTCCCTCTGGATTTTCCCCACTGTACCTTCGCCTGCTCTTTACAATAAAAAGCAGTTTTGATTTACATTGTGACTGTCTCGTCTTGTGTGTGTGTGAGCGGGTTACAGAATAACCAACCTCACCGTAGACAGTCACAATGCGTCACGCGGAGGATTCGCGCAGCTCACTAGAGCGGAGATGCACGTCACATTCGGCGCGAGGAGCTACAGTTTGGAGAGGTGACCACGCGCTCACGGCCCAGGGGCAGCAGGTATGCACTATTTCTGATTTATTTCACCCTGTTTCACCTGTGTCTGCCCCTGAGCCCGTTTATGCGTCCCATGCATTTCTGCGCCGTGAGCCTTCAACCCCCTGAGAGGTTTGACGGCTCTTCGGGCGCTTACCAAGAGTTTTTCGTGCAAGGCAGCAGTTGTGTAACTCATAACCCCGTCCTTGACATTATGGAGCCAGCGGCCCGACTCTTGGTTTTGCGCCAGGGGAGCCAACCCATGGAGGCTTATGTTGTGGATTTTTGTGCCCTGGCTAACCAGGTGAATTTTGATGAGGTGGCTCTGAAAGACATTTTTCAATGTGGACTGAATGAGCCAACCTCATCATTCATGCCTGGTGGTCGGTGCTCTCTCAACCTGGCTCAGATTATTGACTGTACGCTGGTTCCTCGTTTACTGTGGGGGAGGCAGACACTGAACCAGCGCTCCACACCATGGCCCCCGTCTCGAAGCCTACCACGGCCCCTGTCTTGAAGCCTACCACGGCCCCCATCTTGAAGCCTGACACGGCCCTAGTCCCGAAGCCTGTCACGGCCCCAGTCCCGAAGCCTGTCACGGCCCCGGTCCCGAAGCCTTACACGGCCCCAGTCCCGAAGCCCTACACGGCCCTAGTCCCGAAGCCTTACACGGCCCTAGTCCCGAAGCCTTATACAGCCCTAGCCCCGAAGCCTGACACGGCCCTAGCCCCGAAGCCTTACACGGCCCTAGTCCCGAGGCCTGTCACGGCTCCAGTCTCGAAGCCTGGCATGGCCAGCGAGTCAACGCCCATGCCTGCCACGGCCAGAGAGCCAGCGCCCATGTCCGCCACGGCCAACGAGCCAGCGCCCATGCCCGCCACGGCCAACGAGCCAGCGCCCATGCCCGCCACGGCTGGCGAGCCAGCGCCCATGTCTACCACGGTCAGCGAGCCAGCGCCTGTAGCCTCAACTGCCCCAGAGCCAGCGCCTGTAGCCTCGACCGTCCCCATGGCCATGTCCCCTGTTGGCCGAAGACGTAAGAGAAGGAAGAGGGCCCCTTCTCCCCAGTCTCGTCTTGTGCTCAAGACCGCAGAGGTTCCCTCAGAGTCTTCCACGGCTCTGCCGGGTTCTACTCCGCCCTCAGAGTCTTCCACGGCTCTGCCGGGTTCTGCTCCGCCCTCAGAGTCTTCCACGGCTCTGCCGGGTTCTGCTCCGCCCTCAGAGTCTTCCACGGCTCTGCCGGATTCTGCTCCGCCCTCAGAGTCTTCCACGGCTCTGCCGGGTTCTGCTCCGCCCTCAGAGTCTTCCACGGCTCTGCCAGCCTCTGCTCGCCCCTCAGAGCCCTCGCGGCCTCCGCCTCACGAGCCTCCCAAGGCTCCTCCTCCCAAGCCTCCCAGGGCTCCTCCTCTCGAGCTTCCTAAGGCTCCTCCAGAGCCTCCCAGAGCTCTACCCCTCGAGCCTCCCAGAGCTCCGCCTCTCAAGCCTCTCAGGGCTTCTCCTCCCGAGTCTTTCAGGGCTCCTCCTCCCAAGCCTCCCAAGGCTCCTCCTCCCAAGCCTCCCAGGGCTCCTCCTCTCGAGCCTCTCAGGGCTTCTCCTCGCAAGTCTTTCAGGGCTCCCCCTCCCAAGCCTCTCAGGGCTTCTCCTCTCGAGTCTTTCAGGGCTCCACCCCTCAAGCCTCTCAAGGCTTCGCCTCTCGAGTCTCTCAGGGCTCCTCCCCCCCTCAAGCCTCTCAGGGCTTCCCCTCTCGAGTCTTTCAGGGGTCCTCCTCCCCTCGAGCCTCTCAGGGCTCCGTCTCTCGAGTCTTTCATGGCTCCACCCCTCAAGCCTCTCACGGCTTCGCCTCTCGAGTCTCTCAGGGCTCCTCCTCCCCTCGAGCCTCTCAGGGCTCCATCCCTCGAGTCTTTCATGGCTCCACCCCTCAAGCCTCTCACGGCTTCGCCTCTCGAGTCTCTCAGGGCTCCTCCCCCTCTCAAGCCTCTCAGGGCTTCCCCTCTCGAGTCTCTCAGGGCTTCATCTCTCGAGTCTTCCAGGGCTCCTCCTCCTCCCGAGCCTCTCAGGGCTCCGTCTCTTGAGTCTTTCATGGCTCCCCCCCTCGAGCCTCTCGAGCCTTCCAGGGCCCCACTTCTAGAGCCTCTCGAGTCTTCCACGACCTTTTTCCCAGAGCCTCTCACGGCTCTACTCCCAGAGACTCCAGAGCTTCCTAGGGCTCCGCCTCTCGAGCCTCCTACGGCTCCGCCTCCCGAGCCTCCTACGGCTCCGCCTCCTGAGCCTCCTATGGCTCCGCCTCCCGAGCCTCCTACGGCTCCCCCTCCAGAGCCTCTCACGGCTCTGCTCCCAAAGACTCCAGAGCTTTCTATGGCTCCGCCTCTCAGGCCTCCTACGGCTCTACCCCCGAGACTACAGAGCCTGCCAGGTCGTCGCCTCGGGGACCTCCCACGGCGCCACCTCCATTGGCTCCACCTCCTGAGCCTTCCAGGCCTTCCCCCCTAAAGCCTCCTTCAGCTCCACCTCCAGAGCCTTCCAGGCCTTCGCCCCTAAAGCCTCCTTCGGCTCCACCTCCAGATCCTTCCAGAGCCCCACCTCCAGAGCCGCCTACAGTGCCGCCTCTGACGGCACCGCCTTTCACGGCTCTGCCTGGACTTCCTGACCCTCTCCCTGTCCTGTGGCCTCTTCCCTGGCCTCCGGACCCTATTCCTGTCCGGTGGTCACCTTCCAGACCCCCGGACCCAGTCCCTGTCCTCCAGTCGCCTTCCAGACCCCCTGACCCTGTCTCTGCCCTACGGCTGCTCCCTAGATCTCCCGACCACCCGCCTGTCCGCTATGTTCCCCCTGACCTTGCCTTGAAACTGCCCATTGACCCCATGGACTGTCTTATTTCCCTCTGTGCCCCTTGGACTGCCCTCAATTTTGTTTGTGTGTTTTGTGGGTTGTCTGTTCAGGGTTTTTTTGTTTGTTGGGATCGTCCAGCACCACTTCCCAGAGGTCGCGCTCCTCGCAACCGAGCGCGGCCGTCAGGAGCCGTCCGTTATAGAGGGGGGAGTACTGTCACGAACCCCGCTCCCTCGCTCCGCCCCCTCGAGCTTCCTCGCTCGTTTTGCTACCTCGGACTACCACGCCCGTTTTGCTCGCTCGAGCTTGCACGCTCGTTTTTGCTCCTACGAGCTCACACGCTCGTACACTATCTCCCCCCTCGGGCTCACATGCCCGCTCCCAATGTCCAGAACATTATGACCACCTGCACTCGTCTCAATCACCCCTTTATTCGTTTCACCTGCACTCGTCTCATCACCTTTCATTGTTTACACCTGCACCTTCCCCTATAAATACCACAGCACATCCATTTCACGGGTGTTGGTAATTGTATTTAGTTTCCCGTGTCTTTGCCCCCCGCTAGTCTTGTCTAGTTTTGACCTCCTCTTGTCCTCCTCTTAGCTTGCCAGCTCCCCTTGTTTCCCTGTCTTTTGCTCCCCACTAGTCCCGTCTTGTTATTTCTGATTCTTATTACCCCGGCTTTGACCCTACGCTCTCGTTGACCACTCTCTCCTGGATTTGCCCCTTTACCCTATCTTGATTCTCCGGCTTCGACTTAACGCTCACCCTGACCATTCTCCCTCTGGATTTTCCCCACTGTACCTTCGCCTGCTCTTTACAATAAAAAGCAGTTTTGATTTACATTGTGACTGTCTCGTCTTGTGTGTGTGAGCGGGTTACACCTAAGATGCATTGGCCTCTGTGAACGTGTCATACCGAGCGTTCAGAGACTGCTGATATTGCCCTTCGACAAGATAAACTTTTACGATCCCCGACATTTGTGTCAGACGGCAAAATCGAACATTGTGAACCCGGCTTAACTCATATAAAATGTCTTGATGAATTTATCATGCAAGCATTGCAATCATTGTGGAAAATATATGAAGTCTCTATCTACAATATGTGATGCTATTATTTTCCATTAATAACTATGACCTCAAGGTCAGACATTAAGTCATTTTAATATAACAATGAATTTATGGGAAGATCAATTTTCCATTTTCATTTAAATCAAATAATATCATGAACTAATCTAAAGGTTTATTGGAGAGATCTTTCAATGACCCTTAATAAATCCTGCAGAATTGTTGGTATAAAAATCTCTCAGATGGACATAGCAATGAATACAAAACAAATGCCAGAGTCTCCTCAAAACTTGGATCTCTATGCTCCTGATTGGTCGGTCTTCTAAAAACAGAAGTTAAATGTCAAAGTACTAAAAATATTTTTTTCATTTCTGAAAGTAGGATGGAATTTTTTTATGTTTTGATATGCAGGATTTGCTCAGAAACAAAAGCTATACTCTATGGTTTGTTGGTAGCCTTTGTACTGAGTCATTATTGTCTACTAACTTTGCCCCAAATTCATTCTTAGAGGTGAAAATGTATCAGCACTTGAAGACTTTATATACAGAATCTAAGCCATACTACAGTAAATAATTCAAAAAAGTGCATTCTCTGTCATTAACCAGCTAAATCATCTACATAATTTACACGAAGGAATGCATAGAAAATAGCATCAATGATATAGGATGTCAACATATAAACCTGATTCCTGTATGATTTTCAAAGATTTTATGATTGTTATTCTGCTATAACAGTCAATATAAATGACACTCATGGATCTGATTGTAAATCATTTTTGTTGATTATCCACAGTAAAATGTGAGCCATATTGATATTTAGTGCAATATATAATTTGAGTTAATCATACAGAAAGATGATACACATACTGATGCCATTTCATGCAGAAAATAAATAGGCTACAGATGTTCCTGAAAAACTTAGTTTATTGCAAAACCAAATAAAAGCAGGAAAATTCTCACTTAAGGGAATGGTTGGAATATGTCTGCCATCTCTTCAATAATTTATAACTCCAGTTCATCTCAGCTGCTGTATTTGTCTAATAACATTTTATTACAATGTGGCTTTGCCATCATGAAGAGCCTCTCACTGATGGTTAAGAAAAAATCAATGCAAGCATTAGTTTTCATTTTAATGAATCGGCATGTAATTAAATATCTATAAATAAGCTCTGTTATGAGATGAACAAGGCTTGGATTTCATCTACTTGTTTTTCTCTCCCTATTCAATTTGATATTCCATTTACTTAAGTGTCTTACCAACCTGGTCACACCCACTTTGGCAACTGGAGGAAATATGAAATATGAAACAGAATACAATCTTTTGAACCACAAGGTTGAGAGCAAAAGGGGGCAAATAAAGTCAATAAAGTTAAGGATACAGTTTTCATTTTTTATCTTTTCTTATAATGTTTGTATTATTGTCCAATTGAAGTGATATTTAAAACACAGCCACAGAATGCGACTATTTCCAGTTGTTTGGTGGATCCACATAAAACTACAAATAAGCCACCCCATCAACTCTTCACCAAATCGTTTCCTGTCTCCACCCTCAGTGTATCCATCAATAAAAAGACAAACACATTCAAAATGCAAATACTATATGTTACAATTTTACCATTATAAAAAATGTGAATACTATCTATATACAGTATTACTAATATACAGTTTTCGTTTTTATGGTTACCCCTACACCCAGCTGCATTTTGTCCTGGCACAAAAAATGCACTTAGGGCATTTTCACACCTGGCTCGTTTTAAGCCCTTGTTTCTGAACCTGGTGCATTGTCCAACATGATCACACGGGAAGTCGGCATGTTGTTTCCGAGAGTTACAACACCCAAGGATCGGCCACATTATGACGACTCACTGACAAGCATCATCTCCTCTAAGATATTTTTTGTATTTGCTCCTGTATGGTTACCTTACCTTGTGGTCTGACTTGAAGTGTGTTGTGTCAACAGCGTTGGAGACCAGGGTTTTGATTCTTAAGTAACATTCTTGCAGAATCAGTGACACAACACTTAGCGCTATGGTCACTGGGAACAGTGTTTCGAATTTCATTAATCACAGACCAATTTTAGCTAAATAAAATACAACCTACTGTTTATGATTTCTAGATAGATCTGTTCTGCATTTTCTCCCTTAGTTAAGTTTGTTAAAGCATATATGTAAAGGGGAATCACACTCGGATCCGCACCAAAACAGTCCAAACTAACTCTAAATTGATTAGCTTTAAGTGAAAATGCAATGAGAACCAACAGACAAACTAACAGACTAATATCCCAAAGAACGTTTTTTTTGGGGTGAAATTAAAGTTAGGAGAACATTGTAAGAAAGGTTTTTTAACCTTTAAATAACGTTATAATCACGACAAGAAAACTGGACATTTTAACGTTTTAGTAACATTTTTAAACAACATTTGGAAAATGTTTTTAGAACCTAAAATTGTTACCTGGGTAACAGCAACCAATAAACTGGCAATGAAAGAGGGAAAACACAAGAAATAACTGCAATCAGTGAGATCTAGAAATCACTTCATTTTCATTACAGTCACACAGTACAAACAGTACAGACGTGATTAAAACTCAAAGTGTGTCTCCTGATGAAGTCACACACACACACACACACACACACACACACACACACACACACACACACACACACACACACATACACAATGGGTGATCCTTTCTGTTTACTTTGTTGTTTTTATTTTATTTCTGTTAAGGGAAATGTAAAATTTGCGCAATCCTCTGTGTTGCATACTCACAGCTAATTGTTTACACTGGTGGCTGTGGACTCCTTTCCTTTCTCAACGCTTTGTGCATCATAGGTTATTGACCAATCACAGACTGCAGCATCTCCCACATTCTCCAACAGTCCCTATAGAGTAGGTGCTAAAAATCCTCCAAAAATGTCTCAGAGGAACTATAGTTCCTTAGGTGCGAAAACTATGAAAAGTACTAATCCAGGGGGAAAGTACATTAAACGGGCTTAAGTACTGCTAGTGGGAAAGGGCCATATGCTGGTAGAACCTATGAACACACAGCTGATCTGAAAAACCAATAATGTAACATAAGGAACTTTTAAACAGAACCATTAAGCTATATCAAAAACTCTTAGCAATGAAAAATTGCTTATAATAAGAAATGGTTTCTTTGCTGAACCTAAAAGCCCAAACATTAGGGCTGTCCCTGAACAAACATTTTCCTAGTCGACTAGTAGTTGCTAATTTGAGTGATTAGACGACTAGTCGTCACACGTTTATGATATTGGGAGGAACCAGAAAATGGTTTGAATTCCAGTGCCAAGTGTAGTGTTTACGTATAACTCCTGGTCCATGTTTTCTGTTTAACGTCAGACTGTGATGTAAGAACGTAGGATTACGTGATACGGAAGAAGTGTTAACACAGAGTAAACCGCATGTTCGAGAACAACTCTTCCTGTGTATGTGTGTTTTCGTTCATTAAACAAAGCAAGACACTACATTTTGGCGACGAGTGATGCGAGATGTAAGTTTAACACGAAAATCAAAAAACAAAACTGCTGTTTAAATCGCACGGATCGCGAGATGACGACTCTCCCTCATTTTCCTATGTTCGATTTTCACTCCGAACCCAGCTCAGTAGGCTCGAGATGGAAAAAATGGCAGAGTCGATTCGATAATTATCTACAAGCATTCAATATTGAGGAGGACAAGCAGAAACGAGCCCTCTTACTACATCACGCGGGACCCGATGTGTTCGAAATTTTTGAAACGCTGCCAGAAACGGGAGACGACTATGCTACAGAAGTGAGAAAGCTTGACGCGTATTTCTGTCCAAAAGCCAATCCTGAATATGAAACATATTTATTCAGACAAACAAGACAGCGTGAAGATGAAACATTGGATGCTTATCACACTAAATTGAGGCAGATAGCAGCAAAATGCGAGTTCACAAATGTGGACAAAGAGATCAAATCACAGATAATCCTAAGCTGCAGTTCGTCGCGTCTCCACAAGATGGCACTCCGCGACGCTACAATGACACTTCAACAATTATTAGATGCAGGAAGAGCTCAAGAAACAGCAGACAAACAAGCAGCTGGCATAGAAGAGATACATGCAAAATCATCCAGCTCATTCAAAGCACATGTAATAAATAAGAAAATTCTGAACAGAGACAAACAGAGACATTTTAAAACAAAGACTAATGACAGTTTGACATGCAACAATTGTGGAGGACATTTTCCACACGATGGAGGTCAGAGAAACTGTCCCGCAAAAGGAAAAACCTGTAAAGGCTGCGGAAAGCTGAATCATTTTCAAAAATGCTGCAGGTCAACACACTATACAATAAATTTCCCACATCCAGCAAAGCCCAAGTTTCAACAGTTCAAACAAAAAGTTAATACTGTGCATACAAATGATATGGCGTCCAAAACACTCCCTGAAATGTCAGCGAGTCCAGATGAAGACTATGTATATGTCATACACACAGTTCAACATTCGCAACAACAACCCCAGTCACAAGTGGAGATCGCAGGAGTGCCAGTGAAGGTCATCATCGATTCTGGTGCAAGCGTAAATATTGTTGATGACACTGCATATCACAAAATAAAACAAAAGATCACATTAAAACCATCAGATGCAAAGATTTTCGCATATGGCTCTTCCACTCCACTTCCACTGAAAGGAAAATTTCAAGCCAAAGTCTGTTTCAACAGCACGGACACAGCAACCACGTTCTATGTGATTGATGGTCACTCAGGTTCTCTGCTGAGCTACAACACTGCAACAGAACTTGGAATTCTTCAAATAGTCAGTGCAGTGTCGGACAAACCAGCTGACGCTCACACTGTGAATCAATTACTCGAAGAATACAAAGACCTTTTTGAAGGAATCGGAAAGCTGAAAGATTTTCAAGTGAAGTTACACATAGATGAGTCCGTAAAGCCTACAGTGCAACCACACCGACGAATTCCATTCCATATCAGAAAGAAAGTGGAGCAAGAACTTGAAAAATTTGAACAACAAGGTATCATTGAAAAAGTCAGCGGCCCGACACCATGGGTATCACCGATAGTTGTTGCACCAAAACCCAAAAATCCTGACAGTGTGCGCATATGCGTGGATATGAGAATGCCCAATTGCGCCATTCAAAGAGAACGTCATATCACCCCGACGGTGGATGATCTGATACACGACTTAAACGGAGCTGTACTCTTCACAAAACTAGATTTGAATGCTGGATATCATCAGCTTGAACTAAATCCTGATTCCAGGTATATAACAACATTCACGACTCATGCAGGTCTCTGGAGGTACACTCGTTTGAATTTCGGGATTAGTTCAGCAAATGAGGTGTTTCAAAACACGATTCAACAAGTCCTTCATGGCATCCCAAACGTCAAAAACATGAGTGACGACATCATAGTTTTTGGTAAATCGCGAGACGAACACAACGCCTGTCTGCAAGTGGTATTCAAGAGACTTAGAGAGAAAAATCTCACCCTCAACAAAGATAAGTGTGAGTACAGTAAGACAAAACTAGACTTCTTTGGATATGTGTTTTCAGACAAAGGAATTTCTGCAGATCCAAAGAAGATAACAGCCATCAAGAACCTCCCAGCCCCACAGAATGTGTCCGAATTACGCAGTCTGCTCGGAATGACAACATATTGTTCTCGGTTCATTCAAGACTACGCAACAACCACACAGCCATTGCGTGAACTCATCCGGAAAGACCACTCATGGAATTGGGGGCCGGAACATCAAGCAGCACTGGACAAGCTTACATCTCAACTTATCCAGAATGCTACAATGGCGTACTTTTATCAAAAGAAGAAGTCCACTCTACTTGTTGATGCAAGTCCGGTTGGTCTTGGTGCCATACTAAGTCAGCCAGACAAAGACAATTCCGGTAACAAAGCCATTGCATATGCCAGTAGAGCGCTCACAGCTGTAGAACAACACTACTCGCAAACCGAGAGGGAAGCTCTAGCAATAATATGGGCATGTGAACATTTCCACTTATATCTCTATGGTTCACACTTCACAGTCATTACGGATCACAAACCGCTAGAGCTCATTTTCAATAACCCTCGAGCATCCTCACCAGCCAGACTTGAACGCTGGAGACTGAGACTGCAACAATATACATTCACAGTCCAATACAAGCCCGGAAAAGACAATCCCGCCGATTACATGTCAAGGCATCCTGTGGATGGACATCACATGGACAACTGTTCAGAAAACCCAGAAAGACACGTCAACTTCATAATTGACAACACAGTTCCAAAAGCAATGACTTTAGATGAAGTACGTCATGAAACGATGAAAGACTCTGTCCTACAAACAGTGATAAAAGAGTTGAAAGGTAAAGCCTGGACACATTTGAAGCAGACCATGTCAAGCGCATGCCACGCAAAACTGAAGGCATTTCATAAGCTGAGACATGAGCTCACAGTTAACGCGTCACAAGACATTGTCCTCAGAGGGAATAGACTTGTTTTACCTGCCTCTTTGTATCAAAAAGCCATCCAACTTGCACACGTAGGACACATGGGCATCGTGAAGACTAAACAGCTGGTCAGAGAAAAGGTATGGTTCCCTGGTATCGATGCAGAAGTGGAAAAAGCTGTGAAAGGATGCGTTCCAAGCAGCCACGCTCCAGCATCACTTGGAACCCCTCAACATGTCTGATCTGCCAATAGAACCATGGTCAGAGGTCTCTGTGGATTTTGCTGGTCCGTTTCCTTCTGGTGACTATTTGCTGGTAGTAGTTGATGATCATTCCAGGTATCCAGAAGTGGAGATAGTCAAGTCTACAGCAGCAACTGCTGTGATTCCCAAACTGGACAAGATATTCTCGGCTTTTGGCATACCCAGGACAGTCAAAACTGATAATGGCCCACCATTCAATGGTCACTGTTTTGCAGATTTCAGTTCATATCTTGGTTTCAAACACAGAAAGATAACCCCGTACTGGCCTAAAGCAAACGGAGAAGTAGAACGATTCATGAGAACACTTAAAAAGACAGTCATGACCAGCAATGCAAAAGGTAAACCATGGAAGCAGTGCCTGTATAGTTTCCTAAGAAATTACAGAGCAACACCACATGGGATCACCCAAAAGCCTCCAGCAGAACTACTGTTCGGAAGAAAGATTAATACCACATTAACTTAAAATCCACAAGACACACCAAAAACTGACCTCAGCGACATTGATCACGTTGCTAAGCAACGGATGAAAAGGTATGCAGATCTTCGGAACAGAGCAAAAGAATCCAGTATCAAGACAGGTGACGTTGTACTCTGCCGACAACCCTCGACAGGAAAGTTGACGACTCCATATGAGATAAAACCCTACAAGGTAATCAAGGTCAAAGGGTCAATGGTAACAGCAAGTCGTTCAGGAAGATGCATTACACGAAATTCCTCATTTTTCAAAAGACTCCCATCTCATCTCTCAGTTGAGCAGAACAAAATCTCTGATGACGAAGATGACGTCAGAGGACAAGCTCCAAATTCTGATGTGTTTCAGGACAATGTACCACGAAGCAGACGGCACACTACCGCCGATCCAAGACACTCTGACTTTTCACATACCCCTCGATATGACCTGAGACCAAATCGCAGGGCACCACGATATTTGATTGAAGAAATGTAAAATGTTGTTTTCAACATGATTCAAACAATGGTCCACAAGTATTCATTTTATTTGGCTAACTGTTCCTGTTTTCAGGTTTTGACATGTTCCAACAATGATAGCTTAAGGACCTTAATCTTAGGTTGTTTTTTCATTTTCGTTTTGATTATACTGTACACAATATGGCATACTTTAAATCTTATGCTGTAGGTACATCTTCATTTTGAATAAGGGAGGAATGTAGTGTTTACGTATAACTCCTGGTCCATGTTTTCTGTTTAACGTCAGACTGTGATGTAAGCACGTAGGATTACGTGATACGGAAGAAGTGTTAACACAGAGTAAACCGCATGTTCGAGAACAACTCTTCCTGTGTATGTGTGTTTTCGTTCATTAAACAAAGCAAGACACTACACCAAGAAAGAATGTTCTTTGCTAACACTGTTCTACATTACAGAGAAATACTGAACCGTAATAATGAGCCTTTAAAATATAAATTTGACAAGAACACACTTTATGCGAGCCGGCGATACCGGCAAAAGCTGTAATGATCCTGAATGTGTCGGAAAAACCAGCAAGAGACTGTCTGAACATTTAGTTAATTTATAGAGAGAAATGCACATTAGGATTGTGCCGACAGACGATGATCTCGGGGATCGATGATGGTCAGAGTGATCACCAATAGCTGATGCCTTTGATGATATTTGGCTAGCATTCCCATTAATCTATTAAATAATTATTATTATTATTAGACTATTATTATTATCAAATTAATATTACAAATAATTTGCCCATAGACACAAAGACACGTGCTTGAAGAAACACACTTTATTATATAATTAAGAACAGATGAAACAAAAGCTGTCTATGCGCATGTATTGTATTACATGCTGATACAGAGGCGTGCAGTCTTGTGGAACACGTGCATCTATGGATCTCACTCTCTGTTTTAGCCTCACAATTTTTTTTGTTTGAGTGCTGCAAATGACCTCAGACATCTCAGTTCAGGAGGTGCATTGAGTTTAGTTCACTTTATTTCCGCAGAGCAGTTTATTGTGAAAGCAACTCTGCAGCCTTTAAAATAATACAAACTATATAAAATAATATGAAATATATAAAATAATACAAAAACATGTTCACCTTGAACCATGATTTATATTTCAGTGATTATTATCATCATTCTAATTATTATTTTTACATTTAATTGTTTTTACGTCTTCATTTGTGTCATTTTCCGCCTGCATGTCTAGACGGATTATTGCCTGGCGGTAAATGGAAAAGTGGTTACTTTGGTGATTGGATATATATATATATTGCTGGTATATATATCATGAAGGAGGGAACAAAAACATTTATTCACACACGTTATATTTTCCTGGATAACGAAATACCTGATGGGTAGAGAATGCACAGATGAAGGTTCTTTGCCAGAGAGAGTTTGTAATCTGATGTAAAGCCATCTTTCAAAAAGTTGAAAAACACACATTTTAGATGCACTTATTTTTTTCATAAAGTTCAAAGTTTGAAATTAAGGTGTCTTGCTTTATTGTGTAGGATTAAACTTAACCATGTTTAACGGAAATTATCCCATAGTACCACCTAGTGTACAAATAGGCGTTAATACTGGTGTTCGTAATTTCGCAGAGTTGTATTTTTTTTCTCGACCAACCGACCAATCTTGGTCGACCAAGACTCTTCTCATCGACTAATGGTTAGTCGACTATCAGGGGGCAGCCCTACCAAACATACTCGACGCAAGTACATGAATGCAGACGCACCTTGCTAAGCAAGCTCGATTTCACATGTTGTTGTGTTGTGAAATGTGTCAGCGCTCAATTCATAACCCAACTCAAGTACCCACTACATTCTCAGCGTTGCACAAGAGGTGCTACAATGGATTTTCTTCTTTCAATCAACAACTGTCATGGCAGACTTGGGCAGCAATTTGAGTTGAAGGTTTTCTATAAATATATATGACTTTTTGTTCCCAGTCCATTCAAACGAACTTGTTTTTTTTTCTCTGTGTATCTCCCCACTCCTCAACTATCGACTCATCTACCACATCCAGTTTCATGGTCCCGCCTACAAAATATATTGTCCCGTTGTGGTTTGAGGTTTGTAACCACCAGAGCAAAGCATGAGCACACGTAATGTATGTACAATGGGACCACGAGTTGGCCATGCGTTGGCCAGGTGCTCGCATCAAAATTTGGTACTTGCATGAAGTATGTTTCGGCCTTAAAATGCTGCAATAAACCGCTAAAGGTACTTTTCTTGGAGGACCGTAACATAAAGTATATTCTAGCAAACCAAAAGTCTGCCTCTAAACCAATAAAGTCTTGACCCTGCACAGTTTCCAGAGAACAAAGAAGGGCTTTCTGAATAATCCATAGAAAGATCACACTTACTTGAGCAATTCGTATAGTATAATGAACCCAGAGAATAGTGGGACACAACTGCACTTTCTCTTGCTCAAAAGGAGGAGATAAAACAGAGGGTAGAAAACACTGCAGTAAGAACCATTATTTTTTTATTGACCTTCATGCATTGTGTCTCTAATTATGCTGGAGCTGTGGAGTTTTTCTCTGATCAATATCGCTAGACTGCATCTTTAATCTTCTGTGTAAACTATATCTGTCTGAGAAACAGAAGACTGCACTGCAATTAAAGAGCTAAAGCAATGACAAATCAATTCGCCATTGTCACCTGCTCTGTTGGAAATAGGGGAAGTCACTGCACATTTTTTCCATGCTAAGGGCTCATTTAATTGCCATAATACAACAAAAGCAATATAAAAGTTGAGTAGTATTGTTGAATGAGGCATTTTTTGTCAGCCTGCATGGCTTTAAAGAAGCAGTTCACCCAAAAATGAAAATTATGTCATCAATTACCTACCCTCATGTTGTTCCAATCCAAATTGCTTTATTTCTTCAGAGGAAGATGAATTTTGTATTAAGTAACTGTAACTGTTTTTAGTATGAATCTATTCAGTCCTGTTAGAGCTTTGGCTACACAGATGTTGAGGACAAATAAGAGCTCTTCGTTCATGGGGACCTTGGTTTGAATTTGACCAGAGTCATGTCCTCTCTTAAAACAGATTCTTATACTTATTGGACTTTAAAGGGATAGATCACCCCTAAATGAACATTCTCTAATCATTTACTCACCCTCATGCCATCCCAGATGTGAATGACTTTCTTTTTTCTACAGAACTCAAACAAAGATTTTTAGAACTGCAAGACCTCTAGTTACATTATTTTAAGGTTAATACTCTACCCTAAACCTTAAACCTAAAACCAGTGTTGGGTGTAACGCATTACAAAGCTTTTTCCTTGAAAAAGTGATGAAAGGCATTATTCTTAATTTTTCACTATTTTAATTACATTTACTTATGATGCACTTGCGTAACATACTGTATTCAACAATTCCATATAAAACAATATTGAATTGAAAAAAGAAATTTAATGTCTAATGAGTCTAATTCAAAACAGCACATCTTAAATATATTGGCACATAAGTGAAAAGATATCGGAAGATACAAGTGGCTGTTTAACCATTTGGAAATATCCCCATTACTACGTGTTTATGACAAATGCAGATAAGAAGACAAATGTAGATCTAAAGCACAAGTACCTACTGCAGAACTTGACACGGCAACATAGATATACACTTTTAAGAGATTGCAGGGGCTATTCACACCAAACATATTTTTGCACGTCTGCATTTGTTTTCTAATGTAATCACGCGCTACATGGACATCTTTTGCGCATTCGTGCATTTATGTGTATCAAAACCACAGGCAAAGCTTTTGTCCAATTAAGCCCTGTCTCAGCACAGCATTTTGCCAGTTTGTTTTTGAGTGTTCCATTCTCTCTCTCAACCACTCTTCTGCTGGAGGGGTGATATGTACAATGTTTTATCATTCCCAGGTATCCACCAATAGTTGTCAAATCCCTGTTCACAAAATGGGTTCCATTATTGCTACAGATTTTTCCCAGAATACCCCAGCATGGTATAATTTCCCTCACAAGTTCTTTTGCAACTGTCCTTGTGTCCACTTTTGCAGTTGAAAAAGCCTCAACCAACTCACTAGGGCTTAATTCAATGAAGTCAATCTGTAAGTGGTCAAATGGTTTGTCTGGCTGTGGGTGTGCACTTTGTGGCATTTGTTGGCCCCTCCCAATATTGTTTTGGGTGCAAATTACAAATTTCAGACAAAATTGTTGCTCATAGTTGGAAAAAATGTTCATGAACCAGTGCCATTTTATCTCAATTAGCATTCCTCCTTTTGACATGTGATCTCTGCCGTGTGTCAATTTTGCATAGTATGGAAACAAATATTTGGGTATGCAATATTTGAGGTTGTACCAAACCCCTTTTCTAAATTTAGATCCATTGTTTTTCGACTTTGTTTTCTCTTCAGTGGTTGCTTTCTGTGAAAGTTCACTAAGTTCCGCATGTGGTGTGTGTGTGTCACAGTGCTGTGGAACAGAAACTAGCACAGTGTTAGTCATTTTCAGTTGAGCAGCTTCATCTGCCCTCGCATTCCCCTGTGAGATTGGATCAGAGACATTAGGATGTGCTTTGCATTTACATACAGACACTTTCACTGCCAATAAAATGCTCAGCCACCAGGGTACTGTGTGATATGGGTTTGTCAGTGGATGTAAGAAAAACTCTTTGTTTCCAAATTCTCCCAAAATCAAAAACTACCTCAAATGCAGATCTGCAATCTGTATAAATGTTAGCTGTTTTTCCCTGTGAATATTTGCATGTGGGAGTGATAGCCTCTGGAAGCTGAGCCATCCACAAACAATTCCAGTTCTGCATTATCTAATAGTGTGTCCTTGAGATCTGGCCTGGGGGAACAAATATAAGTTATTATTTCCACACAGTTGTGTGGCTCCCAGTCCTCTCCTATAGGGAGGAGAGTTGCAGGATTTAAAACACTGCAGCATTTAATAGTAATATTGGGCATCTCCCAATGCACAGCATTGTACCTCAACCACCTTGCTGCAGACAAATGCACTGTTTTTTTTATAGACACAGAATGTGGCACCAGAAGTGTTAAATCTTGATATCCAACCAAGTTCGTTGAGGCCAACACTGCTTTTTATGCTGCTACTGCTACTACTGCCCTCAACCCTGCTGCTACTGTGTCAAGTTTTGATTAAAAGTATGCAACAGGCCTCATATTACCACCATGCTCTTGGAAAAGCTCTGAAGTCATATACCCTTCTTTTTCATCCACTGTCTAACAGAATGTTTTCATTACATCTGGCAATCCCAGTGTTGGAGATCATTGCAGATCCAATTTTAACTTCATAAATGCTTTCTTTGCCTCCTCTGTCCAACTAAACCTTTCCCATATATCATGCTGGACAGAGGGCCCTCCTTTTCTGCATAAGTTGCAAACCATTGACTACAATATGACGTCATACCCTGAAAACTACACTCATAACTTATATACTATATTGGCTGTCTGGGTCTGGGGGCTGCTCTAGTACTGTCGGTGGGTGCGTTTAGCACATCTTGTCGGCATAAGCATCGCCTGTGCAAATTTTGGTTTGCCTGGCCCCTCCCTTTGCCGTATTTGCCATCGGTCCTATCTCTTATTTTAACTTGACTGTGTCGGAGTGCTATCTGGGTTGGATGTGGTGTCTCTGGCTGTGGAGACAACTGGTGCACACCACAATTCTGGCAAAAGATTGAAAACCAAAATGTAAACCAAACAATGATTTCTGGTCATCTGCCGGGTCACAACCAGACCAGGTGAGCTTGATTTGGAGGTGCCTGTCGTGGTGCCCCAGTATCCTTTGTGGAGGAAGACACAGCGGCGCACAGAAGCTTAACCACTGGTATGGGATTGCCGGCAGCGGGGGAGGAGGGGCCGGGAGGATTAGAGTTGGGGTTGGTGTCTGTGTAGGGCGGGTCTGTTGGATGTGCTCGCCGGCGGTGGTGGAGCGGCTCCCAGACCTACAGAGTTTCATATATCGGCAATCATTTTATTGACTAGTCTACAATTTCATAAAGCTGAGATTATATTATTATTATCACTACTACTACTGCTATTATTGTTTTTATTGTTTAGATTGTTCCATATCTATCTAAGTATAAATATATATCTTTCTCTTCTCTATCACTCCAACATCAGAGCCACCTCTTCCAATGGCAGAATATCAGGAAGGCTCCTGGCCCTGACGGTGTGTCACCATCCTGCTTGAAAATCTGTGCAGACCAGCTGGCCCCCATCTTCACACAGATCTTTAACAGATCACTGGAGCTGTGTGAAGTTCCAGCCTGCTTCAAATGCTCCACAATCATCCCGGTCCCCAAAAAAGATTTGGCCCACCTGAAGGACATTACAGGCCCCTTGCTGGACCCCCTGCAGTTTGCCTACAGGGCTAACAGGTCAGTAGATGATGCAGTCAACTTGGGACTGCATTACATCCTGCAACACCTCGATGCTCCAGGGACATATGCAAGGATCCTGTTCGTGGACTTCAGCTCGGCATTCAACACCATCATCCCAGACATCCTCAGCACCAAACTCACCCAGCTCACTGTGCCAGCCTCCACCTGTTAGTGGATCACAAACTTCCTGACTGACAGGAGTCAGCAGGTGAGACTGCGGAACATCACATCCAGCACCCGGACTATCAGCACTGGTGCCCCCCCGCTCCCCACTGCTCTTCTCCCTCTACACCAATGACTGCACCTCAGGAGACCCATCTGGCAAACTGAAGCTCGCTGAGGACACAGCGGTCATCGGCCTCATCTGGGACGGTGATGAGTCAGCCTTCAGACGGAAGTTTGACCAGCTCTCTGGTGTGGTCAGAACAACCTGGTGCTTAACATGCTCAAAACTGTGGAGATGACCGTGGACTTCAGGAGGAGCCCCCCCCACTCTGCCCCCCATCACCATACTCAACAGCCCTGTGTCTGCTGTGGAATCCTTCAGGATTCTGGGTTCGAATATACCAGGACCTGAAGTGGGAGCCCAACACTGACACCATCATCAAGAAGGCCCAGCAGAGGATGTACTTCCTGCGCCAGCTTAGGACGCTCAACCTACCTAAGGAGCTGCTGATCCACTTTTACACAGCCATCATCCAGTCTGTTCTCTGCACCTCCATCACTGTCTGGTTTGGATCTGCCACCAAAAAGGACAGGAGCAGACTACAACGGATAGTCAGGACTGCAGAAAAGATCATTGGTGCCAACCTGCCCTCCATTCAGGACTTTTTCATTTCCAGGATCACTGCAGATCCATCTCACCCCGGACACAACCTGTTCCAGCTTCTCCCCTCAGGAAGGCGCTACAGAGCAATGTATGTCAAAACCAACAGACAAAGAAACAGTTTCTTCCCACAAACCATCACTCTGATGAACAGCTGATTTCTGACTCACAGTGTCAGGAACAATTTCTGTGCAATAACCCAGTACCTCTGTCTCTAATCAGCCACCTGTTTACTGGTTACTACTTAATTTTATTAATCATTCTCTATTTCAGAGCTGTTCATAATGTTCATACGGTTCATATTGTTATATTGTCATATTGTATATACTGTATACCAATCCACCTACCTCAAGTCACAACTCTTGCACAAAATACCTATACTATTTATTCCAGCATCCTTTGCACTATGCTTCATCGCACTGTGTACATGTATGCATAATATATGCTAATAATAACTTTACTCCTGCATCCTTTGCACTATGATCACTGCACTATTTGTCAATATGTCTATATTGTTTGTTCATAGTGTGTATATTTGTGTTGTCTACACTGTAGCCTGTGTCTGATTTATTTTATTATTGTGTATTTCTTTTGTATGAGTAAGCACATCGTGAGCAATGTACAATCCTGAGTCAAATTCCTCGTATGTGTACACATACCTGGCAATAAAGCTGATTCTGATTCTGATACTGTCCAACTAGCATTGTTACTGCAACAGCCCTAGTTATAAATTTACAACTAGCAGAGCATCCCAGCCCTAGTGACTGTAGTACTCAAGTGATTCTCTAGCAGTCTCCCTTGACCTACCCTAGTGACACGTCAGACAAATTAATTCCCTGAATTATTTAGATCACTGCCCTTACCCAAAATGTCTTATAAAACGTTTCCTCTTACCAGAAAGAGAAGTCCTGCTTGAGTCGAGCTTAGTTAACCACCTCGGTTCATTGGGCTGTGCTGTTATCCAATCCCGTTCTCAGCTGTCCAGGAGCAACATCTCAATTTTTCCAGGGAGGTTCGGCTACAGGGGACTCCAACCCCTGCCTGTGTACAGTTATTTTCTTCAGCACTTATTATATTGGTTGAATCAGCCGACTGCCCACCCAGGGACGTCAAAACTGTTGTGGAAATTCTGATATAAATGACACAGAAGCAGAGAAATGTCTTTCTGTAAGTTTAATTTCTTGCAAGAAATTGTTTCAGTCACCATCTGGAATGCCAAAGCTTCTTCTTGGTCATTGCACCCAGAGCCATTACATTACATTGGTTATTTATCAGTATCTGGTGAATGCAGCTCCCCCCACCTTCTCAAACCTGCTCCTGCTTTCATCTCTGAGAGTTTCAGCTGTTAATTGTCTCTAGTTGTTAACCTTGCCCTGTTACCTTAACACCCACACTACAGTTGGAACAGCATCTTCTTCAACACACACAGAACATTAGTTCAAATAGAGGACAGCATAGTTCAACAGAGGACAGCATTAAAAGCAAAACGAGTAAGAAGAAGTATAAACTTTACAATCATAAGACATATTTGGAATGAGTATAAATTCCGATAACATATTCCACTTCAATATTTTAAACACTTTATTAAAGTGATTATGATGTCATGTCACCAATGTCTTTGTGTTATCACAGGTTTTACACACCTAAATGACAGAAATAGAGATGGAGAAATTGTACTGTTTTTAATCAGTGGAGCCGCTCTTGTAATGGCGATCAACCCAACACCGCTTATTATTAACCCCAAAGTCATAAAACAGCACACCACCTCCCCCCTAAATTATCAGTCCATAGCAGTGGTTCCCAACCCTGTTTTTGGAGGCCCCCCAACACTACATATTTTGGTTATCTCCCTAATCCAACACACCTGATTCAACTCATCAGCTCATTAGTGGAAACTCCAAGACCTGAATTAAGTGTGTCAGAAAAGGAGATATACAAAATGTGCAGTGTTGGGGGGGCCTTTGCGAACAAGGTTGGGAACCACTGGTCCATAAGAAATGAAAGAGTTGCAAGAAAACCATAACAAAAAGAAAAAAGAATGATCATAATATGCCCCCAAAACTCGTGTGTGACCATTCAGGGTGTCACAAACTATTGCGATACTTTATTGTTCTCAAATCCTATACTCCCAATGGTTCCCAATCCTGTTCCTGGAGGCCCCCCAACACTACACTTTTTAGATTTATCCCTAATCAAACACACCTGATTCAACTCATCAGCTCATAAGTGGAGACTCCAAGACCTGAATTGGTTGTGTCAGAAATGGGAGATATACAAAATGTGCAATGTTTGCGGACCTCCACGAACAGGTTTGGGAACTACAACTAAATAGATAAATCTTTCAATCAGTAGGTATTATACTATGCACAGTGGAGCAGCCATGAGCAGAGGTGACAGTGACAGGTGAGAGCAATAGAAAGCGGGCAGAGAGGGCATCAGAAAGAGGGCAGAGAGAGGAGCAGATCATGGCAGCTCTGATGGATGAAGCTTGTTAGTAGGACCAACTGTTCACTAATTGACATTGACAGCTGGAAAAGACCTCCATTGTCACTTTTAAGATGTGGCTTAAATCCCCCATCAACCCTTGAAAACACATGACGATAACCCAAGGCGAAATAGCTGTCAGCAGCGATGACAGTTGCAAATGGTGACATGTATTCATCAGACTGACGGAGCCACAATCCAGACGTTGATGTTTAAAGCCAGTATGGCAAAAACGGTGGAAAGCACTTAGAACAAAAAAGGTTGTGCAAGGTCCTCATAGATTTGAGCAATAAGTGCTTTGCATATAGAACAAGCTTGAGGAGAAATTAAAACTCGGCAATCTTCACCTGAGTGTGCATGCATGAGTTCTCCACACCTCAGGATATGACATCCATTAGTGCAGTGACCAATGCCATTCACACTGGAAAATCGACACCCATTAGCAATGCTATTTTTTATGCTTAATGTGTCACACTTGCACAGCCAAATATCATTCAGTTAGTTAACTATGTTGTCAATGCAACATTTTGATGTCAATACTGATGTTGATGAAGTTGCTTTTACAGACAGAGCATTAAAAAAAAAAAAAAATATTAAAGGAATAGTTCATCCAATAATAAACTTTCCGTCAACATATGCTAACCCTAAAGTAGTTACAAATCTGTAATAACTTTTCTTTTATTATGGAACACAAGACGAACATTTTTGAATGGCGACTGAGGATGTCAGTACCTAACAATCAGTCTATCGTCTTCTTTTGTGCTCTGCAGAAGAAGGAAAGTCATACAGATTTTGCGAGCAAGTAAATAATGATAGATTTTTCTTTCTGGGTGAACTATTCCTTTAAGATAAAGACAATCCAGCATTATTAAATATTTTTTATTGTAAATACAAGCACGTCAAATAAATCTTGCATTGATTTCCATCAGATAATTTTGTCATTGTTTAATTGTCACCAATGTTTGCATGAATGCCAAAGATTGTCGATCCCTGCTGAGAGAGGATTATGCATTTTATTTATATGAAGTCCCTTGCACCAGCATGGCAATTTACCTTTTGATGTAATCCTTCCTTATATTCATGCAGCATGTTTATGAGTTGTTATGAGCTGAATGGGAAGCTAAACACTATTAAAGTGTAATGACACTGCGCTAGTCAACGTACGAGTGCAGCATGTGCAAATCATTCATCACGTGCCACTGATACAGCGGAGCAGATAAAATCAGGGAGCACTTCACTTTCAGTGAATCGTTAAAGTAAAAATTTCTTCTTTGCATTGGTCACGTTGTGTGCTTTAGTAGATGAAAGCCTACATTTTCTTGTTGTATTTGTTGCTTATTGCTTTCAGAACAACACAATGTAAATAAGAATATATATAATAAAAGTTTGTGATTTACAATTTAGCATACATGCTCCTTCAACCACAATGACGTTGACTCGCAAAACGACATTATTTTGAACATTTTATATGGGCTGAAATATGTGCCACCAGAAACGGAATTTGAACCATTTATATTTGAATTTGAATGTCTAAACTTGAATAATTGCATTGAAAAACTGAATTTGAATCACATAATTTGAAATTGTATTGTTTAATTAAAATTGAATTTATTCAAAAACTGAATCTGAATTGTATCATTTGAAATTGAATTTATTCGTTTGGAACTGAAGTCCAATAAAATTTGATCCTCACTGAAAATTAAACTCTCTATATATCTTCACATTCACTTCTCACAATTCAGATTCAGTTCTCAAATTCAATTTCAAGTTACTGAGACAGACATCCGGGTAGTTGGAGGATGAAGGAAGAGCAATCGAGCGCAGATCGATAGATAGCGTTCATTGGCGCACAGGACTCCTCTTGGGTCAATCAGCACCAATGTTTTGGAGCACAGTACGTTACCCGCCATGAAACTATGGAATTACGATTGTGTCAATAATAATGAATGTAACTTTATAAAACTGAACGTAACTTTTTCAGAAACTATCAAAAATATTCCATTACAAAAGAAGAAAAACACAATTAAAATGAAAAAAATGAACTCAGTCGCATCGAATTTAACAGGCTCTTCAAATATGCTTCATTTTTTGTTAATGTTTTTCAAAGATTCGCTTTTGCAAATCGTGGATTCTGAATACATTGCCACAGATTTCAGCTCACGCTTCGCAGTTTTTCGTTTGCTGTTTTGAGACAAACCTCTCGTGGGGGTGGGCTTAACAGTGATCTACTCTGATTGGATAGTGAGCTTTTGATGGACAGGTGCTCTCTGACCCGGATGTACAGACGTCACTCAGTGGCGCGCATATTGGAAAGCTCTCGCGGTGATTTGTAGTTATGCAATACGTTGTGCTTTGTTGTATTACTTACTAACAATATGTAAATAATATCTGACCTATAATTATATAATTTAATATTATATGAGACCTTCGATCGTCTAATAATCGTCTTCGATCAGTCTGTAAAGATGAGCTCTCAGGAGAGACACGGAGCGGCATCATCTTCCTCCTCCTCTTGTCCTTCAAGGCAGCTTGAAGTAAGTTCGTGTTACTGAAGTAACCAATAACATCGATAAAAGTTTTATTCATGTAACGTTACAGTGTGCAACAGTTCTGGCTTTATTTTGCAAATTTATTGTTGTATTGTAAATGCATGCTAAATAAAATGTTGCTGTTTTGTCATTGTCATGACTGCAAAACTGAAACCTGGCCATATCTTGGTCCACTGTTTGACTCTGCCCCGACTGCTGAACGGACTGCTGCTGACCCTGCCTTGTGCTGGTATTCCCGAGCGACTGGTTAAGAATTTCAAGGTTGTTAAGTACAGCTGAAAATGCAGCATCTGCACCAAGATTTCTGCCTTGCTGTAGAATAAAGACCAGTTTGATATCTGCACTGTCTACATTGACACGTCCTTGAATATAATAACTGTGCAAAAGAGCAAACAATCAAACTACATAACATCATGACATGACATCAGTGCATTGCAAACTTGTGAATGACAATAAAAAAAGTATTAAAAAATATATACAAATATGATATTTTATATGTGTTTATCAAAACATTGTGAATAAATATAATAAAATATATGCAATATTCCACCACTGTGTTGAAATTGAGTGTTTTCTGTAAAATTAGACAATTTCTATCCATTTACTCTAATGTATGTGGGCAGGACCTCTTTTAAATTCAGATATGCCTAATTCTCTAAAAAATTCAAAATATCCTGCAGAGCTGAAGTGGTTAAACAATAAATTAGCAAAATAAAGCCAGAACTGTTGCACACTGTAACGTTACATGAATACAACTTTTATCGATGTTATTGGTTACTTCAGTAACACGAACTTACTTCAAGCTGCCTTGAAGGACAACAGGAGGAGGAGTGGAGCATTTGTTTAATAAGCAAGGTCTTTTATTCAGATATTCAGAATTTCTTTCTGAATACCAAATACCAGTAACCCCAAAATAATTTGCTACAGTAATGGGTGCTATTCCCTCTGGTTTATGTATGCTTTTTAAAAACCGTAATTACTTCACCCCAGTATCTACTGCATCCTTTCCTAAACCTTGTGATACTTCTGTTGGTCAAATCCGTTTTTCAGAGTCGAAAGCTAAAAACTATAAGATCTTTATTTCTTAAGGATTTGATTTCTGTTCCACCTGTTATTTCCTTTTGGAATAATTTGTTTGGTAACTTTAATTGGAGGGCGGCACGGTGGTGCAGCAGCGTTAGCACTGTCGCCTCACAGCAAGAAGGTCGTGGGTTCAAACCCTGGTTGCCCCGGCCTTTCTGTGTGGAGTTTGCATGTTCTCCCCGTGTCTGCGTGGGTTCTCTCCGGGTACTCCGGCTTCCTCCCACCATCCAAAAGACATGCAGGCTAGGTTAATTGGTGTCTCCAAAAAAATTTCCCTAGGTGTGGATGTGGGTGTGAGTGTGAGTGTGAGTGTATGTCTGTCTATGTGTGGCCCTGCGATGGACTGGTGACCTGTCCAGGGTGTCCCCTGCCTTTTGCCCAATGTTAGCTGGGATAGGCTCCAGCCCCCCGCGACCCTGTACACAGGATAAGCAGTTGACGATGGATGGATGGATGAACTTTAATTGGAAAAAAATCTGGTCTTTACAGCAGAAATTCATTCTCACAAATAAAGTGAAAGAAATTTCCTTTAAGTTGATACACAGGTTTTATACAAAGATTTAAATCTGACATTGAGCTATCATGCTCTTTTTGTGTGAATTCTGATGAAACAGTGGTTCATGTATTTTGGTCGTGTCATTACACTCAGAAGCTCTGGAATGATATTGATGTTTTTATCAAGTGTAAGATTTTGCCAGGCTTCTCAATACATATGAGAAACATTATATTTGGGTATATTGATTCAGACCCCACAAACGAAAATGTCTGTTTTGTTATTAATTAATTCTTTTCTTAAGCAAATTCTATATTCACAAATGCAAATTTTTAAACTGTAAACCTATCTTCTCTGTCTTCTTAAAAGAAATAGAAAATTATCTAAATTTGATTTCAGTATCTACTAATAAGAAAGCCACAAGGACTGTTAGAATCTGCACTGCATTTGATCTCTTCATGTGAACATTTTTGTGTGATGTAATGCCCTACCTCTTCTTTTATTGTTATATACATTATTATTATTATCTTTTTTTTTAAATTATTATTATTTTTTTCTATTTATTTTTGTCTTCTTTATTGTTTTGGTTGATATTATGTGATTTCTCTTTTGTATGTTCCTGTTCTTTGCATTAAAAAAAATAATAAATATTTTTTTTTTTAAATAAATAAAAAACAAGAGGAGGAGGAAGATGATGCCGCTCCGTGTCTCTCCTGAGAGCTCATCTTTACAGACTGATCGAAGACGATTATTAGATGATCGAAGGTCTCATATAATATTAAATTATATAATTATAGGTCAAATATTATTTACATTGTTAGTAAGTAATACAACAAAGCACGACGTATTGCATAACTACAAATCACCGCGAGAGCTTTCCAATATGCGCGCCACTGAGTGACGTCTGTACATCCGGGTCAGAGAGCACCTGTCCATCAAAAGCTCACTATCCAATCAGAGTAGATCACTGTTAAGCCCACCCCCACGAGAGGTTTGTCTCAAAACAGCAAATGAAAAACTGCGAAGCGTAAGCTAAATCTGTGGCAATGTATTCAGAATCAACGATTTGCTAAAACGAATCTTAGAAAAACATTAACAAAAAATGAAGCAGATTTGAAGAGCCTGTTAAATTCGTAGCGACTGAGTTCATTTTTTTCATTTTAATTGTGTTTTTCTTCTTTTGTAATGGAATATTTTTGATAGTTTCTGAAAAAGTTACGTTCAGTTTTATAAAGTTACATTCATTATTATTGACACAATCGTAATTCCATAGTTTCATGGCGGGTAACGTACTGTGCTCCAAAACATTGGTGCTGATTGGCCCAAGAGGAGTCCTGTGCGCCAATGAACGCTATCTATCGATCTGCGCTCGATTGCTCTTCCTTCATCCTCCAACTACCCGGATGTCTGTCTCAGTAACTTGAAATTGAATTTGAGAACTGAATCTGAATTGTGAGCAGTGAATGTGAAGATATATAGAGAGTTTAATTTTCAGTGAGGATCAAATTTTATTGGACTTCAGTTCCAAACGAATAAATTCAATTTCAAATGATACAATTCAGATTCAGTTTTTGAATAAATTCAATTTTAATTAAACAATACAATTTCAAATTATGTGATTCAAATTCAGTTTTTCAATGCAATTATTCAAGTTTAGCCATTCAAATTCAAATATAAATGGTTCAAATTCAGTTTCTGGTGGCACATATTTCAGCCCATAATTTTATGACATAAAATAATCTAAGATGTCACCTGATTTCTAGGTCAGTATTCAAATATGTCAGGTTTTCTTGCTTCTTTTGAAGCACACAAGATGCTCTTTTGAACATCCACAAATCATGCTGGATAACATGGATCATCAGGTGTTTCACAAAATTTTCACTCAAACCTTAATGCTGATAATATCATTAAAAAGGAAAAATATACTGTCTTAAATTAGAAAATTAAAAAAAAATAAGTTTCAACAGTGTACACTAACTTTTGAAACACGACACAATTTTGCTTCATGTGGTAACATCTAAATCAAACATCTTAATTTAGTTTTGATTCAAGTAGTATCAAATAGTATTCATGTTAATTAATTAATGTGGCACATCGGCACACTGAGTAACAAGGAACATGAAAAATGGCACTTCAAGTCAAAATGGTTGCTGACCCATGTTGTACAGTTTATCTTGCTAACATTTATAATCACTATCTTCAGACAGGTTTCCTACAAACAGTAGTCCAACTCAGACCTCACACCATTGATTAAGCCACTGTGTTTGTGTTGGGGTGCTCAAAAAAACAAAACACCTGATACCGTGTTTACAGTTGTTGGAGGAATAAGCTTACAACTGGCTTACCTTGTTGCTTCTTTGTATATTAAGCTTGATTAGTAGAATGCATTTAAACACAAATTACATCACCTTTAATTTCCTCCTGTGGTACATTCACCTGTCAACAGATATACCAAAGAACACTTTAATGAAGGAAGTAATCTTACATTATTGTATGGAGAAATTGGCACTTAGTTCTTTTTTTTCACCCAAATTCAGACCTGATGTGCAGATCTGGACAGGCATCACCATATAGTAACAGTTCATGCAACTGTATTGATCTATGGTAAGTGAAATACTAAATTTTGATACAAATACTATGTTTTGGTCTAAGTATTTTAAGGTTTGGGTAAGGGTTCGGAATATATGAATGTACTGTAATCACTACTCAAATGTTGCCAATAATCAGACACTGTGACTGCAGACTGATCACACTGCAAATTTGGTGACAGTAGGTTCCAAGTTTTGCTGCTATAATCGTTCTGTGCTAACTAAAATTGGAATACTACTTCCCATTGGCCATAGCTGGAAGTGTTGTTGAAAATACTAACCTGTGTAAGGTCCAGTTTCCAAGTGAACTGTCAACATAGTAAGCCAAAAATAAGTTGTGTTTTTAGTTGTAAATGATGTTATTGTAAACCAGTCTAAATCTTCAAACTCATAAAAACATAAATAGTGAATGCAAATGCATAAAATTAAAAAGAGAAATACTAATATGACATTCTGGGTTACTAAACAAAGCAATTGATAAGTCTTAAATATAGTTGTAGCATAAATTAGAAAAAGGAGCTGTTGGGCCTCATATATTCAGATATGTGACAAAAGCAGGCCTACGTACAGTCATAAAGCCTGACTGAGGCCAACACACAGTCATAAAGCCTTATCACGCCAAAATCAAACAAAGGGACTACACATCCCATGAAGCCTTGCTCATGTGTGAAATTCTGAAGGATTGAACTCTCAGCTCATTGATTTTAATAATGAATAATTATCAAAGATAATTATTAAAATCAATAGAACATTGATTAGAATCAATTTTAGATTTTTATTCCTTTAAATCTACAATCTTCAAGGATAACCATCAATTATCAAATTCAATATGATATCGTAGCTGCCCAGCTACGAGCAGAGTCAGATCAGCTAAGTGCAGCTACTGACCTGGCCATCCAGTAAATGCACAATGCAATATCTGACATTGAAGAGGGCCCCCTCTTTAGCAAAACCCATAGAAATATGCCCCTAGGAAACCCAGGGACACATGCTAGGAGCCGAGCTGCCCCTAGTGGTACAGTCTTTGACTTTGTCCTTCTAGACACCTGGGTCAAGCTCTTCTAGAGGCCTGATGGTTGGATATAGGTGCCCCTCCTTATGGTTTCCCCCCTCGCAATATCCAATTACATCGGCAACCCCTGGGGTGAGGGATCGGTGAATATTCTTGCTTTAGTGATTTTACACTGAAAATGTATTTATTTAAAAAAATGAAAAACTTAAATCAAATACATTTCTAAATTCAAATTGTACACCAAACGAAATGAAAAAGCAAAAAAATAAATAATAAAGTGATAAAATAATAAATATATGTAACCACCTTTCCATTTACTGTCATGCAAGTATCCATCAATGCATGCAGGCGGTAAATTACTTACACAAATGAAGACAAAAAAAACAATTATATATGTAAAAATTATAATTATAATGGTAATAATTATCACTGAAATATAAATCATGGTGCGAGGTGAACGTGTTTTTGTATTATTTTAAGGTCATTTGCAGCACTCATAGACGATAATGTTCATCAATTCAGCAGACAGAAAAAGACAGAGTGAGTACCTTTTACATGCGCGTGTTTCACGAGATTGCACGCCTCCGGACAAACATACATCCGCATAGACTTCTGTCATCTGTTCTTAATAATAGAATAAATTGTGTTTCTTCAAGTGCGTGCCTGTGTCTACGGGCAAATTATTTGTAATATTAATTTGATAATAATAATAATTTTATAGATTAATTGGAAAACTAGCTAAATATCGTCTTAACATCATCAAAGGCATCAGCTTTTGGCGATCACTCTGAGCTCATTGTCTGTCAGCACAACCCTAATGTGCATTTCTCTCTATAAATTAACAAAATGTTCAGACAGTCTCCTTGCTGGTTTTTTCTACACATTCAGAATCAATTCCGCTTTTGACGGTGTTGCTGATCATTAGGGATAGATCTTATAACATTCTTTCTCAGCCCTGGAACTTAAACCATTTTCTGATGACCTCCCTATTATATATATATATATATATATATATATATATATATATATATATATATATATATATATATATATAAAGTAATTCAAATAATGTCATAAATGTGTGACCAGTCAACTAATTGCTTAAATTAATGCCTACTAGTCGACTAGGAAAATCTTTGGTCGGGGGCAGCCCTAGTAGTAAAGCAACTTGACCTGCTCCGCACTACTCGACACAGGTTCCAAAATAAGTCTGATGGGTTCCAATGCCTTCGCAGAGGTGGCTAGAGCAACACTCTCCCTCAACAAACTGTTACAGATCGAGACCTGCAATGTAAGCATCACAAGCTACATGCAAGATAGGTCATTTATAACAAAACAGTCATGGATTGACATTAGATTTCAAGTAATAATGCTGGTACACCCCATTTACATATGTCCCATTAATACGGAAACACTGTTACTGCCGTCAAGGGCACATGTGGGCTCAGGTTGACACACCGAGGCCACTTGGTCCAGAAAAAAGTTCACCAGCTTAAGATAGACAAGTTGCCATCATCTAGGAGTCCAGAGGACCCTTACCAAGGATCGTGCCTCCTCATCCGTCTACGCCACCTTTGAGCCACCGCTGACCTTCTGGTCAGACAAGGCACTCAGTCGGACACAGTCAACCAAGTTTTGTGGTCCCAAGCCCAGGCCGAGTGGCTTTCACTGACCATTGAGGTAGAACACATGAGATCCAGCCAGACCATTCCCCAGGCATGCCAGATTTCTAGCGAGGTATATATGACTATCCCTGCATGAGCAGCAGGTGTTCCCATGCACCTGGTGCTCCCTATAGGACAGAAGATACCTGGCCCACAGGCGTTCTTCCAACCCTTGCCCCACTTCTGGGAACTCAATCTGACCGTCTGCAGCATGCCCCTTCTCAAGTTGAGCCAATGCTCAACACACTTATTGGTTCAGAATCTGATGCACGCCCTGATTCAGGTGATGGCGTGGCGACCGCTAGGTATGTTGGTCAATTAATAATTTCGTGATTTTGAACTGAAACTGCCAGTGATAGGAGAATTACCTCCATCACTAGCCAGGGACGACAACCTGGATGGTGTCCTGTCCACTTTACTGACAAAAATGATCACAGTGGCCCATCACGAAGCAAGGCAAACCAATCTGCAGTGCTACCCATGGCACCAGAGGTAACATGGTCATATACTCTCTTGTGACTCAACTCAGAGACACAACCCCTGGTGATGACAGAAACTGTTCTTCACCAGAGGAACCTTACGTTGGCTTTGAGGCTTACTCCATTCTTATGTGAATGATCCTGTCTCGCCTTTTTGTCCCAATATACTCTGTTCTTCACTTCACAGCCCTCTGCTTTCCCGACTGAGAAAATGAAGGTGGCTTGCATCATCCTGTGCCTCACCAGAGAGGCTGCTGATTGGAGAATCAACATGTGGGACAACGAATTCCCTTGTTGTGCCTCAATTCTGTATTTCTGCGCAGAACTGTGTCGAGTGTTCGACCCTGTCACGCTCCAATGTGGTGAACCAATCACTGCCCGGGGGAGAAGGAGGAGCCAGATGCCTGCTCCTCTGTCACTGCCAGCTTCCACAGCCATGGAAGCCTTTCCCTGCCACAGTCAATGTCCACAGCCAAGAGGGCCGTTTCCCTTCTGCAGCCAGTGCCCACGATTGCCATGGCCAACGAGCCATCGTCCACGGCCTACAAGTCATCGTCCATGCCTGCCATGGCCAAAGGACCAGTGCCCACACCTGCCATGGCCAACGAGCCAGTGCCCACACCTGCCACCGCCAAAAAGCCAGTGTCCACGCCTACCACAGCCAACGAGCCGGAACCCACACCTGACACAGCTAACGAGCCAGCACCCACGCCTGCCATGGTCAATGAGCCAGCACCCACACATGCCATGTCAAAAAGCCTGTTCTTTAAGCCTTGTCTGTCCCAGAGACTGTTCCCCTGCCACTGCCAGTGACCACAAAGGTTGTTTCCCTTCTTTATCTGGGTTTACACCCATAAAGGCTTTTCCCCTGCCACTGCCCACAAATGTCATTCCCCTATCTCCACCTGTGTTCACAGCCATGAGGGCAATTCCCAAGCCATTGCCAGTGACCACAACCATTGAGGTCGTTCCCCTGTCCCTGCCTGTGTTCACAGCCACAAAGGCTGTTCCCCTGACAGTGCCCACATCCATGTAGATCTTGTAAGTGAAGGCGAGCTAGCATTTTTAATGCATTCCTAATGGCGGTTTGGAGCTCCCACCCCTTTTTGGAGCATTACCTGCAGCTATATCATTCTCAATTTTCCCACAGCTTCAGTCTGTGTGTGATTCTGTAGAGTTGCTGAAAATCATAACTCAGATGGACTCCAGCTCAATACCTAGACACTCCAAAGGTATTTCCTTAGGGAAATCATCAACATAGATAATCAATACTTAAAACATTAAGATGTCTCCGTTTGAAACTTTAGGCCTCAGAGTGATGAGGACACAAACTTTTGTTATATTTCCAGAGACAGTTCTATTACAGAAGAGTGAGATAAGGTTAAACCCAAGTTATAACTTATTTTAATGTGGGGTTTCAGTTCTTGCTGAAATGTCGATATTACTTCTGATGTTGGAAAATGTAAAATGTGACTCTGCAAGCAAAATGGAACCTAATGAATACAGTTTCAACCATGTGTAGCAATTGTTACCATGCTATCCCTTGCCCAACCATTAATGAGCCAAGATAGATTTGGCTTCAGTTGAAGCAACTTGCAGTTCATGTGGCTGGTGTGAAAGCTTTTGTGAATGGTGTAAACTGAGTTAAGCTAAACATTAAAGACATTAATTTCAAGTGTTGGAAGTGTTAGATTGTTAGATGAAACTGTGAAAAATCTTCCACCCTGTGATTTGGCTTGACAACTGCAGTTTCCTTTCATGCGTCGACATATTGTATTTCCTATTGAAACCGGACAATATCGAAGGGCTGGTCCCTTTTTTAAATAGCCTATAGTTTACATCACATCCATGAACATTAGGGGGAGGGTGTTGTAGAGAGCATTTGATTGGACAAAATAAATGAATGCAGTGTGAGTCATACATATTTTTGGTCCATATTTCAGCATTGCATTTCTGCTGAAAGTGAATTTTGTTTTTGAAAGTGAATTTTGTTTTGTTTTTTTTACTTTTAGGATTACACTAGTTTATAGATTACCTCAAAGCAATCACGCATGGACTAAAAGCCACAAAAATTGAGCTATTTAAGTGCTATTAAACAAATGTTAATAGCACTTCAAGAGACAAAAATGCATTTCATCCAACATAGAGCCTTACTGGAAGCAACAATACATCTCAAAGAGTCCTATAGTAATGCACACAGAGACAACAGTGACAGCTCTCCAAGGATATGAGCTGTCAAGTACAGAAATACTTTTAGCTCTAAAGGAGACAAATGCTGGCCACTGCACAATGGGGGAGTGTCATTGAGTCTTGCACTTCAGCCTGTTCCCTTGACAACACAGTGGTCAAATAGCAGTGCCGCACCAGCTTTCACTTTGTTTTATAGACGCTTGCTCTGTCCCTAATGGTTTCACATCACCTGAACAGAAACTGAATGTTGTGACCACAGATGTAGAAAAAGGAACGCTTAAATGAGCAGAGAGAAGTCAAGACAGATATTTTAAAAAGAACTGACTTTGTGCAGTTACAGCTAAAATTAAAATCTTTGTCAAAGGTTGAATCTTAGCAAATAGTTAAAATCGTAATGTTCGTTGCACATTCATGGGTGCATGTTTTATCAATTCAACCCCTTATCCCTAACACCCAACCCTAAGTTGAATTAGGCCCTTTCCAACTGCAGGAACTAAAGCCCATTTTAGGTAATTTTACTTGGAACTACTACTTTTCATTGCTGTCGCACATGAGGAACTAAAGTTCCCCTTAGCCATTTATATATAAATATCTGAGGGGGGATGGTGCTTGGCTGATTGGGATTAATTTCATACATAAACTTTCAGAAGCACATTTTCCGTGTGATCATGTTGGTTGAAAACATAGGCCAAGTGATGTAAAGCAGCATTTAACTAAATAATTAGTTTCAAAACAGTAGACATTAGTGAAAGGAAGATTGGATCATTTTACTAACTTGGATCTTTGAGTCTCGTTCAGCAAAATGAACAAATCTTTATTCAAGTAATGTCATTCATTTCGTTAATTTGAGCAGAATTAAATAAAAATGTTTCATTTTCAATAGCCAAATCTCCCCTAACATGTCTACTTACGCAAACTTTGATTATTGTCAAACTTGATTATTGTTAAGGACAAATTATGAGAAACAGAAATGATTAGTTCAGCTCTGGAATCTTCTTGTCTGAGTCATTTGTTCATTTGTCACGTGAGTCGTTCGTTCTTTGGTCTTAATGATCAAAATCAACAAACGACTCAGACTAGATGACTCGAGAGGTGAACTAATCATTTCTGTTTCCTGTGTGAGAAATGCATAGCGTATACTGCTGTCATGAGACAAAAGAACAAACGATTTGGACCAGTTGACTCGAGAGGTGAACTAATCATTTCTGTTTCCTGTGTGAGAAATGCATAGCGTATACTGCTGTCATGAGACAAAAGAACAAACGATTTGGACCAGTTGACTCGAGAGGTGAACTAATCATTTCTGTTTCCTGTGTGAGAAATGCATAGCGTATATGGCTGTCACGTGACAAAAGAACAAACGACTCGGATCAAAAGAGTTGAAAGGTGAACTAATCATTTCTGTTTCCTGTACAGTGCCTAGGCAGTTTTCACGTAATAAATGGATGGAGGTTGCACAATGCACACAAAATGAACGAATCGCTCTGAGACTACTCGTTCTTCTGAGTCACATAAATGACTCGTTCAAAAGGATCCCTATTGGACACAGGGTTAATACTTACAGAGTGAATCAGCAAATCATTTATTTGAACTCAACAGACCAATTTATTACATTGATTATTACTGCACATCACAGCATATGAGAGAGAAAAGGACCATTTAGAAAATGTTGCTCTGCCATGTGTGCAATACAATATGTAAAAAAAACAGCAATGTAAGTAGCTTATAACTGGGCTATTCTCTTTTAAAAGCAGGTGAGCTATACTGACAAATGTAGTTAGTAGTTTCACTACTTTTAGAGAACACATATTATATGATATATGCCAGTAATGTGCTGACAGATTTTTCTTGTAATCAAGTTCAGAGTCTCCAATAACTAGATTTAGTGTTTGCTTTAAGGAGAAACCTCATCCAAGAACATAAACTGTAGATTCTGCATGTTATTTGTAATAATCATTCCACAAAGATTGTTCTATTTTGCTTCTCAAAATAGGCATTTCTTGCTCTAGTAATTCACTTCTTTCATCACTCTCTAGATTGGCTTCTCTCTCAGTTGAGCTCATTTTGTTCCCACACGGGCCAAGCATACCTTGGCACTGACAGCTCCCATCTGTTCCAAACCTGTGTCTCTCCATCATCATCCAGGTGCAAAGCAACCAAAACACCTGCTTATCTTTGGGAGCTTCATCAGTGTTTAATACATCTCTCTCTGATGTAATTTAAAATATGTAACACTGTATATACACTCACAGAAATTAGTCATGGCAAAATTTATTATTAAGTATTTGCATCTATTTGATTTAATTTAAATAATACTGTTTTAAAATGTATTTATTAAAATTCCTTAGAATCAGCATAAAACTATGAATTCTTAAATCTATTAAATATAATCAGTTGACATTTATGAACTTGGTTTAAATATGGCTAGCTGTGAAACAAGCAAGGTTTTATTAGTTCAATTGTGTGAAATTGGTTTACATACACATTTTGCGAAGTGAAATCGTTTCGAGGTGGCAATGACTGTCCCGGTCTTTTCACCATTTCACCCCAGTGCTCCTTCTTCATGAAGGTAAGTTACATCTATATACCTATTTGACCTGCCAGTTATCAGTGTGTGTACATATGTTTTATCAGTGCAGTTGATATTGTATCACACTAATATACTGACAATCAAATCCAATAAGTTACCCAAAGGATGGCTAAATGGCAGCTTGTGCCAGTTAAATATGAACATGTATATTGCGAACAGCGAAAAGATTACGAATGAATACTATTCATATAAATTCAAACATTGTCGCTGTCGCATGAAAACCTTGTATCTCCAAAAAGGCGATTTTACAGGAAGAGGAAAAAACTTCCAGATATTACCATGAATTAATGAAACCAATGTCCCCATAAAATAGCTAATTTGTAACTGGAGTTACTCCTGTAACGTATTGTAGCTGGCAATAATGCAGGTGCAGACTCAGGTGCAGTTTAATAATCTGTCACGATTCCCTGTTGTCTGCCCTGTGTTTCTCCCTTGCCATCTGTCCCGGACTACACTTCCCATAATTCCCTGCCCTCATCACTGACAGTTTCATTGTTTTCACCTGTGTTTAATTTAATCATTATCCTTGTGTATTTAAGCCCTGTTGTTTGTTCATTCGTGGTCAGTTGTTAAATGTATGTGTTTTGACCCTGTTCATGTTTTTGCTGATCCTGTGTTTTTTCCCCATCGTATGTCACGATTCCCTGTTGTCTGCCCTGTGTTTCTCACTTGCCATCTGTCCCGGACTACACTTCCCATAATTCCCTGCCCTCATCACTGCCAGTTTCATTGTTCTCACCTGTGTTTAATTTAATCATTATCCTTGTGTATTTAAGCCCTGTTGTTTGTTCATTCGTGGTCAGTTGTTCCGTAACGAGGCAGACGAGGAGTGAGATCTAGATGCAGCTTTAATGGAAAAATCAAAAGGTGAACAGGGTAACTCGGTGAATAACAAAAGATACACGGAACAAATAAAACATCCACGATGGGAAAACCAAAATATAAACAAGAGAACACATCCACGAAGGGCACAGGCAGGAACACATTCAAGAACATACATTACATTTAACAACTGATCACGAAGGGCACAAGTGGAAAACAGGCAGTCCAAGGAGGCACAGGGGGTAAGGGGATGAGGGGGATAGGGAAAAGACTGGGAGGCAGGGCCAAGATGGAGCCGGGGACCAGGGAGACCAGAGAAGGTCAGGCAGACGGTCTGGAGACCAAGGGGATGACCTCAAATTGGGGACTGGATCTGGAGGTCGGGGAGGCGGCCACAGGACGGGGACTGGGTCAGGAGGCCTGGGAGGCGGCCAGAGGACAGGGACTGGGTCAGGAGGCCTGGGAAGTGGCCACAGGACAGGGACTGGGTCAGGAGTCCTGGAAGGCGGCCACAGGACGGGGACTGGGTCAGGGAGCTGTGGAAGGCTCTGGAGGCGGAGCCCTGGAAGGCTCGGGAGACGGAGCCCTGGAAAGCTTGGGAGGCGGAGCCCTGGAAGGCTCGGGAGGCTGAGCCGTGGAAGGCTCGAGAGGCGAAGCCATGGAAGACTTGAGGATGACCTCAGTGGTCGCGAACACTAGCAGAGACTGGGAAGAAGGTGCCCTCTTCCTTCTCTTTCTACTTCGGCTGGCTCTGGGACGGTCGAGGCTACAGGCGCTGGCTCTGGGACGGTCGAGGCTATGGGCACTGGCTCTGGGACGGTCGAGGCTACAGGCGCTGGCTCTGGGACGGTCGAGGCTACAGGCGCTGGCTCTGGGACGGTCGAGGCTACAGGCGCTGGCTCTGGGACGGTCGGGGCTACAGGTGCTGGCTCGCTGACCGTGGCATGCGTGAGCTCTGGTTCGCTGAACGTGGAAGGTGGAGCCATGGAAGTTTCGGAGGTCGGAGCCGTGGAAGGCGGAGACTGGAGAGCAGAAGCCTTTCCTCTTCTCCTCCTCCTCCGGGCGGACGAGGCTGAGAACGCTGACTCTGGGACAGACGAAGCTGGCAACGCTGGCTCCGGGATGGATGAGGGTGGCAACACTGGCCCCGGGACAGACGAGGCTGGCAACACTGGCTCTGGGATGGATGGACTTCCAGCTCGTTGGCCGTGACAGGAGTGGGCGTTGGCTCGTTGGCCATGGCAGGCGTGGGCATTGGTTCCTTGGCCGAGGCAGGTGTGGATGTTGGCTCATTGGCCGTGGCAGGCGTGGAATGTTCAGATGATGAACCCGGGATTGAGAGAGATGGTTCCTCTGCAGCTAATTTCTCCAACACGAGCTCTACATACTCCTTCCAGGTGTAAGCACCGGTCTCCGGTAAATCTCCCCATCGGCGTGTTGGTACACCGATCCAATACATGTCCTTCAGGGCTTTGTCATCTAAACCGGTGTGGATGGCTACGTGGAGAAAAAGTGGGAGAACTCTTGAATTGTTAGATCTGCCTGGGTTAGTTCCATGAAGAATACCGCTAGATCCATTTTGTGGTCAGTTGTTCTGTTACTTATTGGAAGGAAGTTCAAGAGCTGGATCTAGATCTCACTCCTTGTCTGCCTCATTACAGAACAACTGACCACAAATGAACAAACAACAGGGCTTAAATACACAAGGATAATGATTAAATTAAACACAGGTGAGAGCAATGAAACGGGCAGTGATGAGGACAGGGAATTATGGCAAGTGAGAAACACAAGGCAGACAACAGGGAATCGTGACATAATCAATGTGAAAACCAAAAACCCTAAATATAAATATGAATAAAACATAACATAAACTTAAAAATGAACTTTGTAGGCAAGGCATATACTAGACATAAAGTGCTACACAAACTAACATCAATACTAGACAAAGAACAATGGTAAACATAAGGGCTTAAATACATGACATGGGGAAACATATGTAAACCAATGATCAAACAGAACACTAATCAAGATAACAAGATTAATAAGCTTAAACCAATGACAGACTAGAACTGATAAGACCATAAACCAATGAAAACAAGACACATGAGCATGGAGGGAAACATGAAATCACATGACAAGGGAAACTATTAAGGAATTATAATTCCAAAATAAAAGACTTGAAAACAATACATGATCAAAAACACATCTAGACATGACAACTCCACTGCACTCTTAAACTAAGCTCGACTAACTAATTCGCACATGGTCGGTGCTAAACAAGGCTATTTCTCATTAGCCAATGGGTGTCTAAATGCCAGCTGGTGCCAGTGAAATATGAACATATAATATAATCGGACTATATTTCCAGTCATATTTTCACCAATGTCCTCATGAAATCGCTAATTTGTATGAAAATGCATCAAACAGGCGTTTTTCTTGTGGAGATGCGTAGTTTTGTTGTCATGGATTACAAGCTGAGCTGATCCTGAAGTTCACATTTTACCATCCTGCTTCACTTCTGTGAATTACTAAACATGAAATATTTGCTATCGATTATAATTTATTAAGTCAATATGGATTATGTGGCAATGAAAATGAGAATACAATTTCCTAATCTTGCTCTGAATGCAATATTTGGAACACTTGAGTGATTTATTTAAAGGTTATTGACATCTAATGTTCACCATAGGTGCAAGATAAAATTTGATGGATGATTTTCAGTGAATAAAAATACAATTTCAGTCTGTTCCTCACAATGGAAAAAACAAAAACATTTAAAAGTACATTGTCCCTAATGCATCTGTCAACATAATCTTTTTTTGTTATCACTGCTGTATCAGGCTATATTGGCCCATGACAAAATTAATCATTAAACTAATCTGTGCAGTATACTAATAATGACAACAGAGAGTGAATCTTATTCGTCTAAGTACTGCTTCAGTTCCTTTCATTCATCAAGGTAGGATGCCAGAGTTTATAGGCATAGTCAGCTGATCATGAGTAAAAATGCTGGAACCTTGTTATTATACATACTCAATCCTGATATATAATGTGAACACAATAGTGTAAGAGGGGTTCAGGGGAAAGGAGGTGTCAGGATACACACTAGGACAACAAGGTTAGAAGGATTCAGAATAACTTTTAATGAAGCTTTCGTAGGACAGTAGGGAAGTTCAGATGCATCAACGGGCGCTGTGAGTATAATACTGATGAATGACCGTCTTTTCTCTTGCAGATAACGGCAGGCTTGAGTGTGGTAAGTATCACAATCCAAAGGACGCGGAGTATGAACACCAAGGAGATGAAGGAGTCTCTGGACGAGGGAAAACAGGTAAGTAACACAAGGGTGTACTGAGGAAACAGACTGGAATAGTCTCAGGAACAATCGTCTGAAAAGCACAGAGAGCAGGTTAGTGGATATTTCCTCGTTTTGACAGAGACTGGAGGTGAGTTGTGCTCTTAAATAGTGCTGGTGATTGCTGGATTGCTGGATTGATGACAGGTGCAGGTGATTAGTATTCGGGTGAGTGTGATCTTTGTGTTGTGGATGTGAGTGAGCCTGATTGCCTCCTGACATTACCCCCCCCTCCAGGGTCCACGCCAGCGACTCGAGGACCCCGACGTCGTGGTGGTCTGCCTCGAGGTCGTGGGGCTGGTCGATGTGGATGTTGTTGGTGGAATTCAGTGAGAAGAGTCGGGTCCAGGATATCGTCTCGAGAACCCAAGATCTTTCTTCTGGCCCGTAACCTTCCCAGTCGACAAGGTATTCTATACGACCACCCCGACGTCGGGAGTCCAGGATTTCGTGGACTGAGTAGATGGGGTCCTCTTCAATGGTAGGTAAGGGAGGGGTCTGGTCAGAATCAGGCTCTGTAGTGGGAGGAAAAACAGAAGGATAATGAGGTTTCAGGAGAGATACATGGAAAACTGGGTGAATCTTGAATCGAGGAGGTAGGTGAAGCTTATATGTGACTGGATTGACTTGATGGAGAATTTTAAAAGGTCCGATATATCGTGGGCTCAATTTACAACATGTTTGGCGTAGACGGATGTCTCGAGTCGAGAGCCAGACGAGTTGACCAGGTTCAAACACAGGGGTGTCATTTCGACGTACATCTGCAAATCTTTTGTGTCTGTGTATGGCCCGTTGGAGATGATGATGGGCATCATTCCACACTCTTTCACTTTCTCGAAACCAGGCTCACCGGACCATGGAAACAGTGGTGGCTGGAAACCTAGGAAACATTGGAAAGGTGTTAGCCCTGTGGTGGTCTGATGCAAGGAGTTTTGGGCCTATTCTGCCCAGGCAAGGAATTGATTCCACGTGTCTTGATGATCTTGACAGAACGTGCGGAGGAAACGATTAATTTCTTGAACCTTCCTCTCAGTCTGCCCATTAGCCTGGGGATGATATCCCGATGTCAAGCTTATAGTCACTCCGAGAAGAGAAAAGAAAGCTTTCCAAACCCGAGAGATGAATTGAGGTCCTCGATCGGACACAATGTCCTCAGGGAGGCCAAAATGATGAAAAACCTGGTTGAAGAGGCTCTCGGCTGTCTCAAGAGCTGTAGGAAGGCCTGGTAAGGGGATCAGTTTACAGGCTTTGGAGAATCTGTCAACTATAATGAGAATGCAGGTGTTGCCTCCTGATGGAGGTAAATCAGTAATGAAATCAATACCCAGATGCGACCACGGCCGTTGAGGAATAGGTAGAGGTAATAGTTTCCCAGAAGGTAAGTGACGTGGAGTTTTAGATATAGATATATACAGGTTCATCAATGGTGTCTGGAAGGGCATGGAGTCTGGATAAAGCATCCGCACGGGTATTCTTGGATCCTGGACGATAGGTGATATAGAAGTGGAACCGAGTGAAGAATAAAGCCCAACAGGCTTGACGTGGGTTTAGTCTCTTGGCTTCTTTGAGATACTGAAGGTTCTTATGATCGGTAAGTACCGTGAAAGGATGTTGTGCCCCTTCGAGCCAATGTCTCCACTCTTCCAAAGCCAATTTGATGGCGAGGAGTTCCCGGTTACCCACATCATAATTCTGTTCAGCTGGGGATAATTTTTTTGAAAAGAAGGCACAGGGAAGAGGTATATGGGAATCCCCCTGGTGCTGAGAAAGTATGGCACCTACTCCAGTTGTGGAGGCATCGAATTCAACGATGAAGGCAAGGTCTGGGTTAGGGTGGCGTAGAAGAGGAGCAGAGATGAACTCGTTTTTCAACGTCTGGAAGGCATGGTCAGCTTCAAGGTTCCAGGACAGGGATTTTGGTTTCCCTTTCAGGAGAGAGGTAAGAGCAGAGGTTATGGTACTGTAATTGTTAATGAACCTGCGATAGAAATTTGCGAAGCCAAGGAATCGTTGGAGCTCTTTTACTGTTTATGGAGTGGGCCATGAGGTGACTGCCGCGACCTTTCCTTCATCCATCTTCACCCCTGCTTACCCACAATGTACCCAAGGAAAGTAACCGAATCTTGATGGAAGATGCATTTCTCTGCTTTTAGGAAGAGGGAGTGATCTCGTAATCGTTGGAGAACACTGGAGACATGTCGTTGATGTGAAGATTCGTCTTGGGAGAAGATAAGAATGTCATCAATATATACTATCACAAATTTGTTGAGGAAATCACAGAGTATTTCGTTCATGAAATCTTGAAACACCGAAGGGGCGTTGACCAGACCATACGGCATAACAAGATATTCGTAGTGGCCAGAGGGGGTAATGAATGCGGTCTTCCACTCATCCCCCTCTCGTATCCAGATTAGATTATAAGCACTTCTGAGGTCAAGCTTGGTGAAGATACTAGCGCCTTGTAGCTGTTCGAGTGATGTGGGTACGAGAGGGAGTGGGTACCGAAACTTGATGGTGATCTTATTCAAAGCCCGGTAATCGATGCATGGTCTTAGACCACCATCTTTCTTTGCCACGAAGAAGAAACTAGATGCTGCTGGCGAAGTTGATGGACGAATGTACCCCTGATTTAGGGCTTCTTGTATATACTCTTCCATGGCTCGTTGTTCTGGGATGGAGAGAGAATAAATGTGGCCGCGGGGCACCGATGTATCAGGTTCCAAGTCAATGGCGCAATCCCAAGGTCTGTGTGGGGAAGATGAGAGGCCTTTTCAGGACTAAATACGTCTGCAAAGGAGGCATAACAGGGTGGAATTTCCATGGTCCGTTTTGCTTGAGGGCTCTCGATAGATGTCACAGCAATGGAGATAGTTTGAGACGAAGTAGAGGCAGGTCTTGGAAGCTTAGGGAAGCAGGTAGAGAAACAAGTAGAACCCCAGCGCAGAATTTCTCCGTTGTTCCATGAGACATCAGGATTGTGCTGGATGAGCCAGGGTCTGCCAAGAATGATCGCAGAAGTGGAATTTTCTAACACCAAAGGAGTGAATGGTTCTTTGTGTAGACAACCGACTCTTAAAGTGATTGGTTTTATTCTGTGTTTTACATACCCAGGATTCAAGGTCTTTCCAGTCACTGATTTGGCTGTGAACGGGGTTGAGCAGAGGATTTTCGGAGTTGAAGTTGCCGGCAGAGGTCGCCCGAGATGAAATTACCCGCTGATCCTGAATCAATGAGGGCTGTAACTGAGATGGTAACATCAGTAGAAATCAATGAAATGGTGGTGGATAAAGGAGCAATATTGAGGGGACTGACTACCAACGAACTCACCAAGAGACGAGGTGGACGGACAGGACAACCACCGATGTAATGAGAGTTGTCCCCACAATACAGACAGAGATTATGGGTCATGCGTCTGGTTCTTTCTGATGGAGAAAGACGGGTATGGTCAATTTGCATAGGCTCAACCCCGCGGTGATCTGGGATATCAGCAGGCCTAGACGAAGAAGCATATGATGATTGGTGAAGATCTGGGTAACAATTTTGAACTCGGCAAGAGACTCGATAGATTGTTGAATAAACTTCTCAAGGCCCATGACATCATCATAAATTGCGAGTTGTAATCTGAGGGCTGGATTTAATCCTTGACGGTAGGTTGTCATAAGTGCTCTCTCATTCCATCCACTCGTGGCGGCAAGGGTTCTAAACTTTATAGCATAGTCAGTTATAGACATTTGTCCTTGTTGGAGGTGATATAACTGCTCACAGACTGATGAATCACCTACAGGACAACCAAATACTTCTTTAAAGTGTGTTATGAAGTTTTGAAGAGAGTCAGTAACCGGTCCTGTCTGATTCCACATGGATTCTGCCCATTGAAGTGCTCGACCAGATAAGAGTGAAATAATGAAGGAGATTTTTGAACGTTCAGTTGGGAAATTGTATGGTTGTACCTCTAGAGCGAGTGAGCACTGAAGGAGAAATCCGTTGCAATCCTCCTCCCGGCCAGAGAAAGGCGCTGGTTTCATCATAGGGCAGAAAGTAAACAGCGGTGGTGGAGCGTCAGATGCGGAAGTGGGAATCGCTGCAGCTCGGCTCACCGAGCTCAGGCGGGAAATTCCAGCTGGATTAATCACAGGATTAGTTTGTTCCGAATCCATAGCGGTTTTGGTCAAACCTTCTGTCAGGATACACACTAGGACAACAAGGTTAGAAGGATTCAGAATAACTTAATGAAGCTTTCGTAGGACAGTAGGGAAGTTCAGATGCATCAACGGGCGCTGTGAGTATAATACTGATGAATGACCGTCTTTTCTCTTGCAGATAACGGCAGGCTTGAGTGTGGTAAGTATCACAATCCAAAGGACGCGGAGTATGAACACCAGGGAGATGGAGGAGTCTCTGGACGAGGGAAAACAGGTAAGTAACACAAGGGTGTACTGAGGAAACAGACTGAAATAGTCTCAGGAATAATCGTCTGAAAAGCACAGAGAGCAGGTTAGTGGATATTTCCTCGTTCAAGGTTTGACAGAGACTGGAGGTGAGTTGTGCTCTTAAATAGTGCTGGTGATTGCTGGATTGCTGGATTGATGACAGGTGCAGGTGATTAGTATTCGGGTGAGTGTGATCTTTGTGTTGTGGATGTGAGTGAGCCTGATTGCCTCCTGACAGGAGGAGGCGAGAACTGGCTTAACAATATAAATAATATTTAATAATATAAATATAAAGACACACACAAACACATTCAGGGCAGCTGGCCGTAATTCTCTCTCTCTCTAACTGTAGTCACTGGCTGCCTTTATCCCTTGCGCGCGCCATTATTCCAGCCTGGCCCCGCCCTCCTCTGCCCTACAAATAGGTATGTAGAAGACTGGTGCCTTATACTTCAGTTGTAAACAGATTGTGTTGCTGGCAAGGGGAGATTTAAGTTTTAATGGACATTTTACAGAATAACTTAATATGTGTTGGGTCCCTGATATTTATTTATTTTGATAGTTTTGGAATCTAGCTTGCTACAAATGAAAGAGCCCATGAAGGCTGGCTGTCTTCACCAAGAGGTCAGGATTTGTTGTAGTTAACATGGGTCAGTTAGTCTCTGCTGGAAGAAACTGTTATTTTACACTTCTGGGGTCAAAAAGTATTTTCTCCATTGACAGCCATTCAAAAGTAACTGTGTATTCTGACAATATATTGCATGCAACTTCTACATCACAAATATTTAATTATATTAGATTACTGTGGCAGCGGGGGTGTGGTCAAGCGCCCGTCCGAGAGAGAAGAGCGGTAAGGGCACTCACACCTGGGCTAAATTATGTCTAACACCTGTCTCTAATTGCAGTAGAGTGAGGAGAGCGGTCAAAAAGCCAGCAGCCACAGAGGAGAGGGAGAGAGAGATCGACAACAAACCCCACGTTTGAAGTCCCTATTGTGCTATGTGTATTCGATTGCTGTTGCTAAAAGAGAATTAAAGAAAGCTTACTGTATGCTGAAGACCTGTTTCCTGTCCTCCATCTCATAAACTGCTTCAGACTGGTGCCGAAACCCGGGACATTATTAGGAACACCTGTCTTCAAAGGATGGAACAGCATCGCCCCATAGAGTCCTCCCAGCTGGCGGAAGTCCTCCAGTCCCTCGCTACACTCCATCAGAGCCACCAACAATCCCTGCTTGAGCTCCGGGCAGGACCAGGATCGTCGCTTCTTTCGAGATCATGCGGGCTCAAGCAGAGGACCGGCACGCCATCCGGAGCCTCCTCAGCCAGGAGGCCGCTCCAGCCGCAGCCGCGACCCCGGACACCCGCGCCACATTGCCCCCACCCGCGTTGCAGAAGCTGGGGCCGGCAGATGACCCAGAGGCGTTCATCGACCTGTTCGAACGAACAGCGGAAATTTGGGGGTGGCCCCAAGACCAGTGGGCGGCCCGTTTAGTACCTCTCCTGTCCGGGGAAGCACAACTCGCGGCACAACAACTGCCGGCAACAAGCCTCCTGGCTTACCACGATCTGAGGAAAGCCATCTTGCAACGGGTTGGTCGGAGCCCGGAAGAAAGTCGCCAGCTCTTCCGGGCCTTGAAGCTCGAAAAAGCCGACCGCTCGTTTGCGTTCGCTCAGCGGCTCCGTGATGCCTGTCGGAGGTGGCTGCTCGCGCTGGACCGCGACGTCGAGGAACTAGTCGACCAGGTGGTACTGGAGCAGTTTGTCCAGCGTTTGCCCCGGAAGACGGCCGAGTGGGTCCAGTGCCACCGCCCGGCGTCGCTGGAGGAAGCCGTCCGACTCGCTGGAGGACCACATGGCGGCGATTCCCAGGGCGGATGAGCCCTCTCTCTGTCTCCCCTTCCCCTGTGTCTTCCCCTGTTTTTTTTCCCTCCCCTCTTCCCTCTCGCTCTGCTCTCTCCCCAGGGTCCGTTCCTGCCCCGCAGGCGCTGAGCGTTTGTAAGACCAGCTTCCGGCCTTGGGAACATCCGCCTAGCCCTTCCCCGTCCTTCAGCCGCTCTCCTCCTCAGGTGGGGGCACCCGCCAGCACGGGTGTGGCGCAGCGCCTGGGCCGGTCTGCTGGAGGTGCGGAGACCCGGACCACTTCCGGGATCAGTGTCCGCTGATGGAAATAGGGGCAGTGGTGCGGGTCTCCGATGTTCCACAGGCTGCCCCGATCGGGCTGGAGCGTACCGGATTCGGTAAGAATCCAGGGGTACATACCAAGCTTTGTTGGATACCGGCTGTAACCAGACCACCATCCACCAACGCTTGGTTCAACCCGGGCTTTGGGCACAGCTAAACTGGTGAGGGTAAGGTGTGTGCATGGGGATATTCACAAGTATCCCGTGGTGACTCTGGCGATCAAATTCAGGGAGAAAAACATAGTGTGGAGGCAGCGGTTAGTTCCGCCTCACCCATCCGCTAATTTTGGGTACGGATTGGCCGAATTTTAGAAAGTTATTGGAGGGAGTTTGTGCGGATGGGTCCTGCGTGAAAGTGAAGGGGTGTGTGATGTGCGATGCTTTGGCGGGAGGCGGAGCCAGGGCCGTCCTCTGCTGCTCCGAGTGACGTGGGAAGGGGCGAGGTGGACGCTCCTCCTCTCCGGGATTCTCGGAGGGGACTTCCCTTGGAGCAGTCGCGGGATGAAACCCTTAAGCACGCCTTTGACCAAGTGAGAGTAATCGATGGTCAACATCTCCGGCCGGTGTCGCCGTTTCATACCCGTATTTTTCACTTATTAAAGATCGGTTATACAGGGTGACGCAGGACGCCCAAACAAAGGAGGAAGTAACCCAATTATTGATTCCACGGAGCCGCCGGAAATGGTATTCCAGGCGGCTCACTATAATCCCATGGCCGGTCACCTAGGGGAACGGAAAACACTTCTCCGTCTAATAGCCCGTTTCTATTGGCCGGGCATTGGCGGTGACGTCCGCAGGTGGTGTGCAGCGTGCCGTGAATGTCAGTTGGTAAACCCACCGGCCACCCCAAAAGCGCCATTAGCGCCTCTACCGTTAATCGATGTCCCCTTCGAAAGAATTGGGATGGACCTCGTCGGGCCATTAGAACGGTCAGCACGCGGACATCGCTCGTGTTAGTCCTAGTGGATTACGCGACGGCGATATCCGGAAGCAGTGCCTCTGAGCAACATCTCCGCACGTAGTGTTGCAGGGGCACTCTTCAAGATAATCTCCGGGTGGGGATTCCGAAAGAAATCCTCACCGATCAAGGCACGACTTTTATGTCACGAACACTTCGCGAACTTTACGAGCTCTTGGGCATCAAATCGATTCAGCACTAGCGTTTACCATCCTCAGACAGATGGCCTAGTGGAACGATTTAATAAAACGCTCAAGAACATGATTCAGTAAATTGCATACACGATGACGCTAGGAATTGGGATAAGTGGCTAGACCCCTGTTGTTTGCAGTACGAGAGGTCCCGCAAGCCTCCACCGGGTTCTCCCCGTTTGAGCTGCTGTACGGGCGACGCCCCGCGGTGTCCTTGACGTCATCCGCTGGCGTGGGAGGAGGGACCTTCTAACAGTAAAAATGAAATTCAGTTCGTTCTCGATCTTAGAGCAAAACTCCACACACTGGGGCAACTAACACAGGAGAATTTGCTCCAAGCTCAAGAACGCCAACGCCGGCTGTATGACAGGGGTGCTCGGCTACGGAATTTGCACCGGAGACAAGGTACTCGTATTACTCCCAACATCGAAGCTCTAAATTACTCGCCAAGTGGCAAGGACCCTTTGAGGTCACACGACGAGTGGGGGATCTCGATTATGAGGTTAGACGTACCGATAGAGGGGCGCGCCAAATTTATCACCTCAACCTCCTGAAATTATGGAGGGAGGAGGCGGCCTCTGTGACGCTGGCCACGGTAGTTCCGAGAGGGCGGAGCTCGGACCGGAGATAAACAAAAACTACAATCTCAACACTCCGGTTCCTTGTGGAGACCAACTCTCACCGCGGCAGCTCACAGAGGTTTCTGAATTACAAAAAGAATTTGCGGACGTGTTTTCCCTCTACCGGGCCGCACAAACATCATACAGCACCACATCGAGACCGAGCCGGGCGCGGTGGTGCGTTGCCGCTCTATCGCTACCCGAACATAAAAAGAAAATAGTACGGGAGGAATTAGATGCGATGCTTGATATGGGCATAATAGAGGAATCCCACAGTGATTGGTCCAGCCCGGTTGTTCTTGTTCCCAAGAGTGATGGGTCTGTTCGATTCTGTGTGGATTACAGAAAAGTCAACGCGGTGTCTAAATTTGATGCGTACCCAATGCCCCGTGTTGATGAACTGCTCGATCGGTTAGGTACTGCTCGATTTTATTCGACCTTGGATTTAACGAAGGGTTATTGGCAGATCCCCTTGACACCAATGTCCCGTGAGAAAACAGCCTTCACCACGCCGTTTGGATTACACCAATTTGTGACGCTTCCTTTCGGTTTGTTTGGGGCACCAGCCACGTTTCAGCGACTCATGGATTGGATCCTCAGACCGCACACCGCATACGCCGCTGCCTATTTAGATGACATTATCATTTATAGCAATGATTGGCAGCGGCACATGCAACATCTGAGGGCCGTCCTGAGATCGCTGCGGCGGGCGGGGCTCACAGCAAACCCCAAGAAGTGCGCGGTTGGGCGTGTGGAGGTACGGTATCTGGGGTTCCACTTGGGTCATGGCCAGGTGCGTCCCCAAATTGATAAGACCGCTGGCGATTGCGACTTGCCCTAGACCTAAGACCAAAAAGGGGGTGAGGCAGTTCCTGGGGCTGGCTGGCTATTACAGAAGATTTGTGCCTAATTATTCGGACGCCACCAGCCCGCTGACTGACCTCACTAAAAGGGGGCTCCAGATCCGGTCCAATGGTCGGAGCAGTGCCAACAGGCGTTCACGCAGATTAAAGCTGCACTTTGTGGGGGCCGCTTTTGCATGCACCTGACTTCTCTCTCCTTTTCTATTACAGACGGACGCTTCAGACAGAGGGCTGGGGGCCGTACTCTGCAGCTGGTGGAGGGAGAGGAGCCCGGTGCTGTACATTAGTCGGAAGCTCTCCTTAAGGGAGACTAAGTACAGCACCGTGGAGAAGGAGTGTCTGGCCATCAAGTGGGCGGTCCTCACCCTCGGTACTACCTGCTGGGGCGGGCCTTCACCCTCTGCTCGGATCATGCCCCACTGCAGTGGCTCCACCGCATGAAAGATACTAACGCCCGGATCACCCGTTGGTATCTGGCCCTCCAGCCTTTTAAGTTCAAGGTGGTCCACAGACCGGGGGTGCAAATGGCTGCCGCCGACTTCCTCTCCAGAAATGGGGGGGGGAGTGGTAGGCAGGCCGGATGACGCCCCGGCCTGAGTCGGGCGGTGGGGGTATGTGGCAGCGGGGGCGTGGTCAAGCGCCCGTCCGAGAGAGAAGAGCGGTAAGGGCACTCACACCTGGGCTAAATTATGTCTAACACCTGTCTCTAATTGCAGTAGAGTGAGGAGAGCGGTCAAAAAGCCAGCAGCCACAGAGGAGAGGGAGAGAGAGATCGACAACAAACCCCACGTTTGAAGTCCCTATTGTGCTATGCGTATTCGATTGCTGTTGCTAAAAGAGAATTAAAGAAAGCTTACTGTATGCTGAAGACCTGTTTCCTGTCCTCCATCTCATAAACTGCTTCACAATTACATTTTTGGAAGGCTCTTAAAAGCCCATTACAGCCTGTGAGCAATTCTGGGAGATTTTAAATAACATGCTTTCGGGGGTCATGTGCTATCCTTGAAACTGCCATTGAGATGAATGGGAATGCTACTGGATAGCTATCTCAAAGTATTGTAGTCTACACAGGGAAGACCATGGTTTGAGCTTGTGCCATGCTTAAATACATTTGTGTCCTATGCATCGGGTACATATACCCCTTCTACCCTCTCTTCTATGCTTCACTTAGCAAACATTTTGTTAGGGAATCTGGTAGGTTTGGTGCTTTGTTTGAGTTTTTAGCCATCAGCTTTTCGTAATATTTCTATGACTGCAATAATCATGAGTATCAACTGAGCTTTAGTGTTCAGTAAACCTTGGCTGAAGTGTCAGATGAGACTGTTCACACCTCTGATTCAGCAGCAGTATGTCACAACATGTCACCCAGAGATCCAGTTTATACGTTTTCACTGGACTGTGACTCAGGTCACTCTATTGCTCTATACTTTGTCTGTCTGTCTTCCCTCCCTTTTTTGAAACCTATTTAGTTTTGTAAAGCCAGATGACACTATACTGTAGAGTTAGACCTCTGTCTATGGTGGCAGAAAGCACTGAGCTTAATCATATACTCATTAAAAAGGCTCTTCATTTGGATCTACATAACACAAGTGTATCTCTCTAATTCCTGCACAGCTCTTTACACATGTAAATAGGAGATGGCTAATATGCTAATTGGATACATTTGGGGTCAAGTGTCTGAAATTTAATTTCACGGATCAGCTTAGTGAGGCGTGTTAAAATATGCAGGTCCTATTTTAAGGTGCAGTTAAAAATTTATACCAAATAACTACACGATCAAGAGAAAAAAAAAATCAGACAGTATGATTTCCTTCATATCAGCTCAGCCATTAACAGGCAATTTAATAAATTAACTGGCTTGTTTCAAGAATTTGGGCAATTCCTATTGTTTAATCAAACGTTAGATTTATTCTGTATTTCTGTATATGTTAAAAAGTCTCACATATATAAATCATTTTGAACACTGGCATTTCTGTCACATTTAGCAGTGTGAATATGATCCAGCAAATATACTTACATTTAAATTAATCAAAACAAATTTCAGCCCCAATTTTTAATATTGAAGCATTTCGTACACTCTCATTGTCATGCATGGGAATTCCCCATATAGTCCAGTATAGGTCACTAGGTGATTGAACTTTTATTTTGAAATTGTTTCTTGATTCTTGTCTTGATTCATGGTTCCCTTTCTGATTGTTCCCCAGCTGTGTCTTGTTTATCTTTTTGTTCTACTGTATACTTCATATTGCCCTCATGCTCTCTGTCTTTGTCGGTTATTGTGCTATGTTAGAATGTAATGTTGTTATGCTCTTGTGTTTACGCATGTTATTCTATAGTGTCTGGTGGTTTCATTAATGCTGCATTTAGATCATACCCTCTTCAGGCTCCAATCATTACAAAAGAGCCAACCAAGACATGAATCCAGCAGCTGTGGAACTTCTGTTTCTTCATCAGGGAACCATCTCAATTGATTTCAAATTTGATTAAAGTTGTATTTTTCCCTTGTTTGATTTTCTTTTGTTGCTGATTATTGAATTTATATATATCTATATATATATATTTCCTTTTTTATACTTCCTCTTTAAAACCATTGCTGGTTCTGGCAGTTTATATTGTGTTTATCTCGTGATAAGTTTGTTAGTTCTTTTCATTTAAAGATTATATATTGATTTCCCTTATTCCTTTTTTTTGTGAATCTTTGTTAATTGAGTGTGTGTTTTCGTTACAGTGGCTGAGAGCCGATGGTGGTGCTAGTGTCTGGGTGGTAGCGTCCCCTTCTGGTGTGCTGTGTCGCCTTTCTTGTTTTCCTTTGTGTTCACTGTGGTGTGGTTGTGTGTTACTAGGGGAACTTTCCTTGGGATTTTTCTACTGCCTTTGACTCCTTTCTCCTCCATCGGTAAGCCTCAGCAATTATAAATTATATATATATATATTTTTCTTTTTTTTGTTTATTTCCTTTTTGTGCTCTCTTCCCCGAGAGATGATTGTGTTTTAAATGGTTTTAAATGATTTAAATAAAAGGTGTTTCTTGCTATAAATATTCCTCAGTTTTGAGCAGCCTGACACAACAACATTGGCTAGACCAATGGCATGAGTTGGAGCCGGGACTATCTGTTTGTTCGATCAACAGCAGACACGGAACGTATCTTTAACTTCTCTGACAAACATCAACACCCCAAGCTCTACTATGATTTAAATTAAATACACTGTCTTTCACACACTTGCTGTGTAAATTGTTGTTAACACATGGAAGTGTTTAAACAGCACACCCTTGAAAGGGCACTGGACTTGTTGGATTCACTAAAAGAATAAATGGCTCAAAGATGGATTTTGAAGCCTGTAGATTGTGTTCAAGGATGAGCCAGGCTGTAAATCACAACTCTGCCCCTCTTTTGTGCTCTAGTATCTAATGACTCTGCCAGTCACAAAGACAGAGAGAGAAAATCATAGGAGTAGGACAGCAAAAGAGAGAAACCTCAATTTAGTCAGATTAGATTTCATGATAAACCACTGGATGGATTTGCATAGCCCTGGGTTAGCTGTGGCCCACTTTCCCTGCTCTCCTGAAAGACAGCAAATGCATTCCATTGTCTGTGCTGAGGTTCCACTGCTCAAAGCAAAAAGCAGGAATGAGTGTCCCAAATTTGTGTGTGGTGTGTGGTATGTATTAGGGGATGCTCTGGACATCTGCAAGAAGGACATGTCAAAGTAAAGGCATCTCTTTTACACAGGGATTTGTTAGCCACGACTAGAAAATATTTCACTTGGATATACAGTAGAAAAAGCATTATGATTTTCTTTGTACCTTAAAATGTTATTAGGATGGAAACTTTTACTGTTTAAATTACTAAGGAACATCATAAATTAAAGCATCATAAATGAATGCCTCTCTCCCGGATGAGCTTAATACATTTTATGCTCGTTTCGAGGACAACAGCGCCCTCGTGGAGAGAGCGCTCGCGGCTGATGCTACAGAGGTTGGTTCACTCTCCGTCTCTGTTGCGGATGTAACCCAATCCTTCCGATGGGTGAACATCAGAAAAACCATGGGTCCAGACGGGCCGCGTCATCAGAGCGTGCGCAAACCAACTGGCTGTTGATTTTACGGACATTTTCAACCTGTCCCTCTCCCTGTCTGTAATCCCCACATGCTTCAAAACGTCAACCATTGTGCCTGTACCGAAGCAAGCCAAAATCACTTGCCTAAATGACTGGCTTCCTGTTGCTCTGACCCCCATCATCAGCAAATGCTTTGAGAGGTTAATCAGAGATTACATCTGCTCTGTGCTGTCCACCTCTCTGGACCCATTGCAGTTTGCCTACTGCAACAACCGCTCCACTGATGATGCCATTGCATCTACAATACACACTGCTCTCTCCCACCTGGAAAAAGGAACACATATGTGAGAATGCTGTTTGTAGACTACAGCTCAGCATTCAACACCATAGTGCCATCCATGCTTGATGAGAAACTCCGGGCTTAAAAAGCTCGCTGTGCAACTGGATCCTGGACTTCCTGTCAGGCAGACGTCAGGTGGTTAGAATGAGTAGCAACTTCTCCTCATCACTGACCATCAACACTGGAGCCCCGCAGGGCTGGGTTCTCAGCCCACTCCTGTATTCCCTATACACACATGACTGTGTGGCAACACATAGCTCCAATGCCATCATTAAGTTTGCTGACGATACCGACGGTGGTAGGTCTGATCACTGACAATGATGAAACAGCCTACAGAGAGGAGGTGCACACTCTGCCACGCTGGTGTCAGGAGCACAACCTCTCCCTCAATGTCAGTAAGACCAAGGAGCTTGTAGTGGACTTCAGGAAGAAAGATAGCCCCATCACCATTAATGGAGCACCGGTGGAGAGAGTCAGCAGTTTCAAGTTCCTCGCTGTCCACATTACTGAGGCTGTGGTGAAGAAGGCTCACCAGCGCCTCTTCTTCCTGAGACGAATGAGGAAGTTTGGAATGAACCACCACATCCTCACACTGTTCTGTGTGACTGGCTGCATCAGCACCTGGTACGGCAATAGCACCGGCCAAAACCGCAAAGACCTGCAAAGGGTGGTGCGAACTGCCTGACACATCATCGGAGGAGAGCTTCCCTCACTCCAGGACATATATAACAGGCGGTGTGTGAAAAAAGCTCGGAGGATCATCAGACACTCCAGCCACCCGAGTCATGGGCTGCTCTCACTGCTACCATCAGACAGGCGGTATTGCACTGCACTTTATTAATCTTATATCTCACACTGGACTGTCAAATATATTCTCCACAATACAACTACAGTATATATATTTTTTATATACTCTTTATGTTTTATTTGTATTGTATGTGTATTCTATATTGTGTGTATTGTTTACTGTACATTGTATATAATTATTGTGTTGTGTATGTATATGTACATTTGATATGTAAATTGTTTTGTGTAAATATGTTGTTTATTGAAATTGATATATGTCTCATCACTGTCATGACTGCTATGTTGCTCGGAACTGCACACAAGACTTTCACCTACTGTTGCACTTGTAGTGTGACAATAAAGTGATTTGATCATCTGGAAATATGATTTTAAAATCCTCTAGATATGTCACTGCACAAGACAAAAAATATGTTTTTTCCCAGGTTCTTTGCTATTCATGAATGTCTGTTTATGCAGTGCTGCTCTCAGGACAACTCTGCTGGAGTAAATCAAATCTAGAGGTGTTTCTGCTTGCAAGCAGTTTAATAGATCTTGCAGTATACAATAATAATAAAAAAAATGCTCCTGCTCTGTGTATAGTTCTTTCACAGTACATTTTTTATTTTTTGTATATTGACAGTGGAGAGCCCTAGTGCAACTAATAATTAATTATTATTTTTTTATATCAATTTTCCTTTTTAATGCAAGTGACCTATTAAATTCACACCAACTAATGTGTTTATTGTAAGACTCAGGGGTGTGCAGTATTTACATTATGCAGAAATTACACAGGATGCCTTACTCCTGCAATTAAATTGGACGTTGTGATGATGTAGGTTAAATAATAACATCAAAATAGGGTTGTCAATTTAATGTGTTATTTCAGTGCGATTATTTATAGAAAAAATAACAAGGTAAAAAAAACGAACACAATCATTAGTAGAAGTTTTTTGATGCAGCAGAACAATTACCCTAAAAATCAAAGTAAATCCACTACAGAATGGCTTATAAAAAATGCAATCTACCTTTTGGTGTGATCAGCAAAGAGCCCAGACCTTAACCCAATAGAGATGCTGTGGAATGACCTCAAGAGAGCCATTCACATCAGACATCTGAAGAATATGGCTGAGCTGAAGCAGTTCTTTAAGGAAGAATGGTCCAAAATTCCTTCTGAACAATGTGCAGATCTAATACGCAGCTAACAGAAACACTTGGTTGAGGTTATTGCTGCCAAAGGAGGATTGACCATTTATTAATTCCAAGGATTCACTTACCTTTCCACAGCACTGTGAATGTTTAATTGGATGTGCTCTGTAAAGACATAAAATATTATAATTGTTTGGTTTTTGTTAGCTTTAGCACATTTTGTTTGACTATACTTGTGTCTTGATGAAAATTAGATCACATTTTATGACCAAATAATGCAGAAAACTAATTCCAAGGGGTTCACATACTTTTTATTGCCACTATATTTATTATACATATTATAATATATATTTGTTTTATATTTAAAATAATACGCCTTTAAGTTCTTGTTGTGTACGTACATTATATGAATTCACTTACACAATATCTATTTTAACATCTTTATCACATTCAGACTTTTCTCTTGTGACAGCAGTGCTGCCCTACAAAGACAAAAGACCTTAACTCGCTAGATTGTGGAACTGAGAAAAATGACTTGAAAGTTTTTTAGTTGTCCAGCCAAATGTATTATAGGTAGGACACTGGAAATCTGGAAATTAGATTTTGAGAATCTTGAGCTAAAACTGACTTTTGACCCCTATTTTGAAGTTACTGTACTCTGCCTTTGTATTGTTTGCAAAAAGTGACAAGTCACACCAAGGCAAAAGGCAGTAACTTCCGTATTATCAATATTTGGTTGCTGATCACCATTTACAAAATCATTATAATAACACCTGTATAAAATCTAGTGATCATTGCATTTATTTTGGATGACTTACAATTACTTATAGCAATGTACTTATAGCTATCCTGTGCTATGGTTGTATTCTGATGGCATTTTTAATACATTAGATATGACACATTCCTCCATAGTGGTAAAGAATATCTTTAATTTCTGTGCAGCAAAACTAACAGGTTGACTGCAGATAGGTGACACTGAATTATATGAATAAATACAAGATAAGCATATTTCTAATAAGTAAAAATAATAATTTAATTAATAATGGAATTCAAAGATATAACAAATCATGTACAAATTTAAAATGCATGGGATTGGAATAAGAGATAATAAATCATGTACAAGTAAGTGAACTTGGAATCCTGTTAATTTCTTGTTGTTTCATGGAGCAACAAAGGTGGTGTGAGGTGTGCTGCAGAACAGCCCATCAGAATCAAAAGCCGGGAAACTAACATCCAAACAACTATCAAGAACTGTCCATGTTTTTCATTTGGGTGCTGGATCACAATCAATATTTTTAACTGAAATAGAAAGCTTTTGTAACATTATAAATGTATTTACTGTTACTTTTGATCAATATAATGCATTCTTGCTGAATAAAATTATTAATTTCTTTCAAAAAAAAATAAATAAATAAAAATTACTGACCCCAAACTTTTGAATGGCAGTGTATAATGTTACAAAAGCTTTCTTTTTCAGATAAATTTGGTTATTTTGAACTTGTCTCGGGGGCGTTCGCAATTTGCATTGATCTTCTCGGCACATATGAATAGCGCCCTCTGCTCAAAAGCACAAGGTCTTGTTGTTATTGTGAATTTACACAAATAAAATTAGCCCCTTTATAGTTTCTAATGATGTCTTACACTTATCTGTATGCCCAAAAATGACAGAGAATTTTGTTTCCGCTGTTATGAGGAAAAAAATCTTGCAGGATGCACCGGCCCATCCATCGACCCCAGAGGGTTAAACGCGATAGTAAAAACAATATTTGTTTACTACACTTTTATTCAGGTGTCGTGTGTGTCAGATTGCTTCAATGATAGATGTATGACAGTACACACTGTAATTTTAACGTGGCAAACTTTAATGTAAAAACAAAGGCAGAGTACCATAACTCCATGCCGGCACAGTAACTTCATTATGACTAATGGCTAAACAAAGGCAGATTACCCTAACTCAATTTGAGCGTTCCAAAACAAAGTCAAAGAGTGGTAATTGGAGTTACGGAGTTCTGCCTTGGTTTCTCCTGGGCTTTTGGAAGTTACTGTTAAGACAACCCATTAATTTCTTGAAAAAACAATGACATTGACTCAAGATACTTATCCACATGATAAAGGAGGTCTTGAAAGTCTCAAGAATATAAATAACTAATTTTCGACCAAAAAATAAGTTACAGCCTTTTGCCTTTGCTCGGCAGAGTGGTATTTGTTCTTGCTGTGTAAATGTGTTTCAATTCCTCATCCTTTTATAATGATCTTCAAATGTTGTGGAGGAGTGAATCACGCTGTCTCCATGTTGCTCATGACTGGCTGTTTGGTGCAAACGTCACAGTAATCATAAACTCAGGATTAACCTGTTGATATGCAATCGCTCGCACTCGGGAGTGACGTCACTCTGTTTATATTTAATATATAATTTACTGTGTATATATGTAATTAATTTTAACAAATTATACATCTTTTCAATGATCTAAGGGTTCAACATTGATATCCGATCTCTGTTTCACGAGAGCAATGCTCCAGAAACAGCAATTTAGTTATTTGTGCCAGGAGTACAAATGAAAACATGCAAAATCAAAACGGGACTTCATACCTTTGTTATGAAAACGCGATCGCCAGATGAATCCAGTTCACCACACTTGGGTCAATTGTCCATGACAAGCTTTCATTGAAAAACATCCAATAGCACTTTTTGTCCATAAAAGTGATACATTGATATATTCTCCATTGTTTACATGAGATCTCGCCTGAAAGAATTACTCTTCCTCATCGTTCTTCAACAACCTATGCAATCTGAGCAGTGTTCATGTTGTAAAACTATATATTATCATATATTAGAGCCTCATAAACAAAATGAGCATGTCTCCAAAGTCTATTTTAAAAAATGTGGCATAGTTTTATTCAGAATAGCCGAGCAGTGTTGTCAAATTTTGTGTCGTCTTGAAAGGTGGAGCCTTAACTTTACTCTGTATACCGGCAGCAATTTTCAGAGAAAAAAGCTTGCAGGAACCACATTTTTTGTTAGATCATCTTCAAATTTGAAACGTAACTTCTTTAGACTTGTGGCTTTGAGAACATTGTATTTCTGAACAATTAATTCCAATACTATAAACTTCAGCTTCTCTAACTTTAAAAGATAACAACATATATTAATTCTGAAACTTGGGAAATAAAATGTCTTCTTTCAAAAGATACTACAACTGTGTCCATACTCCAAAGGGTCCAGTAAATACAACCATTTAAGCTTAGGTATGTCATTTTCATGGTTTGTGCTCAAAAAGGGGGTGCGTATCAACAGGTTAAACTCTGAGTTGATAAAGAAAGCTCATAATCAGCGTCTTGATTCCACTTAACCATAATGAAGCCTGACTGGATTTGGAGGGCTTTGTCAAACTAAAACCAATCTTGAAATCCTGAGTTTTGTCAGCTTTTGTAACGCACACAAGTTGAGACAGTCACAATGTCGGGGTAAAAACTGCTTTATTAAACAAAAGCAGGCAACAGTACAAAAGGGCAAATCCAGTGAAGAGTAGTCAAGGGGAGCGTTAGGTCGAAGCCGGGAAATCAGTACACAACGAGACGAGACAAGCGAGAGGAAAAGACAGGGGAAGCTAGGGGAACACTAGAGCTGGCAAAGCGAAGGGGTAAACTAAACAATAACCAACAAGAGTGAAGCAGAAGGGCAGCGTATATATAGGGGAAAACGAACAGTGCAGGTGAGACTAATAATCTAGTGATTAGAACGAGTGCGGGTGAAACTAATACTCCGATGATTGTGAGCGAGCGCGAGAGCCAGAGGGGGCGGGTGCAGGTGAAACTAATAACAGAGAACATGAACGCTAACAAGGGGACTGTGGAGTTAAATAAGGGATGAAAGTAAAACTACGGAAGACCAAAAGGGGCAAAATGGGAAAAGAAGAGGTAAGGGCAAAACGAGACAAGGTAAATGTTACATAGCCCCCCTCAAGGGATCGGATACCAGACGATCCCAACGAACAAAACCCCAGAACAGAAAACCCACAAAAACCCAAAAACAAAATGAGGGCAGTCCAAGGGGCACAGAGGGTAGGCAGGAAGTCCAAGAGGGCAACGAGGGGCAGACAGGCAGTCCAAGGGGGCAAAGAGGGGCAATAAGAAGGTCCACGAGGGCACAAAGGGAAATGAAGGCAAGGTCTGGGGGAACATAGCGGAAAGGCGGGTGGCCGGGAGATCTGGGGGGCAGCCATAGGGCAGAGACTGGTTCAGGGGGCCTGGAAGGCGACTGTAGGACAGGGACTGGGTCCGGGGGCCTGGAAGGTGACCACAGGACAGGGACTAGACTAGGAGACCTGGGAGGTGGCCACAGGACAGGAATAGGGTCAGGAGGCCAGGGATGAGGCAACAGGGCCGGGACAGGGTCAGAAGGCCAGGGAAAAGGCCACAGGACAGGAAGAGGGTCAGGAAGTCCCGGAAGAGGAACGGTTACTGGGGGAGCTGGCAGAACCAAGTGAGGAAGGGTTTCCGGGGGCGGAGCCGTGAAAGGCGGGGCCGTGGAGGACTTGGGAGACGGAGTCCTGGAAGGCAGAGCCGTGGGAGACTCGGCAGGCATGGCACAGAGAGACTGAGGAGGCGGCGCCAAGGAAGGCTCGGGGGGCTCAGGAAGCGGTGCCATAGGGGGCCCAAGAGACAGGGCAGAGGGAGGTGGTGCCGCAGGAGGCTCTAGAGGCAGGGGCCTGGAAGGCTCAGGAGGTGGAGCCAATGACGGTGGCGCCGTGGGAGGCTCTGGAGGTGGAGCTGAAGGAGGCTTTATGGGCGAAGACCAGGCAGGCTCTGTAGTCTCTGGGGGTAGAGCCGTAGGAGGCTCGGGAGCTGGAGCTCTAGAAGGCTTTGGAGTCACTGGGAGCAGAGCCGTAGGAGGCTCTGGAGGCGGAGCCATAGGAGGCTCTAGAGGCGGAGCCCTAGAAAGCTCTTGAGTCTCTGGGAGCAGAGCCGTAGGAGGTTCGGGAGGCGGAGCCGTAGGAGGCTCGAGAGGTGGAGCCGTAGGAGGCTCGAGAGGCGGAGCCCTAGAAAGCTCTGGAGTCTCTGGGAGCAGAGCCGTGGGAGGCTCGGGAGGTGGAGCCGTAGGAGGCTCTGGAGGGGGAGCCGTAGGAGGCTCGGGAGGCGGAGCCATAGGAGGCTCGGGGAAAAAGGCAGTGGAAGACTCGAGAGGCTCTAGAGGCGGAGCCCTCGAAGGCTCGAGAGGCTTGAGGGGGGGAGCCATGAGAGACTCGAGAGACGGAGCCCTGAGAGGCTCGGGAGGAGGAGGAGCCCTGGAAGACTCGAGAGACGGAGCCCTGAGAGGCTCGAGAGGAGGAGGAGCCCTGGAAGACTCGAGAGATGGAGCCCTGAGAGGCTCGAGAGGAGGAGGAGCCCTGGAAGACTCGAGACACGAAGCCCTGAGAGGCTCGAGAGGAGGAGCCCTGAAAGACTCGAGAGACGAAGCCCTGAGAGGCTTGAGAGGGGGAGGAGTCCTGAAAGACTCGAGAGACGGAGCCCTGAGAGGCTCGAGAGGCTTGAGAGGTGGAGCCCTGAGAGGCTCGAGAGGAGGAGGAGCCCTAGGAGGCTCGAGAGACGGAGCCCTGAGAGGCTCGAGAGGAGGAGGAGCCCTGGGAGGCTCGAGAGGAGGAGCCCTGGGAGGCTCGAGAGGCGGGGCCCTGGGAGGCTCGAGGGGTAGAGCCCTGGGAGGCTCGAGAGACTTGAGAGGCAGAGCCCTGGGAGGCTCGAGAGGCGGAGCCCTGGGAGGCTCGAGAGGCGGGGCCCTGGAGGACTCTGAGGGGCGAGCGGAGGCTGGCAAAGCCATGGAAGACTCTGAGGGCCGAGCAGAGCCCAACAGAGCCGTGGAAGACTCTGAGGGCGAAACAGGGGCCGGCAGCCCTAAGAGAGACGGAGCCCTGAGAGGCTCGAGAGGAGGAGGAGCCCTGGAAGACTCAAGAGACAGAGCCCTGAGAGGCTCGAGAGGAGGAGGAGCCCTGGGAGGCTTGAGAGGCGGGGCCCTGGGAGGCTCGAGGGGTAGAGCCCTGGGAGGCTCGAGAGACTTGAGAGGCAGAGCCCTGGGAGGCTCGAGAGGCGGAGCCCTGGGAGGCTCGAGAGGCGGGGCCCTGGAGGACTCTGAGGGGCGAGCAGAGGCTGGCAAAGCCATGGAAGACTCTGAGGGCTGAGCAGAGGCTGGCAGAGCCATGGAAGACTCTGAGGGTGGAGCAGAGCCCAACAGAGCCGTGGAAGACTCTGAGGGCGAAACAGGGGCCGGCAGAGCTGTGGAAGACTCTGAGGGCGGAGCAGAGGCCGGCAGAGTCGTGGAAGACTCTGAGGGCGAAGCAGAGGCCGGCAGAGTCGTGGAAGACTCTGAGGGTGGAAGACTCAGAGGGAACCTCTGTGGTCTTGAGCACAAGACGAGACTGGGGAGAAGGTGCCTACTTCCTTCTCTGTCTCCTTCGGCCAACAGGGAGCGTGGCCATGGGGACGGTCGAGGTTACAGGCGCTGGCTCGCTGACCGTGGCAGGCGTGGGCGCTGGCTCGCTGGCATTGGTAGGCATGGGTGCCGGCTCGCTGGCCGTGGCCTGCTTCGAGACTGCGGCCGTGCCAGGCTTCGAGACTGCGGCCGTGCCAGGCTTCGAGACTGGGGCCGTGGCAGGCTTCGAGACTGGGGCCGTGGCATGGAACTCTGGTTCAGTGTCTGCCTCCCCCACAGTAAATGAGGAACCAGCGAACAGTAGGGCGAGGTCAATAAATTGAGCCAGGTCGTGGGAGCAGCGACCACCAGGCATGAATGACGAGGTTGGCTCATTCAGTCCACATTGAAAAATGTCTTTCAGAGCCACCTCATCAAAGTTCACCTGGTTAGCCAGGGCACAAAAGTCTACCACATAAGCCTCCAAGGGTTGACTCCCCTGACGCAAAACCAAGAGTTGGGCCGCTGGGTCCATAATGTTACGGGCAATGTTTATAGTTCTACAACCGCTGCCCTGCATAAAAAACCCTTGGCAAGCGTCCGAAGAGCCATCAAACCTCTCCGGGGGTGGAAAGCTTACGGCGCTCGTGGATGCGTTGAGAGCATCAACGGGCTCAGGGACAGACACAGGTAGAACAGGGTGAAACGAATCGGAAATAGTACGTACCTGCTGCCCCTGGGCCGTGAGCGCTTGGTCATGTCTCCCAACCGTAGATCCTGGTGCAGAACGTGCTGTGAAAATCCGCTCTAGTGAGCTGCGACAATCCACCGGGGAATCCATTGTGACTGTTCTGTATAGGGTTGGTTATTCTGTAACGCACACAAGTTGAGACAGTCACAATGTCAGGGTAAAAACTGCTTTATTAAACAAAAGCAAGCAACAGTACAAAAGGGCAAATCCAGTGAAGAGTAGTCAAGGGGAGCGTTAGGTCGAAGCCGGGGAATCAGAGCATGTTAAAGGGGCAAATCCACAGAAGAGTAGTCAAGGGGAGCGTTAGGTCGAAGCCGGGAAATCAGTACACAACGAGACGAGACAAGCGAGAGGAAAAGACAGGGGAAGCTAGGGGAACACTAGAGCTGGCAAAGCGAAGGGGTAAACTAAACAATAACCAACAAGAGTGAAGCGAAAGGGCAGCGTATATATAGGGGAAAACGAACAGTGCAGGTGAGTCTAATAATCTAGTGATTAGAACGAGTGCGGGTGAAACTAATACTCTGATGATTGTGAGCGAGCGCGAGAGCCAGAGGGGGCGGGTGCAGGTGAAACTAATAACAGAGAACATGAACGCTAACAAGGGGACTGTGGAGTTAAATAAGGGACGAAAGTAAAACTACGGAAGACCAAAAGGGGCAAAAAGGGCAAAGAAAAGGTAAGGGCAAAACGAGACAAGGTAAATGTTACAGCTTTCTTTGTGATACATGGCACAGGAAACCTATTAACTAACAGCAAAAGGGGTCTATAAACTTTTGAAGCTTCACAACATTTTACTTTACACTGCATTGTTTACTCATTGCTCAGTGTGAAAGAAATTGTGAATAGATTTTCTTGGTGTGCAGCTAAGATGAGCTATAGATGTGTTTCAGATGGCAAAATAACTACCTGTATTCAGTATGTGCAGCAAGCCCACACAGCCAATGAAACATTTGTTAAATCCTGATAGGATGAGGGCATGAACACATATTGCTTGAGCAAATGTTATTCAGAAATTGATTTTTAATAATGGCAGGTTTAAATTCACTCTGTGGAGCTAAATGTAGGAAGCACAGAGTAGCTGAAACTTGTGATTTAGAAACCAATATAATTTATAAACAAATAAACTGATCTGCCATTTTAAACTTGAGAAGAACATCCAAATTTTCTCAAAAGTGCTAAAGACATTAAGGCCTATACAGGGTCCAAATTTTTTTCACACCTGCCAATGCCAGTGAAATTGTGAAAATGTACAGTCAATGCCACATTGGCATTATTAATTACAGGACATAGTATTAGCTGATTACAACTTAGTTGTTACTACAAGATCCAAACATTACAGTAGCTATGTTTCGATCTAAGTTGCAAATTAAATTTATGTGAAAAACGTCTCAGTTACTATAGTAACCTCCATTCCATGATGGAAGGAAACAAGATATTGTGTCGATGTAGTGACACTAGGGGTCACTCTTAGGAGCCCCAAATACCTCTGATCTTTGTACTGTGTGCCTGGCCCACGAGATAGAAATACATGTCCTTCAGGTCTACCGCCGTGAACCAATCTTGATGCTTGCTCACTAAAATGCATTTTTGCATCAGCATCTTGAATGGAAGTCTGTGCAAGGCCTGGTTCAGAACTCGCAGGTCCAAGATTGGCCGCAACCCACTGCCTTTTTTGGGTACAATGAAGTAGGGTCTGTAAAACCCCTTCTTCATCTCGGCTGAAGGGACAGGCTCTATCACATCCTTCCATAGAAGGGACGCAATCTCCACACGCAAGGTATCGGCATTCTTGCCTTTCATCGAGGTGAAGTGGATGCTGTTGAACCCGGGCGGGCGCCTGGCAAACTGAATCGCCTAGTGGTCCTGATTAGCCACCGCGACGGGTTGAGGAGCGTGAGCCACACCCCCAAGCTCCGAACGAGGTGGACCAAAGGAACAATCACCCAGGATGTACCGGCGGGTGGGGCCTCATGACGGTGCGGAGCCTGAGCTGCCACTGGTGGCCGTGCTGAGACCAGAGACATCGAAGCACTTACCTGGCTCCATATACCCACCGTAGGAGCGGTCTGGGGAGGAGGGAAATTGATCCACCTGGGGAATCTCAGAGTACCCACCTGGCAGCCCCACATCTCCACATAACTTGGCTAAAAGGTTATCAAGAATTATTTATGGTATTTTGAAGTGCCAACGATAACAATATTGTGCATGTTAATTACCTTTTTATATTGTATTACCGAATACCATCACATGCATAATTCAGATAAAACTGGATATGTGTGTGGCTTAAACCAAAAATGCGTCAAAACTCAATTAAAAAGCCCATTCTTAAATATAGCTCTATTCTACTTATAGTGTCCATATAGAAAATATGCCTTGTGTAATTCACAAAATTATTTAAGACTTTATTATTATTTTGCAGAATAGTGCACACAAAGACCATGCAGGCTATTAATTTCATTTAATCACAGCCTTTTGTGGTTTTATAATCATATATAACTACAATTTTTATGTAATTTACATTAATTGTGCAGCACTGAAGGATCATGAATTTAGGAGCGTGACAGACACAGAGGCAGTATATCTCATTTGGAAGATTTTAAACATTAACACAGACATTGAAAAAATGGAAATACTGTATATAAATATATATATATATATATATATATATATATATATATATATATATATATATATATATATATATATATATATATATATATATATATATATATACATATATATATGATATAGTATCTTAGTCAATGTTACCTTTAACAAGCTCAGATAAACACACAATAAATAGAGAATGCAAAACGGCAATACGATTTAAACTTGAGATCACCCTGTGCACATTTTTATTCATAAATAAAAATGTGCTTTTTGGATAATCAGTCTAACTAATATTTTTTATATTATTCACAAGAATTAATTCTTCGTCTTGAAGTCATAATTCACACCTTTCCGAATAAGCTATTTGTGTATACACCCTAGTGATGGCATACTGTAACGTTCCGGTGTTGTCTGTCCTATGTTCTCTGTTTTTCACCCATCACGTTTATGTCATGTTTCCTGGTCTGCTCCGTGTTTTCCATCTCACCTGTCACCGCTCCCATTCCATGTCACGTTTTCCCTGTTGTCCGCCTGTAGTCTCACTGTCCGAGCGTAAAACTGCAATTCCCACAATTCCCGGCCCCTCTCACTGCCTGCACTCTTCATTGTTCTCACCTGTGTCTCATTGAGTCTTCATTGTGTTCGTGTATTTAACAGTGTCTGTTTTTCCTTTCCCTTGTCGGTCTTTGTTGTAAGTTGATGCCTGTTTCCCATGCTTCCATCATTGTCTTCGCCGTTGTTATACCCGTTTATGCCTCCCGTGTTATGTTAACCCTTTGTTTGCCTTTCGTGTTTTGTTTAGCTTTTTCCCATTGTGGATGTTTACTTTTGTTCATGTTCTGTATTACCCTTATTGTCTAAATAAACCTCCGCTGCGACTAGATCCTCATCCTGTGTCTGCCTCCACCTTCAATCGTGACAGAAAGACCGACCACAAAAATGGATCTAGCAGCGGTTTTCACCACACTGGCCCAGGCAAATTTTCCCATTCGCGAGTACTCACGGCTCTTCTCCACGGTCGCAATCCACACCGGGTTCGACGACGCTTCCCTGAAGCTCATCTACCGGGGCGGGTTATCATCAGCCCAGTGTCGGGAAACGCCAGAATTCGGAGAGCACACGTGGAGGGAGTACGTGAGTCTCACCCTCAAAAGACTCGCACCCGAGGAACCACTCCTTGTGTTTCCGGCTGTCGAGCCTGAGCCCCTGCCTTCCCGGATCGATGAGCCAGCGCAGCCAACTTCTTCCGCCCAGAGAAGGAAAGCCTCCGTTCTCCAGCTCACGCCTGCCACGGTCAGCGAGCCAGCACCTGCCACGGTCAGCGAGCCGGCACCTACGCATATCACGGTGAGCGAGCCAATGCCTATGCCCATCACTGTGAGCGAGCCTGTCGCCCCTGAAGTCCCTGAGCCAGCGCCTGTAGCCTCGACCGTCCCTGAGCCAGCGCCTGTAGCCTCGACCGTCCCTGAGCCAGCGCCTGTAGCCTCGACCGTCCCTGAGCCAGCGCCTGTAGCCTCGACCGTCCCTGAGCCAGCGCCTGTAGCCTCGACCGTCCAAGAGCCAGCGCCAGCAGCCAGGACCGTCCAACAGCCAGCGCCCCTCGAACCCTCTAGGGCTCTGCTTCCCGAGCCTCCCAGGGCTCCGCCTCTCGGGCTTTCCAGAGCTCCACTTCCCGAGCCTCCCAGGGCTCCGCCTCTCGGGCTTTCCAGAGCTCCGCCTCTCGAGCTTTCCAGAGCTCCGCCTCTCGAGCTTTCCAGAGCTCCGCTCCTCAAGTCACTCGGGCCTTCCAGGGCTCTGCCCCTCAAGTCACTCGAGCCTTCCAGGGCTCCACCTCTCGAGTCTCTCGAGCCTTCTAGAGCTCCGCCTCCTGAGCCTCCCATGGCTCTGCTCCCAGAGACTCCAGAGCTTTCTACGGCTCCACCTCTCAGAGCCTCCTATGGCTCCGCCTCCAGAGCCTCCTACGGCTCTGCTCCCAGAGCCTCCTACGGCTCTGCTCCCAGAGCCTCCTACGCCAGAGCCTCCTACGCCAGAGCCTCCTACGCCAGAGCCTCCTACACCAGAGCCTCCTATGGCTCCGCCTCCAGAGCCTCCTGAGCCTCCCTCGTCTTCGCCTCTGGGGCTGCCTACGGCGCCACCTCCCTCGGCTCCACCTCCTGAGCCATCCTCGGCTCCGCCTCCTAGTCCTTCCTCGGCTCCCCCACCTGAGCCTTCCTCAGCACCGTTTCCTGAGCTTCCAGAGCCTCCCTCAGCTCCGCCTCCTGAGCCTCCCTCAGCTTCGTCCCCAGAGCCCCTCCCAGCTCCGCCTCCGGGACCTGTCCCTGTCCGATGGCCTCCTCCCAGTCCCCCTGAACTGGCCCTTGCCAAGTGGCCAGCCCCCGGGTCATCTAAACCCGACCCTGCCCGGGCAACACCTCCCAGACCACCGAAACCTGTCCCTGCCCGGTCGATACCTCCCTGGCCTCCTAAACCTTTCCCTTTGTGCCCCCGCGGACTGCCTAACTGCCCCTTGTGCCCCCGTGGACTGCCTAATTTCCCCTTGTGCCCCCGTGGACTGCCTAATTTCCCCTTGTGCCTCCGTGGACTGCCTAATTTCCCCTTGTGCCCCCATGGACTGCCTAATTGCTCCTTGTACCCCCTTACTCTGTGTGCCTTGTGTCCCCTTTGGTCTGTTTGTTTTTCCTCCCTTCTAGCCCCTCTCGCCCTGTACATCTGTTTATTCCTGTTGTTTTTTTCCCTCCTGTCTCTTAGGACCGTCTGGAATCCGGTCCTTTTGAGGGGGGATTATGTAACGTTCCGGTGTTGTCTGTCCTATGTTCTCTGTTTTTCACCCATCACGTTTATGTCATGTTTCCTGGTCTGCTCCGTGTTTTCCGTCTCACCTGTCACCGCTCCCATTCCATGTCACGTTTTCCCTGTTGTCCGCCTGTAGTCTCACTGTCCGAGCGTAAAACTGCAATTCCCACAATTCCCGGCCCCTCTCACTGCCTGCACTCTTCATTGTTCTCACCTGTGTCTCGTTGAGTCTTCATTGTGTTCTTGTATTTAACCGTGTCTGTTTCTCCTTTCCCTTGTCGGTCTTTGTTGTAAGTTGATGCCTGTTTCCCATGCTTCCATCATTGTCTTCGCCGTTGTTATACCCGTTTATGCCTCCCGTGTTACGTTAACCCTTTGTTTGCCTTTCGTGTTTTGTTTAGCTTTTTCCCATCGTGGATGTTTACTTTTGTTCATGTTCTGTATTACCCTTATTGTCTAAATAAACCTCCGCTGCGACTAGATCCTCATCCTGTGTCTGCCTCCACCTTCAATCGTGACACATACCATCTATGTAAGCTTTGGCATCAGTGGCCATCTAATACAAAGGTCAGAGTTCACCACATTCTGTTAAATAGAGCATTTTTATTGCCATCTCTTTTGCTTATCTTCATTTCCCACCACTTAATGTCTAGACACTCTATTTAGGGAGATATTCACTTAGACAAATAGTTAAATTCAGACACTGGCTGAAAAAGAAAGAATGGAAGCATACTGTTCTTTAATTTTTACTTCCAGGTAGGTCTATGCAGTGAACTCCATTTCAGATGAATCTGAGCAGACTTGTTAGAACTCATTAAAATGTTACTGGGGCTGCAGGACTTATAAATGTGCTACCAATTTTACAGATCTTTTCTGGTTACATGATATATTTTATCTTCTGTTCAATTAGTCTATAAGTTCTGCATATTGTCTTTTCTCAGATCACATTAAAATGGGACCCTTGGTAAGGTCAGTGAAATATATTAAGTAGTAACTAGAGATTTATGGCAGCCAAGGTATTTAAAGGATTCTAACCTCAATTTTCAAAAAAGTGGTGTGAAGAGGCAATACACATACAAATGAATACACTATTCTAGCTTACTGGGCAGTTACATTTATTATTTACAACTTAAAAATGAGGGAAAGTGAGAACAGTCGAGAGAGTCAGGAAGAAAGTTGAGAGGTTGGAATAGGTCCCTGTGGACACTATCGAAGGCCTTTTTGAAGTCAGTTAAGGTAATGACGAGTGGTTGCTGGTACCCGAGGCACTTTTCAACAATATTTTGTAACATGAAAATCTGCTCGCTGCAAGATCGTGCCATGCAAACCTTAGCTTGCTCTTCACGTTTAACTTTGTCTACGGCATCCCACAGACGTTGCTGTAGGATGGTACTGAAAACCTTGCAAGGAACTGAGAGCAGCATGATGCCTTGCCATGTCATGTCCCTAAATCAATGTTATGAGGGCCAGAATATATCTTGCATCCCTTCAAGAGTAGTAGAGGTCGGACATCTGACTGACGCCTTTAATATTCACTTTCCAATCAACATTAAAAGACAAATAATTTAGCATATAAATATAAATTAGTGACTTATGAAACAATCATATGTAGCCCATCAATGAAGCCTTTGATATACATGATACACAGGTATGCATCCTCAAGGGTACGCATATGTGGATCAAGTGCAGGAAATGCATGTGGGTGAATGTGGTGATTACATGTGCCAAATTAATGTCATGGGAAATTTAGGTTAAAGGGAATTAAAGAGCATTTCAAATGTTTAAACGAGGTTAGGTAATGAAGAGGCTTCCAGGCTCTTGGATCTACCACTATTAACATATCATAGACTTTAAATAATCCCATTATTTCTACATGTCAAGGACTGGGTAGATTAGATGGTAAGTGAGCAATCAGTTCTCATAGTCAACGTGTTTGATACAGGAGAAATTGGCTGGAGTAAAGACCTGAGAATCTTTGACAAGGGCCAAATTATTATGGCCAGATAACTGGGTCAGAGCATCTCTGAAACGTCAAGGCTTGTGAAGTCTTCCGGTCAGCAGTGGTGAGTACCTACCGACAGGTGACAGGGTGTTGGGCGCCTAAGATGCGCAAGGACAACAAAGGATATTCCATCTGGTCCAAACTGACAGAATGTCTACTGTGGCATAGGTCACAGGAGGAATGTGTCACAACACACAGTGCATCGCACCCTGCTGCTTATGGTCATTCAAGTGGACATCAATTTGACACGTGCCACCTATCTAAGCATCATTGCAGATCAGGTACACCCCTTCATGGCAATGGTATTCCCTGATAATAACATTTTTTTTTGTTGGTAATTCTTTATAAAAATGAGTGGACAACATATCCTTCATCCAGATGTATTTTTCAGTCATCCAAAAAAAAAAAAAATACCCCACCAACAGAGTTGAACAACAGAAAATGAACACAGCACATCTCAATTCAAATTATTTACAAAATATCGTAGTTGTAAGTGTATTATGATAGGATTTATTTGCTTCTTTTTATGGAGTGTTAACTGACAATGCAAAAAGTCTGCACTGTCATTTACAATTGACAACTCTGTGCTAAATACAAAATTCAAAAACTCCTTTTAGACCATGGTCACAGTTGTAACCGGTGGCTTTTTGACAGTGTAGATTACCTGCAGGGTTCCGGCAATGTCTCCAACTTCTGCATTGGCTAGTACACTATCAAACAACACGAGCAGCACAGGCTCTCTGGCTCTGTTGGCATTTGTTGGCATTTAAAAAAATGCGCACCACCATGTCTCCATAGATATCTGCCTCCCAGAGACTTGTAATTTCACCGTTGCTGCAGCCTCCTCCATCTCCCTCAGATTGTCATCGGTGTATTCGGGCTCAAATAGTTAGGGTTGGGCGAAAAACTCCATCTCCTCTTCACTTCTAAAATCAAAATCCTCCGACATCGTGTTTGAAATAGTTTTGGACTGTTTGGGTTTGTGAATGGCATTTGGTCTGTGGTCTGTGCAAGTTTCTTTTGTAAACAATGATGAGCTCCGTGTGACGCGTGATCTTACCAATGAGCTTACATCATCCCTCTCATGAGTGTGTGTCACAGAGATGTACAGAAGCAAACATTTGTAGTTAAAAAGTATATAAGTATTGTTTTGTTTCTAAAAATTATCAATTGTTTGGGTTCAGAAGAACTTAATTTGTCGACTGTCGTGTGGAGGATTATGATGCAGCCAAAATATGCATTTTGGACCAACATTTGGAGTACATTCACTTGCATTGTTTAGAGGAGGAGGCCTGAAATGAAATCATAAATTCTGTTTTGATGAAGAAAGAAACTCTTGGAGTAAATTATCAGCAAATTTTCATTTTTGGGTGAACTATTCCTTTAATAAAAAAAACAGTTAGAAACACTTTGACAGATGAAACATAAATCCAATAAATACATAACTACATGCCTTGATAATGTTTTTTTATGCGGGTAGAGTATTCTTTTTTACAAGAAATGCTAACCAATGTAGCATTTAACATCGCATAGAAATATACACATAATAATATATTTTCTGCCTCATTCTATGAACAGAATCCACATATGATCAGAAAAGGATGTTGCTGTGTTCACTCAGGAGTAGCACATTTTTTTTTTTATAAATGGTGGTGTAAACATTAAGCTTTATGCTAAGCTAAAATGCTATTTCTTGCCTTTATAGACGCAATTATATTTTATAAAGAATTCTATGATGAAAATAATGAATGTTGGAGCATGATTTTTTACTTTAGTAAGACCTTTGATATCTTATTATTAATGAGAATTTAAATGTTGTTTTTTTTTCTGTAAAAATTATCTAAAAATCAATAAAACTTAAAAAATGTACTGGAGTAGCGAAACTGCATAATATATTCAGTATTTTTTTTCAGAGAACGTATTTTTACAGTGAAGTGTATTTTCTTACTTTATTTACTTGTTTATAGTCAAAACAAGTGAAACAATATGGCCAGTTCTGAAGAAGTAATCCAAAGTATTTAGATTACATTACCGTTCTCGAGTAATCTAATGGAATAGGTTACAAATGACATTTTACAGCATGCATTCTGTAATCTGTTGCGGAATACTTTTTCCTTCCCAACCGTGTATATATAGACTGTATTTACACGGTTGGAGAGTAACGGAATACATATAATGGGATTACGTATTTAAAATAGAAAATATAAGTAACTGTATTCCATTACAGATACAATTTAAATAATTGGTAATTGGAATACAGTTACATTAAAAAAGTATTTTCATTGAAGAGATTACTTTGCATTTTATTGTCTTTTGTTTCATTTAATATTTAGTCCTTTCGGATGGAAAAAATATATACATACAAATGATGTGATCCAAAGTGCATTTGAACAGTGATGAAACACTTTCTTATGATGTATAACATTCATACGAGAGACAGAGAAGTAAGTCTGAAGTAAATTTGAAGCAGAAGAAATAGAAATAAACCTTGTGTAAATTGTCAGCTTTACGCTAAGCTAAAATGCTATTTCTAGCCATTTTACATACGCATGATACCAGCACGATCATATTTTTTTACCAAGAAAATTCAAGTTAGATCATAATTTCTTTTTTTCTAGTAAGATATTTGATATTAGGGCCAAAATCATATTCTTGATAATAATTTTTGTATTGTTTTCCTGTAAAAAGATCTACAAATCCTTAAAACAACACTGCATAAGATATTGAGGTTTTTCAGAGAATATATTTATAAAGTGCATTTTGTCTTACTGTACTGGCAGAGATTTTATAGTCAAAAAAAGTGAGAAAAAAAATCTACCAGTGCTTAAGAAGTAATCCAAAGTATTTAGAATACATTACTGACCTTGAGTAATCTGGAAAATGTGGCATAATGTGTATTTATGTATTTATTTTTTAAGTTCCCAATAAAGATACAATTATATAAGAGGAAGTATTTGGTATGATTTAATTCACTGACTGGATTTCAAAAATAAATAATTAAATTATGGTTATTTAAAGGTGCTGCAAGCTATTATTTTTCATGGAAAAGTGTGCAAAAATGTTCCTACACGCTTAAAGACATGAATGAAATAAGTGTCTTGAGATATCCCACCTGTCGACTTTGTAAACAACATCCTTGTACGTTGACACTTTTTACCTGTCAATCATTTTGCTTGTTCACATAGTGTTGTATTTGAAGTGGATCACTGAGGCTATGATTCATAAGATTTTGGCCATATGGCTGGTTCGATCCCCACAGTCACCACCATTGTGTGAACAAGGCACTTAACTCCAGGTTGCTCCCTGTAATAAGCTCTGTAAGTCGCTTTGGATAAAAGCGTCTGCCAAATGCATAAATATAAATATTAATAAATGTTACACTTTTTGGTGAAACTTTACGAATTTATTGACTCTGCATATTAAGCTGGGTCAGGAGAAATAATTTTGACATTGAAAAAACTACATGCATCAGCATCAAATCACAAATATGATATCAACCTAACTACATTAGTTTACACCAACAAAATGTATTTGTTCGTGTTAACTCAAGACCTTTAAGGTAACAATAGCAGATTACCACTTTTTACAGTAGTACATTTCCCAGGGAAACATGTAGCCTATTTTTGGAAGGATGACTTGCCTACAGTATATACAAATGGACACCATCAGTCTTGAACTTGAATTAGTTTTATCAGATTTAATTTGGACCATGTGACAGCCCAGGCCAAATGATTACCGTAATTTCCGGACTATAAGCCGCAACTTTTTTCCGACGCTTTGAATGACGCGGCTTATACAATGACGCGGCTAATATATGGATTTTTCCCGCTTTCAGATTTTATAAAAAAAAAAAAAACTTTCTATGACGTGCTCAGTTTTTTGGCGCGTGAAGCTTTCATTAGACCAATGAAATTGCCGAACGGGTTAAGGTCAAACAACTTTTTTGTTTACTGTTTAGATTAAATCAAGCGCTCAAACTTCCCATTATTCTGATTACGGTAGTCATTTTGTCACCCTCACCATGGCAAAGACATGGAGAAACGCATATGATGCTGCTTTCAAGTTGAAGGCGATTGATCTGGCTGTTGGAAAAGGAAATAGAGCTGCTGCACGGGAGACGTTGGAAACAGCAGCGTGAGGAATTGACTCAGTGCAAAAAGACAACTAAATCTGAGGCTATTCTGAGGCTATTCAACTCCGACACCGAAGGAGATGACTTCAGTGGTTTCAGTGCACAGGACGAGGAAGATAGTGACCAATGACTTTCTTGGTAGGCTACTGTTTACTGCAAATGTTTTATTACAAGCCGTGTGTTTCAAGTGCCCTGCTTCACGTGTCCTTCTTGGGAAAACTGTCACACGGGCACCAGTGTGACAGTTTTCAGCAGGGCACTTGACGTTCCAGGTAAGGCTTTTAATGGCCACAGCAATGTTTACAATCAATTTTATAAAGTTTCTCAATTCTTCTATGCGCCAACACTAGACTGACGTGTGTCACTTTCTCAGCTCTGTGGCTGCTGCCTTTTTATGCCGCTCTCCCCATGCTTACTGAAATTAGACACCGGTGTTAGACATAATTTAGCTCAGATGTAAGCGACCTTACCGCTTTTCTCTCCCGGACGGGCGCTTCACCACGCCCCCGCTGCCACACCGTGTTTCGTTAAAGCCTATTTATTTTTGTTACAAGCCGTGTTTCGTTAAAGCCTGTGTAAAGTTAATTTGTTTCAATGTACCGGTAGGCACCTGCGGCTTATAGACAGGTGCGGCTTATTTATGTTCAAAATAATATTTTTTTTAAAAATCAGTGGGTGCGGCTTATATTCAGGTGCGCTCAATAGTCCGGAAATTACGGTAATTGTTAAAATCAAACAGTTGACATGGCATTTTTGCTTTATACCTTGGATTAAACAAAAGTGGCTTACTATTGTGGTGGTGTAGTGGTCTAAAGCACATAACTGGTAATCTGGTTATCAGAGGTTTGCTGGTTCGATCCCCACAGCCACCACCATTGTGTCCTTGAGCAAGGCACTTAACTACAGGTTGTTCCGGGGGGATTGTCCCTGTAATAAGTGAGTTGCTTTGTAAGTAAGTTGCTTTGGATGAAAAAATAAAATGTAAAAATGTCTTTATTTCTGGAGAGAACTTGAAGAAATGGCCTGACTGCACAAGAGGTGGTGTTACAAAGAGGTTTATATGAACACTGCAGTTGCAAAAAAGTTTAACACTTTACAAATATCCCTACAACTGGATTAGTCAGCATATACATACTGTACACAGATAAAAAAATCTACTCTCTTCAAAGTTTTCTAGGTAATATACCTGTAAATCTACCCTGTCAGCAGTGGCGATTTTTCAGGGACAGCATTTCTCTGCTGTCAAATAAATAAATATTTTTGTTCCTTTCATTCTCAATCACCTTTTTGCCTATATATTTTTAACAGCTTTCCACTCTTTATTAATCTACAAACAAACAGAGAGAAATGAAATGTTTATCCAGTCAGAATTTATTCCTTGATGCTTACAAGCAAAGTGTGTCAATTGTTTCACAAATCACATGCCCAAGCAGTACGTGAGTTTGAGCTCGACCCTCTCAGGCCTTCAGAATTTCAACAGAATCCCTCAACAGTGCAAATGAATGAGCAACTAAAGTCAGATTCATCAGCCAATCAGATTGATTTATGTGTTGGTGGGCGTGATCTTTAGGATATGTCCCAGTCGAGGCCTTCTAGCTGGCCTTGAGTGACTCAATCACACTTTAAGTGATGTTTGTAATTCAAGAGCGCAAGATCTGTCTGACGAGTCGGCTGTCATCACACAATCTTTATGGATTTAAAAACACGAGATGTTCTGCATGACCATATGATTTCTTGATTTATTAAACAGGAAAGGAGGGATGATTTTCACTTCAAGTAAATTGGTAAGTGATTTTTGCATTGTTATAGCAACATCAGGAGTTTTCTAAGTGTAAATTAGGCTTCTTGAGCATTCAGAGTCAGATCAAGTTTTGAAAAGAAGTGCTGCGCTCCATTCAACTCGGGAAGTCAGTTTTTACAACTTCCTACTAGTAAAAGTGCAATGAAATGCATCTTTAAGTCAGAATTACAACTTGTAGGCTCATGCAGACATTCTCAATTCTTAACCGAGATGCAGGTGCATGATGTTACACAAACATGTGGACACTCAGGGGAGATATACAATGTAAGTGATAAACATTCACTTTATTAAGTAATATCGATAAATGTGTTAATTTCCACATTACATGATATTAAAGTTGTTTAACAAACGCCTGCAGAAACAGGAGTATAAAACATTATAATCTATTTTAATAATCATACACCTGAAGCACAAATGCTAGTGCTGCAGTTCCGAATATCGGGGAATGGAATGCATTTATGGTCGGAGATAACAAGTAGGAATATCGCACATACAACTTGACTAGAACGCAGCATAACCGTGTATATTGACGAAATGAAATTTATTGCAAGCAACATTTAAATGATAAATATTATTAGGTAGATTTTTGCAGGTATTATAGACCTCCTTGGTAGATTCTAGATTCAAAAATTATGCTTTTGAATGGTTGTTCAGGAGACGTTCATTTCACGAAATGTAGGCTTGCTTGAGCATTAAGTGTCATTTCAAGTTCTGGCTTTCATGAGTGGAAGTGTTTTTAAAACGTCAATTGGTATTATTAGTTAGCTGCGTCATAATGTACGATGCCCAAAGGCATAGGGTGTTTTATTCATTGTGAAACTGTTTTCTTAATGGCATAAATCACACTGAAGGCCTAGACTTTAAATGCACGGCCCACCACTGCCTGTAAGATGTAGTATGATTAACTGTATTTTCCCTTTGTGCATAATTCATGCAGACAAAATGTAATAGGGATTAGTCACACCACTTTTCTAAAATACCAACAAATCTTTTCCCTACGATCATATGGCAATGGCATCAGGGAACAAAGTGCAATTATTTAAAAAAGGACTCCCCAGGTAAAGTATGTGCAATAAGAAAATATATAATTAAAGTAGTATATTGTATATATGCATTTATGATTTTTTTTTAAACTAATTAATAGTTTTAACTTTCATTGACTAACAAGCAATTGTTCCTATGATTAATTCAACTGATAATCAAATGATAAATCAAATGATAAAGTATTACAATGCACAATCCACATGTACAGCATTTAACATTTTGAAAAGTGCTGACATTAGGTTTAATGACAATGACATTGCTATCTGTACTTTTATGCAGGAACTAAGCAAACTAATTGGAAGCAGAAAGGGTAGGACGTTCTTTTCTGGAAGGGATGTAAATGTAGACTTTTAGAATAAAAAAAATAGAAGAATCATTCGATCTTCTCTATAGTGGGTCATATGAAACCATCAAATTTAGTACTAAACTCAGTTGATTTAATGACTGCTGTACTCTTTAGGCTAAGATATGCTTTAAAATTTAAACAGTGGTTTTCAACTGTTGGGTTGTGACCCAAAAGTGGATCACAGGTCTATTCACAGGGTCACAGATAGCAGCAATGCTGAATGGAATACAATAAAATGCAACTAACCATGTAATGATGCAAAGTTAGGACAGAGATAAATAGGTTTATCAACTTTAAAAATAAGGAGAAAATGGTTCCCATATCTTTTGTTGACCATGTCAAAGACAAATTCAGTGCCAATTCATCTATTACTAGGTAATATGTTTGTTCCATATGTTAGGCTGGTATAACACACTTTTGCTGTTGTTTAAGCAAAAGAAAATTGTCAACATTACGGAGCCACACTTTGAAAAGTCTCACTTTATTCCACTAGGTGGCAGAAAGCACTCTATCTCATTCCATAACAATATACAGATCTGAAATGTAGGTGGCGCTCTAATACATTTTAGTCCTCACAGATGTGCTCGTCAATATTCATTCAGTCTAATTTTCAGTTCAAGCACCACACTTGTTGTTTAATTGAATATCTTAGCGTCTGATTGGACTATAAGCTCAATCTAGGTGTTATTAGAAGGCTGAGATCCTCCCCTTTGGGATGATATTAAACATTTTATCATCTATATCCGTAAATCAACAGCAGAACAAAATCTATAAATGATGCCCACGGCAGATACTGAAAGGGCTTATATTTCCATGTAGTTTTGGTTCTTATGTTAAAAAAACATACTATAGTCCAAAAGAGAGGGGAAGCTCACACATAATCTGCAGAAAAATGCATACATTTTTTGAGTTTATTGAGAGGCCAAAAAGTACAACAGAGCAAAAAAGTGCTCAGTGCAAAGATAATGGCTGTGTCTCGTTTGGAGGGCTGCGTCCTCAAGAAGTCACATTTGTCAGCCGCATACATCATCGAAGCTGTCTCGTTTCATAAAAGCAAGTAGGACACTTCGAATGCGACCTTTCACGGGAATTTGGAGGATGCATTAGTTGTATCCTTCGTGGGCAGTCACAACCCACAATTCTTTACTTCAACAGAAATGTCTTAAAAAATAACAACACCAATTTGCCTGTAAATATGATGTTCAAACACAAGGAATGTTAATTCCCAAGTTGAAGTACCTCAGATGGGTGCAGAGTATATAATATGTATAATTATATTAATATATAATTAAAATAAAGTATTAGACTAAAAGTACACCTGTAAAATCTATTTTCTTTTCTCTTTAAATCATTATAACTCTCCTAAAATGTACCTCTTGCATTCCCTTCCAGAGGGAGTTCCCTTTTCACTCAAAGTGCTCGCGCTTGTTAAAGAGTGGCGTGCTGTCATAGCAACCATGTTATATTCCATTTCCATTTGTCCTACGAAGGCCATCTTGTTTAAACAAGACTTTTTTAAAGGAGTGCAGTTGGTATATACTGCACTCCTTTAAAGGACCTGTCCTACCTAGCACGTAGCCTTCGAAACGAGACACAGCCAAAACATTTTCGATGAACATCGTCATCAGTGACCCTTTAACAATAGCACACCTGATTCCATTTATAAAGAGGGAGGATATATTGTATTTTCCTTAACAGAATAGACTTAAAAATATACAAATGTTTTATACAAAATATACAAAATTATATTGTTTTATCACAACATATTCCAATAATATTCATTATTCAAAGAAGCGATGTATTTCGTGTCATATACATTATACTTTGAGAAATGCCAATTATTTTAATACAAATTTTGATCATGCATAATTCAAACACATAGGCATAGCACAACAATCACCGGATATTCAAAATGTCTACACGTATTTACCAAAAGTAAACTGTACATAGTTATATTTGCAAATATACCATGATTCAAATCAAAAGCATGTGCAAATCGAAATGCGTCATAGTAATCCTATAGAAAACAGCTGAGGGACAAATCTTCATTCATTCCCAGGAGATGTAAAGATTTTAAGTGAAATATCCATCTGGATTCTTTCTGTAGGAGTATCCATTCTATATCCCCCTGTCCCCGGATGCTTAACTTGCAGATATAGAGTTTAAGGCTAAAAAGCAAAAGGAAGGCTGTGGATACAAATCTTATGTTGCTCATTAAACTGTGCACTGCTTGAAATGGCCTTCTGAACTTTGTTTACTGGATGAAAGTATCATATTAATATAAGGAGGATTATGTAGAGGAATTCTGTGCATATTGGGACCATAAACAAAGATCATTTAAATCAACAATACAATTTTACAGCTGCATCCATATCCAAATGCTGTTGATGGATATAGCTGAGGAGCCAGTCGCAACAAACCACTGTGATAATACCATTATAATTAAACTCTTAACTCAAGGGGTTGTTGTAACTGGACATATATGTTAGCTAGACAGAAGAATAATTTCAGTCTGGACAGTTAGTGTAAAGATGGCCAATTACCTCAATGAACAAGTAACCACACCATTTCCTGACAGCACATTTTGCTTTGTGTCTTCCATTGGTCACATAAACAGGTAGACTCACCCCAAAATTCACACTATTGGTACTGCTCAAGAAATAGAGATTCTTTACTCTTATGGAGGCATCTTCCTTTTCCAAGTGTTTCACTTGGTTACATAACCTCAAGGGGGCACTCTTACCATACCATACTGTACTTCTCATTCATGCAGATTGATGTCTGGAGCCTTTGGATGCGTATCAGATGCTCACACACTAGTAATTGCTTCCATATCCTCTACTGCTCTCTCTCTCCTCCTCCTTCCCTCTGCTGGTCTGTCTGTCTGTCTGTCTGTCTGTCTGTCTATCTCTCACACAAGTGGCTCTTATTATGTTTTCATACCATGGATGGTGTACTAGGCCCATAGTGAACATACCAATGTGGGACTTACCAAACAAAGTGGTTTGCAACTGAATAATTCAAAACCTAAGACAAAACTTTTTATTTGTCTCCTCGCCACATGTCTCTCTTAGCCCTTCTGGAACAGGAGCCAGTGAATCCTTTGATAAATCTTCAAGTCATCAGCCTCTCAACTTGATTTACAGATGGCAGGTTTACAACATTGCCCTCCTGCCTCTCTTTCACCATGTTGTCCCTATTAAACTTGCACGTTCATGCACACACATTCGCGCACACGCACACACACGTTGATGCGGCTATACTTATGAGGACTCTCCATAGGCATAATGATTTTTATACTGTACGGACTATAGATTCTATCCGCTAACCCTACCCCTAAACCTAACCCTCACAAAAAACGTTCTGCATTTTAAAATAAAAAAACAAACAAACATAGTTTAGTATGTTTTTTTTAGCGATTTGAATTATGGGGACACTAGAAACGTCCTAATAAAAACCACATTTATAGCATAATAGCTTTGTATTTACCAGTTTGTAACCTAAAAAATTGTCCTCGTAAACCACCCAAACCCACCCACACATACACACACATGTATGTAAGCATATAACACACACACACACACACACACACACACACACACACACACACACACATTTGCACAGCTATCTAAAAGGGACAACCCATAGACCTTTTAGTCTAGTAGTAGTATTAGTTGCATTGTTTTGATATAAAACTAACTATAATTACTTTAAACTAACTCTAACACATACCCTAAATTATTTTAGCATGTAAGAAGAATACGCAGATGTCTATATTGCCTGTAGGATGGGCCAGCCCTGGGGGTCAGTGAGGTGTATGAATATTCCAGGATCTTGATATTTTAGAGGGACAGGGTAATGCTCTAAAATGAACATATCATAATTTCAGCATCCTAACTTGCTGGGAAGAATTCTCAAGTCTTATACTTTAGCAATATTAATATTTTGGTTTATATGGATTAACAGGCACTTTACCCTAAGTAATTCTTATTAACACTTACAGAACCCCAGGAATAGTCCCCATGGAACAACCTTGAGTGAAGTACCTGGGTGATTGCTCAAAGATTGCCAATAGCACGAATTGTTTTGGTTACCATTCCAGAACTTTAACCGCTAGCATTATCTGATTTTCTTTTTTAACTGATTTTAATATCTGAACCAAGCCAAGAACAGTGTTTCTAAAATCTGGGTCAGAATGTTACATTGCGGAACATGGATTATGGCTGTAATTTAGGCATCTGTGGGACAGTGTGGTATGGCTTCTGTGCTCTAGACCTCCGATCATTCCCTGCATGACTCCACTGCCAGTGCCAGTCTCTTTTATTCTCCAGGCCAGGAGAAGAGAGTTGAGGGCAGAACTATCAAAAACTGAGAGCCATCAGTACAGACACCTACGGCTATTTGAAACAAGCCAAAAAAGCTATGCAGTTCCTAGGTGAATGACTTCCTGGCACCCCAGAGGCTCAAAAGATGTGCAAATGAGCCCTTTGAGAGCCAGAGGATGGGGACCAAGAGAGCTGCTGAAGAGATGCGGCTAAAGGTATAGGCTTCAAAGAAAAGATGAAAGCCCTATTCGGACAGGACTAGTTTTCACTGAGGTTGGATAAATTAATATTTCATACACATTGTTTTTAATTTTAATCCCATCCAAATCAAACAAAAGGAGATGTTAGGCAGTATTTCAGACTCTTTTCCATTCATCTTTTTTTCCATACAATAATAGTGGATGGTTACTCCTTTTGACTTCATTAAAATCTTTTGTGAACCATGGAAGAAAGTCATATGGGTTCACAACACTTGGGTGAGTAAATCATGACAGAATTATAATTTTGTAGAAACTTTCCCTTTAATTCACTTGTCATTTCTGTGACATTTTGATTGAAGCATTGTCATCTAATCCTCACTCTATTCCTTTATATAACTTCAGTTAAAGATTTTAGATTAACAGATGTCTTTAAATATTAAATATATTAAAGGTTGACATAATTTTCTTTGCCCATTTTACAAGGAAATTCCACTTATCTACTTTCTGAGATTGCATACTGATAACCTTCAGGCAATAGCCACTCAGTTAATGGCCTGCTTGAATTATCTCAGGTCATCTCATCTGATTCCTCTTACTTGTGGAATTTATATGCCCATCTATTGTCCCTGATAGTAATTAGCATGCATTTAAGATATTAGTCTGTAGTGTAGATAACTAAAGTAATGAAAAAGGACTATATGATAAATGTCCTTACACTTAGCATTTTGCTGAGTATTAAGTGTAGTCTGGATACATAATGTATTTGTACTTGGGATACATGCAGAACTGGCACAGCAATGCTCTGGATAAATGTGTAATAAGTTGTGGGCGGTTTGAGAGAGGCGATGGCGGTAGACGTGTTGGGTGGTGTGTCAGGCCCCACTCCAATACTCTCTAACTCATTTTTTCAAATAGTTACTGGTTTAAGAACAAAACAAAGAAACCAGTTAAATAATAATTATAGAGATGAAGGTAATTTTTGCGTATTTCTGCTTTGCTGTTGGCTTCTGTTGTTGCCACTTGGACAACACCTAAGCGCAAACAAACAGATGTCTCAGGCTGACAACCATCAGTCAGTAAATATGAATGGATTACCGAGATTAAACTTCTTCGGACATGGATACCTTGTCATCTACTCGATCAATAATCAATCTGATCACCCCCGTCGCGGCATGCCAAGCAAACAAAACAACATTGTCATCTGTTCGAACACCAAACAAATTGAACTCACCCATCGCGGCACGCTGAGAAAGCGTGATTACCAGAGAGGCTGCAATTGGCGTGGTTTCGGTGTTCTCTTGACTTTGATTTTGCTGTCTGGTGACGTACAATTGAATCCAGGCCCATTTTTTGCTGGCCTTTCCCCGGAGGGTGCATGGGCAGGTGGATTGTGCGTGCAGCGGCTGAGCTCCGGAGAGACGGACGTCTTCCCCGAGGTAACAGGAATTCCAAACAGTGACGGTATCCAATCAGTAAGGAAGCAACAAGAATTCAGATTTTTTCAGACTGTAAACCACGCACGGGTAATATGGGAGCCTATGTCTAAACCTAAGGGTATTCTAGGTGGACATCTGAACATTCGGAGTATATTGCCTAAATGGGATCAGATCCAACATCTGTTAATTGACTCTAATTTAGATTTTTTAGCATTGAGCGAAAGTTGGCTGCACAGTAATATCCAGACCAGTATGATTGATGTCCCTGGTTACATTTGTCATAGAAAGGATAGAACATCTAAAAAAGGTGGTGGTGGTGGTGGTGGTGGGGGGGGGTACTATTCTATGTTAGGGACACTCTGAAATGTAATGAAATCAAACTGGATACACCACTAGAATGTTTGGCTTTAAATGTTGTATTATCCCCTAAGATGAATTTTAACATTATAGTGCTGTATAATCCACCATCACATGATGTTTCATTTTATGAGAATTTAGACACAATTTTTAAATATTTAAATACTTGCACCGAATCTGTTTTTCTTGGTGACTTTAATATTAACTGGCTAGAGAAAAGTCGAAGAAAAAAATTAAAGAGACTGTTGTCAAAACACAGTCTTCATCAGATGATTAAAGGTCCAACAAGGATCACACGTTCGAGTAAAACTATGATAGATCTGATAGTCACTAACAGACCACAGAGAATTATCAGAACTTATAATTTATTAACAGGGCTTTCTGATCACAATATGACCATGGTTGTACGGAAACTTACTAAACAGCGTTTACCCAAATTTATGAACGAAAGTAAACCAGGGAACTTGGGTATCCCAAAAAAAAGGTTGACACAAGTTAAAAATGATTTAGATAATTTAGACTGGAATAATGTCTTACAATCGAATGATTTAGAAAATTGTTGTAACTCTTTGATGAAAAACCTCACAAATCTGATTGAGAAATATAGTAAGACATTTAAAGGTATGCAACGAAAAGCCTCCTTACCATGGCTGAACAATGACATTCTTCAGCTAATGAAAAAAAGAGACTATGCACTGAAAAAAAATCGCTGTTCTCTAAAACAAATATCGATTTCCTAAACTTTAAAGGATTGAGAAATGCAGTAGTCAGAGAATTGTGTAAAGCAAAGACAGCTTATTTTATGCAATTGATTGAGGAATCGGAAGGAAATAGTGCATCCCTTTGGAAGCACCTCAATAGCCTTACTAAACTTAAGCCTAGTCAACAAAAAACAATAGCTGAGTTGGAAGTGAATGGAGTTATCAGCACTAACAATTCAGCTATTGCAAATTAATTCAATAAATTCTTTATTCAGTCTGTGGAGGAGCTTGCTGAGAATTTTGAACCAGCAACCCTCTCACAGACTACAAAGTTTGATCAATCAGATTTTTTTCACATTAAAGAGGTTAGTCAGGAAAAAGTACATACAATTATTAATAAATTAAATAAATCTAAGGCAAAGGATGTATTTGGGTTGGATACTGCCTTTATTACAACTTACTGCTCTGCCTTGATTAAACCTGTAACCCACCTTGTAAATCTTTCCATCAGAGTGGGCAAATTCCCACAAAGTTGGAAACAAGCTATCATTACACCGATTTTCAAGGTTGGTGCAAAGAATCAAGTAAGCAACTATAGGCCAATCTCAATACTGCCGGTTTTATCCAAAATTTTAGAGAAAATTATCATGGAACAGTTAGTAGAACATCTTGAAGGTATTAAACTTATCAACTCCAAGCAGTTTGGATTTAGAGCAGGGTATTCTACAGAAATGGCTAATTGTTATCTTACCGAGAACATTAAGAGTAAGCTGGACAAGGGTAATGTTGTGGGAGCTGTGTTTATAGACCTAAAAAAGGCCTTTGACACCATGAACCACAACATACTCTTGAATAAACTTACCACCTTCAACTTCTCTGAACATGCTATCGGTTGGTTTGCTTCATATCTGGAGCATAGAGAGCAACGTGTTAAAATAAACACCGAACTCTCAACATCATTACAATCCACAATGGGTATTCCACAGGGCTCCATTTTGGGGCCTCTGCTCTTTAGTCTATATATAAACGACTTACCTACATGCTGTCAGTCAGCAAACTGCCAAATGTATGCTGACGATACAGTAATTTATGCATCAGCTAGGATACCAACTATAGTAGCAGAGACCCTGACCAAGGAAATGGAGGGTATATATCCCAATGGCTTAAAGAAAATCATCTGACGCTTAACATCAAAAAGACGGTATCTATGTGCTTCTCAATTAGAGGAAACGCTAAATGTACTAATAAAATAGATCAAGAAGCAATAGAGGAAGTTGAGGAATTTAGATTTTTAGGTATTATTCTGGATTCCCAACTCAAATTCAATATACACATTAATAAACTCTGTAAGACTGTCCAGACAAACCTAAACTGTTTTAGAATGATTAGGCACCATATACCTGTCAAGGCAGCTTTGTTGTTTTTTCATGCTATGATACTCTCTCATTTATCTTATTGTGTTACTATATGGGGCCAAGCCTCCCAGACAACAGTCAAACCCATCATATCATTATACAAACAAGCACTGAAAATTATGGATCAGAAACCAATTATGTGGCATCACTGTTTAATTGTACAGAAATACAAGCTTTTAGATTTTGATAGTTTTATTAAGTTTTCTTTTCTTAAGCTGATTTTTAAATGCACAAATAATCTAGCTCCAGCCGTACTATATCCATTTGTGACAAAAATAAACACAAGGAGAGTTGCCTCTAGGAGAGCAACAGGTGGCAACTGCATAGCAGAGGGGCGCAAAACCACTTTTGGCCAGTCAAGTTTTTCAATGATAGGGACCCATTTTTGGAATGATTTACCAACAGAAATAAAAACAGAAACTGACCTGAAAACATTTAATAGAAAGGTGAAACACTGGCTGAAAGAAAATCAAATATGTGGACATTGAGTCATTTTTGTCTGTGCTGGATGTGATGTGTTGTTTTGTGTAATGTGGTTGGGATTGTGTAAAACGTCAATGTTAGTGTTTATAATGTATTTGACGCATGATTGTGTAATCTACGCCTTGTTTAGGTATATGTTTTTTAGAAAGGCCTGACCAGGGACTGGGGTTGCAAATTAACCTATTGGCTAGAAACCTTTTATGCAACACATTTACACATTTTGTTATGGCTTTGCCTATGATAATTATGTATGTAATAATGTGCGCTGCATTGTCCCTGACAAATAAACTAATAAAAAAAAAAAAAAATGTCATTAATTCACATATTTTGCTCAGCTTGACTGTTCATTTATATTTTAAATACTAAAATAGAGCAAAACTGTCTGGTTCTGGAAGTAAACATACAGTTTATTTTCTCTAAATAAAAATATAGTTCTAGAAATAATGTATAAACTTACTATGAGCTCTGAGGTAAAAAAAACAAACAAAAAAAAACATACTGTATAGCCCAGTGAAAAACTACACTACCCATAATCCTGAAGAGAGATCTACCAATCAGAAAATCTAAAACTGTGGCAAAATTGAAAATCATGGAAAAAGAGCTTGGCAGCAAGCGCCCCCTCTGATTTGTCAATCGAATACAATTGTAACCGAATGAATTACATTACAAGTAAATCACAATTAATCACATGTAACAACAATATTTGCTGAAAAAGGACCCCCAAATATTTTTTTGTAATCATAATCTTGAAATAATGATTAATAGTTCTTAATGTAATAATAATATATAAAATATATTTATAAATATAAAATATTTACAAATATAATAATTCAAATAATTAAATACATTATTTTGGCAGACAAGTAAAGCATTGATTAGACAATACAAAAAGTGCCTATAGAAGGCAATATATTGTTAATTTCCATATCATTAAACATAAACCTATCATTGGCCTACAGTCCACAGCAATATATTTTGCCATTTAATTTATCTATCTGTCCAAGGTAGACTTATTATAAGGGCTATTCTTTTATGCACACAATAGTCAGATTGACGTTTTTGGAGCATCTCAATTGGGTGGTGTCGTTTCAGAAAAGTAGTATTTTTAGGTTGCAGTAGTGGGAATGGTTTTTGAACACGGGGTGCTGCTGGAAGACGGGAATATTTATGATCATAAAATAATAAATATTAGATATGAAAAACAGTCTTGGTGAAAACCTGTTCCCCTTCAATAATAGTATACTGCATAAATAGTATAAAGTATTAGCGAGTATTAGTATTATCGTTTTAGAAGTTATAGTATTCATAATTGTTTTAGAGTCTGTTATTCATTTTCCATGTTTTAGACCGGTGAACGTTGAGAGCACACAATCACTAAACGCATGGAGCCGATTTTTCTAACCGCGCGTCTTTGAATGAGTACAATGCGGAGGCGCCTTGAGCTATTGTCATTAATCAGTGGGTGCAAAAGGTGCCAACACTTACATTTGAGCCATTGCTGTCACAAAGAAGCATTAAGAATATATAATTGTCGCTAAACATCAGGAGATGAAGGTAGAAACTCAACAGTTGATGTGCAAGTCAAGAGCACGTGTGTGAGGAGGTCTAGAGATACCTGCATTTTGTATAACTTGAGTCCAAAGGAATATAAAGAAATCTTTATGGGTCAAAACTCCTGAAGAGAAAGCCCAGTGCCTCATAGCAGTCATAGCGCGCATGCGCCAAGTATCTCATAGCAATCGTATCACGCAAGTGCCTACCGCCGGTGAGTGTAGGCTCAGTAATTTGGAGTATATTTTGACAGGCTCGCGTTCGACTGTACACTGTACACAGACTGATCATGCATCTGTACACAGAGTGTTTGCATCAAAATGTAAGTATACCCAGGGCTTAAGTTTCAATTAAAGTAATTTAATTATCATCATAATCTTCTTTTTCTTGTTGAACACAGAATATGATGGATTTCAAACAACATACATTTTTCATGCATACACTATTTTTACATCATTTCACAGTGTGAGCTGGAGTGGCGACAGGGGGTGCTGTGGTTTCATGCCAATGTCGCATTTGTGGGTGATATCTTGCTAGTTGGGCTTTGATGATGATTCAGTTCCACTGTACAAATGTTGCAGTGATTTAGCGTTTCCCATCCTGAGTGAGCAAGAGAGAGAGAGAGAGAGAGAGAGAGAGAGAGAGAGAGACTGAGGGATGGAGCAGCGTTGCTCAGCTCCTATCAGCTTTGATTCCGATAAGTTTTTAGAAAAAAATCACACTTAACAGAATAAACATTTTGATGTCAAATTGCATGCATTACTACAGCGTTAATACATAACTGTGTAAAAGCATCATTTAAATTAGTCAAAATTCTACTATGAAAGAAATTAATTGTAACAGTATAAGGATGGGCAAGGAGAATGCCGGAACCGGCTGAACAGTAAAGGGATGTTTAATGTCAAAACTCAAATTTAAACAACATAAAACAAACACAGACTCACATGCAATGCGGCCGCGTGCTTCTCTCTCTCTCAAACCGGCGTCTCCGGCTGCCCATTATCTCGCTCTCTCGCTGATCGGCTGATTCAGCGCCGGCTGTGCTCCATCATGGCCTGGCCATGCCCTCCTCCTCGTCACAGTCATATAGATTTGCGACAAATTGTCGCAAGTAAATAGTGACAAAATTTTACTATTTTTTGTGTGAATCTGTATGACCATATTCACCACAATGTCACTTTAACATTAAGAAATTAGGTGGTATATGAGCAGAAAATCTTCTTGCTCGCAAATCGTCTGCTCACAACAGAGGAATGACACCTCAAGCACATCAGACTTCTGCTGTTTAACTTGAATCCAGAAGCTGCCAAAATTAAATCTGTCACTGGCAACATCCAGTTTCTGGCAACATCTGGTCAAGCTCCCCAATCTAAACTAGCAAAAAAACTTTCATTCACATTCACTCAACACAGACCTTTTTTTAAGATAAAGGAAATCTTCCATGGGCTAACATATCGCTCATGCTACTAAATAGCTTTAACATATACATGGATTATTATTTTAACACAACATTCGTATTTTAGGTTGAAATGCTTATGAATGTATAAGGGAAATCATATATTTGCCTCTCTGACTGGTTGCAATTTCTTGAAGTTTTACACAATTTTTAATCATCTTTTACCTTCACTATAGACCTTATTTTAAATGGTCCTGCATTGTAACAAATCCATTTTTAAAAGTACACATATTCCTGTAGTTTCTCAATTAATATGAGGTCATAAAACTGGAATGCATAATTATAAGCAAATTTTGTAAATTAAAATTCTGATTAAAATAGATTTAGATGGATAATAGCAAGTCACACCACAGGACATGTCAACTTTCCAAAAGTATTTACTTTATAAGTACAAATAATTTCAGGATACACAGGTTTGAATGCACTCTTTCTCATTTCTAATATGTATATATTTCATATCATAGATATAAATGTTTTCAGTGTTTGCTTGTTGGAAAATCTGTGTTTCTTCATCATCATGGTCCACATGGTCAAGTGTTGTTAAGACACTTTACTCTCATTGCACTTGCGAGAGGTATGGCAAAGCAAACATCAGTGGACATGTATTATACAACCCAGTCACCACTGACCCTCTGTTCTCATTTTTGAGGTTCAGTTAATGTTCAAGGAAGATTTAAAACTGTTTGGAGTTCAGTAAAGAGCTGAGATAAAAGACTGTTCAATATCCTCCCTTTGGGACCGTAAAGCCACTTGTCTGTGAGAGAGGATAAAATGAGATGTCAGTGGATTAGCCAACTGATGTGAACTAAAGTCTGTGGTGGCTCATCTTAAAAATAAAATACGCTTCACCACATTTATGGTTAATACATAATGAGAAAACAGTTCTACTGATCCATTTGAGATATAACTGCATAAAAAAGAAAAATGTAAAATGTCTGCTTAAAGGTGGAGTCATTTCTATACCACTAGCATTACAAGACAGAATTGCAAAAATAACTGTTTTCAAAACAGGTTTCCCAAACATTTTCACATTTTTTATTGAAAGAAAAAGTAACTCAGGATATGCCTATGGGACTGGGCCAGGCTGGCCATTTTATACCCTCCTCACTCACACTGTGGGAGTGAAATCAACCATTTAACCACAACAGAGGGATCTACTACCACACAAATGAGAGAGTTTAAGCCTTTTACTACTTCAGTGGAGCACCAAAATGAGAAAATAATGAGCATCCATCAATCCAATGCAGTGTTGCTTCAGGGATACACTGGGGACAATTTTTAAATCCTCTGAAAGATTGGCTAGGCAAAAGAACTCCCACAGTGGTAGAGTCTGTATACTGTATATACCTCAAACTTTCCAAGGCTGAGAAAGCAAAAGGCAGAAAAAGCCTGGAGAATCTATGGGGGGAAACAGAGAGGAAATCAAGTTTGTTCAAGTTTGAAAAAAAACAACTGTTAAAATTCAAGCTTTATGACAAGAGTTACTGACTACACTTTTCCACAAAATCTGGAAATCTCTCTCAGAATTGTTCAGTGTTCTATTGACTTGAAAGCCAAATGATGGCATAACTGAGTATGTTACTACAGAACTTGCCAACAGTTTCAAAAAACATATTGCAGCATGAGACAATAATTAATCCAATCAATCCAAGAGTTTGTTTATGAGCAGAGTCCGATATTAACCTATTAGAACATAACCCATATACAGTATACCTTAAACTGCATGTTGCCAAACTAATAACCAGTCTCATTTGCCTTATGTATGCATAGCACAGTAACGGTTTTTGGTTTAATTTGAATGAGTCATTTAATTCAGTCAGATTCATCCTTAATGTATCACCACTGCTCAGGGCCTCGTTTCCCAAAAGCATCTTAAGCCTGAATAGGTTGTAGAATCCATCTTACGATTCACTTATAGTTTTGCGGCCCGTTTCCCAAAAACATCATAACTTAAGTAGTACTTGAAAATGCTCATAGATTAAAGAGTGCTCTTGAGTACTTGTACAGTGCTAAGAACATCGTAAGGACACTTATGCATGACAAACGCAAAATTACACATGATACAATTTAAACACCTATAGCTATTGCTCATTTAATATTGGCATATATACATGTTATTTTATTTATTTTTTAAATGAAAAGGCTAATAATGATAATAATAATAATGAATGCATACTGTAAAATGGTTAGTCAATATTTGATGAACAGATAAATTAATAAGTAAACATGCACCATACGTTGTGTAATACTGCACATATTGTGTAGCATTGCTGTTACCGTTATCACATTTGGGAGTAATGAGCAGATCTTCCTTTGATAATTGAATGTCCCTAAAGCACAGGTTCCACGTGTCTCCTTATTTTGCGTTCCGCAATAACACGATGAACCTCGTTATATTCAATTAATGCTTATTTTCATTAGCAGGACCATACACAGGGCCTCCGCCGTCTTCACTGATCCTGGAACATTTAATCGACCCATAGAGCAATTTTTTAAAACGAAATATTCAAATGCACATCTGATGAACAAAGCAGTGATTGTGTAAAAGAAATATATTGTTCTGCACAAAACGACTGCAAAACATAACACAAGTATGTGGTGAATTAAGTTGTACATTTAAGAAAATATTTTAAAATATTTCCAGGGAGCTAAATTACAAATTTTTTTAAAATGACATACATATATAATGATGTTGCAATGACAAGCAGCACTTCACATTTATGGATAGCGTCTCACTTAAGTAGCGCTTAAAATGCATACTCACACATTCATGTCAAGAACAGTTTTGGGAAACGCAAAAAAATAACAAACGTGCATGTTCAACATCCGATAAAAGAACCAGTATTTCAATGCAATCATTACCAAAAATACTCATGCATCCATTTTTAAATCTGAGAGGGGTCTTCCCTTCTTCCCTTGCAAGATTAGTCCTGAATATCGCCTTCAACTTATAGATTTATTGCTAACTGAGACTATTAATTAGCAGGGGGAAACTACAGTAGCTAAGAGAGGCATTCTAGCAGAGAGCATTCTAGCCAGTCTATAAACATTTTTTAATAGTAATTAATCTTATAATTTTTCATTGATTTTGAAAGTGCTGAAATTTCACTATATAAACTTATTTTCCTATCAAAATACAATTATGTCCTTCTTAGGAAAGAAAATGATACAATATGTAACAAAATAATTAGTTATTAAGATACTAAGACTTCCACTATATAAAGATGGACATTCACTAAAATAGCACCAATTTAAATAAGATTAAATGTTTCCAAAAGTCTAAGAGGGAAGTTGACTAATTGAAAGAACTAATCCCCATAGGCTGCAAAGTCATTGCAATGGGCATACAATCTCTTAAACTCACATCCTCCACAATATTAATCAGCAAAACCTTTATGCCATCACAAGCAGCTTTTGACACAACAGCCAGAATTTATAACAAACAAAATTCATAATCAATTCACCCATATATATCTGTAAATATAAATTAATAAATAATAAATAAGTAATTTAAAGAATAATAAATTGTTTATAATAATATTGCTAATGGATTCAGACAGTGATGTTATATTTGGCTATTTACTGCTTGCTTAAAAATGTCTCTCTTTATTATCTACGTTGTTCACCGCCGCCCTGTCATGTCAATTAGCTCGTCTCACATGCATAATAGAGATTGTGATTTCTTCACATACACTGCAAGTCTTGTTGAGTTAATGATACACCACTAATCCATTTTTGCTTGTATCTGCAGTAGAGAATTAGGATGTTAATGAGTGCAGACTTTACAGCATTTCTGCTCTCTTAGGTGGATAAAAATAGTCCAGACCTCTTGCATTTTTGTCCTGGTAATTAGTGTGACACACTTTGCAGAATATGAATGATTCCATGAAAAAAACAACAACTAAAAACTTCCCTGTTAGAAGGAAATACATAGTTAAGATTATTAATAGAGGAACATGCAGTTTATTACTATTATACATTTTGTTTTAGTTCTTTACAGTTTCCTTTGATGAGACTAAAATGGATGAATCGCTTTGAATGTCATGTGCTCACACTGAATACAATCAATCTCAACGAGAGCTGGGTGCCTGACAGGGATAAACGTGATATAGCACCATCCTCATCATAATCATTTGAACTTGATTGTATCACGCAGATTATCACTGTAGCACTGGACGGACGAAGCCGCTTTAGATGGAGAAGAGGAGAGATGCAAGGTACAAGCCGACAACAAATCATACTCAAACTTTCCTTGCTCTATAACCCGACCTCACTGGCCTCCCATGTGCGGTCCCTCGAGGGCCACAGGAGTAGTATGGTGGGAGGAGTGGCTTCGCCTTTCAGAAATGAAAGCGAGCAAAGAGCGAAGCATTTCGAATTTCATTCTGTCAGTAAACGCAATCAGTCTCAATGAGTGCCGCTTAAATAAAACCATCATACCGAGGGAAATATTGCTCCCTTTTTCATGTTTTTTCATGCTTGTTTTTTCATTCTTTATAATGATGTCGTAAAGCAAAAGGCTCTTTTAGTTTCTTATCACTGATGAAACAGATGCTACAACACAATGCACAATATCAACCACGGAAATGTTAAAAGGATGGAGTGTTTGTCGCAGCACAAGCAAGGAGGCAGGAATAATCCACTCACTGGTAAGGTGTGCAGTGAAGATTTCATGTGTCCAGAACATGCGAGATGAAATCGCGACCCTGAAGAGAAACATTTTGATATAATGGTGCTGTGCTATGCTCTCAGTGACGCACACATTGGAGGTGGAGCGTCAAGTGCCATCTGCCAATAAATTGCTGTGAATTTAAAGAGCTTAAGAGATCGTCACACATGGGAGGAGTTTCTTATCGAGTCAGCTACTGATGCTGCGTCAAAGTGACCGACTTTAAAGGGAAGACTGTTTGTAAATGTGCCAGTGAAGTAATGCAAACTTTTTAAACTATTTGAAATTTCTCTGAAAACAGTTAATTGGGGGTTTCCAGGGAAAGTTATCACCTATCCTCATTCTCACTCTTGTAAACCATTACCTTTTAATTGTCGGTTTTGTGAAGCATGTTCTGAAGAAATCAGCACTGTGGTTAATTTACAGTTTTGAGTTTTCCCCCTTCATAATGCTAACTGGAAATTGCCTCATTTACAAGATTTATTTAATTATTTCAAAAACGTGTACAGGCAGAACATTGTGAATAACACTTATATTACTGAAGCTTTTTACTGCTTATTTACTGCAGGGTAACCTTGGCATTCTGCACCTTCCCAGCACTTTTAGAGATTGCAGCATCTGGTTCATTTATGACCCTTTTGTAAAGTGTATGATTATATTTACTGACAATAAGTTGTGTTATTGTCTCACTCTCAATGTTTTTGGTGCTAAAGTGCTCAGGATGATGACAAGACACATTGTGTCGCTCTACAGGCTCTCGTTTGTAAACTCTCCTTTGTGATTGAGTGTTTCTGGTTAAAAAAAAAATGCCTCTGTTCAAAACGTGGTCTGAATTTCACATGCGTCCATTTGCATCTTTTTAAAATGATACATATTAAAAATGAACATCTACAAGCAGCTTCATATTGGATATCTTAATATGTTGTATGAAAGTCTTACATTAAAATACGTGTAAAATTAACATGCAAAGAGAACTCTATCATGTGCTCAACAGTTGTAAAACCAGATCAATCAAAGATTATATAAGTAGATGGTTTTTATTTATTTATCATAAATGTGAAAACAAATGCAATAGAACAAACCAACCACAATTAGATTTTTTTGTACATTTTTTATGATTTTCTGTTGTTCAATATGTTTTGCATATCAGTCCAGTATCTTCAAGGTCTCCAGGGGTTCACTGACCCAGTATAAGATCATTCTGATAGTTTGTGATAACTACATCCCTCTTGATGTCCCCTATCTGTCACTCACTCAACGTTGTGTCGATGAAGTGACACTAGGTGTCACTCTTGAGAGACCGAGACACCTTCTGATCTTTTATAAAAGGCCAATGGGAATTGGCGAGTGGTATTTGCATGCCACTCCCCCATATATACAGGTATAAAGGAGAGGCATGCATACCGCTCATTAAGATTTTATCTTCGGAGCCGAGCGGTCGCTATTTCATTGAGAAAAAAGCGAGCTGAATTCCCATGGCTTCCATTAACCTCTGCTGAATTCTGACGGTGCATTACAGCAGCTTCTCCCCCTCTCTGCTCTGGTGCACTGCAGAGATCGCCCCTGGGCTTCAGATGGCCACGATCGCTGTCTTTCGTGCCTGAGCACTGCCCACGTGGAGACATCCTTCGTGGATGCATCATGTCCTCATTGCGAGGACATGGCCATGGAAACGTTGCAGTCGCAGCTTGCTTTCATAAGAAAGCAGGCCACCCCAGCGGCTCCCTGCCACGGTCCTTCTACCTATGGGTATGAGGCCAACGCGGCTAGCACCGGGGGCAATTTTACTTTAGCCGGACTGACCTGTTTTAGGTGTTCAGACAGAAGATGGTAGCCCTGTACTGGGGTAGGTGCTCCACATGTGCTGGTTCCCCATAGGTAACCCCTTGCAACGTATAATTTCCGCAATTGTTTCCCTGTTGGTAAACTGCGTCTTCCCAGTCACCATGTTTGTAGAAACTCCTCCCCCGTTGGGTAAGACCTACCTTGGGAAGGACTCCACATGACTCACTTCCGACGAAAAAGAGTTGGCAAGACTATGTGCCATATTTCCACTCAAAATACCCCAACCATTCTCTGGGCGGGGTGTGGTCTCTGCGGTGTCTACCCTCTGAAACGGCCAGGACCTTCTCTCTCGGCTCCTCAGCACAAAACCTGAATGAGCGGTATGCACGCCCCTACTTTGTACCCGTATGTTCGGGGGAGTGGCATGCAAATACCACTCGCCAATTCCCATTGGCCTTTTACAAAAGATCAGAAGGTGTCTCGGGCTCCCAAGAGTGACCCCTAGTGTCACTTCATCGACACAACATCTTGTTCCCTCCATCAGGGAAAGGAGGTTACAGAAGTAACAGGACGTTTTATGTCAGGACCTAAATAGTATTTTTCATAACCATCTGTTATACAGTTTTTTAAAATTTAACCACCGTCAGATGACTAGGTTCCACCGGTTTTATTCCACATGACATACGGAAAGGAAAAAATTAAGGAAATTGGAAGGTAGATTCATGAAAATATTACTGAAGCCTATACACTCCCAACTCCTCAGCTTAAACACATTTCAAGCTATTTGACTGGTCAGGTTTTCAAACTCTGTGCCTTCTTAAACCTTTTGGAGAGATTTAATTGTGGAAATAGAAAACATAATTTCCATGTTGTCTGTTCTGTGTCATTCCTTGAGCTATCCTCCTCTACTGTGACTCTGTCAGAAATCTTTCAAGAGGCTGCTTTTCTTACAGTCACGTCCAAGTGGAAAATACAGATTTAGAGTTGTTTCTCAATTGTCCTGCAGAATATTCTTGTCTGGGCACATCTGGTGAACATTCAGTCATGCTGGCAGTGCCATTTATTACAAATAAAACATTTTAGTCAGTCAGTCTCAAGCGGCAAGTGTCGCTCAATCATTCAGTAATGCTGGCATGCCAATAGTCCAAATAAAACATATTAGTCAGCCAGTCTCAGACTCAGTGGAGGGTTACTCGGAACTTAATGCATCTGGTTTGCTGCAACTGTCTGCCAGCACATGCATTTTGTGAATTTGCCTAAAAATTCAAACTTCAGCGCACATACTGCCAAAGAATATTGCAAAATAAATGGGTTGTTGACATGAAACACTTTTGGGTAGTTGACATGTCCTGCTTTATAACATGATATACTCCATTTAAGACCATTGTGACGGCATTTGGCTAATGCTTTTATATTTATTATGCATGCAGTTTTATGACCTCATATTTATTGAGAGACTACATGGAATATTTGCACTTTTTAAAATGTTTTTGTCACACTGAATGACCATTTAATGTGAAATAGTGAAGACAAAAAAGTTTTTAAAATTGTAAGAAAACCAGTCAGCACCCAACATATTCATTTTTTATTATTCATATAAATTCGAACCTAAAATCTTTCTTGAAATAATTGAAAGCTCACGGACATGTTGAGAGTCAACTAACTAAATGGACATTTGTAATAAAAAACCTGGTCTTAATGGAAATGCAAAACATAAATTCAGTATTTGTATTCCTTTAGACATACTTTAAAAACTGTTAATAAATTAATGGCATTAGTAATTTATAAATATTGCATTAACCTAACAACACCTATAATAGACCCTCACAATTTATAAGAGACAACAGGAAAATAGGCTTGATGGGTTTGTAAGCCCCTGAGGGCTTCATTACACTGTAATTATTGTCAGTTTGTAGTTTATGGAATGGGCTGACGTATTTGACTCATTCGTCTTTATAAATGTTTTCATTATGATTGAGTTCCAAATATTTTTCAAGTCTCAATGTGAAATGAGTGTGTGTTTGTGCTGGGTCGGTAATTACAGATCAGTATAATGAGCCCTGGTGTGTGTGTTGAACACAGGCACACGTGCATACACACCAATGCCACATTAAATCCACAAGCTATGCCATATTAACTATGATGAAAGGACAGCATTTTTTTTTTTTTAAATCCCCTTCATGAAATACTTATTTCTTCCGCTCTGTCTACATTCTCTTTTAAAGGGGATAATCATGGAGAATCACATTTTCCTTGATTTTTTGGGATAAAAGAGTGCATTGTACAATGAAAACTTACTCTAAATTTAAGAGTTTAAAACTTAGTCCTCAATGAAAAATTTAAATAAAACATTGAACTATGCTGCAATAACATCTCATTCCATACTTTAGAACTTTTTGACGTCAAACTGATGAAAACATATGATCACATACACATATGATGTTCCATTTACATATACAGTATATTTACATATTTACAATAATGTCTATTGGGTGATTAAACTTGGCCTTCCCAGTCACGGTAATGTAATATAGAGGGAGTAGCATAGAAACTATTATCCTTAACACCACAACTAATGATAGGAGTAAAATTTGGAAAAGTCTGTCAAACTTTGTACTTTTCTTGGTTGTATGTAGCACATATCTCTGCATATCCTTCAGAAGGATCCCAGTTAGAGACACACATTTCTTAACAAGACCCATAACCATTTCAGCCTGACCATAACAGTTTGTGTGCCACATTTCAGAGTGGATAGTTTTGTGAACCTGTCAGTCATAATGCAGACTTTTCCAAGAGTCTGTTATTGAAAGATGGAATATTTACTTAAACTACAGTATATTGGACCCAGCAGAATCTTATATCGCTATACCCCATTTCAGTTGCAAAGCGGGCATTTGTATAGTCCTAATCGCACAGCAAACTGGCAAAATGGCCAGTTTAATTTCAACATGATCTCACATGAAGTCAAAATGTTCATGCTGAACGTTCTAATACCATGATGTCAACCCCATTCTGCCGAGTTACTGACCAGCGCCATCCCCCATCAGAGATTTTTTCATTGGTTCAAGCATTTTTACCTTCTACTTTGGTGCAACTGATAGTGTGTTGTGTCAACATTATCAGAAACTTGGGTTCTATTCCTGTGCTGAAACCAGAAAGAAATAGCATTCACACAGTTAGTGACTAATGCAATAACATTTTTAATCCACTGACAGTTAGGTTTAGGGTTGGGGGTAGATTTCATAAAATGTAATATACAGTATTATATATATATATATACTGTATACTAAAAACAATTCACATTACAACTCACTTTTGCTCCCCTCTGTGGACAATTTACACACAGACTGGAACTCACACGTGCCTATACATTCAAAAGCACTTTTGCGTTGGCCACTGGGTGGAGTAGTTCGAATTTTGGTAAGCACAGACCGAGATTTGCTCAAGAACTGTCAACCTACTGTTGCAGAATTCACCATGGGACCAGTCTGTAAATTCTTAGAAACAAAAAAGAGACGGAAAACTGTACATACATTTAGTCATATAGTAGACACTTTTATCCATAATGACTTACCAACGAGAAACAAAACAAGAAATTTGTTGTACAAATGTCAACAATATCTTCAGTATCACACTGCCAAGTTCTCACAGTGGCTGGAGTAGTAAAGATGCTAGTGCAGAAGAAAGAGATTTTTTATTTTTAAATAGGAAGCACATTTAGTGTTGATTGGTTAAATGCTCAAAAACAGATTTTGTTTTCAGCTGCTTCTTGAATTTTGAGATGGTGTCAGCAGATTGTGTGGAGGTTGGAAGCTCATTCCACCACAGAGGAACAGAGAGAGTAAATGGTTGTGAAATGGACTTGTGACGGGACCACCAAGCGCCGCATTGACCGCAGAGAGCGAGTTTGGACATAGACCTGGAAGAGTGACGTGAAATGGGAGCTGTTCCATTATCTGTCCTGAAGGTCAGAGTCAAAGCCTTGAAATGTTAGCAGGCAGCTACTGGCAGCCAGTGAAGTGAAATCAAGAGTGGGTGACATGAGCCCTCTTTGGCTGATTGAAGACCAGAAACGCTGCAGTGTTCTGGACCATCTGTAGTGGCTTAATCGTGCTAGCTGGGAGACCGGCCAAAAGGGCATTACAGTAGACCATTCTTGAAAAGTTGACTCGACCAGTTGTAAATTGCAAACCTGCAAGACTAGGCAGTTGATGAGATGTTGGCAGTAAAGTTAAGCTGGTCATCCACCACCTTACATTATAACTGTTACTAAACAATTACAAATTTTGATATTATCCCTTTGCTGTAAATACACAGGTCTTCCATGAATATCCAGCTGATCACTGCAAAGAACATCTTAGCCTTTGAAGCATGAATAACATAGGAAGACTTTAGTTAACTAACGCCATGTGTTGCTCAAATGTGTTGGTAAACACTGTAGACATCATGGGCCTTAAGATTGCTCATAAAATAAAATGTTAACATTTATATGTTGCATTAGGCCTTTTTTATTTTCTGTAAGATTTTCCATAATTAGAATTTCAGGATTTCTAGTATTTCAAAAAGAAAACTTAATTTGTTTACAACATATTGCAGAAAACATGACAATTTGACACACACAGAGTGAGAGCACAGAGCTTGCAAGATCGCGATCGTGAAAGGTGCTCCGAGTTGTTCCTGCAGGCCAATCAGCCTTGAAGGCTATATATGGTTAGGAAGTGGATCGAGACCCACTTCTCAGCTGTCTCGGTCCGCTTGTGTGGTGCGCAGCAAGGTTCTGGTGACAGCGTGACACACTTGTTCAAATGAACAGCACTAACAGAGCAATCGCACCAGAGTTTCGTTTTAATCGAACAAAACCTGCCAAGTGTGATCACACCATTAGAAGAATATCTTGGCTCTGTAGGTCCATGAAATGCAAGTGAATGTTGGCCAGAAATGTTAAGTGCCAAAAAGCACATTAAGGCAGCATAAAAGTAATCAATAAGACTCCAGTGGTTAAATCCATGTCTTCAGAAGATATGATAGGTGTGGGTGATCAAGTCATGCTTCCCTGAATACTTACTGTCTACTGCATCGTGATGTAGATGACATTCAAGGTGGATGGGGATAGCCACCCCTCCAGCCTCTCCTGCAGAAAGGAAAGCATTGATCCGACTGCGCATATCTGGGGGTCTTTGCGTCGGGAAGAACACCGCTTAGTGAACTGATGCCACTTCAGGTCATACAGGTGCCACATCAAGGGAGCCCTAGCCTGAGTGATCATGTCTACCACTGCCGGAGGTAGGCCACTTATGTCTTCCGCGTCCAGTCGAAGGGCCAGACCTGGAGATTCCAGAGAACCAACACCAACTGCACTGCACGGTCCCTCATTGAGACAGAGTCTAACTCCAAACCAAGAAAAGAGAAAAGAGCTTGCACTTTTCCCAGTTGACCCGATACCCCAGCCGACTGAGGTACCTGAGCACCAGGTCCCTGTGTGCACACAACAAATCCTGTTACTGAGCTAGGATCAGCCAGTCATTGAGAAAGTTGAGAATGCAGATGCCCACTTCCCTTAACGGTGCAAGGGCTACCTCTGCGACCTGCGTGAAGGCGCGAGGTAACGGACAGACCAAAGGGGAGGACCTTATACTGGTATGCCTGTCAGACAGTCCTGATCAGACACTGCAACGGGTTGGGGAGCCCGAGCCACGGCCCCAAACTCCTCGCAATGGGGATCAAGGGAACAATCGTGTCGGATGTACCGCTGGACTCTGAGATGAATGGATCGGCAGAGTTATTCAGCTCAATGAATACAACCACTCTGCTCTGAAGAAGAAGTCTGAATGAGTGGTTGCATTCCAGCTCCTTACATACCCGTATGTCCGGGGGAGTGGCATGCAAATTCCACTCGCCAATTTTTATTGACCTTTTCTCAAAGATCAGAAATGTCTGGGGCTCCCAGGAGCGACCCCTAGTGTCACTACATCGACACAACGTTGAGTGAGTGACATAAGGGGAACTGCCCATTTCATTCTATTATTAAAAAGGTCCTCTGGAAATCAAACTTTTAACTACAGCATGCCCACTAATTTTATGGCATGTATACATACTTTTGAACATGTACATATTTAAATAATGAAAATAAATGTTGACCAGCCAATTTCTTGCAAGTTCTTTGAGGCAAATTATAAATTAAAAATATGTATGATAATATTTTAATGTTTGTTTTAATGTACCATTATTAATCGTGATTATTAAAAAAAAAATACATTTATAGATTCACAGCCCTAGTCATAAGATATGAAAACAGGGCATTACTCCTCACCATAAGTGCAGAAAGGCCTGCGGCACAGCTGCTCTTTAAGCTGTTTTAATTTGCAAACATTCATTTGGGTAGCCAGATATAGATTGGTTACATTGCATACAAAAGATGGGCTGCTCATATCGTGAGCACATTCCATTTATCAATACTTAAAATGTGCTATTAACATTTGGTTACGTATGTAACCTCCGTTCCCCGAGGGAGGGAACGACACATTGTGTCGGAGAAGCGACACTAGGGGTCTCTCTTGAGCGCTGATATTCACCTCTGATCTTATTGAAAAGGGCCAATGGGAGTTGGCAGTCAGTATTTGCATACCCCGCCCCCGGACATACGGGTATTTAAGCGGGGCAAATACGGGAGTTCATTCAGAAAATTTCTTCGGAGCCGATGGTCTGTCTGCAGTTTGCTGCGAGTTACACGCCACTTAAACGTTCCTGTTTTCCTCTGACGATCTGCATGCTGTTGGATCTTGACGGCGCACAACAGCGGCTTTCTCCTTCTCAGTGCATGGTGTGCATTGTTGCCCCTGAGCGCTTCGACAGCGCAGACACGTACACACACACACACTGTGTGTTAAAAGAGTTTTTACTAAAAGAGTAATTTTTTCTCCGTTCGCGGCCTCGCATCCCCCCGGTCCCTTTCTTCCCGGAGGTGCATGATGAGCTGACGTCTACGTGGAGAGCCCCGCTCCGTGGAGGAGCCGGAAATGGTCCGGCCACAACAGTGGCTCGGTTCAGCGACATGGCGGAGGAAAGACACAACGTGTCGTTCCCTCCCTCGGGGAACGGAGGTTACATACGTAACCAAACGTTCCCCTTCTGTCGCTCTCTCCATGTTGTGTCGGAGAAGCGACACTAGGGGACCATTCCAATCTTGCCATGCGCTGAACCTTGTACGTGGACCGCCGATACAGAGGCGGGCAGGGATTTCATCCAGTGCCACGCATCGTCTGTACCTGGCTGCACGTACCCTTCCCCAATGCCCCATAAGAACATCGGAGTCCTTCTAGTTACCCAGGGAGGGGAACAAGGCGATGTTTGCCAACATGGGAACGGGCCAGCCTGGCTGGGCCTCTTTTCTCTCTATGTTTCTTGCATAGAGCAATCACGGCCGGGGCCCTTACACGCATATAGGGAAGGGGGTCTTACCCAGACCCTGCGGAGACCACACCTGCCCTTTTTCTTGGGGAGGAAAAGTGGTAGACACGTCACACGGCCGTCTTAGGGCTCGTGTGGAAAGTATGGTGCGGTGGTAGATCCAGCCTCGAAAGGGGGGAGTTGCTACAGCACGGCGACCGAGGCAGCTGTAACTGCCTAAGGGAGACACGGGGGTCCGCTCGTAAGGGGACAGAACCGTGGAATTACACACAGGGGGAGTCCGAGCAGGAGGCCTTACCTGTGGAGCACCTATACCAGTACAGGGTAGCCATCAGGGTACCCGCAGTGGCTTGGGTCGGCGAGTTCCTCCGCTGAACCGCGGACCCGGAGGGCTGGGGAGGAATCGACCAGGGGCCCGACTCGGAGTGGGGCGCCCTGGGAAGAAGGCGCACTACTTTACCTTGACGTCAGGAAAAGGGCGCTGGGCGCAAGCAATCCACCCGGCCGGTCGGTCTATATGTTACCGAGTTCTACGGGCTCGGACCTGAGAAAACACGAGACGCAACCGACTCAACGCGGAGGTTGTAAAACCTTGCGAAGGTGTTGGGTGTTGCCCAACCCGCGGCTCTACAGATGTCTGCTAGGGAGGTGCCCTTGGCCAGTGCCCACAAGGACGCAACACCCCTTGTTGAGTGAGCTCGGACCCGCCAGGGTAAGGGCACGGCCTGGGCGTGATAAGCCAGTGTGATGGCGTCGACAACCCAGTGGGCGAGCCTCTGTTTGGAGACGGCATTCCCTTTCTGCCGTCCCCCAAAGCAGACAAAGAGCTGCTCAGAGCATCTGGTGCTCTGTGTGCGGTCCAGGTAAATGCGCAGGGCGCGCACTGGACACAGCAACGAAAGGGCTGGGTCTGCCTCCTCCCGGGGCAGCGCTTGCAGGTTCACTACCTGATCTCGGAATGGTGTGGTAGGAACCTTGGGCACATAGCCCGGTCGCGGTCTTAGGATCACAGACGTATCTGCCGGACCGAACTCCAGGCAAGTGTCGCTGACAGAGAACGCTTGCAGGTCCCCGACCCTCTTAATGGAGGCGAGCGCGATCAGCAGGGCCGTCTTAAGAGAGAGGGCCCTGAGTCCAACTGATTCGAGCGGCTCGAAGGGAGGTCTCTGGAGTCCTGCCAAGACTACCGAGAGATCCCAGGAGGGAACTAGGCCTGGCCGGGAGGGATTCAACCTCCGGGCGCCTCTCAGGAACCTGAGGATCAGGTCGTGCTTACCCAAAGACTTGCCATCTACAGGATCGTGGTGGGCGGCGATAGCGGCAACATACACCTTGAGGGTGGACGGGGACAGCCTCCTGTCCAGCCTCTCCTGTAGGAACAGAAGCACTGACCTAATCGCGCATCTCTGCGGGTCTTCGGCTCGGGAAGAACACCAATCTGCGAACAAGCGCCACTTTAGGGCGTAAAGGTGCCTGGTAGAGGGGGCTCTGGCTTGGTTGATGGTATTCACAACGGTCGCCGGTAAGCCGGCTAGCTCTTCCGCGTCCCGTCCAGGGACCAGACGTGGAGGTTCCAGAGGTCTGGGCGCGGGTGCCAGAGCGTGCCCCGTCCCTGAGAGAGGAGGTCCTTTCTCAGGGGAATTCGCCAGGGAGGAGCTGTCGCGAGGAGCCTGAGTTCCGAGTGGGCCAGTAGGGGGCCACCAACGTGACTTGCTCCTCGTCCTCCCTGACCTTGCACAGCACCGGTGCAAGAAGGCTCACTGGGGGAAATGCGTACTTGCGCAGCCCCGAGGGCCAGCTGTGTGCCAGCGCGTCTGTCCCATGGGGAGCCTCTGTTAGGGTGTACCAGAGCGGGCAGTGGGAGGTTTCCTGGGCGGCGAACAGGTCTACCTGGGCCTTGCCAAACCGTTCCCAAATCAGCTGGACCGACTGGGGGTGAAGCCTCCACTCCCCGCCGGGCAGGCGTTGTCGTGATAGCGCGTCTGCTACGACGTTGAGCTTGCCGGGGATGTGAGTGGCACGCAGCGACTTGAGTCGCTGCTGGCTCCATAGGAGGAGACGGCGGGCGAGTTGTGACATGTGGCGGGAGCGTACGCCGCCTTGACGATTTATGTACGCCACCACCGTGGTGCTGTCCGATCTCACAAGGACATGTTTGTCCCGAACTAATGGGAGGAACTTCCTGAGAGCAAGAAGGACGGTCAGCAACTCCAGGCAATTGATGTGCCAACGCAGCGGGGCCCCTTTCCAACGGCCCGCTGCCGCGTGCCCACTGCTCACGGCGCCCCACCCGGACCGGGAGGTGTCGGTTGTGACCAGGACGCGTCGGGACACCTGCTGCAGGGGCACTCCTGCCCGTAAAATGCAGAGGTCTGTCCAGGGTCGGAGTGTTTTAAGGCAGGCGGGGGTGATCCTTACCCGATGCGTGCCGCGGTGCCATGCTTGTCTCGGGACTCGAGTCTGGAGCCAGTGCTGGAGTGGTCTCATATGCATCAACCCCAGCGGCGCGACCGCCGCGGAGGACGCCATATGCCCCAGGAGCCTCTGGAAAAGTTTTAGAGGGACCACTGTGCCTGGCTTGAAGGAAGCGAGGCAGTCCAGCACCGACTGAGCACGCTCGCTCGTGAGACATGCTGTCATTGAGACTGAGTCTAACTCCAACCCGAGAAAAGAGATGCTCTGAACCGGAGTGAGCTTGCTCTTTTCCCAGTTGACCTGAAGCCCCAAGCGGCTGAGGTGCCGGAGCACCTGGTCTCTGTGTGTGCATAGTAACTCTCGAGAGTGTGCTAGGATGAGCCAGTCGTCGAGGTAGTTGAGAATGCGGATGCCGGCTACTCGTAGCGGGGCAAGGGCCGCCTCTGCGACTTTCGTGAAGACGCGAGGGGACAGAGACAGGCCGAAGGGGAGGACTTTGTACTGAAACGCCTGGCCGTCGAACGCGAACCGTAAGAAGGGTCGGTGTCGTGGCAGAATTGAGACGTGGAAGTACGCGTCCTTCAGGTCCACCGCTGCGAACCAATCTAGATGCTGAATGCCAGCCAGAATATTTCTCTGCGTAAGCATTTTGAACGGGAGTTTTAACAAGGCCCGATTGAAAACTCGCAAGTCCAGGATTGGTCGTAATCCGCCGCCTTTCTTGGGTTCAATGAAGTAAGGGCTGTAGAAACCCTTCCTCATTTCGGTTGGAGGGACGGGCTCTACCGCGCCCTTGGCTAAGAGGGTCGCGATTTCCGTGCGCAGGGAACTGGCGTGCTCGCCGTGTACTGCGGAAAAGCGGACGCCCCTGAAGGGGGGCGGGAGCCGGGCAAACTGAATTGCGTAACCGAGTCGAATGGTCCGGTGCAGCCAGCGTGATGCGTTGGGAAGCGTAAGCCACGCTTCCCAGCTCTGCGCTAGGGGCACCAAAGGGACGAGTATTTTGGATGTACCCGGCGGGGCCTCGCAGCGGGGCGGAACAGGTAATGCAGCGTCGGGCGGCTTCGTTGCGGCCTGAGGCTGAGGTGCTGAGAATAGACTCAAAGCACTTACCTTGCTCTGAGGTTCTTGACTGAGGAGGAGGTCTGATGTTGGCGTCCTCTGGACTCGTCTGAAACGGCCAGCCGGGGGACAGTCGTGGGCAGGCGGAAGGCGGGATCGCCGCGTCCGGTGTACCGGGACTGTTGTGATCTGAAAGCACATTGCCTTGAAAACGGTATTTGCGGGCCAGGTGACCCAGAGGCAAAGGAAATAGCTCTTTTATTGAGAATGTGGGTACCACAGCCCCCGTCAGGGGGTGTGGCAAATGAAAAAACAAAGGATTCTCCTCCCGGCCCTCCACCGGGGGACAGAGCGGTCTTACCACCTCCGGAGCTAACATCTTCGGCTCTGGGTCGGCTGTCTCAGGAACGCTTGGGAGCCTTCCGGGTCCTGGAGGGGGTTCGTGAGACAGGGGGCGTGCGCCGCCTGCGGAGTGCTCAACGCTGGGGCTGAGAGCTGGGCCCGGGTTGAGGCGGAGCAGGAGCTGGTTTCCTCGCAGGGGGACGCCCTCGGCGGGCAGACGGGGCAGGGCCCGTAGCGGCAGCTCTGCGGCGGGGCATGATGTGCGAAATGGCCTCCGTCTGCTTCTTCACCGCGGAGAACTGTTGGGCGAAGTCCTCGACGGTGTCACCGAAAAGGCCAATCTGGGAGACAGGTGCGTCCAGGAAGCGGTTTTTGTCAGCCTCACGCATCTCGACCAGGTTGATCCAAATATTGCGTTCCTGGACCACTAGGGTGGCCATCGTCTGTCCGAGTGCCTGCGCTGTGGCCTTCATCGCTCTCAGGGCGAGGTTGGTCGCTGAGCGCAGTTCCTGCAGCACATCAGGATCAGGTCCACCCCCGTGCATGTTTCTGAGAGCTTTGGCCTGGTGGACTTGCAGGAGGGCCATCGCATGCAGGGCGGAGGCAGTGCGTCCAGCCGTTGTCCTACAGGGCTTGGATGGGAGTACGGGGCGACCCCGCCAGGAGGTAGGGCTACCGGGGCATAGATGGTGCGCAACTGCCCTATCAACCTGGGGAATCGCGTCGTACCCGTGGCGCTCTCCGCCGTCGAGGGTGGAGAGAGTGGAGCGGGTGGCACCTAGACGAGCGGAGAGCGGGGCTCTCCATGTAGACGTCAGCTCATCATGCACCTCCGGGAAGAAAGGGACCGGGGGGATGCGAGGCCGCGAACGAAGAAAAAATTACTCTTTTAGTAAAAACTCTTTTAATACACAGTGTGTGTGTGTGTGCGTGTCTGCGCTGTCGAAGCGCTCAGGGGCAACAATGCACACCGTGCACTGAGAAGGAGAAAGCCGCTGTTGTGCGCCGTCAAGATCCAACAGCATGCAGATCGTCAGAGGAAAACAGGAACGTTTAAGTGGCGTGTAACTCGCAGCAAACTGCAGACAGACCATCGGCTCCGAAGAAATTTTCTGAATGAACTCCCGTATTTGCCCCGCTTAAATACCCGTATGTCCGGGGGCGGGGTATGCAAATACTGACTGCCAACTCCCATTGGCCCTTTTCAATAAGATCAGAGGTGAATATCGGCACTCAAGAGAGACCCCTAGTGTCGCTTCTCTGACACAACGTGGAGAGAGCGACAGAAGGGGAAATATAATTTACAGCCATGCCTGAGGTTATGCAGCAGATATGTTTATAAATCAATGTTGATTTAATAGTAGACCGAACTAATAGATTAATAATGACTTCTATTATTAAGGCAAAAACCAGCAGTTCCCAAAAGAATCATCTAGGCGTATTTCTGCAGTCATTTGTGGTTGTAAAATTCAACTGCTTTTAATTTTTGCCCTAGATACTTCCTACAGTGTGTTTTTAAAGCACATGTTTTTTGCACAATTTATTATGACTAACAAATAATGTCCCAATGGGAAGAATTTGTTGTTACATTAACAGTAAAGTGTGTCATTTACTGTTCCTGTAGCTCAACTGGTAAAGCACTAGCAAGGCCAAGATCATGGGTTTGATTCCCAGGGAACACACAAATTGATCAAATGTATACCTTGAATTCACTGTAAGTCGCTTTGGATAAAATCATCTGCTAAATGCATGAATATAAAGGTCTGTGTGGTGCTATCAAACATTGTTCTGTTTTTTCAACTAATGTTGTGAGTTTGGGGTTGAACTGTATGTTTGTTTGACCAATGAAAGATGGAGGGGGATGGGGAGTGTTTGGAGAACTGCATTATTTGCAATTCCGTTCAGTGACACTAGTGGCTTGGAAATTACACAAGTACACTGTCAATTAGCAATCTGATCTCAGATCAGTACACCTGCTTTCAAAATCAAATTTAAAGTTATTTTAATCCAATATTTAGCCTTTTTAAAATGACCATTACAACTATGATGTATGGTCATGGTATTTTTTATGGTGCTTGTGAACAGAAGTGCGCTTTAGTTAGATTGTGCCTGTTCTGTGCAGTTACACTGATTAATATGGCTGTTACTCTGGCCCTGGTGGGGTTCAGGCAGAGCTGTACATTTAAAACCTAATTTATTGGTCACTTTGCAGTGCAGGAAATAACAATTACTATATAAAACTGTAAATGTTAGTTTACAGCAGGAGGTAAATAGAGAGTTTTACCTTTAAAATGCCTCATTGCAATGATTACAATGTTATCACAAACACATAATTCATGCAATTTTGTTGTCAGCACATAATAGCCACTATAAGGGGCTCATCCTCTATAATATATCTAAATGGGATGCTCTAAAGGTGCATTTTCCAAATGGCTTTCCTGTGTGCTCATTCTATTAATAAAAATTGCTAATGTTGGACTGCAGATTTTGCATAAAAATACAATACATTATGCGCTTAATTTTATTTAGTTTGCCCCTGAAAACAGTGTAATTGTAAAAATGTCTTCAGACTTTGAGATCAGAGGCCTGTTGCATGAAGCTAGTCGAAAAAAAGTTTCAGGTTGACAAAAACAGATAGAGCCAAACTGGTTTAGACCAGGTTCACCGATCTCAAGATGCTCACTGTAAATATTCTCTGTCAACTCAGAATTTGATCCTGAATTCATGAGTAACCCTGAAGCGTGTGCACATGAATGAGTGACGTTCCCCTTCTGTCACTCACTCGAAGTTGTGTCGAATGAAGTGACACAAGGGGTCTTCCTGGGATGCCAAAATTACCTCTGAACCTGAGAAAAGGCCAATGTCAAGTTGGCAAACAGACTTTGCATGTCCCATCCCGGACATATGGGTATAAAGGGAAGCGGGCAGCGAGTGCCTGTCAGAAGTTTTCTTTGGAGCCGAACGGTTGTGCAACAACAAGCTGAGTTCACCACTGTTTCACTCTCTACTGGCGATAAGCACTGCTGTTGGATCTACGGCGCATTTCCAGCTGGCGTTCTCTCTCTCTCTGCACGCTGTGCAGTCTATGTGGAGGACCGGGAGGAGAATCCTTGTTTCATTTGCCGCACTACCTTCGGGCTGCGGTACCCACATTCTCAATAAAGAGCAATTTCCTCACTCCCTGGAACATCCAGCTGGTGCGCGCCGTTCTCGCAGCACCCCGGCCCCAAAACTCTGTAGTTCCGGCTCCCCGGACGCAGTTCCCTTGCCTCCGGCCCCGCGACTGCTCAGCCCCGGCAGGCCAGCGCTGACAAGTTCCGAAGACGTCTCTCTAGGACCTCTTGCCCTCTGTTGGGTGCACGGAGCAAGGTAAGTGCTTTGAGTTTTTTCTCAGCACCCAAGCCTCGGGACTCTCTTCTGCCTCCTGACGCGTTATTACCTGCTCCCCTCCGCCGCAAAGCCCTGCCCGGTACATCAAAAGCAATCGTCCCGTTAGTGCCCCTCGTGCGGAGCTTGGATGCACGGCTTTCACTTCCCAATCCGTCGCTCTGGCTGGCCAGGACCATCTGACTCGGCTACGCGATTCAGTTCGCCCGGTTCCCCCCTCGTTTCAGCGGTGTTCGTTCCACTTCTGTGCGCGCCGAGAAGGCCAGCGCCTTACGAGCAGAGATCACGACCCTGCTCCTCAAGGATGCGATAGAGCCCGTCCCTCCAGCCGAGATGGAGAAGGGTTTCTACAGCCCTTACTTTATCGTACCCAGAAAAAGCGGTGGGTTGCGACCAATCTTGGACCTGCGAGTTCTCAACCAGGCATTACACAGACTCCCGTTCAAAATGCTCATGCAGAAACAGATTCTTACCTGCTTTCGACAGCTAGATTGGTTCGCGGCGGTAGACCTGAAGGAAGCGTACTTCCACGTCTCCATTCTGCTTTGACACAGACCCTTCTTACGGTTCACGTTCGACGGCCAGGCGTATCAGTACAAGGTCCTCCCTTTTGGCCTGTCCCTGTCTCCTCGTGTCTTCACAGAGATCGCAGAGGCAGCTCTTGCCCCACTAAGGGAAGTGGGCATCCGCATATTCAACAACCTCGATGACTGGCTCATCCTGGCTCACTCTTGAGAGTTACTTTGCGCTCACAGGGACCAGGTGCTCAGGCTGATGTATTTCCCGTGGTACGGTCCCCCTGTTGGCGGACCCACATTTCCGTTGGGCAGCCCCTCTGCCCCGGTCACCATGCTTGTTGAGTCCCCCCTCATTAGGCTGGACCTACCACTGTGCCATTTCCCACGTATGGCTTCACAACCCTCGTGGTGTATTTGCCACATGTTACCTCCCCCTAGACTGGGCAGGATGTGGCCTCCACAGGGTCTTTTCCCCCTGAAAGAATAGGACCGGGAAAGACCACTTTCCCCAACGCATTTCATAGCATTAAGATAGCCCCAGCTGCTTCACGTCCTATGTGAGAAACATAGAGAGAGAAAAGGCGTGGCTGCCGGGCTTGCTCCCATGCTAGTCATGTAGCGCCTCTTCCCCCCCTCAGGGGTGGGGGAACCTAAGGTCTGTATGTGACACCTCTTTGGGGGCGTTGGTGAGGGCTATGTGCAGCCGACACAGTTGCCTCTAGCACGCCTGCGTGCACCTGTCTCAGCAGTTCACATAACACGGTCAGTGCGTGGCGTTTTTATATGGGACCCCTTGTGTCACTTCATTCAACACAATGTTGAGTGAGTGACAGAAGGGGAACGGCATGGTTACTGTTGTAAACTCCGTTCCCCGAGGGAAGGAATGAGACATTGTGTCCCTCCTGCCACAGCACTAGACCTACCACTGTAAACGGCCGTACCTTATTTTCGGCTCCTCGGTGCAAAATCCTGACTGGCACTCGTTGCCCGCTTCCCTTTATACCCGTATGTCCGGGGCGGGCATGCAAATTCTGTCTACCAACTTAACATTGGCCTTTTCTCAGGTTCAGAGGTATGTTTGGCGTCCCAGGAAGACCCCTTGTGTCACTTCCTTCGACACAACATCTCGTTCCTTCCCTCGGGGATTGGAGGTTACAACAGTAACCATGACGTTTGCTACCTGAAATGGAGAGTTGGAGCATGATACATTTTTTGCAAGATATTCAGTGTAATTTACATCACCTCTGCAGTTTAAGAGATCATTATGAAAATATAAAGAATTGAAACACTGCTGTTGCCGTGAAAGAAAAACATTTCTGAATTAAGTGTGATTAAATGTACAGTATATAAATTCACGACAATACTTACAGTCATATTCAATTTATTTTTACTTTTCTTTGACGGTTACATGTGGCTTTAAAAGGAAATAACCGTCCAATCTGAAAAAAATAAAAATAAAAATGTAAATATATACAATTATGATAACTTCACAGAACTTCTTCAATGTTTCTGATATCAATATGCAGAGACACAGATGAGAAGTAAACACATCTAAAGCTCAGTTAAAACAGGTACTCCACTAAAATAATAGTGAATTCCGCTCGAAATGTTGCATTTGTGCTTAGATTACATTTCAACTGCATCTGGGTGAAACAGTGGGCCAGTTTATTTATTTATTTATTTTTGCACTTTTTTAGTATCATGAAGTAAATTACTGACATAGTGATTGATGTTTGTCATCATTAAATCAGAGACCCTACTCTGGAAATCCGAACACAAACAGTCAAAGGAGACACATTTGAGACACATATTACTACCGAGTGGAAACAGCAATGCGTCTCGGCTGACAACTTGTGATTGGATAACCAAAAACACAACTTAATACCAAGTGGAAACAGGGCCATCTGTACTGTGAAATATCAGATTATTATTGTCAGATGTTTAATTAACTGGGTGAAAAAACATTCAGACAACATTCAAACAAACAGTGAAATAAACTATAATTGAATGGATGGTTCACAAATCCAGCTAAGAAAGAGCAAATGAGCTAAATAAATCATCTGGTAACACATATGCTATTAATTTGTTCATTTTACCCATTTTCCTTCCATTTGGTAGTTTGCCATCCAAAGTTCTGCCAGCAGACTTTTTCTCTGATCCAAAGGTCTTTGAACTGGATTCAGTACAGCACTATACATACACATGGCATTTCATATAAAACAATTTGAAGATTAATTTACTATAAGTAGTAGTGTTACAATCATCCTGGTAAGCGGGATATTGTACTTTTTTCTTTTTTTAATTGTAACACAATGTAATTTTAATGACATTAACCTACTGTATATCCATATCAGCACGTCAAAGGAATAATATTACTGTTTTAATATTTAGTAATATTACTGCATAGTTTCAACTAAATATGGTACTGATTCTTGTTTTTCAAGCAAAAGTGGTAGTCACATTATAATTATTTCAATAAAGAAGTTTCTTTTGACTAAAAAATATTAATCAGCTGACAAGGAAGGATAGGCTTCAGTTTAATTCTATACTGTGCATTAGGGCATTTTCACACCTGGCTCGTTTGGAGCATTTGTCATCGGAACCTGGCACGTTTTCTCCCTTGGTTCGGTTTGTTTAGGCATTTATGAACACGGGAATCGCACTTGGATCTGCACCAAAACAATCAATGCAAACAAACTCGGTAGCGGTGCTGGAGCTTGTGGTGAGAACGCAAACCGACCCAATGGACCAATGAACCAAACAACATCCCTATAAAAACTATGAACATAACAGGGATCTTTGGAGAAGGCATATGTAATTCTCTGTAATTCGTCATCAAAACGTGGATATATTAGATATAGCCGCACATTTAAAATAGGAGCTGTTTTATAATTCCTGAGGCACTTTTAGTAAGATCGTTTCTCTCTTTTGGATATCCCACATGGGTAGGACTTATTGACTAATACATTTTTTTTTACCAGGCTTAGTTCTGCTGTTTGTGCATGCGAGAGAGGGGGAGAGAGAGATCTGTGAGAAAAGTTTAAATGGAGAAACAATGCAAAAGCAACAAAACACGGATAAAAATAACCATGATGGAAACTTTACAACTCATATCCATCCGAGTGAAGTATAATTTGTATTTGGAGCACAACCTCTTACTGGCGATGCTCGAAAAGCATCTTGCTCACATGTGACTTTTATTGACATAGTTTTGGTCCGTTTTGAAATGTTGCCTTGTGAAAGTGAACCGAAACAAGAAGAAACTGCAACATTGTAACAATTTAGTTACAAAGCAAACTGTCTACAGGTCTGAAAACGCCCTTAAACAAGTTAAAAAATATGAATTCATACTATTTTCTTTTGTTAAATCTGCCCCTAACCTCACAACCATGACAAAATCGTATATACCAGTTAGCACCAAACTTAGTTTCTTTAATTAATGTCAACTTTTAATAAACAACCTACAATTATTTAATCTTTGTTTATTCAATGTTTTTTTTGGACTTGTTTGAGTTTTTTTTTGTACTTTTGAGGCCTATCTTAGCATGTCATCTCAATATTCTCTGTTCTGGTGATTGCCATTAACTTGATTTATGCAATGTTTAAAGCTGCTTTTGGAACAAATTGTCTGAGCACATAAAATTAATGTCATGTGTTTACAGGATTATATTATTATGTATTATGTATGTCATCATCTGCTGCATTGGTTCACACATGCTGTGCTATATTGGTGTGTGTACAGTTGCCCAAAACAGGCCAAATCTTCTGTGGGAACCCTGACATGTTTTTTTTATTGACTATCTTCCAAGTATTCTGACATTTGATGAAAAAAGAAAAACAAATGTCATGTCAGTAGTGCACACCTTTCATCACATCAGTTACAGTCAAATCAACTGCAGCCGTTCATGCCATCAGATTTTCCCTCTCGATTAAACTTCACATCGCTCACAGAGATGTGATGGCTGTCAAACATCATTTAATTTTTCCTGTAGTGTGTTTGGTTTTGATCAGATTCAGCACAGAGAGGGGAAGACAAAGAAGAGGTGCACAACTGTCGAAAGACAAGCCAAAAGAGAAATTTGCTCATGTTTTCACACCTCTGCCAAGCACCAATCAAAATAGCTGAAATGAACAGATGTGTCAATTAGGAATCTCCAATAACATACCGATTATTGTTGCATATTTTTATGCCGATCTTTATCATTACACACACCAAGCGTGTAGAGGAGAGTCAGATAATGTGTTCAATGTGGACACTAAAAATAACCCTCACCATGAGTCACTGCTAAAATGTGGTATAATAGTTAGACCCTCAAACCCCATCCACCAAAAAACATGTCAGCCACCCCATTGTCAGCAATTAGTCACCATGTTTCTTCATTGAAGGCTATTCAAAACTAGCCTGATATTCTGATATAATAACACATTTCTGAAAATGTCTGAGCACCCATAAAGCAAAGATTTCAGCATCCAGGTCACCGACTTCCAGGGCTGTACGTACCAGCCCAACAACTGCTACAGTGTGTCACGGTGTCCGCCAGACGCGTTTGGTGTGCAACCCCCTTTCATTTACCTTGCAGCTCACACTTTACCAAAGTTGTGTTGAGAACAATTACTGCACTTTTGTGCAATGAGCAGCCCAATTTAAATCTGAAAAAACAAACAAGAAAAAACAATCCCAGTATATACTGATAATCATCAGGAAAATCTTCAGATCAGTTGCAACTGAATAGCTCTCTCCAGATATTTTAGAACTCCTAAGCAAAAAGAATATTCTCTATTTGGCTTAGTTTTCTGATTGGCTGAAAAAGGTGTAGGCCAGCCCCCTGACTGTTATTTCTTATGCTGTTAACCGTCCTATTGTCTAAGGGTAATTTTTGACCCAGGAAAGGTAAATAATATGTTATAAATACCACATAGTTTTAAGTACTAGAACAAACCTGTGTGACTTTGTCAAGATCATTAAACAATAGTAATAATAATAATAATAATAATAATAATATTTAATATCATTAAAGAGAAATAACTATTTAAAATAAATTATTCCTTCCACTGTCTTAATGGGTACATTTTGTCCCGGATGGGAAGGACCAGTTGTGACCTTTCACCTTCAGGCTTTATGCATGCTATGCAACTTTTTTGTACATCCATTTATCAATTTTGACCATAGACCTATTTCAAGTTTGGTCAGATTTAGACCCTAGCCCCCCTCACACAAGCACACATAAATGTATTTTATAAATAAATAAAATTACAGTTTTGAACAGGTAATCTTTTAGTGAACAAGTTTACGAACATGATCTTGGTAACACTTTACAACAAGGTTTCATTTGTTAGCATTAGTTAATGCATTAGGTATCATGAACTAACAATGAACAATACATTTTTTGTTAATGCTAGTTAATAAAAATACAATTGTTCATTGTTAGTTTGTGTTTGTTCATAGTGCATTAACTGATGTTAACATGACATAACATATATATGGCATGTTCTATTTTCGTATAAAATGAAATGGCAGACAATAACTATCAGGGACCTTCCTAAACCCCTGTAACACTGCAACAAATTGTTTGACATTACTAGGGAGGTATAGATTTGTTGCAAAGTTGGCCCATTGTGATTACTGAAAAAACCAAACGAGATTCCCACTTTGGGACCACAATAAAACATATTTTTGTTAAGGGGGGTCTGTAATGCCATTGTACACTATTCAAGAATTCATGCTTTTTTAAATACGGGTTAAAAATTACCCGAAGGACAAAAGGAGGGTGCAGTTTCTTAAGACAATAGGAGGTAATTGATTGTTCCATACTGCATGTTCCTACCATGAGGAAATGTGATATCCCTGGGGGGGTCCCTGTATCGTTCAGTTCAGCTTTAAATACAACCCAGTGTAGTGCAGTCTATAAAGGTTGTGCTTTTCCCATATTGGTAAGAAGAAAACTTTCTCTTTTTTTGTGTGTTGGGTTTGGATCCAGTATCTCCAGAGCAGCTGGGCTTCACTGTTGAATTACAAGCTACTTTTAACTGAAGTTTATATGCCATGCCTTTCTGTGGTTCTTGACCAGGTCAGCATCTGGTGGAAATCATATATTCTTAAGGATCATATATATATATGATATACTGTATATATATTTAAGCATGACTAAAATGTAGACCATTACATAGTATGATGTTTGTGTTGGCAACACCTTTTTTTCTTAGATCTTCCAACTCTGCCCTCTCCTATAATCTATAGTCTACACTGTGAATATAAAAAAGCTAAATCCTTTTGCTAGTTGTTATCTTGTGTTATCAGAATAATCATCTTATTTCAAATAACAATTTCTTTATATGTATTTGCAGAGGAATATACAGCAGGTTTGGAATAAAATATTGTAAAAACAGGTAGATGTTTTTGAAAAAGCACACGTGACACAAACGTGCATAATCCTTCAATGTGATTGCCATATAAAATCTGAATTAAACAAATGGTGTTGTCCTCTGATGCAGGCACTCAAATTAGGGACATCTGGGAGGCGAAAGGCACACAATTAGCAATATACACACATTTCTGTATGAAATGGCTTAAGGGCAGATTTCTTTTGTGATAAACCAAAACTTATGCAACAGTGATTTTTTTAAGCATGACGTCATCACACACCATTTTTTATTGATAAAAGGCCGTTTGAATGGAAATAAGCCGGCAAACTTTGCAAAAAATGTTTTACGCATTTTCACTTTGTCGATAACAAAACAGCGCACAAAGTGGATGTAAACTAGGTTATTTTCTCTATGTAACCTTGAATAGATCTTGCATTAAACCTGTCAAACCACAAAAAGACATACTTGTAACTGAAAATACATTGTGTAGACTATATTAAAGATAGATATACACAATAGATAATCCAGCAATGGCTAGAGATAATAATCTTTGACTTTTGATAATGATATGGGTCAAATTGAATGGAAACTATATAAGCTGCACTCCGTGATGCTTCAGAATTTTGATGTAGAGCTTGGCGAAGTGTATATATACATCATCGGGAAATTCTTCAGATTATCGTTGCGTGAAAAAGTAATCGATCCCAAGCCTAGTTAGCAGTGATTGGATGATGCTGGCCATTACTTTGAATCAGAATTAATTATGCAAATTTCTGATGTAATGGCTGTAATGTCACAAAAACACGAAAAACCAACACTCCTAAAAGCATAATATACAATTTGACGGGGAAAAATCTGAATTTCTATAACTTCACTAACAGGACTTTGATAGATTAGTCCTGCTGTCCAGATATGTACACATACATTTTTAGGAAAACTTTTTGCTCACATTTTTTATTTTTTATTTATTAGATGCTACTAGTTACAAATCAAAAAGAGAAATGGAAAATGCACACAGCAATCAACCTCAGGTCTCTGGAGGTAAAAGACAATAAGGACAGAGGATGTAAAAAATTATTGAATGATTTTTTTAATTGTATTTCTTTAAAATACACAATATATGGCATAGTGTAGCTGCAGCATCTATCAACAGGGGCTAACTGCCCAAGTTAACCTGGCAAACTTTGCATAACTTTTAGAAAGGAGGTGAAATTATGTCATAATCAGATGAGGTTTTAATGAGTAAAACGTGCCTCCCTAGCCTAAACCAACATCTAAACCTAACAGATAGTGTCCTAAAAGCAAATGTGACATGAAAAGCAAATTTTCTGAAACAGTCACATCATTTCATCATCTCACGTGTCAGCTTGCATGCAACCAAGCGCTCTAGCCTCGGTCTTTTGAGTCCAAAGTACAACACTATCAGGTGAGTTACCGTGCAAGCTAATCACATTGGAATAAATGTGCAAATGTTGATGGGTGTGTAATATAAGCATTCAAATGCATTGCTTTTCAGAATATGCATTAGAGTAAAAGTGTTTCGATATCATAACATAGCAGTGTTTGAGTAAGAGAGCAAAAATACGTGTTTATGAAGTTATATTTGGCCGCTATACTCATGATTTGTGTGAAAGTGAATAAAATGCAGTTATTGTAATGCCTCTTTTATCAGGAAACTGCGGCGAAAATGTAGAATGCACCACGTACATCTCAGTTTGCAAACATGTAGCTATAGTGCAATGTTCATTCTATGAGACTAGGTTGCATAATGTACTGTAAATAGTAGAGCTTCATGGGATGGTTAGAAATAAATAAAGAGTTTAATCCAAACCAAAGATGCCAAATGATATCAACTGAGATTCAATTATTATGTAGATGACAGTTAGGAGATTCCAAGACTTGGTTGTAATTTGTATATTATCCATTCTGTATTGCCTAGTCTGATCTGCTCCCCAGGAAGGAGACACAGGTTGAGAGCAGAGCATCGATGGCTTTAGCTCTCGTTTAATGGTTTAGTAGCAAACTGAGACACAATTAAAGTCAGAAGAAAGCAAACATTTGAGCTTTTGCCTAGATGTTTTTTTGCTAGATCACTTGGCCTTAAATGATAATGAGATTCAGTCATGCATCATTGGTCGGGCTTGTCTCGGTGACATGGTGAAATGTACATTTATACTTGCATTAATGTGGTATTGACCTCACTGAAATCCCATTTATTGTTTATTTGCCTCAAGCTGCAGTTTGTGTTTTTAATTAATCATTAATCTAAGTCAGTTCATTTGAGCACACATTAATACATACAAAAGTCAGAAAGTCATCAAGTCCCTATGGCATGAAATTAAAAATCACACGAGTCTTTGATGTAGTTCATCTTTTTTTCTTTTATGTTTTATTATTTTTGAATGAAAGCACCCATGATTCTTGCTGTGGTAATCAGGTTAATTAAGACATTTGATTTCAACTTCCTTCCACCATGTGGCAGATTTCCAGGAATCGCTGCTCTCTTTTATCATTCTCAGAAGAAATGACAGAAATCTCTCAATTCTGCCACTCTTCCACAGTACCCAGTACTTAGTACTATGACCACAATACAGTGCATATAAGATGACAGATGATTTTTAAAAGTGTCTTTATTTTTAAACTTAAACTTAAGTTAAAATGTGTACACTTTAAAATGGTGTGAACTCAAACTGTTCATAGAAATTTGGACCATCCATCCATACATACATAAAAATGAAAACAACCAATTCTTATTTCTATTATTAATATTGTTGTCAAATCAATGAATTTGTTTAAAATCTTTGCTGTCTACTTTTTGCATAGGTAGCTGCTCCCTAAACATGCACTTACGACGAGCACAGTCGAGGACTGTGTCCACGGGTGAAGAAAATCTGAGCGGTCAAGCTGCGTGGCTGTGCTAATGACAAAATTGACAAAATTTGCATCAGGCATACTGTGTACGGAGGGATCCAAAACGCGGACAACCGAGGAATACTTTGGCCTTAAGGCAACATCTTAACTCAAATGGAACCCCATAAGTGAACGATTTGGAACACTCTACATAGGCAGCAATATCGTGCGTCATACAATAGCGCTCTTAGCTTTTTTGTCTTGTTTTCCTGTAAAATTATCATAACATTCTTATAGGGATGTGCCCAAAGCTGAATATCTTATTTGGAAAGGCATGAATAATGACTATAAAACGAATAACGGATTCGTCCGAATAATTTAATACAATATTTGTTTGACTGATTATCCAAGAAGCACAAGGATAAAGGGACATTTTAAATAAACATATCCAAAATTACAAAGAATTTATGAATCTGTGCAGCTAATATTTATAAAATGCCAACTTTATGAATGAAAATGCCTACGATGTGATTTCAGATCAGATAGCCACGGTCTCGACTCTGTTTGTGGTCTCTGTTAATTTTGTGGGTCTGGAGCTTATCAACTTTCAGATACGACATCATATACACTTTACACTTCTTGAAATGTCTATGTTAATGTATTATGTTAATGTATCGCATGTGATTCCCATGTATTCATTTATAGCCTAAACCTAAGTGCATGTTAAATTCTTGACCTGATGTGATGATTTTACATCAGAGCTCATCCGACCATCTCTTAAAGTTGACCACATTTATATCCACATCAGCGATTAAGGACATTATCTGGTTGAGACTTTATTCTGAAAAAATTATAAAATGCTCCATAAAGGTTTAAATGCTCCATAGAGTATTCATCTATTCGGAATATTCCTGCTTATAAACTGAAACTTGCTTCTTTTTTTCTTCTTCTTTAAACTGTGCTAAATTTGAGAATGTTAAGTGATCTTGAGCTCTGGAAAGGTGCTATATAAATGTAACATTATCATTTTTATTAATCTAAATAATGGTACCTTAGTGTAAAAATTCCTGATAGGTTTACGGGACTGTCACCTGTTTTAAGCTATATTGATTTATTTTCATTTATTTTAATGCTTGAATTTGTATTTATTATTCACTGCAAAATGTGTGCTTCATATTTCACATTTTACTTGTGTAACATTGGGAAGAAGTCAAGAAAGCCAGATCTAAATGCAGCTAGTTTAATGAAAAATAACTTGAATACAAAAAAGGGTAAACACGGGAACAAGGCAAGACTTAGAACTAGGAAACAAAACAAACATGTACAAACAAGATAGCAACAGGTACATGGACTGGAGAAAAACACACAAAAACTGAGCATACATTAGGGCACTATATACACAAGGATAAACGAGGTAATGGAAAACAGGTGAGAACAATTGGGAACAGCTGGCTGTGATGAGGACAGTGAATTATGGGAAATGTAGTCTGGGGAAACAGAAGGCAGAGGCTAAACACAAGGCAAAACAGCAGTAAATCATGACAGCTTGACACCTTCTGCATCCAGAATTGTTATACATACATATATATATATATATATATATTATAGAAGAACGGAAATTCTGTTTCATGCGTATATTAATATCTGAATTACCAGGAGAAGCCAGTGAACAACATATTCCACAGGTAATGTAGCCTACATATTCAGCTTGAAATGGTAAAAAAAAAAAAGAATAAAATAATGATATATTATTATTAATATGATTTTATTATGAAAAGGTACAAACAAGGCATATTTTATTGATAGAAACAATTAATGTAACACAGTTCCGGTTTAAACCCTGCCCACACCCGGTTCTATCCGAATACATAGACAGACACAGATCATTTTGGCATATGAACAGATATGCTTTGTTGCACACCCCTACATTCTTAAATCATAATTGATTTACTTGTCAAGCAAAATGGGATAAGATATTAAGTCTTGTTTTAAGATAAATCTGACAGAATTTTGTAAACTTTAAACAAGAAAAAAAAAATCTGTCAATGGGGTAAGCAAAATAAACTTGTTTACCTTGAATTAAGTTTATTTTTCTTACCCCATTGGCAACCAGTTTTTTCTTGTTTTAAGCATAAATCTCTCAAAACAAGACTTAAAATCTTAGCCAGTTTGCTTGTCAATTAAATAAATCATGTTTTAAGAATGTTTAGATATTTTTACTGGAGATCAAGACAAAAATACTTGTCTTGAAAATATATCTATATATATTTTTTGCAGTGCATATTCAGATTCATACTAATTGTCATTTTCTATTTTGTTACTGTTGTGTTTTAAAAGAGTGGGAACACACACTTATTCTGCTCTTTCACTCAGTGTCGGTCTCAGCAGTATCTTTTGAGTGCAGGGTTTTGGAAAGAGAGGGTATGCTAATGGCGAAGTTTGAATGGTGTGCATAAAATTTCATTGTCAACTGAATTCAATGCTTACCAAAATAATTTTCCATTAGCATGTCACTGAGCAAGCAATATGATACTTTAGCAATAAAACACCAAATACACTCACATATTTAGTAAAACCCTACAGTACACTTAGAAATTGGCGAAAAGAAGTTATTTTATGAAGCAGTGTAATTATGCTGCCTACCATTTGGAATCACTTATACTGTATATATATATATATATATATATATATATATATATATATATATATATATATATATATTTAAGCAATATCACAAGAGCAAGAGTGCGATATATGTAGGTAATTACAGCAATGCTGATGTAGGGCCATATAGCACGATTGCAAGTGTGATATTGCTTATATACAACAGTTCAATGAACAAGTACATTTAAAAATAATTGGAAAAACCGAGTACCAGTAACTCCTAACACTTTAGTTTAGAACAGCATGAACGTGGAGTGATATACACACACAGTGAAGGGTCTGAGTGCTGATGCTGTCACACCATCAGTGTTCATGAAACGTCTCTCGTCCAATCAGTTTCAAGGACCAGAACTAACTGTGGTGTGTATATATATATATATAAAAATATAGTATTTCGTAAAATGCTGCCCACATAGACAGCTCACTAGGTTTTGGAGCAGAGCCATTAGCCGTGTTTCCACTATCAGGCAAAATGAGGGTATTCTAATGTGTGCCAGGGCCAGTTGCGTTCCCACTGTCAATTCAGTTGCTTCATTGTGCCTTCTCAGGGAATTATCTGGGCCAATGGCTAATGGCCTTTGGCCTGCTGAATACCCTTGGGCCAATTAAGGCCAACCGGGGATTGAGGTGGATTCAATGTCAAAGGTGGTGTTTCATGGTTCTGTGAACTTTCATAGAAAGTGTGCTGGGACATTGTCCAGCTGTTAGTGTAGACCACTCAGGACATCATGGCAGTTACAGTTGGTGAGTTATTACTAAGTTATCTTGCTAGCTAGCTAATGTTATGGGAGGCTTTTAGGAAAATGCTGTGGTAGCTGTTGTTCAGATGGTGGGAACGCAGATCAATTTTGGTCTTCCGGCTCGAGGTTCAAGGCTATTGGTCCCAGCTGGCCAGTTGATAGATCTGGCTTGCATTGGCCTGGCAGTGGAAAAATGGCTATTGTGATGTACCAGTTCTTAGCCTGAAAAGATTTGTAGAACTGCTCTCTGAAGCAAGCATAAACAATATTCTTCTTATCTTTCTTGTATTTTTACACTGGATAATTGTACTAATTATGTGATACCTGCATTATCTTATCACTACTTTAACATTTGCTTGCAATAATGAGCTCTGTTATTCTTCTATTAACACTAGTTCAATAGTCTGCAATTTCAATCATTTTTTACCAGATCCTTTCACAGATCCTAACACTGTTGGTTTTCTTTTCATTGCACCCTGCAAGTATAATCTTTCTATGTCTGGTCACTCTAAAAGCACTTATTGGGAAGTGTGACAACATCCTTTTAAATGCATAAGATACCAATCATGACTCCAGAGGCTTGTGATATCTTCCTGGTTTCTATTACCCGTGGTCTTCCTTAACTCTGAGTTCTTGTTCCATCTTTTAAATGTCAGCTGCTTGAAATTGAATCACTGAAGACATCTAAAATCATCTTGTAAAACCTTGTGTCAGCTGTCCTCTCCCCTCTCAGATGTTTTGGTTTGGCTACTTTGATAAGCACAGTTTGTATGAACTTCATGTGTCTGGCTTTAGAGATGGAAAGATAATAATGAAAAGATAAAAGATTATCACTCTTTTTTTTTACGAAAAAAAATGACAAAAAATAAACAATATACACTATCATTTGGTGCCTTCAGGTTTGCAGGCATGCATTTAGAAAGGGAGTTTAGGAGAGATTGCATGTCACTGAAGTAAGCAAAATGGTGGAAGTTAGCAAAACAGCTGAAATCGCTTTCTCAACCCATCCTGAGGCATCAATATGCAAGAGCCTTGCGTGTCAATCTAGATACGCCAAATGTACCCTCTAGTGTCTACATTAGACGTAGGCGGCAGTTAAGCCCAGGGCAGTCTCATAAAGAAGAGTCACAGTCAATCTTTGGATATTAGCTTGTGTTTAACAGCAATATGTTATATTATACTTACTGTACAAATATATTAGTGTAGTGACATTATGCAAATATTTATATATATATATATATTTATTTATTTATTTATTTTTTTAACCTTTCTCCCAATTTGGAATGCCCAATTCCCACTAATTAGTAGTTCTTGGTGGTGGCGTGGTTACTCACCTCAATCCAGGTGGCAGAGGACAAGTCTCAGTTGCCTCAGCTTCTGAGACTGTCAATCCATGCATCTTATTGAAAGTCTCTTATTTAGGCTCATTGTGCATGACACCACGGAGACTCCGCACGTGGAGGCTCATGCTACTCTCCGCAATATACACAAGAAAGCGAGAACCACTAATCTCAACCACGTGGAGGATACCCCATGTGACTCTACACTCCCTAGCAAACGGGCCAATTTGTTTGCTTAGGAGATCTTCCTGGAGTCACTCAGCACACCCTGGATTTGAACTCACAACTCCAGGGGTGGTAGTCAGCATCAATGCTCACTGAGCTACCCAGACCCCTGACATTATGCAAATAGTAAATATTTTACATACTCTAACCCAACCCCATTCCTAAACCTAACCAAATATCAACAATATAAAACATGTTACAGACAGGTCAATTTAGTCACAATCATTTGATTTAAATTACACATTTTTTGTTTAGATATTCATGAGCACCCAATCCCACCTCTTCGCCTAAACCTTACAAATTCTCAACAATATAGATGATGTAAAAAGCAGACCACAGTCACAGTAATTTATAAAAAGAAAAAATTATACTAAAGCACTATAATAGTATTACAAAACATACAATAGCGATTTGACCATATGACCATATGAGTCAAACTGAAGGTTTTATTTGCTAAATATCTTCCTCCTCTGTGAATGCAGAAACATCATTATCATACCAGTAATATCTCGCTCAAAAGATTCATCCGAACTGAGCTCGTCGCTATTGGTGGCAAATGTTGCTCAGTTTAAATGAAATGAAAATCATACAGACATCAGTCTACAACATAGACATCAGTCTATTGACACTGAAGGTTTCTCATTGAAAGCATTGTGCTTGCCAGATGCATCGGAAACGTGCTATCTGCTTTTAGGGCTCTTGCACAAGCGGCAGTATTAGACGCAGTGCTGGGCCCTGCCTATTAAAGGACACGAGCGGCTGCATAGGGCCCCTGCGGCCACCAGGCTACCATGTCTTCATTATAGCCAAATAATTATTTGCAATGAGGGTAAATATAATTCAGCACACAGCCAGACTCTATGCATGGCTATAGTGCAATGGATCCTATAAAAACTATTTAAAATATTACATTCGCTTTGAAGAAAAGACATTCAGAGCTAATTATGTGAATTTGATATTCCTTGGCTTAAGACCTGATTTGGCAACATTAGTAGCTGGTTAGTTGCATGGGCGAACCAGGTTTAAGTCCACCTTTTGCCAATTTGACTATCTTATCGGTCCATGTATGCATATATTTGCTAACACCTTGTCATGAAGCAGGTTTTATGTGTTCATTACATTGGTAAGATGTAAAGTGGTTGGGAAAGGAGTGCAATTGTTCTGTTTAAATACAACAAAGGGAAGACACCTTATGAACGGTTCTTCAGAGGTGCTATTTCAAAGGTCCAACATTTGATCTAATTCTCTCCAAAAGCTTTGAAACCTTAAACTGACAAAGGTGTTGCTGGAAAAGTTTATGAATCACCTTCTTACCATAAACTTAAAAAAACATTTTCCTTTAATAGGACATATTTAACACTCCGCCTTATTAAAGTTAGCAGTTCCTCAGACAGAACTATGGCTATTATTTTCTTGGTGTTTTGTAGATGGTGACTATGATGTACAGCGCTCAAATGAATTCTCAAATTCAGTTAATCTTTCATTTACAATAAAAATTGGCACTAAGCAGTTCTCTTACGAGAGGTTCTCTCGTATTGCGTAAGTTAGCTTACGCTACGGGAAAGATTAATCTTTTCTGAGATATTGAAGCCAAAAAATTATCCTTAATTTTGTATCCATTGTCAACACAGTGCAGCAGCTGCATACCTTGAGCGGGCTAGCTAGCGAGCTCATTGGTTGCTCTGCGGCAACTGCTGCAGCCTATAGACGAACTTGAGTGAACTTGCGTCCAATGACAGGCACCCGCGCCGTCACTGTATCAAAGCCCGCCAGAATGGGCGTGGCTAGAGTGCATATAAGCGTAAGTTCGTAGGCTGGAACCCTGATTTTCATCTATTCAGCGAAGCTCTTCGCATCTCTGAACTGCAGAAGCCGCGTCGCCATTCGAGGGGCATCTAGCAAGCTTGGACAGCGCTCTAAGAAGCCGGCCGTCTTCGCCACCTTCAGCCATCCTGCGAGCTACGCCATCCGGCGACGTATCCTTTTTAGAGCAAGCTAGTTCCTCAGCGAACTTCACAAAAAGAGCAACGAGCGTCTTTTTAAAGATGCCTCGCACCACCTGCGCCTCATGCCGCGCCCTCTCTCAGCGCCGGAGACCGCCACCTCATCTGCGCTCTCTGCCTGGGACTGGAACATGCAGCTCGCCCTCGCTGACGGCGGATGTGACCTCTGCGAGGAGCTTCCGATGTCGACCCTGCGGGCTCGACTCGAAGCACTCAAAACCGAAGCCGCCGCGCCGCCTTTCGTTTCGCCACGCAGAAAGAAGCGCCGCTCCCAAAGGCTGCCGGAACCGGTGTTAGAAGCGACTACCTCGCCGGAGCCTCTCCCTCGAGCCTCGCTTTCACCCTCCCCGCCCCCCCGGGACGCGCAGTTGCCGCCGAGCAGCCGCACTGTTGCCATCTCGGATGACGAGGCGGAGGATAAGGGCTGCTGTTCCATCATGGCTTCGGACAGCGAGGAGTGGTCAGGCTCCCAAGCCTCCTCCTCGGCCCAGGAATCCAGCAGGACCCGCGCCGGAGTCGAGGAAGAGCTAACACGCCTCCTCACACAGGCCGTCGACCGCCTCGGGCTCGAGTGGTCACCGCCCTCTGAGCAGGCTCCCAACAGACTCGATGGCTGCTTTCTTCAGAGCCATCGCCACGCTGGCGCCAGCGCCCGGCCGCTCCTTCCTGCCGGAACTCCACGCCGAGCTCTCTAAATCGTGGAACGCGCTCTCTCGGCCAGGAACCGATCCCATGTCTCCACCTCTCTCGCTCGGTGGACGGCGCCACCGAGAGGGGCTACTCTTCCATCCCCCCGGTCGAGGATTCGGTAGCAGCACACCTTTGCCCGCCCTCCGCGAGATGGCGGTCTAAGCCAGTGCTCCCGTCTAAGGCCTGCAGAACTACTTCCGCCTGTGTTGGCCGCGCCTATGCCGCCGCTGGCCAAGCCGCATCTGCTCTGCATTCCATGGCCGTTTTACAGATCCTCCAAGCGGACCTTCTTCGAGAGTGGGATGAGAAAGGCAGGCACCCAGAGGCTGTTTCAGATCTAAGGAGCGCGATGGATCTCGCCCTTCGCGCCACCAAAGCTGGGCCTTGGCCTCAGACCAATATTAGATCTCAGGGTTCTGAACAAGGTGCTCGCAAAAAGACCGTTCAAAATGCTTACAATCAGGAAACTTCTCGCGCATGTGCGCCAGGGGGACTGGTTTATTTCTCTCGATCTGAAAGATGCCTACTTTCAGATTCAGATAAATCCCCGTCACAGGCCATTCTTGAGTTTATCAATACACCGTCCTTCCGTTCGGCCTGTCTTTAGCACCTCGTACTTTCACGAAGTGCATGGATGCGGCACTCACACCCCTGCGGAGTCAGGGCTTGCGAATTCTGAACTATTTGGACGATTGGCTGATTTTGGCACAGTCACATACGGAGCTTCTGTCTCACAGGACAGTTCTCCTCAGTCATCTGAACAGTTTGGGTCTTGCAGTCAATTGGACCAAGAGCTCACTACAGCCCAGTCAGGCAATTTCCTTCCTTGGAATAGAACTAGACTCCATGGCGATGACAGCTCGCTTATCTACACAGCGCACGTGCCGTGTTCAGCGACTAGCCGCGTCCTTTCAGATGAACAGCCTCACACCTCTGAAAAAATTTCAGAGAATGCTAGGTTACATGGCCTCAGCCGCAGCAGTACTTCAGCTGGGTTTACTGTGCATGCGCCCGCTTCAGCATTGGCTAAACACCCGCGCGTCTCGCCGGGCTTGGGCCATGGGCCGCCAGCCGATCAGAGTGACTCAGACCTGTATCTCAGCTCTGCAGCCCTAAATTGTCTGGACCTCCCGGTCATTCAGGGTCACCACGTCCTGGTCCGTTCGGACAACAGATCTGTGGTATCCTATCTAAACCGTCAGGGCGGTGTCAGATCCAGGAACCTCTTCCATCTGACAAAACGCATACTGAGTTGGTCCCAGTGCCACCTGCGCTCGCTGAGGGCGACGCACGTGCCAGGCCACCTGAACGACGGCCCAGACAGACTGTCCAGAGACAATATTTCCCCAGGGGAATGGTCACTGCACGCTCAAACAGTCCAGAAGTTATGGAGCATATTCGGCAGAGCAGAGATAGACCTCTTTGCGTCAGAAGAGAACTCTCACTGCCCAGTATTTTTCTCGAAAAGCGAGGACGCGCTGGCCCAGGACTGGCCCAACCGCCCGCTTTACGTCTTCCCTCCCGTCTCGCTATTGCCACAGGTAATGCAGAGGATCAGGGAAACGTGTCACTCGGTGCTCCTCATAGCCCCGCGCTGGGAGAATCAAACATGGTTCCCGGAGCTTACGCAGAGTCACTGACAGCCCCGTGGCCCATTCCAGTGAGAGCAGCTCTCCTCTCTCAAGCTTGCGGCACAATCTGGCATCCCCACCCAGAGCTCTGGGCGCTGCATGCGTGGGTGATCAACGACTACCCGTCGCTTTGCCAGGAGTAATAAACACTATCATACACGCTAGAGCCCCTTCCACGAGAAGACTCTATGCGTCCAAATGGTCTGTGTTTTCAAAATGGTGCACCGACAGAGACCTGGACCCACGGACATGTGGGGTGTCGTCGCTGCTCGTGTTTTTACAAGAGCTGCTGGATAAGGGCAGATCCCCATCCACGCTCAAAGTGTACGTGGCGGCCGTCGCAGCGTTCGCTGAACCCCTGCACGGCCAGTCACTGGGAAAAAACGAGCTGGTCATCCGCTTCCTCAGGGGAGCTAGAAGGATGAACCCCCCGCGCCCCCCATCGGTTCCTATCTGGGATCTTTCCGTAATTCTCGAAGCTATGAAAGCCCCCCCTTTCGAACCGCTTCAATCCGTGGATTTGAAATACCTTTCACTCAAAACCGTTTTTCTAACTGCCCTGTCATCAGTTAAACGTGTGGGAGACCTTCACGCGCTGTCTGTCAGCGCTGCGTGTCTTGAGTTTGGACCAAGTGACTCCAAGGTCATTTTAAAGCCTAGACACGGCTATGTCCCCAAGGTGATCGGTACTCCTTTCAGAGCACAAATCATTTCCCTATCGGCGCTGCCAGCATCCGATAGCAAACGCGACGCCAATCTCCTTTGCCCAGTCAGAGCACTGAGATTGTATACTGCGCGCTCCGCCTCTTTCAGACGCTCTGAGCAGCTTTTCGTTTCGTTCAGAGGGCGCGCCAAAGGTTTCGCCGCCTCGAAACAGACACTGTCTAGATGGATAGTGGACGCTATTGCTGCCGCGTACGCGTCAAAAGACCTACCATGCCCGTTAGGCATTAGGGCTCACTCCACTAGAGGCATGGCCTCCTCGTGGGCATGGTCCAGCGGGATTTCCATTCACGACATATGTGTGGCAGCGGGCTGGGCTTCCCCCTCCATCTTTGTCAGATTTTACAATCTGGAAGTGCCCGCCCTGCAGGCAAAACTACTAGCGGTTTAATACGCTACAGCTCCCCTGGTGAGCTGCACTGACGGGACACATTCCACACAGACCGGCACCGCCGCTCTGTCTTTCCCTTCCCACTATGTGCTTATGTATTACACACACACTGGCCTGCACTCTTGCTGGCCAAATATTATTCCCCACTCACAAGGGCTCCCCGGGTCCCCCACCCCGGGGCTCATGCAGTGGATGGTTGGCGCGCACGGCGTTGACAATGGGTTCCCGTAGCGTAAGCTAGCTTACATAATACGAGAGAACCTCTCGTAAGAGAACGAATTGGTTACCTAACGTAACCTCGGTTCTCTCTAGATGAGGAACGAGTATTGCGTAGCCGGCCGTGCTTCGCGCCACGCAGCGATTTTCGCTTCATTCAATGAAAACCAGGGTTCCAGCCTACTGAACTTACGCTTATATGCACTCTAGCCACGCCCATTCTGGCGGGCTTTGATACAGTGACGCGCGGCGCTTGTCATTGGACGCAAGTTCACTCAAGTTTGTCTATAGGCTGCAGCAGTTGCCGCAGAGCAACCAATGAGCTCGCTAGCTAGCCCGCTCAAGGTATGCAGCTGCTGCACTGCGTTGACAATGGATACAAAATTAAGGATAATTTTTTGGCTTCAATATCTCAGAAAAGATGAATCTTTCCCGTAGCGTAAGCTAGCTTACGCAATACTCGTTCCCTCATCTAGAGAGAACCGAGGTTACGTTAGGTAACCGATTCGTTTTACAGACCCCTAGTGTGCAAGCACATGGCAAGAAGTATATAATGTATAATGTATACAAAAATATAATGAAGAAATATTTGTTGGGATCAACACTCAAAATGGTCAAAAATGGCCAAATGCAACTAAAGATGTCTGTTTATTAATTATTGAATTAATACATTTTATTTATTGTTGATTTTATTTTAATTTATTTGTGTGAAAAAGATGTCAATTAATAATTTTTTGGGCTATTATGTTTACTGTGTGCTTATTTTTATGTACCTATCTATTGTCCTTTGTCAAGCCAGAGTGTACTGACCAAAGCTTGGATCATGTCAAGGCCATCGTTTCTCAGTCAGATGCTCATTTTACATTCACTGACTCATTCAAAAATAATGATAATTATAATGATAATAATAATACATTTTATTTGTAATGCGTTTTGTCTCATACCCAAAGCACTACAATACAGAGTAAAAATACAACACCAGAGCATACAATATATACATGTAAAAAATGAAATAAAAGAGAAGTTAACAGAGAACAATCTTCAAATCAATAAAAACAAGTTTAAAAAGACGAGGTTTTAAATACTTCTTGAAACAATCTAACATCTCTGCATTCCTAACAGCTGGAGGGAGAGCATTCCATAACTTTGGGGCAGTAACAGAGAAAGCTTAATGATGCATTTCTTAAAGAATGTGATCACATTAAAATATGTTACTACCATATGCAGATACACAATTTAACTTTTTAATTGAGCATCAGTTGTCTGTATATGTGGCCGTCCGGGTACTTAAAACTTCTCTGGATCCCCTGCTGTACTTCATTTATCAAACTAACTCTTAAATGTCTTCAGTCTCCATAAAACTGAAAATTCTCTCTCACAATCTGATTGGGAGGAAAACTACATGTTTGCAAAACAAAGAGCTTATGGCCATCTGTCTTTGAAATAAAACTAAAATTTTTGATTAGTCTAGAATTTAACATAAACAAAGCCATTAGAGAAAAAGAGCAGCATCATCTCTAACGCCATTTCATGTCTAGGAAACCTAAATATAGTCCAAAATTCATAAGGCAACCTGATGAGTGAGATAAGGAAACAGTACCGTAGGACACAGATAAACCTCCCTTAGGCAGAAAAAAGAAAGATGACAGAGTTTCAGATCCCCTTGACAAATTATGTCCCGCATGCAGGGAAATGTTAAAATAAAAGCAAGCCATCTTGTTCCACACCATGGTAAAATTTAATTTTACACTGAAAAAATTGATAACCAGCAATTGTTACAGTAGCTATTTGTACTGGATCTAACCCTTAAAATTAGTTTTGTTTGTGTAACCTTATGCAGTATGCTTAATTTCAGTGATGATAAATAACATTTTAAAATGTTTACACGTAATTTAGACATTACCAAACAAAGCACATTTTTTTTTAGCTTAAAATCTGTGACCATTGTTGGGTGTAATCTGAGTACAATGTAATTATTTACTGTAATTTAATTACTCTATAATAAAAGCAGTGTAATGCATTACAAATTATTGCAGTCAGATTACAGTTACCCGGGCTATACCGGGCATTTTCCCAGTGGGCCGATGCATTTTGGGGCCGATCAGGGATGGACCGGCCATCGGGAGAACTGAGCTGGCCTTTGGGTCGGGCGCGAAACGTGCCGAATGGGCCGCGATAAGCTAAAATGAGCCACCAAGTTAAGCAGAAAGGACCACAAAGCAGCGCCGCGTTATGCAGAAAAAGACAGCGACCCCACAAGTTTTGGGCCAGTTGCAATGTAAATTCCCAGTCCAGCCCTGACAGTTACAAATTTTAAAAAGTTTATTACGTTAAAATACGTTATATGTGTTACACATTTCTAAAGTAATATTATTTATGTAAAATACATGTAAAACAAATTATGTTTCTATGTAGATCTGTTTGTGTTTCTGTGGCAGCTGAAGAGACAAGAATAAAAGTTCAAAATAATTTCACATTTTTTCTCAGTTTTCATAGCGGGAAAAAAACTTTTCTGAGAAAATTGTTTGGTGAAGTGAAGTTATTTGTAATGTGATTACTATTTCCATTAATTAATCAGCAAGGTAATCTGATTAAAATTGTATTGAGGTAATTAGTAACTTGTAGTGGATTATTATTTTTAATCACTTAATACTGTCTGTTAAATCCCATGAACTTTAAAAGACAGTTGAAAAAAATACAGTATAGAAGGAAAATAGAAGGAATATTTGAATATATACTTTTTCTTCAATTAAAAAATCATCTTAGAAATCAAATTAAAAAATGTACAAAAAAAAAAAAAGTTAAATAAATTTCTACATTTAGCATTCATACATTTGATCTTTATCCACAGATAAATTACACAAATACACAGTTTAAATTTTAGTCTCTGACTAGATTTCAGTGCATGCGTCACAACCACCGTACATACTATACCCAACTACTGCAATGCCGTGTGCATTTCTAAATCTGTGGTAGACAAAACAAAAGCTCTTGCTGAGTGTGGCTCTTTCAGTTATGGCCTTGAACGGCCAGACAATCAGAGTGCAGGCGGATGTGAACCTCTTGTGTTCATACTGCAAAATATCTGTGTGGGTTGCGCTCGCCTATACTAATCCTTAAACACCATTCCAGATATTTTCCAGGAAGCATGAGCTTTCAGGAAAAAAGGTAAATCTTCAGAACACACTATCTGCAACCACCCATCTAAAAAATAGTGTTTGAATGTCTAAAATAAAGTCTGTATTTATTTAGGGAGAAATCCCAACATTAACATGAGAGCAGATCCTCTTCCCAATTCCAAAACACCACTCAGATGAACACAACTAGCATTAGATAACACAGAAAAATACAATTACAAAACTTAAAAGGGCCAAATGCCCCCTTGAGAGTGAACTGGAAAAACATAAGCAAACCTATTAACAGAATAATGCTGTTGTTTATTTTGTGTTACATCAATTTAGACTTTGAAACAAAAGGTTAATATTTCAAAGCAATAGTTTGCCACAAAATGACAATTCTGTATTCTCACCCTCATGATGTTCCAAACCCATATAACTTACTTTCGTCTGTGAAACATGAAAGGTACATTTTTGAAGGATGGTACTGGTCGCTCTTTTTCAAGCTTCAAAAAAGACAAAGGCACCATAAAATTATAATTAAAGTGGTCCATATGAGTTGAGCTATGAGCAATGAGCTATGTTCTAAGCTAAGCTATGCTTCCAAGCAACTAATGTCATGGTTTACCCAAAATCCAAAACAATTGCTGTACCAAGCTACTTTGCACTAAACCAATGAAGAAGATGCCTTACCATTACCGATGTTTGCCTTTGCCGGCCTTTCTGTCTTCTTGCTTGAAGCAAGATGCTTCAGATCTTTTTTTGCTTTGGCAGTACAGCTAGTGGATCTCCCACTGTCTCCATTACAAAAATGATAAATAAGTATTTTAGATTGTGTTCTGTCACCACGACAATGACTTTTGTGTGTAAGCATACTTGGCTATAAAGCTCATTCTGAGTCTTTTCACTCTTTGTGCCACTAAACAACAATGTTCTAAGAATAACCAAGAGTATCTACACAGGCGGCATCCAATGAGTATGAGGATTCTCTTCATCGAAGTTTAGTGAAACACCACAGGTCATGTGATTTCAACATGGCGAAACACACTGAAGGGGAATAAAAAACCTTTAATAGAAACGTATGAGTACAGTCTTCATCTCATGTGAGTGTACACCATTCAGATCAAACACAATTCATTTGTCAATGTGTAAAACTTAAAAAAAATATCAGCCATTATGAGAATATGGAACTTTATAACAGAGATAATGGATTCATCCATATCTGTTCTATTCAAGTGACATTTCAGTCTCATTCATAATGTCACAAACCAGGACACATGTTTTTGTACCCCTCTGAGATCATGGAAAATTTTGGTTCACATTTTGCCCACAAAAACGTTCTGAGGCAGGTGTTGAAGTAATTTCATTATGTAGTGGCTATTCAGCTGTCTGAGTTTCTTTCCCAGCCTAGCCAATAAACTGTAATGGTCAGTTTTCCATGAGAACAAGGTTAATGTAGCTTGAAAGAACTAAAACTGACATAACTTAGATTCAGAATGTGTGAAAAACTGATATGACACAATCTACATTAATTTAAGGTGTTACAGTTGTTTCCCAAAATCTGATTAGCCTGATTTCTTTTTTTTTACTGTGGAAAGCTATTTGTATTTTTTTAGTACTTTTCTGTGTTTACAGTCGATTAAATATGGAATGAACATGCTTTGAATAACCAGTAAATACACAGGATTGCTTAAAGTACAGGGTTGTCTCAAATTTAAACACACACTCTTTGTATTAGTGTTGGCAAGGGATTTGTTTCAACATGGCAGAAGAGCATTTTTCATGTGGTTTCATGTTTGTGATTGCTGGCTCAGCTTTAATGCTCTGTGGTTCTTCATCACGATATACTTAGTAACTGAATGACAACCGTGGAAATGACTGCATAAAGCTGCAATCTTATCTGTCTCTGTGGTGATGGGACACTTTACACTCTCAGGATAATGCTGTCTGCCTGTCAGTCTGTCTGATGGTGCGATCAAGTCATGTCAGAAAGATTGTATTTATGAGTCCAATAATGCCACCACAAAGTCGCAATTATGATTGGGAAACTCAGGATTTTCTCAGATCCCAGGCTTTCCAATTTGGGGGTGTGTCTATGTATTTAATAATCATGCCGGAAAAAAATTGTTAGTGGTAATAATTCAGTTTTACTTGAGGATTTTGACTCTTGTGTTTCAGCTTGTATGCAATTTTTTGTACTGTTAATGAAGAATAGCGAAATAAAACTTTAGACTCATTTAGTTGGTTAATGCAGCAACAAGCATTTACAACAAAACTATATTTTACATCATTAACTGTTGCCACACAAGAATGATAAAATTGGTAGATGGTGCATATATTACACAACTAATATATGGCTTTGCTCTTCGTTTTGTTGCATTGGTGCTAAAAAAGCTTTCTGCTTTCGCTAGTATTGACAACCTCGTAAGTACGAACTTCCCAAGAGGACTTGAACACACCACAAGGTTATGTTCGAAAGTACCAAACTACACTACATCAGTGCACACTGTGCACAGTGTGCAAATTACAAATTACTATCTACATGGAATACCAGGATGATCAAAAATATTTTTGTCAATAGTAAAAAATGTTAGGATAACTGTTAATGTACTTTTGTGTAAAGCTCTTGTTTGTTTGTTTATAAACACTGATCAGCCACAACATTAAAACCACCTGCCTAATATTGTGCAGGCCCCCCTCATGCCGCCAAAAAAAAAATGTTTTATACAGAGAGTTATCGTAGACTTTGTCAGTTCGAACCAGTCTGGCCATTCTCCATTGACCTCTCTCATCAACAAAGCATTTTCGTTCACAGAACTGCCACTCTCTGGATGTTTTTTTGTTTTTGGCACCATTCTGAGTAAATTCTAGAGACTGTTGTGTGTGTGAAATCCCAGGAGATCAGCAGTTACATAAATACTCAAACCAGCCCTTCTGGCACCAACTATCATCCATGCGAATATCTAATCAGCCAATCCTGTGGCAGCAGTGCAGTGCATAAAATCATGCAGATATGGGTCAAGAGCTTTAGTTATTGTTCACATCAACCATCAGGAAGTGGAAAAAATTTGATCTCAGTTATTTGGACTATCCCATGATTGTTAATGCCAGATGGGCTGGTTTGAGCATTTTAGAAACTGCTGATCTCCTGGGATTTTCAAACATAACAGTCTCTAGAATTTACTCAGAATGGTGCCAAAAACAAAAACAAACTCCAGTGAGTGGCAGTTCTGCAGATGGAAACACCTTGTTGATGAAAGAGGTTAACAGAGTGGCCAGACCGGTTCGAACAGACAAAGTCTACGGTAACTCGGATAAACTCTGTTGTGAAAAAAACAATTGTGATGAGAAGAATAGGATCTCAGAATGATAAATACTTGCCTAGATTTAGCAGACAGGCACTCTTGACATTTTCTCAAACAACTTATTGAGGTATCACCATGGGATGCTTTTTTAAACAGTATTGTTCCCATCTATGTTGGGCACTTATTGGCTGCTTTTCTTTATTACTGGGTCCAAGTCATCAATTAAAAAAAAAAAGTTTTACAATGAAATAAATTAATATGTTGGCACAATTATATTTTTGTCTACAAAACTAATTTCAAACATTTAAGCATACGCCTTCAGATCAAAAGATTTTTAAGATCATGAGAAACAATTCAGTCAAGTGTTTCAAAAGTTTTGACTGAAAGTGAATATATATATATATATATTTATTTGGATACTGCATGGAACCTTACCAGTCTGATTTATAAGCAGCTGTGCCGTTTCAGATTACAGAGGTAATGCTGGTGTGTTTTACAGTATGAGATGATATATGGTTTATACTGCTCTATTTTCAGGGTTCAGAGAATGACACTGAGATGTTTCCATTATTAAAACAGTTCATCCCCAATTCCTCTGTTGTGCTTCATTAAGCTTGTAACCCTATACCTAAAATATGGATCAGAGGTTAGAGTGTTTCTGTGAACTTGACTTTGTCCACTGGCAGTAATGAATGGAGCGCACTTTCATGTATTTTACTGGATATGAGTGTTTTGAATCTGTACAGGACAGTTAATCATTGGTCGTTTTTGTTTGGGGAAGGTAATGGAGTGAAAAATATATTTTTAATTAATGGAAAAAACAACAACATTTCAAAGGTTTTTAAGAAGGTCAAAATGTTGTTTCCACTCACTGATTGTACTAATTATAACAGGCCACTTTAAATCACAGAACATTTTCTGATCAATGATTCCAATATATTCAGTGTATTTCCTTGTGTTACACAAATAACAGTGATTATACTCTTTGGGAAGTCAAACTGCGTATGACTTACTTCACATTAAACTGGTAAGGAAAAAGTATTTAAACATAAAACCATATTAAACACATCACTTCGAATGCAACAGAAGAGTGAAACCTGATCAGTAGTGTTGAGTTGTTCCCACAGTTTAGTGGTCTCTTTCCAGGATATTTACTATATTACAGCATTTTTAAGGAAACATAAAAAAGGGTACAATCTGTACCTAATAGATTTGTTGTCAAGTTGTCAAAGTGGGCCCATCCACTGCTCCAATCACAATGGAAATTAATTTGTGAAATGTACTAACATTTTATCTCCAAGATATATGCCATAATGTACTGAAAATAATACAGTGGTTCAAATGTTTGTAAGCACAGATCAATTTCAGCACAACTTTCGATGTTCAGTAGCTGAAATCACTGTGTGATCTAGATACACATTTTGCCCTATCACTATATTTTTTAAAACAAATATATTGTTTACATTCATTGTACTGCATTCTTTGGGACACTTAAAAAAAAAAAATCCTTAAAGGAATAGATTGTCCAAAAATAATCTGCCATAATTTATATTTTTTTAAATCTTTAAACTGGATAATTTTATAAAATACAAAAAGTAGGTATGCCCAGTGTTTCATTCAGTTGATCTTTCCAGCATTAAGTCAGCAGTGACGTCATCTCTCTCCTTCGCCTTAGCAGATGATGTTACGGGAGACTGTTTCCCTAAAGCTGTCAGGAGGATATATGACTATTGCAGCCATGAAGCCCTATGGAATACCTGACTACAGTGAATAACTGATGATTTACAGAGGGGATTGGGTCATTACTTTGATATATAGTTTATCTATGAGATTTCTGAGATCAGATGGCAGCCTGGGATATGAGCTCTGGTTCTGATAGGCCCAACAGCTGAAAGAGTAACAGAAACGGTGGTCTATGTGGTGAAAAGATGCTCATGAGAGCTGGCCAAACCTAGCAGGTGTGAATGTGAACCGTACAGAATACTGTGCAACTCTGCAGAAGAACAGAGTCTTATTGTTTTAGGCTAAACCAACCAAATTTGGTCCCAGTGAACACACACACACATATATATATATATTAGCAGACAGTCTCCAGGAAAGAACTGACCTCAATGTATTACTAGTTTTCAACCCTGATGAAAAATGAAAACTAGTGTGGGTCATGTGAGGAACACTGGAATTTGCTAAAAGAAAAAATCATATTGCTTCAATATGTCTTGTCTAGAAGGTGAACAGGAAAAGAGATTAGTGTCAGGCCTTTTGTTTAATGCATGCACTCTCGTGGCCTAATAATCACGACCGGAGTCTGTGTGAGTGGAGATCAAAGTTTAACAGACATTTTTCTGAATGAATTGGTGCACGCAAACCTCAACCTAGACAGCATGTGCATTTTTGTTAACACTTATATATTCCATATCACACTTCTAAGCATCAGCTGCAGTACAGCAAAGCATCTCATACACAGACCAACCTGGATTTGCTATCTATTACATTAGCATAACATTAATTGCTATGAAAGAACATTTCACAGTGATGTATGATAAGGGCTGATATTTAAACTTGAGGTTGACAAGTAGCATAATATTTCTGCTGGAGTGTCTATTTACACTAAGTGCAAATAGCCCATCTTGTTGGCAGAGGCTATTAACACTAACTCTGCCCACCACTGCTCTGACCAAACTCAAGACAGCCATGACAGATTTATCTGGGTTCAACTGCTGATCAAATGAAGGCGGGCATATTTGAATTTTTCGTGATAGGGCAGAGACATTAAACTGGTTAAAGGGTTAGACATTTAGTGGATTAAGAGATTGGAAAACTAAGTGACTATTTGCGCTCCAATAATCTGTTGAAAACACTGTCAAACTGTTCCCTCATCTGCAGCTGTAGTAGCTCTGGGTGTAATGACAGTATGTGTATGTGTTGTCATGCTGGAGATCCAGGTTCGAATCCCATCCCTTGACATACTTTTTACCATGTCTCTACTCTTAATATTTCCTATAATACTACTTATAGTAATAAATAAAAGAGATTCCTCGCAGTGATTTGGTCAAAGTGAAGGTCGGAAGTTGAGAGAAGGATTTTATCCGGATAAAATTAATGTTGGTTTTACTGTAGTAATATTGAAATAACCATGTGTTTTGGTGGAAACTATATAGTTCTGATGTACTTACCATGGTGTTACTACAGTAGCATTTTGTTAATAGTATTTTTTTAGTATTATTAGTATTGGTTGTGCAACGAAAGCTTCTGTCACCAAGAAAAAGTCCTTGTATGTGTACGCATACTTGGCAATAAAGCTCATTCTGATTCTAATTAATAGTAAACATTTAACATTTTGTGGTTACTATGATTTTACTAGAAAAACACTATGGTGATACTATGGTAACTGTAGTAAAACAATGTTTAATTTTTGCACTAGAGTGCAAATAGCATCTATCACTATTTGCACTTAGTGCAAAGAAGATGCTTTTTGTTGCATTTTACATTTAGTGTAAATAGCATTTATCACTATTAGCTCTTAGTGTATATATAGCATCTATTGCTATTAGCTCTAAGTGCTCTTAGATTGAGGACGAACTGGCTGGCGATGGAGGCGATTTGGGGATGGCAGTGTTCCTCACACAATGACATCATAAAACCTTCACTATAGCACACGACTTGTAAAGTGATAAATGTTAACATTTGCATTACATAACAAATTACATTTTCAAGCTAGTTCTACTGCACGGGTGTCTAAACTTTTTCAACTGGGGGCCAGATACAGAAAAAAATAAGGTATTGTGGGCCATGTCGCTGTAATATAAATGTATAAAAAGGGGTGTCTGTATGCTACCAAATAACCACTATTTCATTATATTTATATTGTGTGCTTATTATAATAAAAGTTTGAAATCATACTATGTAATAATATAGCTGTTTAATCTTAAGTGTCTTTGTTAAGTGTTTCACATATCCCAAAAATGGATACTCATATCCAGTTCCTGTTGGCACATGGGGCGGGCTGCTCTGCTCCATCAGCTGCAATGTCTCAACTGGCCTACCTGATCCCACCATCCTGCCTACCTGGCAGGTTTGCAGTGTGGTTGCGGCGGACAGTGTGGCTGCGTTCTTTGACTAAGGGATTTCGTGGCCTGGTGCCTGTTGTCATCATGTGTTCCCATTTGCCATTTGGTTTCCTGGAGTTTGTACTCCTTTTGGCTCTGGGGCATGAGATGAGAGTCAACGCAGGTTGCTTGGTGCCCCTCACCTCGAGGGTCTACTCTGGTGGTATAATGTTTTACTCATTTCTTTTGAACTGTTGGTTCGACATGTGCAAATCCACATTTTCAATCCAGACTATATGTTTGACTCCTGGATAGTTTAGTTGTGTATACTGTATTGTTTTATTTTGATATGATAATGTATGTTGTTGCATGTAAAGCGATTTGAGTTTGGGCCTGCCGATCCTGCACAAGATAGTGTGATGGGTTGTGTGAAGCTGCCTGAAAAGCACGTGAGAAGCAGGCTTCTTGTGATGGAGCACCTCCATTATTGACAGCACGCTAAATCCGTTAACCTTAATGTGCTCTAGGACTAAATGAACCAGTGAACTCTTGAAAGCTAATCTGTTTTGCAAAAATGTTAGCACAACAAATTCACGTGATCTGGCTGAATATACATTAATTCTTCCTATAATCTCTATAATCTTGACACCTACAGTATCTTTCTTTCTTTTAAATCAAAGAAATGTGGCTCTTTGCAAATCTATCTGAGATATAACATATGATGGCATATCTTTTAAATTTAAATGCTGATGAGAAATGATTGAAAGCTCACTATTTTAATAACTGACTTTGTAATTTTGTGGTGCAATCTCTCATTCTCTCTGCAATAATGCCTCAACGATGGTATTTGAGACACATTTCCTCATCTTTCAAGTGATGTGCTATGATGTAAACATTGTGAAATACAGCTATGAAGTATTTCATTTTGTTTTATCCTATAATGTGATTTGAGACTTGATAGCTGTTTGAAACTGGTGGCTTCAATGCAAGCACAAACACAAGTAGGCATATTTATTTTTTATAAGAGCCCCTCTTCTATCTCAGGCACAGATAGAGTTGTTCTTTTTCATGTAAAAAAAAGAAGAATCATTGTTTTTTGGTCAGTGTAGCAGCAAGAAATTTATTTTTATGCTGTACATGTGGGTGAAGTGGAGAACCTGTAGTGTGTGGATCATTTGCTCATTGTTGGTGAAGTTTATGGTGTTGCAATGAAGTGAGGATTATAATGAGTTATAATAATGCTGTTCAGCTATGATGTCAATTTGTAGACCAACCTGGAAGGCTCATTCGCCATGAGTTTGCTATGGATTTTAGAGTAGCGATTTTTTGATTTATGAGTAAAATAAGGTATGTGGTTAACATTAGTTGAACACATTTTCATAGTTTGTTCTGCAACACGTATTGCAGTTTTTGTAGTAGGGGAAAATGTCTCTTCAAGTAATTTTAACCACAGACCTTATTGTACTTATAAATACAAAACTGTGATTATAAAAATCTACAGAAAATTCCCAAAGGAATCTTCTGGATTTTGTAACGTTCACATATCAAAGGACCACCATCTGACAGCCTGGAGACAGACGTGGCGCTAGACTCATATTTGCATTAAGAAACTTTGCGCAAGACTGGCATGTTTTTATACGTCACCAGCGCAGTGCTTTAAGGAATAGTTCACCCAAAAATTACATTTAGTTGATTCTCATCCTCAGGCCGTCCAAGATGTATCTGAGTTTCTTTCTTCACCTTGTAAACAATGACACGCTTCCAGCCTCCGCCGTGCGAGACCATACCAACAAACTTACGTCATCCCTCTCATGAGCACGCGTCATATACTTTTTAACAACAAATGTTCACTTCCATAAATCTCTAAGTATTGTTTTGTTTCTAAAAATAATCAATCGCTTGGGTTCAGAAGAATTCATTTGTCGACTGGAGTCATGTGGATTATCTTGATGCACCCTAAATATGCATTTTGGACTGTCAAAATAATTGAGTACATTCACTTTGTGTCACGATTCCCCGTTGTCTGCTCAGTGTTTCTCCCCTGTCACCTGTCCCGAACTACACTTCCCATAATCCCCTGTCCTCATCAGTGGCCAGTGTCATTGTTCTCACCTGTGTTTAATTTACTCATCATCCTTCTGTGTATTTAAGCCCTGTTGTTTGTTCATTCGTTGTCGGTCATTGTATGTTATGGTTGTCCTTCACTGTGTTCCTGGCGTGCCCTTTGTCGATGTTTCTCACGTTTATATTTTGTTATCCCCTCGTGGATGTTTTGTTTGTGCCCTGTGTTGTTTAGTTATTTTTAGTTATCTTGTTCACCTTGTGCTCCTTCATTAAAGTATGCTGCATTTAGATCCTCACTCCTTGTCTGCCCTTGTCTGATTCACAACACATTGTTTAAAGGAGGAGGCCTGAAATGAAATCCTACAAATCTTAAATTCTGTTTTGATGAAGAAAGAAACTCCGATACATCTCGGATGGCCTGAGGGTGAGTAAATTATCAGCAAAATTTTATTTTTGGGTGAACTATTCCTTAAATGGCATGCTAATAGAGCACCTTCACATGTCATAAAACAATAATTATTATTTTCTGGGGGCTTTCTAAAAGAGTATTTGTATATAAAATCTGTGTGCAGATGTTTAAGTTCACACTTTTTTTTTTTTTCTAAATTTAGGATAATATAAAACTCAAACCACACATAGGCAAAACTCAGGGTGCATCTCAATCAGCTCCCTATTTGAGTAATCAGAGCACTGCTGAGAGAGCCATTTCTAGGGCTGTCCTAATTGCAAAAACCTTCCAGTGCACTGAAATGTTCACTCCCTAAAAATTCTCAGAATGCTGCCAAAATGTCTTCTGAAGCCTTTCAAGTTGTTAAAAGATGTGCACAATTGTAAAACTATCAAGTCAAAGCCTTATTTTCTCTTCAAAAGAGTTGTTGTGTATAATGTATTTTGTAAAAAATGACCATGAATGGGGAAATTAGCTTTTAAATATTAGAGTTGTTCAGTGGTGGAGCTAGGGCCGTGGCCACCATGGACCGAAGCCTAGCCACCCCATTTGCCACCCCACTCGGAATTTGCTGTTTTAGTAATTTCTTTGGTAATCTTTTGGCACAATTTAGTTATTAGGGGTGAAATCATCTCTTTACAAATGTAAAAACTTAACATGTGCGCACACCAAGGTCGCCAAACCTCTCTGGCCTGGCCACCCTTTTGAAAAACTCCTGGATCCGCCCCTGGAGTTGTTAGAAGAAGGTTAAAACTACAATCCTTTATATTTGTATTTCTTTATGTAATTTATTTTTAATAATATCATTGTACACTTGAATATCTAAAAATGCTTGACAGGTTGTTGATAAAAAGCAGCTGTGTTTTTTTTTTTGCAGGTGATTGAGTCATAAGTGTCCCAATGTTCAGTGGATGAACACTCGTGCCAGTAGTGCCAAATTCTTGTACACGAGATACTAAATCCTGACATGGGGACCTAGGGAGCTGATTATGATGCAATGACAGACTCCTGGAGACCATGGTAACAGGGAATATTTATTTATTTATATGCCATTTATTTTCCTAGGTCCACATAAGAGGTGTTTGTGTTACAAACATTTTTCAGAATGTCGCACTTGGATTAACGTGAAGATCATGCTGCACTTGCCCACAGACGAGAGTGCATCTTTAGAGAGCATGATACATTTACAGAGAGCAAAGAATGTCTGTGCAGAAATTGCTAGGAAAGCCTTTATATGAAGATAGTTGTGTGTTAAGCATAATTCTTACTGCATATACACGCTTCCTCATTTAGAATAATCTGGAAAGAGCAAATTTATTTATGTATGCACCTGACATACAGACCATACTGTTAACCATATCATACGTACCGTCACACATAAATGTATGACTTTTATTAACTGGGCTTTCATGCCGACACAAGCTGCACTGGTCAAGCATCTGTAATATATGTTAGCTCAAACAGTTACTTATACAAACTTTTAAACCACTGAGTAAGTTTATTTTATATACATCCAACTCATGACCAAAGTACCATGATAAAAAGTTTACTGCTCTTATACGCACAATGTCTGAGATGTTAAAAGTGTATTAGCAAACCGGACTGCTGATATTATTTGTTCATTTGTTTTTTACAGCTATAAAAAACAAATAAATAAAACAAATACAGTACAGAAGACAAACCATTTGTTCACATGTTTACTATATTATATACAGTATTTTTTTTTTTATGACAAGAAAGAAAAAAATACATTAAAAAAACACACTCTGCCCCCTCTACTGACTATAACTCACTCCAGGGGGCATTGCAGGGGAATTTAGACTCTACTCATGAAAACATTAATGAGCACCTTTCTGAAAGCCCTGTGTTCTATTTTTATTTTTTTAGCACTGATTTTGAAACTGCATTACACAACCATTTTAACATGTTGAATACTGGGAGTAAGTGACATTAGATTGGTGGAGTTTCAAGTTCATACTGAAAGGATGTGTTTACATTACTTTGTCACTTTGGCTGAACTCATCTTTTTGCACTTAAGATGTCTTCTCCATTTTTTTTTTTTACCCTTCTTGAATTGTATAAACAAATTTAGCTGATTCCCGTTGATGGGGGTTCCCATGGCTTTTTATCATTCTAGATAGGTAGTGAAATGTGTAGCTGGTTTTGGCTGGATTTAGAAAGGCTAAAGGCACTTTATGGCCACTCCTGACTCAGTGTCACACACTGCTTCAAATATTCTCTCCACTCACTGAACAGAATGATGCCCCCTTTCATATTTGCCAAACCACAACCATCTGGTGACATGCTAAGAGAGCTTAATACTAGAATCTCTGCCTGTGGGTGCATATAAATAACATCAGTAATAGCACAGTAAAACTCTGGCATATTATGTACACATGCATCATTTTTCAATACGTTAACTGAACCTACCAGAAACTCACCATAAAATATGATGCAACAAGGGCCTCCCGTACAGCAAAATCCACTGTATTTTTTAAATATACAAATAAATGGCTAAAAAAAATATACTAGGTAAATATTTGTATGTACAATTATTTTGAATATAAAGTTATTTGTTTTTACCTGATACATTCCTGGCCATATATATATATATATATATATATATATATATATTAGCATGGATTCCACCAGGAACAAACCCCTACAAGTTCTTGACATAAACCACAGTCATCTGTGGGAGGCCATCAAAGATATAATTCACATAAAAACACAATACATCGCAAACCAATCTCCCTTGAGAGTAGGAATCTGACATTGGGCTTCTGAGCTCTTGCAGTCTTGGTAAAAACAACCTGTCCATTTTCATGACACCTTCTCAGATTGAAATGCTGAACTTTTCACTGCTTTTCCAGGGAGCTGACACTGTCATGACATCAATCCTAGATAAAGAGTACATGAGGCAACAGGCAGTAATGGGTGGGCAGTGTTGGGGTAGCTACTTTGAAACTGTAGTTTGACAAGCTACTCATAATTTTAAGTTATTAAGCTACATTCAACTACTCTTCTGAAAAAGTAGTTAGCTACCCTACAAGTTACTATCAAAAAGTAGCTAGCTACATTGAAGCTACTTATTGAGGCAATATATCTATTTTTTAATGTTACTATCAAACCAATAATATTAATACAATTTACACAAATTACATTTATTTATTTATCAATTTATAATGTATTTATTTATGTATTAATTAAATACATTTAATGCGTTTAATTAAATAAATTAAATGTATTTAATACATTAATTGAATAGTAACATTAATACAGTTAATAATGGCCATAAAATAAAATACAACCGTATAAAATAAAAACAAAAAAGATCAGACGCCATTAAAAAAATCTTTTTTATACAGTACTTCACACTTTTTAAAAGAAGCTGAGATACTGTCAAGCTACTGAAAAATGTAGTTAAGTTAGTAGCGTTGATACATGTGGTTAGCAACTCGCCAACACTGTAGTTGGGACATGACTACAAATTTTGATTTCTGCTCCATTCAACTTGTGGCTCGTATTGTTTAAGGGCAGGGACAGAGAAATAGTTACATTACTAATAATATATATAAAAAGCCTTTTGCCATACACAAGCACTTTCTGTCTGTTTTCTTTCTCTTTCTATTGTTCTCATTTCAGTGCATATCCTTCCACTTTTTGATATTAGCATGTTAATACATTAAAGGGCTCGTAAGCTTTGAAAGCACTGGCTCTGTTTCAAAACCCAGTGAGTTTTGAAATCCATTTTAAGACATCATGGGCAATTCTTGGCAGAAAGTAAATCCAAAAAGTAGGTAGTATTACAGTGATTCCTTCTTTTAGCAAAATTCTAAGGCAGTACCGCAAGAATCCTTCAAGGGATAGCAATCCTAGAAAACATTGCGATGATCTCACAAGAACTGTGATGCACTGAGAAAAATGCATCCAAGAAGGGAGACAAAGCAAGGGAAATGCTGATTATATATATTTATTAAAATTATCCAATATTTGTGCTATATCATGTTATGCATATTAAAATATTCTGGAATCAGCTCAGCAACATATTGGATATTCCTCACTTCACACTCCTAGTTTTGAATGGAATACATCACATCCGGTCAGACAGTCGCATTCAGTCTAGTTGCGCAACTCAATGCATCCCCAGATGATCAGGACTCCCAGCAGCGACTCTCAATTGGAAATGAATGACTTCCGGTATATCATCTGTTGTTTATCGGGTTCATTAAATAGGCAACTATAGCATGCAGAGAGCTGTTTAAATGATGCACAGATTTACTGCCTTTGAAGAGAGCTAAAATCAGTCACATGAGATTCCATTAGGATGCTACCTTAGAAGGACGGGGGTTCGATTACAAATTGGCAATTACAAGGGTAGTATGCTATAAATATGTATAAAGTATAAAAATCATTATGTCTATGGAGAGTCATCATTAGGATAGCCGTGTGTGTGTGTGTGTATGTGTTATACTTGTATGGTCAACACTACCCAATACTGAACTCCACTCTCTCTGTGTGAGTTTTAGTTTCTCTTGACTCCAATGCTAAAGGCACTCCACCCTCAATTGAACAGCCTGTCAGAAATTACTCTGGCCTCTCAGGCTAAAGTAGAACACAGCCTGTCTTTTCTATCTATAGTGTTTGACTGACTAAAAAGGGTTTAACTGTGCCAGTACACAATTTCCACACCCTGTGCCACTACCTCTTGCCAAAATGATTGCCCCTCTCGCTTGTAATATTGAGGCTCTTTCAATTTGAGTCCCCAGACTGGTCATTTGCAATTCTCCCTTGCTGACCTTCGATGTTGGATGTGGTCATGCTTAAGCTTTGTGATTTGTGGTTAATAACACTGAGGCATTTATTAGGGGCAGGGCAGCAAAACCAGGCCCGGCTAAAGCCCAGCCCACAGCTATCACTCGAAGGGGCTGAATTCTGCCAAATACAGCTGAATCCAGTTCTCTTTCAGTTGTCGTATCTTATGTCTGGTGGTACCAGCACACTCTCTGACCTGAGCTGCATTTCATCGAGTACAATATAAAGAATTTATGAGTATCCAGAGCCAATAACCAATAACTGACCTTGCCAGACAGAAATTGAGTGGGAAAGAAATTAGATGACAAAAAATACTTTCATGCCAAGCCTCAGAAAGAGCAGCTACGAGCCCCAATTTTAATGTAGATCCAGAAAATCCCTTTTGCCTTGAAGACTATCATTATTTTTGTGAAAAAATTTTGGTTTTATTATCATTAATGATAATAACAACTTAGCATGTTTGCTAGCTGAAATAGAAATAAAAACTGTAATGAGTAATTTCACAACACATTGAAACTTTGCTTTGATATTGGCAGACCTAAAATAGTACAATTAAAATAAATAAAACTGAAGCTAGAAAACATTAAAAGGGCCAAGTTAAATAAATAATACTAAACTGAAACTATAAAACATGGAAAAGGCTAAACTAAATATAACAATCGTAGAGAGAAAATGAATGAAACTGAAATTAAAAAGACAAATTGAAAATAAATAAAACTTTACAATAAACCTTTTTTATATGACCTAATTCTGACCACAATACTCTTTGAGGAAACTGTGAAACAGAGACTCTTGTGAATGTCAGAGATTGTCCTTGTTGTGTATGTGTTGGAGGGTTTGCAGGTGGTTTGTGTGGAATTACATGAAATTATTTTTCATTGTAAGGCACCCCCAATCAGAAAGTCGATTTACATATGCATTTTATTTGCATAAACGATGCATAATTTCTAGTGTTATTTCACAGCTGTCTTAACAAATATTAAAGTAGCAAGGAAAGAATTTCACTTCCTCCCAAGGCAAAGTATGTGATTATGATTTTCCATAAATCAGCATAAATTCTGCATACTTTAAAAAAAGATATTGCATTTTGCATTGTGATGTTTTTTTTTATTATTATTTGTATTTTTTTAGTTGTAATGAGATCATAGCTAAATATGATTATATAATATTTAGTTGAGTGTTTTCCCATATAGAACTACATTCTGATTTATACACTGCTTATTGCAGTATCTTAAGATCAGCAAAATATAAAAATGAAAATAATTAAAAGCTCATGACATTTCTAAATATGAAAAAGAGAAATTTCAAAATTAGTCTCTGGGAATGAATGTAACTTGACGAGAGACATGAGCATGTGTGTGTTAATGCTGTATGAACCAGCCAGACTGTTTTCAACATCCATCTATCATCAAAATGATTTCAAAAGATTAGATATCAGACAATCAACCTTTTTAAAAGTATATGTATAACCAAAATACCTTAATGAATAAAAAATACAAAATTGGACTGACATTTTTGAAACAGGAAACTGAATTGAATGATTCTTTTTAAACAAGAAAAAAATGCCACTTCATTGCACACACAAGCAAACGTTTTTTTTTTATTTAGCAAATAGCTTGTGTTATTAATGCTAGAGAAATATTACAAATCTGTTACTGATTCTTGTAACAGTACAAAAAACAATACAGAGCTTTCAACACAGATAAGCAGAAATACTCAATGAGTAAAAAAGAAAAGAAAACAGAGAACAAGAAAAAAGGAGTGGGTCAGATTGAGAATGAGGTAGTCAAAAAGTTTTTGCTGAGACTTTCAATGTCAGATTGAATTTGAAATGATACAAATGTGAAGTAGAAAAAACTTTTCCTAAGCACTTTTGCACCAAATATTTTGTTGTCAGCAAAGCCCGTTCTTCCTGTAGGCAAACTAAGAAAGTCGCTTAGGGCCCCCCCAAAAGGCTAGAACCAGCACTGGTTGGTAGGATGATTTGCAACTATTTCCTGAATGACTATTTTTCTGAAGAATTTGAGCTCTGTCAAGAAACTGTTTCACACATAAATCAAGATGTTAAATGTTCTGTTTGATAGCAAAGAGTGCTTCTGCTTATTATATAACCTGTCATCTTTATTTGGTTTGACAGAGAATTTAAGGTTCAAAATAACATGAACATTCCAATTCAATGTTCATGGAAACGCTGTATTCTCATTTATTCATTTTATGTTATATTTTTGCCACACTGGAATATTTGAGGGTAATATTATAATATTTTCATAATACATACTGAATTCATAAAAATACTGTAAGTAGAAATGTATTCCTTTGGTTCATGTGTGGGTTAAGTGGTTTGTATGTGTTTAGTGCGCCATGAGATGGCGTATGTGTGGAGTAATTCGGCAGCCTACAAATCTTGCTAATGATTTCCATGCATAAACCACTAATGCAAAACTTCTTGCTGGGAGTTTCAGATGCACAGCAGTGCTCATATAACCACAAGCAGGGGCCTCATTATTTTATATAAATACCAGAGATGATGCCACACTTTCCAGGCCTGAGCACCAGCCACACTTGCTTCCAACACGTGGAACAGAAAATGTGCTCAGTGTTAAACTTCTAATCTAGACTGTCACCTAGGAGACACTAGTTTCACTCATTCTGCTTAAATAATAGACTTATTTACATTTTCATTTTTGGGGAAACTATTCCTTTAAGACAACAACAACAACAACAACAACAACAAATAACAGTCTCGTATCTGCTCTGAACACGTTTCTCTAAGTCCCAAATAGCGACAAAAACTAAATTAGCTCTTACCTCAGGTTGTTTTCTTCTAAATTAGTCATTATGTACTTGTCTATGAGCTTGCTTCAGTAAATAATCCAATGTTCTGTCTCTAATGTCCAGAAAAAAATATGCTGTCTAAGCATGCATCATCATCAAAGCATGATTAACAAATCATCTGCAAAATATGTTCAAAATATAAATTATGAAATATATTCAGGGTATGTGATTAGCATCTCCCACATGCCAAATGCGGGTACTTTTTGTGCAGTGGCAGGTAAGGCGTATGAAAAAAAATGCCTTTAGACACACAGACTCACGCTTGAACAAACACACCTGGTTATATTTTGAAAAACAGACGAAAGAAAAGCCGTCAGTGCGCGTGTCTGATTTCGCCATGTTTCAGTGGCGCTCTGTCAGTCATGAACACAGTGTGAGCACTTCTCACGGAACAGGCATGTTTGGAGAGTTCTCTCTTTCTTCACTGTATGTCATGTGGAAACAATTTTGCAAGAAAAGTGTTGAATATTATGTGAATGCTGCAAGTTATCTCCAACCATATCAGGAGGTGCTCAGTTTAGTTAACTTTATTTTGAAGGAGCTGTTAATGTGTATGCATTGTGAACACAACTCTGCAGGTTCACTGCATTATGACATTATAATTTGAGACATGTCTTGCTGTATGTGTTACTGTGTAAAGCAAAGACATGAGGACTTCAGATATATTGTCATGTGTAGTCATAATAATTCAGTACAGCCTCCGAAATGGTGCTTTAACAATACATTTCCCTACCGTACTTGTCTACTTTTTAGTCTCTATGTGTTTATTGCAAATGTAACATTATGATAATAATAATATTATGGTATTTAATGGTATTATGTGTTTGTGGGGAAACGACCTGCCTCTCCCTCTCTCTGGAGAAAATTAGATGCGAAGGTGGGGGATTGAAGCACATGTCATGACTGAAAGGCATGGATGCCGGGCTGCCTTTCCCTCACACTCACCACAGCCCCGGAAAGCTGGGCTGCATAAAGGAGCTGCTGATATTCAACGACACAGTGGGGAAGGTGCATGGGATCACAAAATAGGCTGAATGCTTATGGACAAGCACATGGTGAGTGATCAGCTGTGTTAATGTGCCACCTGCATTTCAGATCTGCCATCAAGTGGAAAGAAATGGCACTTTTTGCAGGGGACATGGAACAAACAGAGCCTGAATCACAGGCTTTCAAAACAGAATAAAAAAGTATGTTTATCATAAGATCGTAAACATGTACAACATTGTTTATGAATTATTAGGATCTTTTGTTTTATTTTGGGAAGTTTCTGTAAATTGACACCAATATATTGTAATTAGTCCACTTTGTGTGTAAAGTGAGCTTGTAAATTTGGATGTCGACAGTCGACAGTTAAAATATGCAGCTATGTTTAAAGGGGATAAAAAAAGGGCACAATCTTTTGTCTTGTGAAGTTCTAGAAAAACATTCCAAATTGAATGTTTTACCCTTGAAACTGTATGGCATTGTACCTGATTGAGGAGAATATTGTGGCTTGTCTTTCTTTGCAGCTACACACATTAATGGCTGTTTGCAAACAACAGACTACCCTTTTGGGAGCTGATTATCTTTTTATTTATCCGCGTTAAACAGGGTGTGCATCCTTCGCATCTAATCTGGTGAATTAGGGAGAAGGAATATTCTTCTGAGAAACAGTTAGAATTGTGCATTTGTGATTGTGGTCAATGATTCAGGACGTGAATATGTAAGGATATTACCAACTTTGCTGTCTAAGCTGCTGAAAAAGATTTGCATATGTAATGTTGAGGATTTGGGATTTTCTGAGGTTCAGAGTACATTTACTCCCAGTAGATTTTCGGATTTAAAAGATGGTTTAACAAGATTGAGCTTTTCATGCCACTAAATGTGAAATGGTCCCATATGATTGAGAATAATGATGGTACAATCACATTAAGAATGAGCTGTACAAATCACAGAATCTTAACCTATTGAGCTGTTTAAAGGGGAGTTTAGAAGACTTCATGGTGGTGAGCATTCACTCTATCTGCATTGTAATATCAGCCTAAACAAAACATTGTAAATAATGCTGAATTCAAGTCATATCTGAATTACAATAATTACGAGTTTCTGACTGGTGAAATCTGGGAGCTGCCTCAAAAGTTAAGGGTACTTAGTTACCTCTACATATATCTCTGTTTCATATGCCATTGTGTTATGGCCAATGCTACCTTTCTTTGTTCTTAAATATTTAGCAAGAAAACTCAGAGGTAAATTAATGTAGTGATTATATATTTTGTCTGTCATTACCAACAAAGCTGCACATAAATCCATTTTGGTGTAATGGGCATTGTCATAGAAATAAAGATTATGAATCCCCAAGATGTGAACAGCTCATAGTAAAATTGATATTCTGTGTAATTCCGACATATTGTGAATGCAGCAAAAATCTACTATAACAGATAGGTCTAAAATCTGAACATGTGCCATGTAGAAGACACAGGTCATGCGACCCACCACCCTGTTACCATTCGACAGAAAGAGCAAACAGAATTAGTAAAATCAGAGCTGGCACTAATTTTCCACACATAATGGATGGCCAATCAGAGAAGAGCAAGGCATGACTGGAACACATTAAATGCTTCTCTGTCAGCTTTTGTCAAGCTGAACAGGGGAAATATAAAATGTTCACCTGGGTTAATTCTGCTCCCTGGTGTGTGTGTTCCCACATTGTAATTCCACCTGAGAATGACTGATTTGACAGTTGATTGTCTCACTGCATCACACAATGTTTGGTTTCTCCCAGAGAAAGAACAATGGTTGAAAATCCCTTAGTGAATGAAGGCGTCTCTGATATAACAGGGCTGGCATATGGACTCATTGACATATGCTTTACCTGACCTGCCATTTCAATTCTGATTGTCTGATGTGGTATGATTTTGCCCAAGGTCATAACAACACTGTGCTTTTCCTAGATTCATTACTGTGCCTTTTGTCAAAGCACTACTTCCCCAAATCGCATTATCAGTCAGTCACTAGAGCAATGAAAACCTTTGGCATGACTGATGGCATGACTGATGGTACAGTCAAATTCCCCAAATTCTTTAACAAACCAGCTGAAGCTTCTTGCTTTCAAGCAGTTGTGCCTATCCATAATGCTTATGAATGACCCAACAGCTTATGCCTTTAAATTGGACATCTTTTTTAGCCTTCTGTATTGTCAAAGCACTCCAGGGTCTTGTTAAAGTCCCCCATTGTTTCATATGGGAAAAGAAAGGGCTTTGATAGATGATTTCCCAGCCATTGTAGTAAAAGAAACTTCGCTTTTCTCATACACTGTATCAGCCCATTTTTTGGGAGTAGAAACATTTTCTGAGATGAAAAATAATTGATACCACCTTTCCACTTATGTCAGCTTTCTGAGATCTTGTTAAAGTAAAAACAAACAACCAAACATATTTTAAATAATTGTTTTCCCACTTTAATTAGAGCTGGAATTATGAGGGTACACATACACAGGACTAACATTCTTATATGTTCTTAATGAATAAAAGAAAAAAGATTGAAAGAAAAAAAGAACAACATTTCAAGTGAAATAAACACTGCAAAACAGAGCAATTTATTTAAAGGACTACAAAGCTTTCTACTGTACTGAGTAATATTCTGATTCACAATTTATTATAAATACTCTCTGAATTTGTGTAGTACAGTGTGATCTATTTATTGTATGACACTGTTTAAATAAATACATTCCTACAAAAACCCACAAAAGCACAACAAACACTGACCTAATGACAGCAGTAAAAAATGAAGGAAACAAAAACTGTGGGAACACACGCAACTAACCTTATTGTTGCTATGGATCTGATCCAGTTTGTTAAAATACTGAAACTAGCAGATCAACCATGGTAAAACAAAGTCACATCAGTCCCAGTTCTATGGGGTGTTTGAGGGTGTGAATACAAAGCATCCTCAATTGAAAATTATTTCCTTGAATCCTGGCGAACAAACATGCACACACACACACACACACACACACACACACACACACACACACACACACACACACACACACACACACACACACACAATTCCTCCACAATAAATATGTATGATCTTGCAAATCAGTGTGCTCTAATTTGCAGGAACAGCATTATGCCTTCATGCCTCCAACATACACATAAGCATTTGATTGGTTAAAACCTCTGCTTGTGAATATTGAATTTGTAATAATAGCACTAAATCCACCGTCTGTTACTTCTGATTTCTGCTCCAGGATAAAGCTGCCCATAACTGCTGGTGTAGGATACATTTCTCAAAGCCAAACCCAAACCTAAACTAGTGAATCGTGACAACTGACTCTTTAAGTCAGTGGTTGAGGATAACATCTTCCAACATTGCTTGTCGCATTCATGCGCAGAGAAAATGTGGCTATAAGAGATTCTACCTAAAAAAAAAATACACCAGGGCACCCCCACTATTTTCAGAAGCACCCCCAGTGATTTTGATTTGGAACAATGCCTAGGTCACATATCGACCTAGTCAAAGATATTGGCTATAAATTAAAAATGTATATATCATGGCTTTTCTTATTAGTTCTATGCAGGTCCTGATTTAAGCTCTTGTTATCTCAAGATTGGACTACTGCAATGCTATGTTTGCTGACCTTCCAGCTTGTGCAATTAAGACTCTATAAGTTATCCGAATCTGGTAGAACCAGGGTACAAAGTTACGAAGTCACTAGAATCTTCACAATTTTCCAACCTTGATCATGTTCAATTCTCACACATATAATCAACATTCATATTTTTATAATCAATATTTCTCTCCAGAGCTCCAGCAGCCTTCCTGAAATCCAGAAATGGGGATTGTTATTTATTTGTAGTCAGGGCTGGGCAGATTACTTCTGAATTGGGTACTAATAACAAAATATGTAATTTGTTACTTAATCATTTAGATTACACATATTAGGCAATCTAATCTGATTACTTTTGGATTTGCCATTGCATATGTTGATCAAAAGCCAATCATTAATTTTAAATGCATTATATACAAATTAACAATCATTTCACTCCTGTAAACACTAAAAAACATAAAATAAAATGGCAAATGGCTTTTTATCAGTTTCTGAGTCATAAAAGGAATGTGATTTAAGATAGAACACTATGAGAACATGATTGTATTTTTTTTTTCTCCCAATTTGGAATGCCCAATTCCCACTACTCAGTAGGTCCTCGTGGTGGCACGGTTACTCACCTCAATCCAGGTGGCGGAGGACAAGTCTCAGTTGCCTCCACTTCTGAGAGTCAATCCGCACATTTTATCATGTGGCTCGTTGTGCATGACACAGTGGAGACTCCCAGCATGTGGAGGCTCATGCTGCTCTCCGTGATCCATGCACAATTTACCATGCACCCCATTGAGAGCGAGAATCACTAATCGCAACCACGAGGCGGTTACCTCATGTGACTCTACCTTGCCTAGCAACCGGTCCAATTTGTTTACTTAGGAGACTTGGCTGGAGTCACTCAGCACACCCTGGATTCGAACTCATGACTCCAGGGGTGGAAGTCAACATCAATACTCGCTGAGCTACCCAGGCTCCATGTATTTTTTTTTTATTTTAAAAGAATCGTTATCTAGGAAATTTAAAATAGAGATCTGAATTTTTAGCATTCCACACTGAAATCAATAATGAGAGAATGTCATTGCTCTAGATATAATGCAAATAAGCACAGTTTGGCATTTATTTGTGCATTAATTTAGAAACTAAGTTTAAAACCGAAACGAAGTGCCTTGTGTTTATTTGTGGAAGCCATCCAATGCAGTGTATCAATTTCAGTAGCTACATGCACACATGGCTATATATATTTAGAGAACACACATATATATATATATATACATATCACTGCAAAAAATGATTTTCTAGACAAGTATTTTTGTCTTGTTTTCCTGTCAAATTATCTAAACTTTCTTAAAAAATGATTTATTTACTTGTCAAGCAAAATGGGATAAGATATTAAGTCTTGTTTTAAGATAAATCTGACTAAATTTAGTGAACTTTAGACTCATAACAAGAAAAAAAAATCTGCCAATGGGGTAAGCAAAATAAACAGATTTATCTTAAAACAAGACTTAATATCTTATCCTTCATTTGACTTGATTTGTGTCATTATTATATTAGATTTTTATGCATAGTCCATCACGTTAAAAATAGCACAAAATAAACAGCTAAATGAGATGACCGGATTTTTTACAAATTGTCCAGCATTCCCAGATTCCCATTCTGGAAGTATATATATATACACTGCCAACGTGTCTAGGAATGTTAACGTTTGCTGGACAATTTGTAAAAAATACAAATAAAATAAAGTCATCTCATTTAGCTGTTTATTTTGTGCTATTTTTAACGTGATGGACTATGCATAAAAATCTAATATAATAATGACACACAATCAAGTCAAATGAATGATACAGTTTGTTTATTATAGCTGCTTTTCCATTAAATAAAATATAAAGCCCATCATGGAATTAGAGTCAAATAAAAAAATGCTTTCAACACGGTGCAAAATCAAAAACTATTGCTTTTAGTTTACAAAAAAATATTAAAATAACAAATAGTTAGGATATATCATATAATTTCTAACCTTGGTTATATGCTTAGCTCTATTTATTTTGACTATTTTCATAGCAGCACAAAAGTGTTTTGCTGCCAAAGTGAAGTCAAACATGTCCAGTGTTTCTCTACAACTTGAGATTTACATAATCCTGTGGTGTCCTTCTCATCCAGAAGACAGCAACGCAAAGCCATTTTAATGCGATTCTGAAGCGAGAAGCTTCTGGCTAAGTGCAGGTGAGATGCGGGAATGGCAGTAACACAGGCTGCTTTTGCCAATGTGTGGGATACAATGCTGTGCACTCGCAGATTAGGAATTCGCAAGCTTCTGGAAAGTTAAAACCATTGTGATCACTGGGATGGCATCACGCTGTACATTTGTGGCATGAACTAAAGTGGTTGCTGATGCTTCATGTTAATATTTAGTACATAATAATAAGGGTAATTACCGGCTATCGGAAACCCTGATAGTTTATATATATATATATATATATATATATATATATATATATATATATATATATATATATATATATATATATATATATATATATATATCAGATTATGTAGTATGTACCTTATAAAATGTAATTTATTTAAAAATGTTCCTAACAGTGCAATTAAACTTTGCAAGAGATTGCACTGATACAACTACAAATTTAGCTGGCTCTCTGTCGTTTTTTTTTTTTTTACGCATGAAAAATATTAGACGGCAAATGTTCAAAATGTGAAAGGAAACAGATCTACCGGAATTAGTCAGCACGGCTCAAGGTTCAATGGACAGATCATCACAGAGACTTGCATTTACACGTGGACCAGTCTCGAGCGCTCAGACATGCAGATCATCACAAACAGCACTTCAAGAAGCATTGGCTGGATTGCGGATTCAGCATTGATCATTTGTTTAAAAAATCTGTGACAACCCTTAATGTGTCGATGATTAAACTAGTATAAAATCATATTAAATGGCCCCAACATTCTAAACAGCATTGAAAAGGAATTCTGTACCATGAACACACAGAAATAATTGCTAAGGCTTTCAATCCACACATCACCTCTGGTTACTATAACATTATTGCTAATAACACATCCTGATACAAAAAAACATGAATGAAAACGTCTTGGTTACTGATGGAGGGAACGAGACGTTGTGCCTCATGTATTCAGATACATGACAAAGGCAGGCCTAAAACAGTAGTAAAGCCTGACTGAGCTACAAACATACAGTCATAAATCTTACTGATAAAAAACATGCCAGAATCAAAAAAAGGGAGTCCAAAACCAACTACAAATCCGATGAAGCCTTGTTCACTTTACACCTTTGTGTGAAATTACAAAGGTCGAACTTTCAACTCCTATTGGATGAGGCGCTCAACAGAACGCTCCTCGACCATGATGTCATCAAGAGTAGAAATACCTCAGAGATCCTTCTGGCCATTGCTTCCAGCGACCTTGCCGTGCCGTGGATAGCCGCAGCTCATCACTGCTCTCGGGTGTAGCCTCGTTGCACAAGGAAGTAACATACAACTTGAAACTGTGGCCATACAATCTCGCTGGATGAGTTGAGTTTACTCTGTGTTCCAATGAACACTTTATCGGATCCAAAGGAGACTGCTGAGCAATCCGCATCTTCATCTGTTTGCCTGCAGAAGTGAAGAAAGAAGATTTCTCTTCCCTCTTCAACCAAGTCAATGGCACTGATTTCTCCGCCAGCATGCTGAGAATCAGCAGCCATACTGCCCGCCAACAGAGCAAGGAAACGGCCTCCCATTATCACCCGAGCCTCGAGGAACCGAGTTGGAGTTAAAGGACGAATGAACACATATTCTACCTGCGTCCTCATGCGATCCAAGTAAGAGGTTAACATCTGGGCAGAGATAGAATATTTTAGTGTGTTATACATGTGTATCAAGTTTATAGATTGTACACTTTACGGACCGCTGAGTCCGCTCATTGCTGCTAAATAATACTCAAGGTATTACTGTAATGTACTGTTACCACGGATGAGATTTTCTGTGTTGTAATCCAACCATGTTGGACTTTTGTGTATTTATGCCATCGCGGATGAGACCGGCACACTGTGTTTTTCACACACACGTGACCCCTCACAAACATTTGGCTAGAAGATAAAGCTCAGCTTTGTCCCCAAGTTATCATATAAGCGGAGACACGCAGTAAACGGGCAGATGCCATTAACTGGCTTCTCTCCGGCCACATTTGCGGACATATTCTCTGGCCGGAAATCTCGTGTGACATACTCTCCACGAGGGTCATGTCCGCCATTTTGTGCATGTCACTCCTTACACACACACACACACACACACACACACACACACACACACACACACACACACACATTCCTTTCATGTGTTATAGGCTTATTTTGGTTACCATATCTAATCACGTCACTGTTTAGTTTGTAGTTGTAAATCGGAAGTTTATTGACTGCTTTGTATTGATTATTAATTGATATTACTGCATGAATAAACTTTGTTATATTTCAAAGAGAAGTGTTTTGGTTTGTTTTGCATACACCTGTGTCAAAGGCTGGCAGAGAATGCCAGTGCTCGGATTCAAGCCTTCATTGTTTCCTTTTGAATATTGATATTGAAGAGAACAATCTAATATTGAGACTGTTATACAGTCTGGTTATTAGTCCCTGATTACAGGGTGGTGCCCCGGCAATATTAATCCTTATTAATATTCTATTGATTTTGATAATTGACAATTAGCTTTGATGATTGTTGAATTTGAAGGATCAATAAGCTAGTGTTAATTCTAATCAATGTTCCATTAATTTTAATAATTTATGAATATCTTTGATAATAACGTTGTCATTGATGATTGTTGATTTAACCTGTTGATACGCACCCCTTTTTGAGCCCAAACCATGAAAATGACATACCTGAACTTAAATGGTTGTATTTACTGGACCCTTTGGAGTATGGACACAGTTGTAGTATTTTTTGAAAGAAGACACTTTGGGCTTTATTCCCTTAGTTCAGAATTGATATATGTTGTTACTTTTTAAAGTTAGAGAAGCTGAAGTTTATAGTAATGGAAATATTTTGTACTGAACATGTTTTTATAATCTAAAAAAACAATAATAAAAGTGCCAAGACAACTCAGAAATACAATGTTCTCAAAGCCACAAGTCTAAAGAAGTTTTGTTTCAAATTTGAAGATGATCGAATAAAAAATGAGGTTCCTGCAAGCTTTTTTCTCTGTAAAATCACTGGAAGCATATAGAGTAAAGTTAAGGCTCCACATTTCAAGACGACACAAAATCCGACTGCACTGCTTGGATATTATGAATAAACTTTGAATAAAACACATTTTTTAAAATATACTTTGGAGATGGCTCATTTTGTTCACGAGACTCTAATATATAAGATAATATACAGTATTTCATAAATGCAGCTCAGATTGCATAGTTTGTTGAAGAACGACGATGAAGGGTAATTCTTTCAGGCGAGATCTCATGTAAACAATGGAGAATATATCAATATTTCTCAGATTTATCACTTTTATGGACGAAAAGTGCTATTGAATGTTTTGCAATGAACGCTTGTTATGGACAATTGACCCAAGTGTGGGGATCTGGATTCATTTGGTGATCGAGTTTTCATAACAAAGGTATGAAGTCCCGTTTTGATATTGCATGTTTTCATTTGTCCTCCTGGAACATATAACTAAATAGCTGTTTCTGGAGCATTGCTATCATGAAACAGAGATCTGATATCAATGTTGAACCCTTAGACCTTTGAAAAAATGTATAATTTGTTAACATGAATTACGTTTATAGACGGTAAATTATATATTAAATTTAAGCAGAGTGACGTCACCACCACATGCGGGGGAATTGCAAATCAACAGGTTAAAGGATTAAAAAGCTAACATTTATTCTAATCAGTGTTCTATTGATTTTAGTAATTGATAATTTTCTATGATAATTATTAATTATTGCTAATAATCAGCTGTTTTTACCTTTTCTCTTTTTTTGAAAATGAAAATTCACTTAGCTGGGCAGAGCTCTGCCCAGGGGAAGACACAGGTTTTCCGTCAGTGAAACCGTACCATAGAAAATACATAAAATGGGATTACAGACAGGGAACCACCACATATGGAGCACCTATCCCGAGTACATGGTCTGACCTAACGGCATACTTCACGAGTGCTGGGCCTGGCATCAAATTCCTCTGGCGAATTCGCCTGCTGCAGGGTGCTGGTGGAGAAAAGCTATCCAGGTTTTGCTGGTCCCGGAAACTCACGTGGACGAAAAAGTGCACGTTTTCCCCTCAGGGTGCAAGCAGTACACCCAGCCAGCTGCCCGCATATTTACTTGTTCGTACCTACTAACGCACGGGACGAAACTGTCTCAACCCAGAGATTGCAAAATATTGCATAGGTATTGGGTGTCACCCAGCCTGCTGCTCTACAGATATCTGTTAGAGAGGCGCCATTCTCCAGGGTGCAGGAGGATGCCACACTCCTAGTGGAGTGTGCTCATACTCCTAGGGGGAACACCACGCCCTGGGTCTGGTATGCCAAAGCAATGGCATCCACAATCCAGTGGGAAATCCTCTGTTTGGAGACAGCCTTCCCCTTCTGCTGTCCCCCAAAACAGTCAAATAGCTGTTCAGAGAGTCTAAAGCTTTCTGTGTGGTCCAAATAAACATGCAAGGCACGTACCAGACACAGCAACGATAATGCTGGGTCTTCCTCCTCCTGGGGCAGCGCTTTCAAGTTCACCACTTGATAAATAAAAGGGGTAGTGGAATCCTTGGGCACATAGCCCAGCTGGGGTCTTAGGATCACGTGAGATTATGCTGGACCGAACTCTAGGCATGTATCACTGACAGAGAATGCGTTCAGGTCCCCAACCCTCTTGATGGATGGGAGCGCAGTCAGGAGGGCCATTTTCAATGAGAGGGCTTTTAGCTCGACTGACTCCAGGGGCTCACACAGGGCTCTCTGTAGGTCCAGCAAGACTACAGTGAGGTCCCACGAGGGAATGAAGTGTGGCCTAGGAGGATTCAACCTCCTGGAGCCTCTAAGAAACCTGATGATCAGGTCGTGCTTCCCCAAGGACTTACCATCTACCGCATTGTGGTGTGCCACTATGGTGGCCACATAAACTTTTAAGGTGGAGGGGGACAGCCCCGATTGAGTTCACCTGGGATGGCGGGCGAGTTACGACATGCAACGTGAGCGTGAACTGCCTTGGTGACTTATATATGCTATTGTCGCACATGCTTGCCTTGGATCAATGGCCGAAACCTCAGCAGAGCCAGCAATACCACCAGCAACTCGAGGCAGTTGATATGCCAACGCAGTCGAGGTCCAGTCCAAGAGCATCCCAGCCTGATGTGTCTGTTGTGACAACGATACGCCTGGATACCTGTTCTAGGGAAACCACTGCCTGTAGAAATGCAAGGCCACCCATGGGCTGAACGTGTGGCGACAGACTGGCGTGATAGACACACAATGCACACTGTGGCACCATTCCCATCTCGGGACTAGAGTCTGAAGCCAGCCTAAAGTGGTCTCATATGCATATACCCGAGCAGCGTAACCACCGTTGAGGATGCCATATGCCCCAGGAGCCTTTGAAATTGTTTCAGTAGGACCGCTGTTCTTCCCCTGAATGTCTTCAGGCAATTCAGCACTGATTGAGCGTGCTCGCTTGTGAGGTGCACTAACATAGTGACTTAGTCCAACTCCATCCCAAGAAAAGAGATCCTCTGCACCGGGGAGAGCTTGATCTTTTCCCAGTTGACCTGAAGCCCCAATCGGAAGGGCTCTCTGAGCACCAGGTCCCTGTGTGCACACAATAAATCTCAAGACTGAGCTGGAATCAGCCAGTTGTCGAGATAATTGAGCGGTGATGGCAAGGTCGGTCGCCAAGTGCAGCTCCTGCATCAATCCTGGGTCAGAACTATCCTTGTGCAGCTCTTTCAGTGCCTTGGCCTGGTTGACCTGCAGTAGGGCCATGGCATGCAAGACAGAGGCAGCTTGTCCAGAAGCACTGTAAGCCTTGGCCTTGAACTTACGGCCTTTGACAGGATCCTAGGTTGATTCCGCCAGGTGGCGGCGTTTTGCAGGCATAGGTGCACCGCAATCGCCTGCTCTACATGAGGAAACTCTGTGTACCCCCTGGTTGCCCCACCATCGAGGGTTGTGAAAGTGGAGGAACTGAAGAAACGGGAATGGGCAGAAAAAGGTGTCCGCCACGACTTTGTGTGCTCCTCATGCACCTCCGGGAAGAAAGGAACTGGGGCAGAGTGCGGCTGTGTTTGGTGCTTTGAGCCCAATCGTCCAGCCGCGAATGCTCAGGGCAAGGTGGAGGGTTCCACTCCAGCCCAACGCTTGTGGTAGCCTGGCCAAGCTTGGCCGCCAGCTCCGCGTCAGTCTCTGACTGTGCGATCGCACCAGATGGTGGGAGCTCGTCTGAGTCCTCAGCATCAGACTGCAAAAGCCTGCTCTCCGATGCTGTGATCGATACCTCATCCTCTTCTCGAGCCCCAAATGAGACATTAAGCCTGCCCTGAGGTGAGCCCCCTGACCCATCCATGAACTCAACTTGTGGAAACCAGCGGGGGAATGGGAGGTTCGTAGGGATTCACCCAGCGGAAATGCTCACACTGAAGCCCCCAAATTTTCCCTAGCACTAGCTGCATTGGACTTGTGCATGTGTCATATTCTCGCAGTGTTTATTGTTTCGTTCTCTCAGACTTATGGAATGTTGTGTTTGAGGTCTTGTTCTTTTCAACCGGAGCTCTGTCATAGACACACACACCGGCTCATTTTGACTTTCTCTCTGCTTCCCTGTTTGTGTATGTGAATTTTAAAAATGGTAATAGACTGAATTTTGATGTAAGTCATAAAGTAACTTTGCCCTGTGTATGTGTGATTGTGGACTATCCCCTTGACGTCTGTCATAGATAGTGTATGTCCATACAGTTTCACTGAGAAAATTAGATATGTTCAATAAACAGACAGTTCCCTCTGACTGCTGTAACATCTGCTTTTATTGTCAATTATAATCATTTTAGTGAATGAATATTGTGGTATCGCATCACGTCTGGTTAGCAACAGGTACGATGTGAAAGCGTTCAACTGATATCTGTGACCTGCCTTAAAACAAATGAGATGGCTCTAGGTATTTCAGTATTTTTTGTACATTTTTTATAATATTATGATTTTATTAAGATGTTCTAAGGAACAACATCCAACAACTTAAGTAAATAACTAACAAGGACCATGCAAACAAAGCATCTAGCAAGAGAAGTAGTTTTAACCTGTTAACCTGCACCCCCACTCAGGGGCTCACAGCTGAAAATGACATACCTGAATTAAAATAAATATAGCTCCTGAGAACAGTGTACCACAGGCACAATTAAGGTCTCTTTGGAAAGAAGACACTTGGCACTCTACTAACAATAAATCAGAGTTGATAATGCTCAAACAAATAAAAAGTTATAAAAGTTGAAGTGCCTCATAAATAATGTGAACTTCAAAAAATGTTTTATTATTTCATGTACAAATATATAAAAATAGACCTGGAGGAATCCAATTAGGTAAAGGATTGAAAGCCACAAGTCTCATCAGTTTATATTTCAAATTTGAGGAAGATATAATGAAAAATGGGGTTCCTGCAAGCTTTTTCCAAGACTATGTCAGTTCCCTTTCTCCCTCCCCTGCCCGAGGCACATCCCCAGAAATGACATCCCCAAACTAAAATAATTGTAGTTACTGAACAATTTGCTCTACATGCACAATTTAGACATATTTAAAAAGAAGACACTTTGGAGTTTATTACCCAAATGTAAAAGTTGAAAAAACTTACACCGAAAAACATTTATAGAATTTAAAGTGTCTTGAAGATAATTTGCACTGCAAGTAACATTGCATTATTTTATGAAAAAATAAATGAAAACAAACCTGGAGGAATCCAGTTAGGTAATTGATTGAAAGCCACAAGTCTCATCAGTTTATATTTCACATTTGAGGAAGATATTATGAAAAATGAGATTTCTGCAATATTTTTCCAAGACTATGTCCAGGTACCAAGAAGCCTCCTTGGATACCTCAAAAAGCAACCTAATGACCAAATGTTATGAAGGGTACTGCAAGCTATTTTAGTCATCATATACACTGTTCCATGCTTTTTCAGTTATAAAATAATCCACACAGCTGTTGCATGGGAAAGAATGGAAAGATAATTAGCACCGCATGTCAAGTAAATAATTCTGTATAGTTTTTATGTGGCTGGCCATTCAATCAACAATCAAACTGATGGGCAGTCGTTTAGACAGCATTCATAAATCAACAATCAAACTGATGGGCAGTCGTTTAGACAGCATTCATACTAAAGGTCGATCCATACAATCAAACTGATGGGCAGTCGTTTAGACACGTTATAATGTGTGCATGTTACATAGCAACTCACCGATGTAAAATTGGACCATCTTTTCCGTCCTCAAGCATATCACCCTCGACGCTGTCTTCACTCTCCTCAATTTCAGTCATCAGCTGCTTCGAGTGATCGCCAAATAAAACATCTTCAGCAGAAAAAAACTTCTTTTGACGATCCATTTGATGAGATAATCCGTCCAGTAAGTAAGACGCGAAAACAGATGTTGACTGGGGAACCGTCTTTTTACTATGGCTTGTTTGTTGTCAAATGGCGGGGGTGTGGTCACAGCCTACGTCGCAGGTTAGCTCCTCAATAGAGAGTGGCTGATTCAAATAAATAAAAAAACATCTTGTTCGCGAGGAATTTAGACTTCCGGGTATCGTTGGAATCGTGCACTGCTTGGCTACATTTTCTATCAGTCATATAATTTCAATTCTTTCATTGGCTTTCGTTGTAAAGACAAAATAATAGGATCAGCATATCATGACATCAAAAAACTGACCGCAGTGTTTGGATATTTTGACCTATATATTGCCTATCTTTGTATTTGTGTGTGTGTGTGCGGTCTTAATTTGTTCATTACACTCTAAGCAACACACCCATATAACGTTCGGCTACCGGGAGTCTGTTTTTATGCATAATTTTATTGCATAACCGACAAGTATGATACTTCACCCTGAAGAAACTTCGATGTAAACAAAGGAATAACCATCGATGTTACAACGTTATTGTTTCTTTGGACTAAAAATGCTCTATGGGATGTTATTCAGTGGACCCTCACCTTTCCATTCAATCTGGAACTTTTAGCAGTGGATGCGTGTGTGGCTCGTTATTACGACACTACTGGTATGTACTCCGTTTTTGATTACGTGTGTTTTGATCTGTACTGCTTACATAAATGCAAGAAATACATTCGTTATAAGCTTTTCATCGAAAAACAGAGCTCTATCATCGATGCTTGAGGCTTACACCTTTAAAATGATATATAGTTTGCCAAGATTAATGATGTTCTTTCACGTTAAATCTATTCATAAACATTAAACTTGTGGGGGGAAAAAACTCTTCCGTGCGCTGGCGCTCTGGCAAAGGTTAACAGGTTAAAGAAGGAGAAGTAACTTTTTGTTTTACCATTTAATTAAATAGCTTTAAAAGAAGTTAGGTTTAGCATTTTGGTTTGAAGTATTAACACTTGAATATGCTGAACATAACTGAACATATGTAAGATATGTAAGTAGCTGGACTGGCACTCTCAATGTGATTTGTTTAGCTTTAGGACTTTTATTAAGAAGATGTATGTGCCTGTCAAATACACATTCCTAATTTGCCACTATCCTCCTTTACCTTTGGCCTTTGCATGACATACAGATCAGTTTTATTACGTTCATTTATAGATACATTATCTAAAAATAAGCATGGTTCACTCATTGGCAAATTTTTTATTTGAGTGACAAAACCTGCCTCTAGTGAGACTGAATTTGCTGTGTATGCAGAAGAAGTTTAGATTTAAAAAATGTTCCACAAATTTGGAGAGATAGGTAAACCAACTGATGGAATCTGTATGCAGTGAAAAAAAGCTGTTAAAGATTGAGGGTTTCTAAACTTTGCATCGTAAAACATATTCATCGCAACGAAAACGTATTGATGTGATAGAATGTAGGGTTGCCAACTGTCCCTGTTTTGACTGACGATGACTACACCTTTAATCTCTCCGACTGTCATTACTACGGAAATCTGGAAGGGACAAAAACACCTATCTCCGCTTTTGGTCATTTTGAATTTTTACCATAGACGGAATGCACTGATTGAATTGTGTATCGAAATGACCAATGAAAAGATGTTTAATCAGGATCTTTGTTTAACAGTTATCTCCTCTTGCCTTAATAAGTGACAATAAAAACCATGTCGGTTTGCTTATTTATAAGACTACCGCCAAGGTAAATGGTCTGCACTTATATAGCACCTTTTTAACCTTAGCAGTATTCAAAGCACTTTACACTGTGTCTCATTCACCCATACATTCACACTCAAATGACTGCCATTGGGAGCAACTTGGGGTTCAGTGTCTTGCCCAAGGTATGTGGGCCGGGAATTAAATCACCAACCTTGCGATTAGTGGACAGCCTGCTCTACCACCTGAGCCACAGCTGCACTGGCTGATTTGTGTAAATAACACAATAGTTTTTTTAGTTGAGGTGCTGTAGTGATGAGATTTTATATCCAAAAATAAATTCTCTAGCAATCAATTACCTACCAACTGAGTTCTGGGAAAAGGAACAGTTAGACTCCAGTCTGTAACTGAACATGCGCCATTGGAACCTGTGATAAGAAAACCGTGTATTTCCATATTCGCAAAAAAAATCCATGTAAGTCCAATTCAAATATCAAACATTTCACTAATTGAGGTGCAATGATATAATTCTATTTATGGTGCTAAAGGTGACTAATTATGTTATTTCCAAATAATTCTTAATATTTTTTATGAGAAAAAGAATCTTTCTATATTCCAGGCTATATTCTGGTTTGGAATTAACCCAGGATTTTATCCTAACTCCACTCTGAATGTCTGTATTTATTGTTGGATATATGTATGATGTGAATACACATCAAGCCAGCAGAAACTCAGTTGCAGTAACTGTAGCATTTAAAGATCTGCAGAGTTGAGAGAAGATAAATCAAAGTGTTTTGAACGGGAGTGTTTGCAGAGGGACTGCAAGTTCTATGCGGTTCAATTGTAAGTCAATACTTAGATTGACTTAGATATGATAAGAGGCACCATAAACCTTGAGAAAAAATGCAGAGACAAAATAATTCAAAAAAGGAATGCATGCTGCTCTCACAGTATACATTCACAAAGCAGTAGAATAAGTTTTTAACCAAAAGTGGCTTAATCATTTATGGCGACAATCACGTGAATAGAAAAGGGGCTTGACTTCAGTTATTTATACATTCGATATTCAGGCCATTCCTGTCAGATGTTGAATAGGACAATTCAGGAGTCACGCATGTTTGTAAATGCAATTGTCAATCCAATACACTGTGCGAACATAGCCTTAATTATAGAGAGCTTTTAAAACCTCCAAAATTCATGTCCAGGCACACCTGCTATCATTCAGACAGAGAGACTTCATTGATTCAAGTTCACCGATAATAAATAGGTGTATTGTCCTCCGTAATAACATGCTGAAAATCACATCAGTAAACAAATCCATCATTGCTGAGCTTGTTCAGTCAACCTGCGCTGAGCTCAGTCACTTCACTGTGTGGCTTTGTATGATATCTGTGACTTTATCCTGACAAATGAAGAGTCCCAAACACACAGATCACTGTCACTGCAGTGGAAAGGGTAAATGACAGAATGTGCACATCTGCTTATCATTTACAGCTCTTTCCACCCTCATGAGTCTGAGTGTGACATTATAAACAGATCAGAGATCTTCTGTGAATGCACTTCACCACTGACTCTGACAACACAGGTAGATGCCACATCGCTTTACAAATGAACCCTATTTTGTAGGAGACAAACTGGAGATAGAATAGGTCTGAAATCATTTAAATTGTTCACTTAAAGGTTAATAGTGTAATTTCTGACAATGGCAGTTGCTCAGCTGGTGCATACAGCCACAGAAGTATGTGCACTACTTACTGGGCCCAAGTTCAGGCCCAATCACATGAGTCGTAAATGCCATGTGACAAATCGCGCGTGCACACACACACACACACACACACACACACACACACACACACACACACACACACACACACACACACACACACAGTCAGCAAAAAAGAAATGTCCTCTCGCTTTCAACTGCTTTTATTTTCAGCAAACTAAACATGTGTAAATATTTGTATGAACATAAAAAAGATTCAACAACTAAAACATAAACCAAGCAAGTCTCACAGACATGTGACAAACAGAAATTGAATAATGTGCCCCTGAACAAAGGTGGGGTCAAAATCAACAGTAACAGTCAGTATCTGGTGTGGCCACCAGTTGCAACAAGTACTGCAGTGCATCTCCTCCTCATGGATTGTACCAGATTTGTCAGTTCATGCTGTGATATGTTACCCCACTCTTCCACCAAGGCACTTGCACGTTCCTGGACATTCCTGGGTGGAATGGCCCTAGCCCTCATCCAAAAGGTCCCAGACGTGCTCAATGGATTGAGATCTACTGGCCATGGCAGAACACTGACATTCCTGTCTTGCAGGAAATCAAGCACAGAACGAGCAGTATGGCTGTTGGCATTGTCATGCTTGAGGGACATGTCAGAATGAGCCTGAAGGAAGGGTACTACATGAGGGAGGAGGATGTCTTCTCTGTAACACACAGCATTGAGATTGCCTGCAATGACAACAAGCTCAGTCCGAGGATGCTGTGACACAACATCGCAGACCATGACGGATCCTCCATCGATTTCGATCCTGCTCATTTAGTGTCATAAATTTTTATAACGGTGACTTTAATTGCCTACCATCTGTAAGCTGTTAGAATCTTAACGACCGTTCAAGAGGTGCATGTTCATTAATTGTTTATGGTTCATTGAACAAGCATGGAAAACTTTACAGATCTTTATTGTAAAGGGTTTAAGCAAAGTTATTTGGATTTAAAAAAAATTATCTTTAAAATACAGTGTCCTGAACAAGGGATGTTTCTTTTTAGCAGAGTTTACAATAATATTTTATTTTTCAAAACTTAAGTTGTAACCTGCAGTTGTTATCTTACATATGTGGCAGGATAAGTGATTTTACCATCCTATTGGCCTGGTTGGAGTGTGGTTTTGGCAGCCCAATGAGGTGGGAGCTGCCATACCATTTAAGGACCCTTATTTTGATGGGTGTATACATGTCCTGGTGAGTCTGGCTTCCTCACTTCCTGGCATTTCCGTGTTTCCCTTCAGAGCGGCGCTGGTGGCGTGCGCGTTGTGGCGAGTTTGCGGTGGAGGTTGCTTTCAGTAACAGAAGCCTTAGCAGGTGGGTGAATGATGGTCTGTACACTGAGCCTCAGGTTTTCATTGTGAACAATCATACAACTTTGCGTCCGGTGGTTACTCAACCAAATTGTAAGCATGGGGAGTTTAACCTCAACAAATCGCTAGCTGAAGACTCTATATGTGACGCTACTGCTGTTTTGCTTACGTGTATTTTATTTTGCTTATGGGCGTTTTTGTTTTGCTTATGGGCATTTTTGTGTTTTATTTTGCTTCTTTAATTTTGCCTTTTTTTCGGTGTTGCTTACGGGCACTTTATTCTGCTGTTTGCTCACTGGCAATTTTGTTGCTGTTACGCTTTGCGGCTCGCTTGGGCTTTCCGGTTAAGCGCCTCGCGTTAGCTGTGCTGCATATCAGCTCCTATTCGTGTAGTTCGTTTCCCCCTTTGTGCTGTGTTTTTGTCCTTTTTGTTTATCTGTGTCAACTGTTGTTATAGTGTGACATTATCTTGTGGTTATTGTTTTGATTTAAGTTGAGTCAATTTGTAATGTGACCATATATAGTGTGGGAGGCAGATTGTTAAAGGTTGGTATTTCCCACACTGTCACATTATACCGGATGTGGTGTATGCTGTGTTCTTGTATATTGTTATTTCTGTGAAATCTTGTCTAATTTGAGTCTCTCTTTTCTCCAGGAGCCAGTGAGGTCTTTGTGGGGAGCAGGGGAGGCTAGCTGTCGTGATTCAGTGGTGCGCTTCACAAGTGTGCTAAGTGTGATGACACAACTTTATGGTGCGTGTGGTGTTTGACGATTTGGCGTGAATTTGAGGTGGGTTTGGATTATCTCCCGAGTCGGCTGGCCTGCCTTGCTCCTGCTAAGCCTGGCCCTGGAGAATTTTTATTTGTTTTAAATATTTATTGTGCTTCAAGGGAGAGAGAACCTATAATTGTATGTAGCTTTAGTAATACTGAAGTGTCAATAAAAGCTCTATTTTTGTATTGATACTCACGTCTCCCTTTTCGCTTATTTCTTTGCCTTCAATTGGTAAAACTTACTTGTGTGTCCTTTATTGGGAGTATTTCCCTGGCTCTCCCCCAGGGTGGCGTAGTCAGGTTTAATTTAAGTTTCCCTCCAGTCGGGAATGCCACACATATTTGTTTCTACTTGACCTAACCCTTAAAAATAGTTTTGTTGGTATAACCTAATGATTCAGACAGGTTAAATAATATGAGTTGTTTGTTTAAATGTTACCACATGAAGCACTTTTTTTTTTTTTGGTGTGCAATTACACTACATGTTAGGGTTGCTCCGATACCAAAATTCTGGCTTCGGTATTATACCAGCCCTGGAACCTCGATATCAATACTAAATCGATACTGTAATCAACAAATAAAAGCCTCAGATGATAAAATAAATGCCTCAGATGATAAAAGAAATGTATCCCCATTTCTCCCAATTTGGAATGCCCTATTCCCACTTAGTAGGTCCTCATGGTGGTGCCTCACTTCAATCCAGGTGGTGGAGGACAATTCTCAGTTATCTCTGCTTCGGAGACCGTCAATTCAAACATCTTATCACGTGGCTCGCTGTGGATGACTGCAAAGACTCCACATGTGGAGGCTCATGCTATTCTCCGTGATCCACGAACAAATGACCATGCGCCCCATTGAGAGCGAGAACCACCAATTGAGACCAGAAGGAGGTTACCCCATGTGACTCTACCCTCCCTAGAAACCAGGCCAATCTGGTTGCTTAGGGGACCTGGCTGGATAAAGCCTTAGATTTTTACTGAAATGACACAGAAAATGTATTAAATGAGCTGCATAAAGTCTCACAGACACAATTTATGCATTTTACATTTTAATAAATCTGGATTCCATGTTAAATGTTTTAATTAAATGTATGATCAAATGGTGTATAATCAAATTGATACATACAGTTTAATCTACATAAGTGTCATAAGCGTCTCTCCATGCTGACTAAAGCAGACATAGACCGCGGGCCATCTGCTTGGTCATGCAGAGAGACAGATCCGTGCCTCGACGAATATATGAATATATATATAAGGGCTGTCAATCGATTAAAATGTTTTTATATATAAAAAAATTAAAAAATATTCAGATAATTAAAATGCATTACATTCTTGTGGCAGAAGAGTTAATAATTTATAAGATGATACAAAAAGCTGCTTTAGAATACAAAGTATTGTTTACTACCATATTATTGATCGTAAGACAATCATTGGCACACAGTTCACATCAATCCATTTCACAAGTGACTTTGTCAATCAGTTGGAGATTTATTGTGAGGGTTTGTTTAGGGACCCGTCAATTTTTTTTTTTTTTAGAAACAAGCCAGGGGTATACATAGTACACAATACTACAGATATATTTTACAATAATGCCAAGACATTATATTCATAGTGCAATGGTTTTCAATGCTTTGGAGTTGTTGGAGGTACAAAGAGTATTTAAATAATATTTCAAGTCTTTACAAAAAAGTGCAAATCGGGGATTTATAGACATAAATGTACACTTATGTATTAAAAACTTGGCAAGAAAAATAAACCGATTAATCAGAAAATATTAACTTATCAAATCTGTGAAGACCAAATAAAATGTCTTTATAAAGCAAAGAAAAACTAGTTAAAATAGAGGTACGTACAAAAACTTTTCATCTACAGCATTACAGAAGGAAAAAGTGGATCTATTTCAGGGAGCATGTTCCTTAAAGATTGACTGGGTAAAAACGGTGTAACAGTTAAAGGACACATCCTTAACCTCGTTGGTAATTAAATATGTATGAGGTAAAGACCGTACGAACTGTGTCAGACATGCTTGTGTTGCGTGTCAAAAATAAAATGTTTAGTTCACTGTGTCGAGTTAAATATAGTTTAATACTCAATCTTTAAACACATCTTAAGATCCCTTAAAGTGTTTTGAATGCAAGAAATTGTTTTCTTCACTGTATAAACTGTGTGTTGCTCACACAGCTGAAATTTCAATTATTGCACTCTGGAGTAAACAGGTGGTACTACGAACTTGAATTTCTCAGTTAAGCATTGCAATTAAAGTGCGTAAATTTTTTTAACAAGTTAATTTTTGTCAAATTAATCACACGTTATTAACGCGTTAAATCGACAGCCCTAATATATATATATATATATATTGCAATTTTACTTTTTTGGTAAAATAAATGAAAACATGAATGAAAAAAAAAAATGATTACCGCAAAGGCTGCTATGCTGAATCACAACATGCTGATAAACACTTACATTTGTGATATTGCTTACAGATAATAATACTAATTGTTACGACCCCTATGGATGTCTAAGAGTATGAGGGGGTAACATTTTAATTGTGAATGGGTTTAAGGTGTGTGTTGGGCTGGCAAATGACAAAAGCAACCAGGCAAGTATACTGTATAAAAGGTAATTTTCTCCTTAGGTGTATCACCGTAATAAAGTCAATGATAAATGAGTAGGGCATTTACATGTTATAAAAAGAACATACTAATAATGAAACCAGTTGAGTGGAGCCAAAGAAAAGAATCAAAACAAAACAATTCTAACATTTTTATAGCCCTCTAATCTCACTAAATTGTCCGTTCAAACTCAACGAAAGAAAAATTAAACAGGTCTTCAGCGTTGGAAATGCCAATGTCTAAACTATTCTGCCTGCTCTACACCAAAAGTACAGGGGTTGGCTAAGACACCTAAGGTGTCTAATACAAATAACAGTCTACATGGTGCAAGGTGTATGTCACATGACATCTTACCCATCCACTTTTCCACTCTGGTTAGATGAGCAGCGAGTTATATAAATAACACTGATGAAAAGTCACATAAACAACTGTGGCAGCGGGTGTCCGGGGTCGGCTGTGGCTGTGGCGGCCTTCTGGCTGAGGAGACTCCGGATGGCATGCCGGTCCTCTGCTTGAGCCCGCATGATCTCGAAGAACCGTCGATCCTGGTCCTGCCGGAGCTCAAGCAGGGACTGTTGGTGACTCTGATGTAACGCAGCAAGGAACTGGAGGACCTCCGCCAGCTGGGAGGACTCTACGGTGCGACTACTTTCCATTACTTGGATAATTCAGCTCCTGGGTTTCGGCACCAGTGTAAAACTCTCCACGAAGGATGACACAGGCAACAGGGTTTCCAATTCAATGGTAAGACTTTTAATTAACACAGTTTTAGCCCTTTTTACAGCTTTACAAACAGTCTACAGCTTTAGTATGGCTTTTCTTCCTTGCTGACTCTCCCCCCACTGGAGGTGCTGTGGCTACTTTCATGCCACTCTCCCCATGCTCACTGAAATTAGAGACAGGTGTTAGACATAATTTAGCTCAGGTGCAAGTGCCCTTACCGCTGTCTCTCCCGGACGGGTGCTTGACCACGCCCTCTGCCACAACAACGAATGGGTAATGAGTGACTTTGTTGGTATACAAAATGAATGTACAGGGTCACAAAGAACCAGAGTTAATACACAAAACCAGACGTTAACAAGCAAAGCTGTCATCAAACGGAAAAACTCCAAACACATGGATTCAAACAGCTTTTAAAGGGTAGGAAGGGCCATCCGTTGTTGGAGAGTGGAGATGATGTCATCAGGGTAATTAAGATTGGCAGCCCAGATAACCAATAACAGCAACCTAATCAGAGTGTGTAAAAGAGAGGGAAACAGAGAAGAGAAAACAAAACAAGCATGCATACACATACATGCAAAGGGATGTAACACCACAACCCTTAAGAACAAACATATATGTTTTGTTCAAATTAATCCAAAAATCAAACATTACATAATTAAACTCTAGAATGAGCATCTGCAATAACATTATCTGGTCCTATCTTTTGTTTAATTTCTAAGTTATAACTCTGTACAATCAGAGAACACTGCATCAAGCGCTGATTCTGATTACACAAACGGGACAAGAAGACCAAGGTGTTATGATCAGTATAAACAATAACCTCTCAGGTTACTTAACTGTAACCCCTGTTCCGTGATAAAAGTGGAAAGAGATGCTGCGTTGACTTAGCACTTTGGGAACAACTTTAGGTGTAGACCAGCTGTGAATATGTGTGCAACACGTCAATGAAACTGACCAGAATTTATATTCTCTGCTGGTGACATCATTGGATGCACCTGTAGCAGGGCTATAAATAGATCGTCAGAGGTGCATTATCATGTATTTTGTCTGAAGAGCTGTCCTGGGGCATCCCAGTGCAGTAATGAAGTGCAGCATCTCGTTCCACTTTTATCAGGGAACAGGGGTTACATTTAAGTAACCCGAGATGTTCCTTGTCAAAAAGCTACACTTTGATGCTGCTCTGACTTAGCGCTTTGGGAACAAGAATACCCACGCCGCTGCACTGTGGATGTCCGTACCCCTTACGGTTGTGTAGTTGTGTTCACAAGAGCGCGAGAGGTCTCAGACATGAGCTTGTGATGTTGACTCAAGGACATAAGAGCCAGGAGTGGCATGAACATCCAGACTATAAAATCGTATTAATGTGTGTGGAGAGGACCAGTCTGCCGAATCACAAACATGCTGCAGAGTGACACCTCTAGCCAAGGCTTTAGAGGAGGCGACCACTCTGGTAGAGTGAGCCCTGATACCTACTGGTGAGGCTCGTCCGCGCACCTCATAGGCCAGGGCAATAGCGTCCCTCACCCAATACGACATAGTCTGCTTGGTGGCGCCCCCCCCGTTGCGGCCCCCATGGCAAACTAATAGTTGCCCTGACTTACGCCACTGGCTAGTGCGGTGGACATAAGTCTGAAGGGCACAGACTGGACAAAGTCTGTGAAGACTTTCCTGCTCCGGCATTGTAAATGGCGGGGAGCAGAAGGCTTCGAGAGTGACCGGATGTACAGTCGAGAAAGGAACCAGGTAGTTAGGATGAGGGTGCAAAATTGCTTTAGCCATTCCTGGGGCAAAATCTAAGCAGGCTGGCATAACAGACAGAGCCTGTAGATCCCCAATTCTTTTTAGAGAAGTAATTGCCATGAGAAAAACCATCTTGAGAGTCAGAAGTTTATCAGACGCTGACTCTAGAGGTTCGAAGGAGGTCTCAACCAGACCCTCAAGGACTATTGCTAAGTTCCATGAAGGGATTCTAGTCCTAGCAAGAGTCTCAGTCACATGGCTCCATGAACGAAGCGAGCCAGCAGAGGATGTCTTCCCAACGGCACCCTGTCATTCAAGGCGTGGCAAGTCGATAGAGATGCTATGTAAACCCTGAGAGTGGTGGGGCATGTGCCTGCTGACAATTTTTCCTGCAGAAAGTCCAGAACCGAAGCAAACTGGCAGTTAACTGGATCTGCATTATGTGCACTGCACCATCTTTTAAAGACACCCCATTTATTGGCGTAACTTCTTCTAGTAGAGGGAGCCCTAGCACTTAGAATGGTCTCGATAACTTCAGGCGAAAGCCCAGTGTCCCTCAGTTGGTACGCTTCAGGGGCCAAACATGAAGGTTCCATACCTCGGGCCGGGGATTAAATATCGTCCCCTGCACCTGAGACAGAATGTCCCTCCTGTCCGGAATCACCCAAGGCGAGCCGTCGAGGAGAGACATTATCTCCGAGAACCATACCCTGTTCGGCCAGCGCGGCACTATCAGCAAGAGGCAGGACCCTTGCTGGCGAACTCTGGCCAAGACTCCCGGGAGCAGAGAAACTGGGGGAGACATTCTGGGCCATGTATGCGCCATCGTGTTCAGACCCAAGGGGGCTGGGTGACTCAAAGAGAAGTAGAGGGTACATTTCACTGTCTGTTGAGAGGCAAAGAGGTCCACTTCTGCCCTGTAAAATCTCACCCAGATTTGTTCCACTACCTCGGGGTGGAGTTTCCCCTTTCCCAGTCGGTATTTTCTGTCTGGACAATAAATCTGCTCCCACATTCAGGCAACCAGGGATATAAACTGTCCTGACTGACAGGAGCTTGCCCTGGGCCCAAAGGAGAATCTGACCTGCCAGAGTGTTCAGCTGGTGTGAACGTAGACTGTCCACCCGCACCAGGACATGGCAGCCTCTCAAATGCTGGAGGAAGTATTTCAGGGCCAGAAATACAGTCATCAACTCGAGACATGACCCTCCCATTCCCCTTGAGCTGGACGACCACTTAAGACTGCTCCCCAGCCCGTCAGGGAGGCGTCTGTTGTTAGCAACTTGTGATGGCAAGATGCACCGAGAGTGGGACCCAAAGTAAGGAACCGGGAAAAGGAACGAAGCACGTGGCACATAACCCATATTAGCCTTAGGGGACTGGCCCTTGGATGAAATCCCCTGACTTGTAGCCACAACTAAAACGGTCTCATGGGCAGAAGGCCCAAAGGGATCACCGAGGATGCAGATGACCGAGACCTAGTATTCGTTGATACTGATGAACAGTGCAACCTTGGCCTAGCCTGGCTTTGCTCAGGGTGTTCTGAATGGACACGATTTGAGCGGGAGACAATTGTGCCCACATCATGATTGAATTCCATATGATGCCCAGATAGGTAATTCCCTGAGTGGGAGAGAGGACACTCGTTTTGACGTTGACTCTCAGACCCAGAGAAACCAGATGAGCTAAGATGATATCCCTGTGCTGAACTGCCAGTTCTTGAGACTGTGCTAGTATCAGCCAGTCGTCTATGTAATTCAGAATGCAGATGCCCCGGAGTCACAAAGGAGCCAGTGCTGCATCCATGCATTTCGTGAATGTGTGGGGGGTGATAGGGCTAGGCCAAATGGAAAAGCCCGATATTGGAAGGCTTCGCCCCTGAAAGCGAACCTCAAGAACTTCCTGTACTGTGGCAGAATTTCTATATGAAACTATGCATCCAAGAGATAGATCGTGACCAACCAATCGTGATGTTGGATTTGGGACACGACCATCTTGATAGTTAGCATCTTGAACTTGTAAGCCCTGACTGAGCGATTCAAGCCTCGAAGATCTAAGTTCGGACACAACCCCCCACCCTTCTTGGGAACCAGGAAGTATCTGCTGTAATAACTGCTGCCTCAGTTTTCTGTTCTTGGCTGACAGAAGTGGAACCAGACGTGGTCTTCTGCTGTTGTAGCACATCCACCTTGAGGTTCGATGTCTTGTGCAAACTGAGATGCTATTCTGCTCACTACAATTGTACAGAGGGGTTATCTGAGTTACTGTAGCCTTTCTGTCAGCTCCAACCAGTCTGGCCATTCTCCTCTGACCTCTGTCATCAACAACCGCTTTCACCCACAGAACTACCGCTGACTGGATGTTTTTTGTTTTTCCGTGCCATTCTCATTACAATCTAGAGACGGTTGTGTGTGAAATTTGACGAGATTAGCAGATACAGAAGTACTCAAACCAGCCCATCTGGCACTAACAATCATGCCACGGTCTAAAACACTGAGATCACATTTTTTCACATTGAGGTAAATATTAACTGAAGCTTCTGACCCATATCTGCATGTTTTTATACATTAGACTGCTGCCATTGTCTGATCAGATAATCGCATGAATAAGAACATGTACAGCTGTAACTAATAAATTGGCCAGTGAGTGTGTATGTGTGATAGAACCACACTTTACATATGAATACACACAAAAACTGGTGAGATCAAGTTGTTTAACCAGAAGTCTTTAACCCTCTGGGGTCGACGGATGCGCCGACACGTCATTACAGCGGAAACAACATAAAATTCTAAGTCATTTGGGGCATACAGATCATCATTAGAGACTGTAAAAGCACCTTGTGCTTTTGTAAAATAAAGAAAATAAAAAAGGGTGAGCTGTAAGCAGTCTCTGGGTTCGCGAGCATATATCTGAAACACGTCACAAAAATGAACTGAAACTCCACGAATACTTATCACACAAACATGAAACATATGTCTAAAGAAAGCTTAAGACTTCTAATTTTAAATAAAACAATTCAAATTTAAAACAAATATTGTCCTGCAATGTAATCTGTATGAAACAAAGCGATGTACAGTTTCTCCTGGCTCAGCAAATTATCTCTAATGTGATCACACCCACCAGCAGATCGCGCCATTTATACGCTAATGTGCTGAGACGTTCAAATCAAATGGTAAACACCCTTGACTGTGCCGTAAAAACAAAGTTTGAAAGACAGCACGATACACAAGTGAGAAAACTCCTGGATAGTGACGAAGAGTTACAATTTTCCTCAGAAGAAGAGCAGGACTCGGATGAGAAAACTCCTGGATAGTGACGAAGAGTTACAATTTTCCTCAGAAGAAGAGCAGGACTCCGATGAACGTTTGTATTTTGAAGAGAGACTTGATCCAGCCGAGGATACAATTTTGGACGAGTAAGTAATTTAGTTTTAATTAGCTGACATGCTATTTTATATAAACATGTACATATTTTACTAGTGGGACTGTTTCCAGACTTGCCAGCCAGGATTCAGAGTATTGAAATTTGAAGCAAGTTTTAGTTACATTTAAATGCTGTTTTGGCTAAAGCAGGTATTTAAATGGTATGCTGTATGATATAAATATGAAATGTAATATGATATAAAAATAATATGAATGTTTAGATTATATTTTAACTAGTATTTATGCTACCTCATTATCATCAACAAAGCTTGTGCTTGCAAATATGTGTTCAGGTTAAATGACTAAAATGCACTTTAAATATGCCCATATTAGAAAATCAGTATATTATAATGATTTCTGAAGGATCATGGGACACTGAAGACTGCAGTAATGATGCTGAAAATTCAACTTTGATCACAAATTGAAAACTGTTTAAATTGAAAAAATAGTTCAAAATATCACTATTTTTACTGTATTTTGGATCAAATAAATGCAGCCTTGATGAGCAGAAGAGACTTCTTTTAAACGGTAGTGTAGGTCTAAAATTAATTAAAGTCTTTGTGTAAAGAAAATGTTTAGTCAGATTGCTTCTTTTAACTGAAAACTTGATTTTGATCATTAAGTCTCCTCATATTCATTCTCTTTCTGTCATATTCCTCAGTGATGGGCCCAGGGGAGGGGTCTATTTTCTCCACAGGTGTGAATTAAATCCATATTCATTATAGTTCACGCCTCCTTGCATATGACCTTTGACCTTTCAACACTAAAAGTGTCTTATAAAAGTTCAATTACTATATTGTTTTGTATGAATGAGTGATCAGGATGGTTTTCACATCATTTTGTAGCAAAAACTCTAGGCTACAAGATCCAGTTCTCAAAAGGCTTGTGGACAGTTTTTTCAAAAACCATGCATAAACGTTATTTTTTCAAAAATACAAACATGTACACCCATGCTGCTCACATATTATTGTAGCCCAGTTTGTGCTGAATATGGTTTATCAGACTTTAACCATTAATGTGTTTTTAAGCAACTGAAAAAAGAACAAATGTCAAGGTATGTCAAAACTTCTCCAGGGCCCAAAACACCCTCAGACCCCAGAGGGTTAAATATGCCTACATGATCCACAAATATGGATATAGGTTGCTTGGTTAAAAAAAAATTCTCTTCAATTTTGGAACTCAGGAGTGTTCCACTGCTCTTTAATTCATTTCAGGCCCGGTTTAGCTGCACAGTCATGCTGCTCTGATGGGGTGCTATCATCTCTGGCATCCTTTAAATCCTTTCTGTCATGATAAAGAGATTTTTCTCTGTGAGCATTTGCTTTGCAAGCCCTAATCTTCACTAGACAAGCTGGTCTGGGTGTTTTATCCTGGGCTCATCACTGTTTGATGGTATGAGACAGGGGGACGTGTCTTGCTGACCTCAGCCTTGCAGGGATGGTTGAAACTGCAATCCTGTCATCAGTGTTTCCATTCTGATGCCAACATGGAGACGTCCATCAGGGATGGTGATGACAGCAAGGAGAGCGCTTCATTTATCCTCACACGCTCACACAAAGAGACTCATAAGCCACCGGTAAAAATAAAACTATAAAATTACACTGTAACTCAACACCAGAGCTGATATAATTTATAGGAACGTCCAATAAGCAATTTTGCTTTTGTTCTATTCAGTTTTTGTCAGTCTGCTACTGGGAACAGGCTCTAACGATCTGCTCTCATAATTTTATCTGTGGAAGTATCAAATACTTTCTCATTATTAGACACAAATGCAGGGGAACTTGCATTTAAAGCACAAAATCCTCCATGAGAATAGCTTTATTTTTTTACTTCCCACACCTCATCAGGTCACCAGACAGAATTATAAACTACAGTTGGGTCCAAAAGTTGAGAACACTGAAAATGTTCTACTCGCATTTTAATCATTTAATACTAAATTTCATTACAATTATCAACATAACAATTTGAGTGAAAAATTGACATAGGAAACTTAAGTATTTAGTTGAGTATGTGGCCGTTTTCTTTGATGGCGGCATGCTCTCAAGCTGGCATGTACTCCACAAGTTTGTTCTATACTTGATGATCCATGTTATTGATGCATGACTTGACAATGTTCCAAAAGGCATCTTGTGTGCTTCAATGGAAGAAAGTTAATCTGGCCTTTTCCCAAACAAAATGACATAGTCAATGCCACACGTTTGCTTTTTTGATTAGTGACAAACATTTTTTGATCATATAAATATTTTCCTTCAAGGACATTATTTTAGAAAGGTGACGATATGTGTCTACTTTACATTAAGGTACATTTTATAGGTTACTATAAGTGTTATAATGCTTTTAGAAAATGTGAGGTAAAAGGGTTTGCAATTTGTCAGATATTGCATTAAATTCACCCTGTATATGCATGTTGTCATACTCGCATATCTATTATTCATAAAGCATTTTACAGTAAATGAATTCTTAATCATTATTAAAACCCTTAATATTAAAACTATTAACAAATTGACAATTAATGTAATGTGTCACCAACATTTTCTTTCCAAAACTTTTTTAGACTTTAGGAAATTTTAGAAATTAGATTTTGAATGTCAGATTTTCAATCTGAACTCTAACTTTTGAACCTCACTGTATCTTAGGGGATGCAAGGGCTGGCAGCTCCAGGTGTATATAGTTAGGGAATCAATCTCAGTCTTCTCTAAGAACCATTTCCCCTGATTTCACTGCAGAACTCAAGAGGTCATTTTTAGACAAAGGGGTTAAATCCCTGCCAGATTTTTTTTTTGATCATTTAACAATTTATCAACTACAAGCCTGGCGGTGTGTGTGGAAAACACTGGTGTGCAGATACAGCTGGATATCATTAGAAGAGAAATGGAGACCAACAGAGAAGACGGCAATTCATCTTCTCACAGACCCGCTGTCTTTTTTTGCTCAAACACAGGAGGGAACCTCAAGAGTACAGCTCAGCCTGAGACAGACTGACAAAAGGCCCTCACCTCACAACTCAGGAGGAACCGTCTGCTCTTCATAACAAAACCTCATCCTCTGCATCACTGTCACAGTCTTTCAGTACTCTTCAAATCATAGCCGTCAGTGGGGAATCTGATACGGTGTGGTTCCAGGGCCCATTCAGAATTAGTGTTTTTCTGCTTGTCCGAGCTCTACCAATCAATTTTCTTACTCTTTCTCCTTCATCTTATGTTTTTTATTCAGTTTTTAATTTGCAAGACTATTCCAAGTGTTAAATGAAATGCTTTTAGAAATTCTGATAAAAATGGATTGCTCATAAGCTACTAAAGATACAGTATTCTTGTTACAATGAGTGTCTAGTTAAGAATAATTTATTATATATTAATTTTAATTGCACATTTTACACTTTCTTTTTGTAGAGAAATCATATTAGATCAATTATGTGTGTTTAGGGGGCTCACATAAGACCAGTGAAAGATGTTAAGAAATATGAAAAATATATGTGGAACATTCACTGACCACTTTATTAGGTATTTGTGGCAGGGCGGAGGGCGGGGCCGGGTCGTGAGATAGATAGTTTACGGACATGTCCATCAGGTGTGTAACGTAGTTCAATGGAAAGGAGGAGATATGGTTCAGGAGTTTCAGTTAATGTTCACATCAACCATCAGAATGGGGAAAAATTTATCTCAGTGATTTCGATGGTGCATGATTTTTGGTTTGAGAAGGGCTGGTTTGAGTATTTCTGTAACTGCTGATCTCCTGGGATTTTCACACACAACAGTCTCTAGAGTTAACTCAGAATGGTGCCAAAAAAAAAAAAAAAACACACAGTGAGCGGCAGTTCTGCGGACAGAAATGATGGGATGAGAGAGGTCAATGGAGGATGGCCAGACTGGTTGGAGCTTACAGAAATGGTTTGGTAACTCAGATAACCACTCTGTACAATTGTAGTGAGCAGAATAGCATCTCAGAATGCAAAACATGTCAAACCTTGAGGTGAATGGGCTACAACAGCAGAAATCACGTTGGGCTCCACTTCTGTCATCCAAGAACAGAAAGCTGAGGCTGCAGTGGGCACAGGCTAACCAAACCTTGATAATTAAAGACTGGAAAAACATAGCCTGGTCTGATGAATCTCAATTGCAGCTGAGGTTCACAGATAGTAGGCCCACTGTAGCCTAAGATTTCTGTTCTTGGCTGATGAAGTGGAACCCGGCATTGTCTTCTACTCACAAAAATTGTGCACGAGGGTGGATTTTATCAAAATATTTTTTAAATTACATTACATCTCCACTTCATACAGAGCACCCCCACTATTTTCAGATGTTTTCATATCTCTTATAAATAGTGTGACAGACACAAATATTAAAATGCAAAAAAAAAAAAAAAATAATAATAATATTTGATGGTTTAAGTAGTAAAAGTGTATAGGGTCTCTAGAGATCCGAGGCATGAATGTATGATTCGAATGTTGAGTCTAAGTTAAGTTTACTATCACATGATGTCTATTTATTTGTGTATTACAAGATAAATGAGTACTATATTCATACAAATAAATACTATATCATGTTGACTCTCTGTGCAACAATGAACTATCAACAATGGTGAATTATCAGTATTTTATATGCATATATGTATACATAATATACATTTTATTTCTTACTCAAGGTGGCACTGATGTTTCAGTGAATGACTTGATTTACATTTGACATTGCTATATGATGAAGAAACAACATTGAAGAAAACTTATAGCAAGTACAACATGAAAAGTATGATATGACTATTGTCATTTGGGTGCACCTCTGAAATATTGTAAGCTGTGCATCTATTTGGACACAACAAGTGCCTGAGAAAATACACATAAGCTACACATAAGTTGCACACATTTGTAGATTATGTTATGTGTAGCTCAATATGTTTGACTGCCAGATGCATTTCAGTGTGAAAATAATTAACCCTGTTCTTGATTTGTCCTGATTTGTTTCATATCTCTTTAATTTATGAAAAATGAAACATCAAAATATATTTTATTTTATTGTTTTCTAATTGTCTTGGAAATATATATTTATTTATTTTTATTTACACTATCTGGGCATTTTATACATCCATTTGTGATGGATATAAGTTCTGGGTCCCTAAAGACCCATGTATGTAAGAGTGTTTTAAAATGAATTGAATTAAATTGAATTGAATGAAAAAATTACCATGCATTTAAGGGTTAGTCAACACCAAAACTGTAGGTTAAAATGTATATGAATGTATAATGGAAATGTATTTTAGGTGCTTCGTTTTATATTATGCTTTTCACCAGTTTAATCACCTTTTTTGCTTTAACTTTATCATTTGAAATGGTTCTGTGGTTTGACGAGTGCATTTTCACAAATACAGATCTTATAAAAGTACAAAGTGCTCAGTGTTATAAACAAATACAAGCATGATTATGATTATGATTACCAAAATGCTGTTTAAAAAAGTTTTAGGTGCAGTATAGAATGTCACACCACAGGCCATGTCAACTTCCAAAAGTATATCTCTCTCTGTCTCTCTCTCTCTCTCTGTGTGTGTGTGTGTGTGTGTGATCATGCCGGGAATCAGCTTAACCTCTGTCAGGGTTTGAGCTTCATTATTACCCAGGATTTTGATTGCATTCATTTAGTTGGGCTGAGTGAGGATGAGTGGTAACATTCTTCATCAACTTAGTCTGCCAGCACAAAAGTATGTCCTTTGAAGTAGAAGTATGAGTAAGTTGTGGTAATGGTCTTCAAGCTGCAGCAAGGTTCTCTTTAATGTGAATAGAGACTGGGGAAACTACATCCCTTATCAGGTACACATACCAAATAGATTGGCTTTGAAGAACAGATGTGCTTGCATGGCTGAGACACACTTAAAAAGCTTTTTGATGAAAAGATTTGGATTTTCTATTTTTGTTTGCATGCCAAATGTGGTTTTAGAGGAACAATTGTAAATGCAAAATATTCATGATATTTGTTAGTGGCCCGAATAAAATTATTGTTTTACATTAAAGGCATAAAATGTGCATTGGTTGACATTGGTCATGGGATGGTCATTTTTGAAAGAGGCTATGTGGTTGAAGTTAAAAAATTCCACAAATCCCTGAGTGTGTTAATTACCCAAAAAATTTATTTAATTTACTCATTATTCACATACCCTGATGCCATCCCAGATGTGTAGGACTGTCTTTCTTCAGCAGAACACAAATAAAGATTTTTAAAAGAAGATGGAGCTCTGTCAGGTCCTTATAATTGAAGTACATGGGTGCCAGCACTTTGACAGTCCAAAAGTCACATTTAGGCAGCATAAAAGTAATCCATGTGACTCCAGTCAATCAATGAATGTCTTCTGAAGCAAATCGATAGGTTTATGTAAAAAAACAAGTCGATAATTAAAACGTTTCTAACTTTAAATCGGTGCTTCCTTCCAGGGCTCTGATGCAGTTTGAAATGGCCAAACACTCGCATGATGTTTGTTCTTCTGTTGTAAATAAGCGGCACTTCCAAATTCTCACGTGAACTCATTGATGCGCTTACGTCACGCTTCGCATCAGCTGCTGGCAAGCGCTTTTTAAAAGTAAATAACGTTAGAATTTTTTACACAAGCATATCGATTTGCTTCAGAAGACATTAATTGATCAACTGGAGTCACATGGATTACTTTTATGCTGCCTAAATGTGACTTTTGGACTGTCAAAGTGCTGGCACCCGTGTACTTCCATTATAAGGACCTGACAGAGCTCCATCTTCTTCTAAAAATCTTCATTTGTGTTTGCTGAAGAACGACAGTCATACACATCTGGGATGGCATCAGGGTAAATGAATACTGAGAGAATAATTTTAGGGTTAATTATTCCTTTAAGGCTTTTCAGGCTTTGACACTTAACTTATAGTATTTTAAGTGCTAATATATAGTACTAAAGAACTCTGAATATTGTTTTGATTTTATTGCATATTATTGGCTACCTCACTGTCTACTCTCTTGACTGGCAGCATCCTAAAAGAAATGGAACCTCATAAGTGACGATTTCAAAATAAGGTTACCAGAACTTTCTCTAGCAACATGTCAGATTCCAATGTGATCATGTTGACATGGAGGATACATGCCATGCTGCCTTAGAATGTGAATATCATAATATCTTAAGATAGAATTTGAGTATCTTAAGAGGAAGTAGGGGTTGCATTGTCTAGTCGATTATTACCAATGTAGTCGACACTGTCAGCCTGAAGTCAACAAGTCACTTTCTATTTGATTTACAAAACACGTCTGTAGGAAATACTGCGGGTGGCAGATTTATGAAACGTAGGATGGCAAGAGAAGACTAATTTGTGTTAATGAGTAAAGCTCTACCTGATTTGTTAGGGTTAGGTTTAGGGGTTGGGATATATGTAATGCTGGGGGCTCCCTGGTCTGAGAGAACGAGGGAGGAATGTGGCAGGGCGGAGGGCGGGCCCAGGTCGTGATTCCGCACACCCGGCCCCTAATCAGGCTAATTAGATAAGGGAAAGTGATACATTTTTGGGAAGATTTACAGACAGCTGTCCGACCCCTGTGTGTGTGTTTGTCTTTTTTGTTTCAGTTTTATATGAAACTATTATTTATATTGTCAAGCCGTTTCTCGCCTCCTCCTTTCCCTTTAATCCCTTTACATGTGCATTTCCATGGCAACCTATAAGACCTCAGGCACAGCCTAGCTGGCTATCTAATGCCTGATGACATGTAGCTACATTAATATGTTTTAATTATATATAAATTTAAACCATTACATTGTAGCAAATATATATCTTTCTGTTGTATACTTTAATATTCTGTTCCACCTATGGGGTGGGATAACACCATGACTAGTTTAATTTGACTCTACTAAAGGTCTTTTGGTCACACATTATACACACAGTTTTCTTAGCACATATACAATGAAATGTATTAGTTTTCACACTGCAGTCAGAAGGTGCAGTATAGAATGTCACACCACAGGCCATGTCAGCCACAGCACCCCTGGAGCAGATAGGGTTAAGGGCCTTGCTCAAGGGAACTTTGAACCCCAGACCTTCTGGTCAGTAACCCAGAACCTCAACTACTTAGCTACCACGCTGTGTTCCAAAGGCACTTTGCATCGGGAGCATTTGTATGATGTCTTACACCCGGTGTACACCTGACGTAAGTGGTGCATCACATTGCGTTAAAAGTAAATAGATCCCATTATAAATCAATCAAGATGTCTACACTTGAAAAACACATAGTGGCGTGTCGCATAGTGCCAACAGTAAACGTAAACTCCAGCCACTTTGCTATCTGCACGTCATTTAGATTGTTCACTTTACCACTTCATTTGTAGACAGCCTCAACCCTTTGCACTGCGTCATGTCAACGAATACTCCCAGTTTAGACAGGGTGTTTTAGGCAGCTCACTGTGTTATGGAATAGAGTGTGTGATTTGCCCAGTTAGGCTCCTGACCGTAATAAAATAAAATACATAATCATTCAACTGTTTTGATTCCTTTTATTGGTTTAAAATAGCACAGATAGGTTTGTGTCTGCTTGGAACCATACTGTACTGTATGTGTGTGATGATTAAGCTGCTTTTAGAGTCTTTACACATCAGTGCCTGACAGTGATATTTTAGCTGTCCTTTGGCATCCTCTATTAACCAAAGTGTATTTATAAACCTTACAGTCTAACCTTCATCCTTTGGCTCGTGTAAATTAGCCACTGGAACCAGCCATCAGCCCTTGTTTGATTTATGACTTAAAAACTCTGGGTTCACTTTATTTCAGAATGTAATCTTGTTAAACTTATCCAGTCTGCCAGCGAGCTGCGCTGTAGTGGCCACTGAGATGCACTGCAGGGAAAAGTCTATTTAATAGCTTAACGATCATCATCAGGTAATTTTGAAAAGTGCCTTCCCATTATCACCGTAAAGATGATGAATGCTGGTCTGTGCTAGTGAGAAAGATCAATGTATTCATCACCCAGAAAAAGAGGACATGGGTATACATTGACACAGCAGATATATCACTTTCTTTCTCTCTTACTATCCTTACTGGCATGCAATAACTGGGTTGAAATAAATGTATCAGTACAAGCTGTATAGAGCTCCTCACCACTATCACACTATCATCCAAACACCACAAGATTCTCAGACATAGAATTGTCAATGTTCTGAATTTCAGGGTGGTTTTAAACCACTAGCTGATATGGTCATTATTCTCTTGAAATTAAAAGGTGCTGTAAACATTATTTAGATACAATCAGGGAAGGGTCAACTTCATAATTAAAGTAGATTTTGTAGTTTAAGTTCAAATAAACTGATCTAAGAACTGGAGGCAAGTTGTCACATGTTTTATATGCTATAAATGTAGACAATTTATTAATTACATTATTTGTTGGTCAAAACAATAGGTTGACATTTTGCATGTTACCTTGTACAATTCTGACCTTTCATTATTTGTTTTGTGTTTGACATTTGTTTTGCTGTTTAAATTTAGCTGAAAATCCTGTAAATATCTATTTAGTGGCAGGTTCCATTCTGACAACTTTATACATATAGTGTGTGACCTTTTTATGGGCAATTACAGTAGAAATGTGCAGTATATATTCTTTGGCCAAGACTTAAATTTTAAGTTCTTAAAGTTCACACAAAAATGAAAATTCTTTAATAATTTACTCTTATGCCATGGTCACGCTCTCCGATGTGTGTTTACAAGGGGACTCAGTTCATGTTGCCACTCACATGACTTACTCATTTTGGCATGTTCACGTAAGAGATGCCATCTGTCCCGTAAAATACAGGATCGTCCCTTTTTAAATATGAAATAATGCATCCTGTATTGAGTCAATACAGGATTTTGATTTGTTCAGTATTTAACCAGGTCTGACGGCATCATGGCGATTAGAATTGGGCAGTACCCAATTCTACCTGTTACAGATTTCCTCCTGCTAAATAAAGGCTGAGCACAGCCGTACACAACCAAGGAACATGCCTACGCTTAACAACAATTCATACAAGTTACAGTTGAAAAAGTACAAGGGTAGAGGAATACAGTGTACAATAGTTTAACAAAACAAAACACATGATTGTGTGATGTAAATATGGAATACCATTTTTTTTACGAATTAACCCTTAAAAATTTATTAATAAACATAAAAAATTAACACCAACATTATTGTGTAATTTGTCTACATTTCAAGTCAATCTTTTGCAATATGGTAGGGGTTATGGTAGCCACCTATGTCCAGTCAGAAGTAATTCAAGGGACTGCTCTTGGACTAAGTAAGTAACGGTCAGTACTCTGAACAGAGTCAGAAGAGACTGGTTCATGAGAATCAGTGTCAGGTATGATGTTACAGGAATCAGAGTCTGCAACAACATCAGTACCGTCAGGTGTCATGTCAAGTGAATGTTCAGGTAAGTGTTCATTTGAGTGGTCATTTGAGAGTTCATGTGAGAAATCTTCACTAACTCTAGGGTCAGCATTTACAGATTATCCTGTGTCAGTCTGCAAACTGACATCTCCATTCAGTGATAGTGGCTCATCGTCAACATCATGGAAAATTTCTTGGACAAGGCTGTAGCCCATGAGTGAAATTACTGTAGATTTACTACATGAAACACGCCGTCATCTTCACCAGTGTCTACATTTGAGAGTCTGTAATTAACATTAGACAGTTTCTTTGTGACACAGTATGGTCCTGAGTATATTGGAACCAGCTTGGCTGAGAAGTTTACTAGGGCATATGATTTAGGGTGAGTTTTCAACCTGACGAAGTCATCCACAGCATAAGAAATTGTACATCATTTCAGATCATAGTAGTGTTTTCTACACTTATGGCTGGTGTCCAGAGCTGCTCTAGCATGATCATTAGCATCTTGCAAGGAAGCTCCCAAGCTCTGTTGGTAATGCACATTGGGGTCATCCATTCCATCAACATTTGGTTGTGTGATTAAATCAAGTGGGGTCTCTAATTCACGTCCATATAACATCATCAAAAAGGATAGGCCTCTGCTATCATGAGGTGCAGTACAAAGAGCAAAACAGATCTGGTGTATGTATCTGTCCCATGAAGTGTGTTTGTCTCCAACGTATGTGCGGATGGTAGTTTTTAAGGTACGGTTCACTCTCTTCAAGGCGTTTGTTTGTGGGTGATACACTGTGTCTGTGCTCCGTACAAAGGGCATCCACCACATGTTTGAAGAGGTTGCTCACAAATGGCATGCCTGGATACAATATCAGGTAAGTTGGTGCACCATGGTGGGCAAAGATCTAGCTGAGGAATTGACTTGCTGTGCCCTGTGCTGTCCTTACTGCATTTACTTCAACCTGTTTTGAGAAATAGTCAACAAAGACAAGTTTGTACACATTTCCATTCTGGGTATGAGGCAGAGGGCCTACAAAATCCACTACTGTATATTCCCAAAGTTTATGTGGTTTGATTGGGACCATCAGACATGCTGGTTTTCTTTAGCTCAGCTTTGTCAACTGACACATGTTTTGAGCTGCTTCATTGGATGCAGGCCACAAGTCATCTTAGAGTCTTTGAAATATAGCAGATAATCTTGAATGATGTACTTTTCATCTGTACCTCCCTTTTCATTACTCTCAAGGTCATGGAGAAGATCACTGACCACTGGGTCATTACTCTGCAATTGTCTCAACTAGGCTTAGCCTGTTAGCATGACTGAAGAGTGGTTACGGATATCCATTCCTCCTATGATGGCATGGTCTGGTATGAAGTCAATTGGTTTGTCATAATTTGGAAGTGGGCTGCGGGACAGAGCATCTGAAACTTTTTTAAACACCTGACTTGTGGACGATACTGAAATCAAAGTCCTGTAGGCGCAAGGACCATCTTGCTTGGCATCCTGAGGGGTTTGGGTGGTTCATCAGCCATCTCAGGCTAATGTGGCCTGAAAAGACTGTCACATGAAGGCCTTCTATGTAAGGCCTAAAATACTCCTAAGCATTCTTTCTCAGGTGTTGAGAAAGGTTTCTAAGCCTTGTGTAAAGCTCTACTTGCAAAAGCTACAACATCTTGCCCCAACATCTTTTTGCATTAAGGCCGGCCAAAGATTTAAGTCACAGGCATCTTTGTGAATGAAGAATGGGCAGGTGAAGTCTGGGAAGCACAAGATCAGTGCGGACATGAGGCACTATTTCAAGAAATCCATGGAAGCTTGACAACTCTCATCCCAGCTGAACGGAATCTCTTTCCTGGTGAGAGTGAAAAGTGGTTCTGCTTTGCGGGCATAATTTGGTATGAAACATCGGTAATAGCCTGTGAGGCCAAGGAATCCTCTTGACTTGTCTCACAGCTTTTGGTATTTGGAACTCAGTCACTGCTTTCACTTTCGCCAGGTCTGGTGATATACCCACTGGTGTGACACAATAGCCAAGGAATATGAGCTAACTTAAACAGAACTGACACTTTCTCTGCTTTAGAGATAGACCCGCTAACTCCAGTATTGACAGGACTTCCTGAAGGTCTTTCAGGTGCTATCCAAAGGTCGGTGAGCCGATGACAATGTCATCCAAGTATACTGCACAGCATTTATAGATCAGGCCAATGACGACACTGTTCATGACCCTTTGAAATGTAGCGTGGCGTTGCTTAGACCAAAAGGAACAACTTTGAAATGAAAGTGGCCACAGAGTGATATGAAATTTGTTTTTGGTCTTGACTTATCCTAAACGCAGGATGGGCCCATCCTACAGGCGATACAGTTGACTGCGGGCCCTGACCTGCCTTGGGGGACCCTTTGAACACAGCAAAGTAAATGAACAAGTCATAAGATTAATGTTGATGAAATCTCTCACACACACAGAACAACGTGCAACACGCGTGGACCTGGTAGTTTAACATACAAATCACAATGATTGTGAAAACTAAAAACAACATATAAAGCATAAAATGAGCTCTGAATAATAACAAAAAGAGAAATAAACTGAAAGTTACTACAAATAAAACAACAGCAGTGTATCTAAAATCGGCAAGAAGTAAAGCTAAGCAGTACACACTAATCTGCATAATTTATTCATAACGCAAAGCATTGCTGGTGTAGGGTGCACAGGTTGGTTAGATCAGTTTTACTATCAGATATAATTAATAATTAATGTTTATTAATTATTAATTAATAATGAAATTAAATAATATAATTTAATTCGTTAAATTCTATCCTTGGGGCACCACTCTTCGACAAGAGAAAAATGATAGTAAGTGACTGATCAAGTCTCATAAAATTCTACCCTGAAGATTGAGTATTGTGATTGATAATCAAAATAATAAAAAAGGGAAGAAGCTAGTCAAATTATTGCCATATGAATCCAACAGCAATCTGGTTACAGTTGGCTTCTAAAAACAACAATTTAACAATACTGAAGTAATACAAGATTTCTTGACGTGGCAGAGGCTGGCTTCAACACAATATTCAAACAAACATCCAGGAGTACTTTTTATAATATAACAAGATTTATTATAATCAAACAGCAATGAACACTGCCAATACTAGATGAATATAACACAAAAACATAAAGTGGAAATCCTAACTAAATGGTGGAGCTATATACTAGTGTATGTATGTGTGTGTGTGTCTCGATTTGGTAAAAAAGACACAAAATGGCAGACTAAACTGCACGTGTAGAACTGGAGCTAACGATTATTTGAATGTGTAGGGAAAGAAAAATGGCTGGATCAGATCCAGCACAACGGAGCTAATACCACATGTGTCACGATTCCCTGTTGTCTGCCCTGTGTTTCTCCCTTGCCATTTCTCCCGGACTACACTTCCCACAATTCCCTGCCCTCATCACTGCCAGCTAGATTGTTCTCACCTGTTAATCATTATTCCTGTGTATTTAAGCCCTGTTGTTTGTTTAGTCTTTGTCGGTTGTTAAATGTTAGGTAATGTCTGTTCCTGCCCGTGTTCCTGCCCGTGTTCCTGCCCGTGTTCCTGCCCGTGTTCCTGCCCGTGTTCCTGCCCGTGTTCCTGCCCGTGTTCCTGCCCGTGTTCCTGCCCGTGTTCCTGCCCGTGTTCCTGCCCGTACCTTTCGTGGATGTTCCTCTTGTTGATATTTTGTTCCTCTTGTTTATATTTTGGTTTCCCATCATGGATGTTTTGTTTGTTCCTGTGTTTTCCAGTCATTTGTGCTTGTTAAATTTCAATAAACTGCGTGTAGATCCACACTCCTCGTCTACCCTCGTCTGATTTATAACAGAACAACCAACCAATAATGGATCTAGTAGTTCAACAGGAAAACTACAGACTTCTCTGCCTCAAGCAAGAGGACCGTCCAGTGGAGGATCACATTCGTGAGTTTCTGGAGCTGGCAAATGTAGCGGGCTTCCCAGAATATTCCTTGGTGGTGTTCTTCAGGGCAAGTCTCCATAGTTCGCTAAGGGAGCTGTTGCCACCGGCGACTCCTCGCTGGACGCTCCTCGACTTTGTGGAAGAGACTCTGCAAGTTTGCGGCTTGCCGTTCACTGTGGGCGTAGAAGAAGAGGGCTTTACCTCTCCTCTCACAGTGGTCACCCCCCAGCCTTCCATGGCTCGTCCCATCATGCATGCCACGGCCAACGAGCCAGCGCCTGCAGCCTCGACCGTCCCAGAGCCAGCGCCTGTAGCCTCCACCGTCCCAGAGCCAGCGCCTGTAGCCTCGACCATCCCAGAGCCAGCGCTTGTAGCCTTGACCGTCCCAGAGCCAGAGCCAGCACCTGTAGCCTCGACTGTCACCAGAACCACGCTCCCTGCTGGCCAAAGAAGAAAGAGAAGGAAGAAGGCACCTTCTTCCCAGTCTCTGCTAGTGCTCGTGTCCTCTGAGGTCATCCTCGAGCCTTCCACGGCTCCGCTTCTCGAGCCTCCCAGGGCTCCACCTCTCGAGCCTTCCAGGGCTCCGCCTCTCGAGCCTTTCATGGCTCCGCCTCTCAAGCCTTCCAAGGCTCCGCCTCCAAAGCTTTCCACGGCTTCAACTCCAGAGCCTTCCACGGCACCGCCTTCCACGGCTCCGCCTCTCGAGCCTCCCAGGGCTCCGCCTCTCCAGCCTTCCAAGGCTCCACCTCCTGAGCCTCCCACGGCTCTGCCTTCTACGGCTGTGCCTCCAGGGCCTTCCACGGCTCTGCCTTCTATGGCTCCGCCTCCAGAGCCTTCCATGGCGCCGCCTTCCACGGCTCCGCCTCTCGAGCCTCCCAGGGCTCTGCCTCCAGAGCCTTCCACGGCTTCAACTCCAGAGCCTTCCACGGCTCTGCATTCCACGGCTCCACCTCCAGAGCCTTCCATGGCTCTGCCTCTCGAGCCTTCCATGGCTCAGCCTCCTGAGCCTCCCACGGCTCTGCCTTCTACGGCTCTGCCTCCAGGGCCTTCCACGGCTCTGCCTTCTATGGCTCCGCCTCCAGAGCCTTCCATGGCTCCGCATTCTACGGCTCCGCCTCCAGAGCCTCCCACGGCTCTGCATTCCACGGCTCCGCCTCCAGAGCCTTCCACAGCTCTGCCTCTCGAGCCTTCCACGCCTCCGCCTTCCATGGCTCAGCCTCCTGAGACTCCCACGGCTCTGCCTTCTACAGCTCTGCCTCCAGGGCCTTCCACGGCTCTGCCTTCTATGGCTCCGCCTCCAGAGCCTTCCACGGCTCTGCCTCTTGAGCCTTCCCCGGCTCCATTATGGCCCTACCTCCCGGTCTCTACCTGTTTGTCCCTTGTAATCCCCGTGGACTGCCTGTTTGCCCGTTGTGCCCCCCGTGTACTGCCTGTTTGCCCCTTGTGCCCCCCGTGGACTGTTTGTTTGCCCCTTGTGCCCACCTTGGACTGTCTGTTTGCCCCTTAAGCCATCCTTGGTCGGCCTGCCCCTCCCGAGCTCTCCCTTAACTCATTGGATGATTTGTTTTTCATTTGTTAGGAGCGTCTAGAATCCGCTCCATTGAGGAGGGGGGGTTATGTCACGATTCCCTGTTGTCTGCCCTGTGTTTCTCCCTTGCCATTTCTCCCGGACTACACATCCCACAATTCCCTGCCCTCATCACTGCCAGCTTGATTGTTCTCACCTGTTAATCATTATCCTTGTGTATTTAAGCCCTGTTGTTTGTTCAATCTTTGTCTGTTGTTAAATGTTAGGTAATGTCTGTTCCTGCCCGTGTTCCTGTCCGTACCCTTCGTGGATGTTCCTCTTGTTGATATTTTGTTCATCTTGTTTATATTTTGGTTTCCCATCATGGATGTTTTGTTTGTTCCTGTGTTTTCCAGTCGTTTGTCCTTGTTAAATTTCAATAAACTGCGTGTAGATCCTCACTCCTCCTTTGCCCTTGTCTGATTCGTAACAACGTGTGTGATAATGAGCAGACACACAAAGGAACTGAACGAAATAGATGGGAGAATTTGAAAAACACCAGCCTGATTCGTACATAAACGGCGGTGCTGCTCGCTCCGTGAATTTCAGTGTGTTTGAGAGAGAGAGAGCAAACAAACAGGGGTTCATGCAATTTAACTGCGGACACATGCTGGTAACGGCACAATTGATTTGTTAATTCAAATCACTCTGGCTGCACCTCATCACTCCGATTCGTCAGCTCCACCGGGGACCTCCTTCCCTACAGCTCCACCTTGGTCCTCAGTCCCACCAGCTCCACCTCAGACTTCCGATCCTCCAACTCCGCCTTGCTCTCTGCCCCACCTTCCACATCTCTCTCTCAGCCCCACCTACCACGGCTCTGCCTCATGTTTAGGTTTATCGTTTGTAGTTAGGGTTTTTTGGTTTTCATTCATTTGTCATTGTCTTTGTCTTTGCCAGCTTCCAGCAGCAACATTACAGCTATACAGTATAGTGCTTCCTTTTTAGTGCTTTCTATTTTAAAAACTGCTCATCACATTTGCAGTGGTTCTATGATGTTTAAACATTTTCACACCCGGGGCGTATTTCAACGGACATTTGCTAGTATCCTCGAGCTAGATCCAGAGTGGTCAAGAATTTACTACAAGCTAAGAAGTCGGTAGAGATTACAAATATTTCTGTGTGAATTGATTTATACCACTGCAGTTGACACAAAACCTGGGTTCATCACAAGGATTTTTAACGATCGCAACTGGGGCAGAACGTGGTCCTGAAGATGGTTCAATAATGCTCTCCTCCAGCATCTTTTGAATCTGGTCTTCAATGATTTGTTTCTTCGCTGGAGAAGTATGGTAGGGTGGAAGGTCGATAGGCTTAGCATCGACAGTATTGATCACATGCTCTGCTAATGAGGTGTGGCCCCTATATCAAAGAAGCTCTCAAAGTCCTCAAGAAGGTCTAGTAATTGTGCTTTTTGCTCCTTTTTCAGGCATGTCTCCTTGACTTACTCATTTAAAGCAGATGGCTGGACATCCAGAAACACAAGAGTGGGTTGAGGCGTATTTATCTTCTGGAAGGAGGATAGAATCTGTAAAATGTCCTCCCTCCCCTGAAGTTTGGCTTCTGGTGGTCAAATTATTTGCCCTGCTCTCCCCTGTTGGCATTTGTTGAGTTCTCGCTATCTTTATTGGGACTTGAACATGGTAAAAAAAAAATGCCTCTCAAGATACGTTCTTGAATCTCTGAGTGAAGAAACACAGTTTTGAAGAGAGTACAGTATTGTGTCCAAGCTGTGATGTGTGAATTCAGTACTGGAAACCACTTCCTGGGCTCTTTGGCTAATAAGTGAGGTAGTTTAAGGATAATTTGACCATCGTTCAGGCCCAAGGAAGTTCTGTAGATGTCCACAAGTGGAAGCCAATAATCAGGTTGAACATTCCCATCACTCAAAAACACAGGGGGCTCAAGGTTTGAATGATTCAGGACTGAAACTAGAGCTCCGTTTGTGTTAGCTAGCTCAAAGAGTGGCCATTAATTTGTTCTCCGTGCACTTGTCAATGTGCATGATATGAGATATTTGTGTTGTCACTCCTGGAAGTGTCAGGTTTGCAGCATCGGATCTGTGCAGGTATGCTGTTAAGACCAATCCATAATCACTTACAATAAATTGGCTTTCAAGGATGTATACCATCATCATGATTAACACAATTGGGTGAATTTTGTCATGTGACACTATATTTTGGGTTAATGCCAATTTTCTCTACAAAAAGTGTTTCCAAACCAGTTTTTCACGGCATTTGAAGTATTGTCATACAACAAGAATATACAACAAGGTAAGAGTATTAATAGACATACAAATAATAGGAGATATACAGAATGGCATATGTGATTGTGCAAGTGGTAATGTATGTTAAAGGTAGGGATATGTACAGTTATTGAATTAAATATGTGAATTTATATATGTACATGAGATATGTATTTACATTATTGCACTATGGAGGAGTCCTGAGGCAGTGTAAATGTTCATGTGGAAAATGACCTGAGGATAAAAACTGTTCTTGTGCCTGGATGTCCTCTCGCTCAGTGCTCTGTAGCGCCAGCCAGAGGGCAATAGTTCAAAGAGGGAGTGGGCAGGGTATGTGGTGTTCAGAGTGAGTCTACCTGCATGTTTCCACACTCTGGAGACATACAGGTCTTGGAGGGTGGGCAGGGTGGCACCGATGCAATCCTCACAGCCATCCTGACTGTCCGTTGTATTTTCCTTCGGTCTGATTTGGTGGCTGAACCAAACCAGACAGTTATAGATGTGCACAGGACATACTCAATGACGGCCGAGTAGAACTGTATCAGCAGCTCCCGTGGCTGGTTGAACTTCCTCAGCTGGCGAAGGAAGTACAACCTCTGCTGAGCCTTCTTCACAATGGAGTCTTATAATCGAATAACTTAAAAATAATTCTAAATAGACTATATGGCAGTAACATATTTCATAAATAATAAAACATTACAAATATTTAAAAAAAGCAGTTTACTTTTAAACATGCTTACATAATCGTTTATTTTTCTCTCATGTAAAATACAATAAAAAAAATGTCTGGTAAGAAATCTTACTGGCTGGCAAATGTTTTCATCTACCAGCCACCTTGGTGGGCTATGAAGTTAATGGATACAATACAGGAATCCAATTTTAGCTAGAGTTCTATCCACATTTAAAATTTTATGAAAGGGTACAAGAAGAAATTTGGTTACTCATACCATATTTATTTATGCAAAACTAATGACTTATGCATCCCAATATAATCTGGTAATATGCTTCCCTCGTCTCATTCCAACCAAGTTTTCTTTCTTCCATGGTACACAAAAATTATTTCCATGTAAAAATCATGGATAGGTTGGGGTTTGGGTAAAGGGTTAGACTTTATGAATAAGTTTTGGTTTGGGATGTGGGTTAGGCCTTAATCTTGAAAAATTTTAAGAACGCTCGCTCAAAACCCTGATGTCTCTCTCTCTTCTGTAGTACACACAGATATGTTCCTTTTAAAATCATTAGGGTTTGGGTAAAGTATTATTCTTTATGGTTAGGTTAAAATTGTAATAACATTGTTCATGGTTTGTTTATTTTTCTCTATGGTATAAAAGGTTTATGTTTGTGAATGAGCCAACTCTTACAATTTCTTAATTTCTTTACTATCTTGTACTATTATTCCAACTTGTGATGAGACCTTGTTACAGCATAATAGCCAATACTATATTATTGGACCTAGTTATTTTATAATAAAGTAATAAGACACGATAGGTGGTGTTACAGTGACAGACTCGACCGAGTTGTTGCTTTGATAAAACCTTGACATCAGCACTATGATAAAGACACTATAGTTTCTTAAACCATTACATGTATTATTAATAATTATTAGAATAAACAAGTCTTGGTGCATTAATATAGAATGTGCTGTCACAGGTGTGCTATGGAAGTGATTTTAAATCTTCAAATGCAGCTCATCCCATCAGAATTGGAACTATACATTTTATAATTTCTGACATCAAGACATCTCTAATATAGGACACATGTACAGTATATAATGTTTATTGATTAACATAAGGTAGTCACGTGACAACCTTAGATGTGCCTGCTTGGAGAATAAATGTGGCGAACAGACTGACAGTGCACATGGGAAGAATAGATGTTGGATTTACGGTACAGTTTGAGGCTTATTTGTGCAGATGAGCTGTCATTCCTTCCCTCTGACACCCATGTAAATATGCTCCCAATCCAGGCTTTATTTTGCATAGAGTGAGGAAAGAGCCCACATCTTAATAAGACAGAGTTTGGTAAAAAGTCAAGAGTAAATATAAATGATTCCATCCCTTTAATTAAAGTCTAAAAATCAATCCACGTAACACATTGATTTAATGAGGGAGTTCTGTGCAGGCCTAGCCTGCTCCTCTATGATTAGAAATTTTGGCCCACAGAATGGCTTTCCAGCCTCCCACCCAGCATGGCAACGTTAATCCCAATCACCTAAACCAGAAGTCAGGCCATACTCTGTTTATGAGAAAAATACAAATGTATGTTGATTTCCCTATCTGTCACTCACTCAAACGTTGTGTCAAAGTAGTGACACTAGGGGTCAAACTTGGGAGCCCCAATCACCTCTGATATTTTAGAAAAGGTCAATGAGAATTGGCGAGTGGAATTTGCACACCCCCGGACATAAAAGGAGACGGCTTGAATCCACACATTCAGATTTGTTCGATCAGTGTAGGGATTCCACTGGCATTCCATTCACCTCGTAGAGTGTTTAAAGCTGTTGGATAAATGCTGCATTTACAGCGGTTTATCTCTCCTCGCACAGATAAGTGCAGAGAATGCCCATGGGTGCTTCAGCAGCCACACTAAAAGAGTAATTTTTTCTAAAAGAGTGAAGCACTGACGGAGAGCGTCTTTTAAAGATGTGACTGCCACAATCGCTGTCTCACGTATATGGGTCATAGTCACACTGAGACAGCTTTAGTGGATGGCTCGCTGCGAGAACATTACCATGGCAACTTTGCGATCACAGCTTTCTTTCTTTCATAGAGGGAAAGCTAATCCAGCCACTCCCCGTCCTTCTGCTTTTATGCACAAGGCTGCCACGGCTAGCGCTGGGGGCAATTTGGGGATTTCAATGGGAGAATTTCTGCCGGGCGAATCCCCACGGACCACCCATTCCCCAGCTCGCTCGTTTCTGGTCAAGTTCTGGTCAAGTTCATGGATGAGTCAAGCGGCTCGCCCCAGGGCGGGCTTAATGTCTCTTTCGGGGCTCGAGATGATGATGAAATATCAATCACAGAGTGGGCTTTTGTAGTCTGATAATGAGTACTCAACTGGGATCCCACCAGTTTGGAGTGGAACCCTCCATCCTGCCTTGAGCGTTTGTGGCTGGATGATTGGGTCTTGGGCTTAGAGCAAGGCACACAGCCGCGCTCTGCCCAAGTTCCTTTTTTCCCAGAGGTGCTTGAGGAGGTCACGAAGTCGTGGTGGGCACCTTTTACTGCCCGGTCCCATTTCATTCTTCCACTCTCACTACCCTCGATGTCGGGGTGACCAGGGGGTACATGGAGGTTCCTTGAGTGGAGCAGGTGATTGCGAAATGCTGCCATCTGGCGGAATTGTCCTAGGCTCCCACTACGAGCTTTCGGGCCGGCGATGTCCACCATGGGGGTTCAGGCTCAACGTTGCAGAGATGAGGGATGCCGACAAGGTTCACTTTCTTGACGCCCCTATCTCTCAAGGTGGCCTGTTCGGCAACACTGTCAAGGACTTTGCCCAGCAGTTCTCGGCAGTCAAGAAGCAGGCGGACGAGATCCAGCACATCCTACCCCTGCATGATTCCTCCACCACCTACAGGCTGCCGAGATCCCATACCCTGTCTGCTTGTCGCTGAGGGTGTCCACCTATGACATCAACACTGGCTCTGTCACAGCCAAAACTGACAGCTCAGCCTCAGTGCAGATCCTCCCGCAGGTAGTTGATGCCCCCTGTCCCTCGGTCTGGTGCCAAGAACCCCAGGAGGGTTTTGAAGTGTCCTTGAGACTGGCAACCCAGGGGTGAGGAGACCTGTTGTCAACCAGGAGGTGGTAAACAGACCACTCCATCCCCCGGTGGAGGGCCGGGAGGAGAATCTTTCATTCCCATTTTTTATTATTTCACCTAATACCCAAGGGGCACCAGCAGTTTAATTTTCAAAAAAAGAGTTGATTCCTCATTCTCTGGGTCATAATCTCAGTGTTCTCACAACAGCCGTACATTGAACAGTCGCAGCAGGGACGCTGTGGACATGGGGCCTGATGTCCATACATATCCATGATCATGTGCCATGAGGATGCCCAGCAACCTCTCTCGTTGCAGACTGGTCATATGGTAGGTACGAGGAGGGAGGTAAGTGTTCTAAAATCTCTCTCAGCAAAGCCACGAGTTCGGGACGCGAGACCTCTCGAGGTGCCAGCTCCTGCTGTGCCCTGTAGCGAGGCCCCATTTTCAGGTATGTCAAAGATGATCATACCCTTGGTGCCCCTTGCACGGAGTCTGGAGGCATGGTTAGCACTCTCCAACGCATCATGCTGGCTCATCAGGATGATCCGACTATGTGATGCAGTTCAACAGACACCCACCTCAGTAGCAGGCAAGGATGCCACTATTCTGCATGTGGAAATCGCAGTCCTTCTAAGGAAGGATGTGTTAGAGCTTGTCCCTCCAGCCGAGATGAAGAAGGGGTTTTACAGCAACTACTTTATCATTCCAGAAAAAGGCGGTGGGTTTCGGCCAATCTTAGATCTGCATGCGCATTCTGTCATGCGTCCGGTACGTGTACTCTCGATTTTGCCTCGACACAGACCGTTCCTTCGGTTTGCATTTCGAGGGTCAGGCATACCAGTACAAGGTCCTCCCCTTCGGTCTGTCCCTGTCACCTCACATCTTTACGAAAGTCGTAGAGGCAGCCCTTGCCCCGTTAAGGGAAGTGGTCCAATTCAGGCTGGGGCACCGTTTGTAAAGGGCACGCACCCTCAGGCTCCTGAACAGGACCTCGACTGCATTGGCATGTCAACTGCCTCAATTTGCTGACAGTATTGCTGGCTGGTTTCGGCCATTGATCCAGGGCAAGCACGTGTTAGTCCAGACAGACAACACGGTGATGGTAGCATATATAAATCGCCAAGGCGGTTTAAGCTTAACTTGCATGTCACAACTCGCCCGCCATCTCCTCTGAAATCAGCAGTGACTGAAATCATTGCGGGCCACTCATATCCCAGGTGAACTCAATCACATGGCGGACGCACTGTCGTGACAGGTGACGCTCAGAGGAGAGTGGATACTCCACCCCCAGGTAGTTCAGCTGATTTGCAGTCAATTTGGGGGAGTGCAATTAGAATTTTTGCTTTCCAGGAATTCTCCCACTGGCTGCAATGGTACTTTCTGACCAACATGTCTGTGCTACCTGGCACAGACATGTTGGCACATGGCTGGCCCTGGGGCCTACTCAATTATGCATTTCTCCCAGTGAGCCTGATTGCACAGAGTCTGTGCAAAGTCAGAGAGGACGACGAATGAAGAAATCATGGAAGTAGCACCATACTGGCCCACCCAGACTTGGTTCTCGGAGCTCACGCTCTTCACGATAGCCCCTACCTGGCGAATTCCCCTGAGGAAGGACCTCCTTTCTCATGGATGGGGCACGATTTGGCACCCGCGCCTAGACCTCTGGAACCTCCCTATCTGGCCCCTGGATGGGAAAAGGAAGACCTAAGTGGGCAACCACCGGTGGTGGTAGACAATATCACTCAGTCAGAGCTCCCTCTATGAGGCAGCTTTATGCCTTGAAGTGGCGCCTGTTCATGAAATGCCGTTCTTCCGAGGTGAACACCAACAGAGGTGCACAGTCAGGTCAGTGCTTTCCTTCCTGTGGGAGCGGTTGGAGGGGTGGCTGTAGAAAATATAATCGATATTTTCACACAACGATGGGGTAGACGATAAGTCCTAGGGGAACACAACCTGATTATCAGTTTCCTTTGAGGCGACAGGAGGTTAAATACTCCTAGGCCACGCTGGGCCTACAGAGAGCCCCGTTTGAGCCCTGGAGTCAGTCAAGCTAAAATACCTCTCTTTGAATACGGCCCTCCTGACTACGCTCACTTACATCTAGAGGGTTGGGGACCTTCAGATGTTCTCTGTCATTGATACGTGCCTAGAGTTCAGTCTGGCATACTTTCACGTGATCCTAAGACCCCATCAAGGCTATGCGATCAAAGTTCCCACTACCCCTTTTAGGGATCAAGTGGTGAATTTGCAAGCACTTCCCCAGGAGGAGGCAGACCCAGCCTTGTCATTGCTGTGTCCGTTACGTGCCTTGATTGTTTACTTGGACCGCACAGAGTGCTTTAGGTGCTCTGAGCAGCTCTTTGTCTGTTCTTTGCCGATTCCAAGTCCAGGGCGCACTGTGCCCCCTGGGAGTACGAGTACACTCCACTAGGAGTGTGGCATCCTCCTGGGCTCTGGCCAACGGCACCTCTTTTACAGACATCTGTAGAGTAGCGGGCGGGCCACACCCAATACCCTTGCAAGATTTTACAATTTCCAGGTTGAGCCAGTTTCGTCCCATGTGTTAACAGGTACGAACAGGTAAGCATGCGGGCAGTTGGCTGAGTGTACTGCTTGCACAGCACCTTTCCCCTCCCTGAGGGGATAACATGCACTTTTTTTCAACATGAGTTCCTGGGACCGGCGAACCCTGGATGTCTTTCCTCCCCAGCACCCTGCGGCAGGCGAATTTGGTAGAGGAATTTGATGCCAGGCCCAGTACTTGTGAAGTATGCCCTGTCAGGTCAGCCTGTGTACTTGGGAAAGGTGTTCCATATGTAGTGGTTCCCTGTTGGTAATCCCATATGAGGTGTTTTCCACAGTACAGTTTCCCTGATGGTAAACTCTTCCTCTGGGCAGAGCTCTGCTCTGCCACCTGTCGCTGTGCATGTAGAGCTCCTCCCTTCCAGGTAGGACCTACCGCAGGGACTCCTTTCCATGTGTGGTACTTACTGGTTGGCAAGTCCATGTGATGCGCTCTCCACATGTTAATCTCCCTTCGGGCAGAATGTGGTCTCCGTGGGGGAAAAGAACACCTTCCCTGGCGTGAATATATCCTGGTCCCAGCTTAGTGAATTTTTCATTTTCAAAGAGGAAATTAGAGAAGCTCAAAACAGCTGATGCAACCTATTCCCATTGTAAGTATGTCCTGACCCCCCACCCCCGGGGTACAATGCCACTTATGTTGGGCATTGGGAAGATTAGGATGGGGCTTTGTGCATTTGTTACTAGGAATGCGGTAGCCTGCCTGCATCTGCACCACCGATCCATGTAACAGTTCAGCTGTTGTTCCGTTTTGTATAGGGACCCTTAGTGTCACTATATCGACACAACGTTGAGTGAGTGAAAGATAGAGAATGTCTTGGTTACTGTTGTAACCTCCATTCCCTGATGGAGGGAATGAGACGTTGTGTCCCTTCTGACACAACACTGAACTACCCGCTGAAATGGCTGGGACACTGTCTCGGCTCCTCAGCACAAACCTGAATTTACCTCTGCCACATCACCATGGAATCTAAGCTCCTGCTGGTAACTGATATAGATTCGTATTAAATCTATAACTTTATTAGTCTATGACTTTATTTGTATTAAAACTGTGAAAGTTGTAGTTAATGGTTTAAAAATGTGTTAATGCTATTCTCTTTTTCTATAGCCTACTAATGTGACCTAACCATAGTAATTAGGTGACATCCATGGTCTTACCTGTGGTTATGGCCTTATTATTTTCAATAGCACTGTTAAACAGTGGAAGGACAATGGTAAACTTTCTCATCATTTTTGTCATTTTGGTTGACAAATTTTGTCAAATGCTAGTGGCTAGTGTGAGTGGCTAGAGATTTTTTGAACACCACTAGCCACTGTGGCTGATGAGCCAAAAAGATTATGTCAAAACCTGCATGTGATGGAAGATTGAAACATCAAACACTGACCTCTTGGTTCAATTTGTGTGCTTTTATTGTTGCTGGAAAGTGAGTTGTGGCATCTAGTGTTGGGTGCTTTCAAAACACGCTTTATGAAGCTTCAAAACCTTAACGAATATTTTGTTTTGAACCAATGCTTCGGAGCGCGTATCAAACTAACCAAGTCATGTGATTTCAGCAAATGAGGCTTTGTTATGTCATTCTATTTTGGTTATGGTAGGTGGCTATGATCCCAAAGTGAAACTCTGAATCAGTGTTAAATGCAAGCTTTAACTGTTCTCGAGTTAGCAATACTTAGATCCAAGACTGCTTCAGACAAGTTGAATGTCCTCAGTGTTTCGATCACTTCATGACTCATTTTCCTAAGCAATTGGTTAAACTGATTGAAGTTTCTGAGAGCTTTGTCTTTGCTATCACTAGTGGCATCTACTCCAGATGATGTGGACCAGAAGACTGGAGAAGCGAACTAGTAATTTATTTTTCCTGTGTGAGCAATGCATAGCATTTACCGCTGTCACGTGACAAAAGAACAAACGACTCGGACCAAAAGAGTTGAAAGGTGAACTAATAATTTCTGTTTCCTGTACAGCGCCTATGTTTTCACGTAACAAATGAACGGAGGTTGCACAATGCACATGCGTGGCCAACACAAAATGAATGAATCACTCTCTGAGACTCGTTCTTCTGAGTCACATCGAACGATCCATCACTAATAAATGCCACTAGTCATACTCACAGTTTTTGTGAAGTATTGCCCATTCTTACAGCAATTCTGAGTGGTTTATCTATTGTTGTTTGCTCTATCTGGTTTTGAGTAATTGCTTGAATTTCTCTGATTCTTATTTTTGACTGATTTGGATCTGTTACCTGAACTATTGGAATTCTGAATTACTGATTTCTGTCTGTTTTTTGGACTATTCTAGGAACATCCCTTTGTTTGTGTCTATTTTTTTAATAAACTATCTGCAAATGTATTCAATCCTCCATTCCAGTCTAATCTGTTACATGAGCAGACTGTATATTCGATTATATTTTCTATAATTTGTGATTTATTAAAACCAGAAACCTGCACAAGACATTGTATCTTTTATGATTGAAAAGGTGAATATGGTGTCGTTGAGGACCTTCTCCTTCGGAGCTTAAAGGACAAGTTCTCTCATCATTTACTCCCCTCATGCCATCCCAGATGTGTGAGATTTTATTTTTGTTTTTGAAAAATATCTTGGTTCTGTTGGTCCATTCAACGTAAGTGAATGATAGCCAGAATATTGAAGCTCCAAACAGTGTATAAAGGTATCATAAAAGAAATCCGGACGACTCCAGTGATTAAATCAATGTGTTCAGAAAATATATGATAGGTGTGGGAGAGAAACCGATCAATATTTTAGTCCTTTTAACTCTAAATCTTTAATTAATTGAATTCCTTAAGTGGAAAAATAATTTAGTTCCTCTTAAGGAATTCTATATAGTATAGAAATACAGTTAGAACAATATATGATTTGTTTTTTAATGCAATTTGGGTATTTTTTGAAGAATAAATGAGTTTGTGAAAAATGACCTGTAGCATGCCCCCTGAATAAGGATGAGACTTTTACTGATGGTTTTATGATGTTTAATTCCTTCATGAACCTTAATCCGTTCACCATAATACCAACGTAAGAGCTGAAATGTATACAAAACATGTAACTGATCAGCTAACATTGTTCACATTTACATTTGTGCAAAACGAACATATTAACAGACAAAATGCTCATATATCAACTGATTTAACGAACCTTTTGCCTCTTCAGAGGGGCTGCAAGTATGCATTTGACATTTAACCACGGCTCCGTGTCGAAGTTATTGCCGTGTTTGGGATAACAAGCTATCTGCTATAAAACTGCGCTATCCAGCGGCGCGCGCGCTTCCACAAGAAAAAAAAAAGCGCGCAGCTTAAGACCGGAAGTCACCCATTTCAATACAAAAATTTCAAAATAAAAGACAATCACCTTTTCTGTAACAAGATATACTTATGTTATTTACATGACCAGTGTAGCCTTTAGCATTAAAATCAAAGCCACAATTAATAATTTAATGCCTTTTTCTATGAACAAAATACATATATTATCAGAAAAAGATAATTTATTTTAGACATTTATAAACTGTGGAGTTTTGAATTATGTTTTGAGCAGCAAAAATAGTTGCCCTTTATGCTACAATAAAATGCTATTTCTAGTTCTTACATGCACCTTACATATCAGATCAGATATACAGTGTATATATGTATATTATATACAGAATATAATCAGTATATATACAGGATGTACAGTATATGTATATAATATACAGTATATAATCAGTATATATACAGTATATACATTTATACAAATATATATCCTTTAGTAAGTCATTTGATTTTAGGGAAAAGGTATACTGCAAAAATCCCATTCTTAATGAATTTCTTTTTATAGTTTTCATATAAAAAAAAATCCTAAAAATCTCTAAAACAAGATATACTGTATTTACTTGATAAGCAACATTTAATAAAATATTTAGGCTTTTGTCATATAAGTGTGTTCTGGCAGATTTTTTCACTTGTTATTCACTTTTAGTTTATAGTCAAAACAAGTGAAAAAAAATGTAATCCAAGTATTTTAATCCAGGTATTGACCTTGAGTAATCGAACTAAATATGTTACAAATTGCTTTTACAGCAGGTATTCTGTAATCTGTAGTGGAATACATTTTAAAATTAAGCCTTCCAACCATGCCTTTAAGTATTCAAATAATGTTTTTTGGGCCACTGTATGTTCAACATGTTATTATAACAAATCACTATAAACCTAAACTGGTGTTTTAGTGATTTACCAACAAGAACAGACAAACCCAGATTAATTTAACATCAATATTCTGTTTATCCCTGTGCACTGTGGTAGTCTGAGCCTTGAACATGACAGAATGCACTATAGTGCACCTGCAGCAAATGGATCTGACCAGAAAAGCTTATGATGTCATTGTGCTCTTCTCCAATAAAAGGCTCTTTCTCTCATCTGGGCTGATAGAGGGAGATTGAAGGTGGGAAGGTTTCTCTCCTGGGTCTCTTTGCTCAGATGGAATGCCCCCACCTGCCCTTATTTCCATTACATGAGCACAAGATGTGTTCTTCTGTAATCAGTGGTAGAGCAGATCCTGTGCTGAAATCGAGGGTAAAGAGAGCCCTGGAATAGTTGCTTTTTTGTGATGGGTTCATAGGGGGTTCAGTGGTCAATGTGACTTGATTTAAAATTCTCAATGAGGTTAATGAAACTGTCTTGATATGCTTTTCAAGCACTTGTGAAAATGTAATTCATATTGAAATAGTCTACATACAGACGTAGCTAATGGCAGTTTTTTTTCTCCGCTAAATAGCGCAAGTTCTTTTGTGAATAAGCGTGCCAAATGAGCTTTTAGCATAGCACTTATATACGTCCAAAGGACAGATTTTTCACTGGAAAATGGCTGAAAGTCTTGTTTTTTTCTAACCAAAACCTAATGTATGCCTTCAGAAGATTTGCAATATGATGTACGATCCACATGGACTACATTACTTACAATTTTGGGTCCTTTTTTAAGCTTTAAAATACATTTTAAAATAAAATTGAAAGAAAGAAAGAAAGAAAGAAAGAAAGAAAGAAAGAAAGAAAGAAAGAAAGAAAGAAAGAAAGAATGTTCTTTGAAATTAAAAACAAGATGCAACTCTTAGTACTTAGGGATGGATGAAGATTATAAAAAGTCAGCATATTTTTATGTTTTTGAGAGTGACAATTAACAGAGCAGATTTGAGATTATGGACATTAGGTTAAGGAGGCTTTGCTATTTTGTTTTAATTTATTATACAGTTATTACAGACACTTGAACAGAAAGAAATGCTATACACAAATAATACCTAAAACTCCTCTTCTGCTTATGTTGCTAAATTTGTGAGATGATGTTATGTGCACAATTTAGTCAATCAGTAAATAAGGCATTACACCCATTATACCTATTAATTAAGAATACGTCGATTGGACAATATCTTCTTTCATTTTTAGAGTGTTGTTTTAAAAGTTGTCCAATCAGTGGTCACCATACAATTTTTTATCCAATCCACTGGTCCCATGTCATCTGTTGTTCATTCAATAGTTGCTATGTTATATGTCATTCCCAGGGTGATGTCTTCAGTCATTTCAGCTGTCCAGCAATAAATAGATTCTTGTGTCTTGCTAGAAATCTCATCTATTGTTTGTCAGTTGCTTGTCATAGAATCATTGAATGCCTTTGAAAATGCAATTCCCTATATTCTCTTGCTTCAAAAACAGTTTTTTACAGCCTGAGCACATCCATCATTTCAATGTCCACCATTTGCCTTTGCCATTTCAAACTTTCCTGTCTGAAATAGAATGCAACAGTCAGGTTTCCATAAGTAACAATTTTATGAATTTCTCTGCAGAGAAAAATAACTTATAAAGCTTTCAAGATAGACCTACAGTACCACGAGTCTCTGTCAAAGCTTCTGTAGGTTAAAAGTGTGTATAAGTAATTAAACTAAACAAAAACATTTATATATATATATATATATATATATATATATATATATATATATATATATATATATATATATATATATATATATTTATTGACATTCCCAGTGATGTGTTATATTATGAAACCTGAAGAAAGTTTCACCAATCAGAGAAGTTGCTTTTGCCATGAAAAAGGAATGGCATCAAACAGCTCAGCTCAATCTCAAACTAGTTATGATTGTATATATTTTAATATTTTGCAATCATCTTAAAAAATTTTGTTTTTGAACAACTATAAATTAATAATTTTATTTTGTACACTCCTTTTGATCTGATTCCCACAATCTTTTATGCTTCAAATCAGTTTGTAATGTTGTGATTAATTTGGGAGCTGATTGGCTTGGAATTCTCTATTGAAAATATTTTGAAATGCTTATGGAGAAAATGAATGGTAAAAATATTTACAGAACAATGGCATCTGAAAAAGTGAGAGGTCTCTTTTGTGATCTATTCTGAGCTAAATATCAGGTCTTGTTTTTTTCTTCAGCGAAATCTTTAGTTTCAGTGACAGTCATTTCTTTGTTTTTTGTTTTTTTTTTGCAGATGCAAATGGGCAATTTCATGAAAGTTCATTTGGCAGGCCTGTTTGTTGTTGTCCAAGTGGAACTGTTTTTTTATTTTATAATGTTGATTCAATGCTCTGGCATCCCCCCATTTGACACGTACCACCTACCTAAACATTGTTGCACACTAGGGACACTGTTTCTTGGCAATGGTATTTCCTGATGGCTGTGGCCTCTTTCAGCAGTATAATGTGCCCTGCCACACTGCACACATTGTTTGGGAATGGTTTGTGGAAGATGATGAAGAGTTCAAGGTGTTGCCATGGCCTCTAAATCCCAGAGATCTCAATCTGATTGAGCATCTATGGTAAGTGCAGGACCAACATGTTCAATCCATGGTGGCTCTACCTCAGAACTTACAGGACTTGAAGAATCTTCTGCTAATATCTTGGTGCCAGATACCACAGGAAACCTTCAAGTACGCGGAGGACCAACAGCATATTAGGCAGGTGGTCATAATGTCTTGGCTCACTGGTGTATACAGGCATTACATTTGAACTTGCACTAAACTTATTGCATGCTGTTTCTTTGAGTTATCTGTGTTGTTATGCATACAAGGCCCTCCTCAACAAGAGCTGACCAGTGGTGGGGTAATTCCAATCTAATGAATGGAAGAAAATGTTAAGCTTTATTCACACCTCTGATATCTTTCCTCTTCCCTTTAAGTATTCTTGAATATGCTATAGCCTATACTTAGAAGGAAAATAAAATATGTTTTATTCTTCAAATTGATGTATAGTCATAATCATTTGAATTTAACTTTGATATTGACTTGATTTTCTAAATGGTTGTAGGTGGTGATATGAATTTATGAATGGCATGTTGCTTGATATGTCAGATCACCATGTACTTTACTTTTCCAAAATGTAAAAGTAGAAATAGAAATGTTTATGTTTGTGTTTCTGAATATGCTCTGGTCTATACATTGTGTGTTAAATAACTAGGTGTATGCCTTATATGATTGATGTATAACTTTATTTGATTGTAGGGGTGTCTCGGGTCTCTGGTGTGGAAGGTAGGATTTATACCACTGGGCAGATGTTTTTACCCAGAAGGGAAGACAGACAATGCAAGGTAAAATCAAAGGCAAGAGAATCACTCAGGAAGGCAGTGTACATTCAAACACCAAGTGAAGAGAAAGAGAACTGAGGCAACTTAAATACACAAAGGTAATAAGACACAGGTGAGGCACGTGACACAATTAGCAAAATGGCGGAAAAAAAAAGGAACAGAACAAAATGTACACTGAGGCCCAACTAGTGGCCAAAACAAGAACAACAATAGCTCAAAAGCTGACAGAACCCCTCCCTTTAGGAACGGCTCCTGACATTCCCTCCAGGAAGATCCGGACAGCGAGTGAGAAACTCCCTAATCAACTCAGGGTCTAGAATGTCTCTAGCAGGAACCCATGAGCGCTACTCAGGGACACAGCTCCCCTAGTCCATCAGATACTGCAAGGACCGCTGCACCCGATGGGAGTCCAGTATCTGGTGGACTGTATAGGCCGGTCAGCCATCAATGATACAATGTGGAAGTCTGCCTGGTGGAGCAAAAAGAGAGGACAAAAAAGGTTAACAATGAAACATGAAGTGGGGTTAATTCAGAGAGATCTAGGCAAGTATAAACATGTAAATAAGTGACTGGGTTGACTTTCCTGGCAATTCAAAATGGGCTGATGATCCTCTGTGAGAGCTTGCGTGATTCCACCCATAACAACAGGTTCTTAGTCGAAAGCCATACACTTTGTCTCAGGTGGAGGGCAGGGGCAGGTCAGCGGTGTTGATTGGTCTGTCACTGGTATATTTACAAGGCTTGGAGTTTGACTCGAGCCTTCCTCCAGTGGGATCAACACCATCTAACAAACCTCTGGGCTGATGGTACTCCAACTTCCTCCTCTTGCTCCAGAAATAAAAGGTGGGGCAAAGCCAAACTGAAACTCGAAATGTGACATGTCAAATGATCTTAAGGTGCTGTGGGCACATTCTGCCCACATGATGAAAGACCAAGAGGATGGGTTGTTGGTGGCAATACATCTCAGGGTCATCTCCAGATCCTGGTTCACACTTTCCATTTGTCCATTGGGTTTAGGATGGAACCCCGAAGACAGGCTCACCGTTGTCCCTAACAGCTGACAGAAGGACTTCCAGAACCGGGAGGAAAAACGAGGTCCGCAGTCTGAAGTCAAGTCAAGTGGTTTTTATTGTCATTTCAACCATATACAGTTAGTATATACACAGCAAAACGAGACAACGTTCCTCCAGGACCATGGTGCTACATAAAAACAACATAGGACAAACACAGGACCACAAGAGACTACACAACTAAATAAACTACCTACATAAAATACCTATATATACACCTATATACCTATATAAAGTACACGTGCAAACATGTGCAAAAAGTACGGGACAGTACACGAAACAACATCTTGAGGGATACCGAACACTCGGAACACATGTTTAATGACTAGTTCAGCTGTTTCTCTATCAGATGGTAGCTTGGACAATGGAATTAATCTTCCAGGTTTAGAACATCGGTCAATAATGACCAAGATGGTGGTATTGCCGTGGGACTGTGGGAGGCCAGTGATGAAATCCATGGGGAGATGAGACCAGGGCCAATGAGGAATGGGAAAAAGTTGGAGTAAACCCTGAGGTGTGCTACGCAAAGCCTTACAATGGTTGCACGTAGAGCAGGCCTTGAAAAAATTGCAAGTGCCTTCCTTGATCATGGGCCACCAAAACAAAATCTGGATAAACTCAAGGTTACGACTAGAGCCAGGATGACAGGTGAGAAGAGACGTATGTCCCCACTGGAGAACTTGAGTGGACTGACTGTGGTACAAACAGGTGGTACTGACTGTGGTACAAACAGTCGGTTAGCAGGACCATTACCTGGATCAGGTTCCTGAACTAAAGCTTGTTTTATTGTATCCACAATCTCACAATTAACAGATACCACAATCCTATTACTCAGAATGATGGGTAAAGCAGGATCTTCCCGGACAGAGGGTGCATATACTTGGGATAAGGCATTTGGATTGAGATTCTTGGAACCAGGTCTGTAGGTGAGGATGAATCAAAAGCGGTTAAAGAACAGTGACCAACGGGTTTGTCGAGGATTTAACCGCTTGGCTCGTTGAATGTACTCAAGTTTTTTGTGGTCAGTGAGGACTTAAAAGGATGAGTCACACCCTCAAGCCAGTGTGCCATTCTTCCAGTGCTATCTTGACTGCGAGTTCCCTGTCTCTCACATCGTAATTTCTCTCTGCAGGGGTGAGGTGATGTGAGAAGAATGCACATGGAAAGAGCCTCTCATCCTCTTGCATCTGTGATAGTACGACTCCCACTCCGACATATAGGCATATAACTCCACCACAAACGGTTTCTCAGTATCCAACAGGGAAGGAATGAGAGCTGAATTGCAGCTTGCGGTTACTGAAAGCAGCCTCATCTTTAGGATTCCAGCAAACTCAGGCATTACCTTCTTTGGTGAGAGACAAAAAGGGTGCAGCCACTGAGCTGAAATTCCTGATAAACTTTCTGTAAAAATTAGCAAAGCAGAGGAATGCTGTACCTCCTTGACAGAGGTGGGAGTGGGCCAATCAGACACTGCTTGTACCTTCTTGGAGTCCATATGCATGTGATCAGGTTTGAAGATGAAGGAACTGTACTTTGGTGGTGTGTAACTCCAATTTCTCGGGTTTGACATAAAGGTGATTGTCCAGGAGGCATCGGAGCACTCGCTTGACGTGCTCAATGTGCTTGTGAAGGGAACTTGCCATCAGAGCCTCTACATTCCAGCCACTTTCTGCTGCTGTGGTGTGAAACTGTATGGCATATTCGGTCACACTGTGACCTCCCAGCTGAAGTGTGAGAAGGTGCCTCAATGACTCATGTCCACTGAGGGGAATGATGGAATACCCGCTTGACTGCAGAGGGGGATGATGGAATTCCTGCTTGACCACCAACAGGAAATCTGTGCCTCCCAAATAGTGGTGACCCAGGCCAGGGCCTTCCGGAAAGCAATATAATGCTGAATACGATCTTGGAATGGTCAGTCGGAAACTGGAAGGTTGTAATTCAAATGTAAGAGAACATTGGGTAAGAAATCCTCGACAGGCACTCTGGTCTCCTGAGAAACGTTGTGGTGGAGGTAGACGTGATTCAATCTTGGATGCAGACATTGATACATTTACAGGGTGCAGCAGGAGGAGGTGGTGGGTCACCTGACGACGTCCAGTCAAAGACCTGCTTAAGGCCTGTCAGTAGCTCTGAATGTTTGGTCATGAGCCTACTGTTAAGTGACAGAAGGACTTGAGATGAGCTCAGGAAGGTGATGGTGACTTGGTGTTTCTCTCAAGAACCAGGCCTGAACTCAGGTCTACGGTGAGGCAGGTGGAATTTATACCACTGAGTCACAGAGCAGATGTTTAATCCCAGAAGGGAAGACACATAATGAAATTATAGATTAAAAAAAAACAAAAACAGGGGAATGCAAAAAATGAAGGTAAATCCTATTAGTAGAATACCAAAATATAAAATCCACAAAGGTAAGAGTAAATCCAACAGGGAGCAATCCAAGATGAAAATAAATCCAAGTAATCCAGTAGAGCAAAAACTCAAAAAATCCACAATGGAAGGTGCGATCAAAGGAAAGAGAATCACTTGGGAAGAAGGCAGTGAACATTCAAACACCAAGTGATGAGTCAAAGAACTGAGGCAACTTATATATACAATGGCAACAAGACACAGGTGAGGCACATGACACAATTAGCAAAATTGTGGGAAGGAAAAAAACATATTCTGAGGTCATCTAGAAGCCAAAACAATAACAACAATAGCTCAAAAGCTGACAAGGTTGTGATATATACGAATAAACAGCACTAGCTGTCTTATGTCTCAGATCACCCCATATTTCTTCTTATGATTGACTAATTAGCTTGTTAATTGATTAATTAGATGATCATATTTGTTGCATGTTGTATTTACTTGAAATTGGAAGTCAACGCCCATACCAGGGAACAATAAAAATAGAGAATTTGCAAGTACTTCTGCCTCTGTGTCATCATGCATGCTTCAACAAGCAGTGTTGTGCTAGTTACTAAGAAATAGTAACTAGTTACAGTTACTAGTTACTTCATTAAAAAAGTAACTCAATTACTTTGTTGATTACTTACACCAAAAAGTAATGCATTACTGTTAAAAGTAACTTTTAGTTACTTTTTAAAGAACGTTCATTAATGTTCCTATTAATGCCCTTTTATGCGTTATGGTCTTACTCTATACAAACACAAAACTGACTTAAACAGAAAGTAATTTTTAAACACTATTTTATTTCAGTCAGACCAGCACAAACTGAATATATCACAAGGATTTCTGAAATAAATAACAAAACAAGCTGAATAATATGTTCAGAATCAAAAACTAAAGTGGCTTCTGCATCATAATAGCTGTTGTTTTGAGCCCTTAAAAATGTTCCTTTCACAGCTTAAGTATGAAAACTATTAACAATGTACAACATAACAAAACATTTTGAAATAAATAAATGAAAGCAATCTGAATTATTCAGAATCAATTTAGAGAAACTCAGCACCAAAAAACTGCTATTATTGACAAACATAAATGATATGCATTAAAAAAAACATAAAAAATATAAATGCTGTTTAAATATTAAATCTATGAGCAATTTCCAATCCAACCACAAATTAAGAGTTGCATGTCACCAACTTATGTAAAGTAAGCTGTCTGTATTCAAAGTGCAACTGCTGTTGTATATGTCCATAAAAATGTAAAAACAAACAAACAAACAGCATTTTTCATAGCAATACAACGTAATGCATTTTATAATGCATAAAATTAGTGTTCGGTGGCGACTCCACAGTAGAAACAGGCTGCATGTTTTCAACAACATACCGTGCAATAGCTTTGTTGATCTGTCCCTGGCTGTGGCTAATAACAGTCCGGTTAAAATCTAGTCGCTGTTGTTTGGCTGGAGGGGCTTGACTCACTTCGAGTATGTCCACTGACACCGGGTTAGCTTCTAGCTTTGTCGAGGCATGTCGTTTCTGGAGGTGCTTCGACAGATTGGAGTTGCTATTTTTAGCAGTAGATAGGACATTCGAACCAGAAAGACACAGCTTACATTTCACTAAAAGATTTTTGTCTTTATGCTCAACTAAAGTGAAATAATGAGCATATTTCCACTTTGAAAAACTCGTCTTGCTCTCGCCTTGACTCGCCATGACTGTCGCAGCATACTTGAATAAACGGAAACACGCCCACAGTGCGCCTGCGTGTTTACAGTGGTTGGCATCCGCCAATCCTACAATGAGTCGCTGCTGTAAACAGGTTAGGCTGTAGGCTACACTTCAGCCAAAATTAATTAATTTAAAAAAGTAACGGACAACGCACCATATGGTAACGGTAACGGAGTTAATTTATTTAAAAAGTAATGCGTTACAGTATTAGTTACTGTCAAAAGTAACTGCGTTACAGTAACGCGTTACCCAACACTGTCAACAAGCACGGTCTCGCTCATCACATGATGCATGCTTCAACAAGCACTGTCTCGCTCATCACATGAATGTAACTGCAAGAACTATGGTCTAACAACATAAAGCAATCATTAGTACTGCAATGCAATGTAGAGGCCATGACTTGCGGTAGCCACAAGACACAATAAGCTTGTTACATTGCGGAAGTTGAAAGCGGGAGTGACCGGTATTCTTATGAGTTGTTGGTGGGACTAGGGCTGCACGATTATGACTAAAATAATAATTGAATATTATTTCCCTTGATATTGTAATCGCTATTAATAATATTTTGAATATAAATGTATTGCATGTTGTATTATTTATGTAGCTACCCATCCCAAACAAGCTGAAAACTGTGTTCCTGAATTAGTTCATTGTTGTTCTATGCATCAGTAAATCAAGACATCAGTTATTCGTGACTAAACAGTCAACTACACAAATATTATTCCTCTTAGCAGCATGAAAAACATCTCGGGTTACTTAAATGTAACCCTTAATCCCTGATAAAAGCGGAACAAGATGCTGCGCTGAAAAGGTGCAACCAGCTGTGTGCGACCAGCTGTGAATATGTGTGCAACATGTCAATGAACATTGACCGGAATTTATAGCCTCTGCCGGTGTAATCATTGGATGCACCTGTGGCAGGGCTATAAATAGATGCGTCATAGGTGCATCTTCAGATCTTTTGTCTTCAGATCACTCTGTGTTTGTGTGCTTCATAAGCCTGTCAGTACTTTCTTTCCTCTGTTAGGGGCTAGAATTTGTTAGGCAATGCGCAGAAACCTTTCTTTCTCTTTTCTTTAAAAAAGAAAAACAAAAGAAAAAGAATAACTGATTTAAAAAAGCAAGCGGTGTGTGTTCTCATGGAAACTTCTGCCAGGTATTTCTATGTGGGTCCTAAGAACAGTAGAAAAAGGCTACAGAATTCAATTCGATCGCCACCCTCCGTGTTTAAACGGCGTGGTCCCCACTACCGTAAAACCGGAGCAGGCATGTCTACTGTGGAAAGAACGTGGGGCCATAGAACGTTTTCCACTTCCAGAGAAAGAGTCAGGTTTTTACAGCAAATACTTCCTGGTCCCCAAGAAGGGTGGGGGGTTGTGTCCGATCTTTGACCATCGAGGCTTGAATCGCTCTGAGGGCGTTCAAGTTCAAGATGCTAACTATCAAGACGGTCGTGTCACAAATCCAACATCACAATTGGTTGGTCACGATCTATCTCATGGATGCGTACTTTCATATAGAAAGTCTGCCACAAAACAGGAAGTTCCTGAGGTTCGCTTTCGGGGTGAAGCTTTCCAATGTCGTCAGCCTCCCTGGTAAAGTTTACTCCAAGGTGCTGGAAAGGAGGGTTCGGCCGATTGTCGAACCTCGGATTGAAGAGGAACAATGCGGTTCTCATCCTGGCCGTGGAACGACGGACCAGATCTTTACTCTCGCAAGGATCCTGGAGGGGGCCTGGGAGTATGCCCATCCGGTCTACATGTGTTTTGTGGATCTGGAGAAGGCGTATGACCGGGTCCCCCGGGAGAGACTGTGGGAGGTGCTGTGGGAGTACGGGGTGGGGGGTCCCTTCTTAGGGCGATCCAATCCCTGTACGTCCAAAGCGAGAGCTGTGTCCGGGTCCTCGGCATGAAGTCGAGTTCATTCCATGTGGGGGTTGGTCTCCGCCAAGGCTGTGCTTTGTCACCAATCCTGTTTGTGATATTCATGGACAGGATATCGAGGCGTGGGGAAGGTGTGCGGTTCGGTGGGCTGGGGATCTCATCGCTGCTTTTTGCAGATGATGTTGTCTTCATGTCATCATCGGTCTGTGACCTTCAGCTCTCACTGGATCGCTTGGCAGTCAAGTGTGAAGCAGCTGGGATGAGGATTAGCACCTCTAAATCTGAGGCCATGGTTCTCAGCAGGAAACCGATGGAGTGCGTACTCCAGGTAGGGAATGAGGTTTTGCCCCAAGTGAAGGAGTTCAAGTACCTCGGGGTCTTGTTCACGAGTGAGGGGACAATGGAGCGGGAGGTTGGCCGGAGAATCGGGGCAGCGGGGGCGGTAGTGCACTCGCTCTATCGCACCGTTGTCATGAAAAGAGAGCTGAGCCGAAAGGCAAAGCTCTCGATCTACCGGTCAATTTTTGTTTCTACCCTCACCTATGGTCATGAAGGTTGGGTCATGACCGAAAGAACTAGGTCGCGAGTACAAGCGGCCGAAATGGGCTTTCTCAGAAGGGTGGCAGGCTTCTCCCTTAGAGATAGGGTGAGGAGCTCAGTCATACGTGAGGAGCTCGGAGTAGAGCCGCTGCTCCTTTGCGTTGAAAGGAGTCAGTTGAGGTGGTTTGGGCATCTGGTTAGGATGCCCTCTGGCCGCCTCCCTAGGGAGGTGTTTCAGGCACGTCCAGCTGGGAGGAGGCCTCGGGGAAGACCCAGGACTAGGTGGAGAGATTACATCTCCACACTGGCCTGGGAACATCTCGGGGTCCCCCAGTCAGAGCTGGTTAATGTGGCTCGGGATAGGGAAGTTTGGGGCCCCCTGCTGGAGCAGCTGCCCCCGCGACCCGTCTTCGGATAAGCGGTTGAAGATGGATGGATGGACTTCTACTTGAGTAATTATTTTTTTAAGTAATTGTCCTTTTACTTGAGCACAGTTTTTGGCTACTCTACCCACCTCTGCACCACCCCTTATCTCAGTCAATCCAACCAAAATGTGTAAATAAATATCACCAAATTATGTACATGCAAAGTTTTAAAGTAGCTTCGGAAACTTTCAGTTAGTCACAAAGATCCCTAGTTCACTGACCACATACAGCCCTTTTCGGTTCCAATGCACACTAAATCAGATATATGTTGCACTGCACAAATATAAGCCAATTACATTATGGCAAAGAGGTCTTGTGCTTGTGTTTAGAGATCAAACTGCACCTCTGCATATGCATGTTAGTTTATCACATGTACCTCTATTCATCATTCTTGCATTGTTAGACAAGAGCCAAACAGATCTTTGGTGTTCAGCACTGATTTTGTCCTCCTAGTCAATCAGTGACTGCACTCATATAATTTTCTATTCTCCTTTGGCTGTGTGGGCTTGTTTTTCTCACTCGAACAGAAATAGTGCTCTGTGTGTCTGTCAAGGTCTGTGCAAGAGTGATGAATTCATCTCATAAGCCTCTCATCCTTGCAGAAATGTTTGTTGAGGAGGCTTTATTTCCCCAGACTCCAATCCTACACTTAATTGCAGACATAATTGCACTTTATGAAATGATTACATCAGTCAAGCGCGTAGACTGATGGATTTTCCAACCGCAGGGACCTTGTTTATTTTTACAACGTCAGAGCAATGAAGTTAGGCATGTTATAAACTGAAGACTATAGTGAAGAGCAATTTTACCCTTAATTTCCCTGATGGTTGCCTCACTAATTAATCTGGGACAACAAGTAAACTAAAGGAATTAAATAATTATTTACTTTATAACTGAATAGCTCCACACTATTAGCTGTCTGAATTACATATAACCTGGGCATAAGGAATGGTTGGGGTATTGTTACATTTCTAGAGCTTTAATCCTTTCATATGTACCTTAATAACTGGGCCCTGCAGAGTAGTGTCACACATATGTGTTTCTGTAAAAGCCAGTTTTGTTTTCAAGCTGTCAGATTCGGCTTTCGCATCGATGCAGGCTGCACTGGTCAAGCGCATGTAATTTATATTCACTTCAACAGTTACTCATACAGTCTTTTAAACCACAGAATACGTTTATTTTATATACATACATCCAATTCATCACCAATGTACCACAATAAAAAGTTTACAGCTCTTTTACACACAGTCAATACATCAAACATGATCTTCCTCCAATGCGCGCTGACATTTGGTTACATTAGTAGCGGTTGTCATTAATCAAACAAACAGCTACTCAAAGAGTCTTTTCAAGCACATCATATGTTTATTTTATGTAACAAACAGTCTAACTGTCACCAAAGTACCACAATAACAGTCCACAGCTTGTATGTGCACAGCCATCACATCTAAGCGAGCAATCTTCCCATACACACAGCCACGTTTACTGATTAGGTACAGATGCGTTTTTCATTCACACAAACAGTAACTCAAACAGACTTTTCAGGCACATAATATGTTTGTTTTCTGCCAAACTGTCACAAAAGCACCACAACAGTTTAAAACTTGTATACTCACATTCAAAACATGCTGATCGAGTGTGATTATTCAATGCACGCAGCCAAATCTGTTTACAGTAGTGCTTGTCACACACATACACACACACACATACACACGATGACAAAGTGCATAGGCAAACCGGAATGCTGATATTATTTGTTCATTTGTTTTTTTACAGCTGTAAAAACTAAATAAATAAAACAAAATGAGTACAACAGACATAACCCATTTGTATATATCTGTATATATATATATATATATATTTCTTGTCATAAAAAAATATTGTATATAATATAGTAAACATGTGAACAATTGGTAGTATATATCTATATCTATATATAAGCAATATCACATGAGCAAGAGTGCGATATGGCACTACATCAGCACTGCTGTGATTCGGCTGCAGGCACGTGGCCACAGGCCGAGTGGCGTAGGTAATTACAGCAGTGATGATTTAGGGCCATACTGCATGATTGTGAGTGTGATACTGCTTATATACAACAGTTCAATGAACAAGTAAATTAAAAAAAAAAATAGGAAAACTGAGTACAGTCATAAAAACGCATTTGTGCATGGAACTACATTCTTACATGACCGATCAGAATCTGCCGTTGCTGGTTCAAACCAAATGATGCATCCAATCCTTCGTTAGTAATTCAGAAATGTCACTTCAGAAATAGTATAACGTCTTGTGCTGTTTCTACCAAGTTATTGGATAAACAAGGATGGATGGATGGATAGGTGTGTGTGTGTGTGTGTGTGTGTGTGTGTGTGTGTGTGTGTGTGTGTGTGTGTGTGTGTGTGTGTGTGTGTGTGAGAGAGAGAGAACGAGAGAGAGACGGAGCATGTGCAATCACCTTAAAACACATTAAAATACTTCTCTCTATTAAAGTAAATATAGATTTGCATTCTAGCACTAAGGAAAGGAAGACGAGATTGTAAAACCCAGAGATGTTTATTTTAATGTTAATACATATATAAAATGTAATAGGTCTTAAATATATATATATATAAGGACTAAGACATTGATTTACAAGGCTGCATGCCATTAAAATACTTCTCTCTTTTATAGTATTATTCACAATCAAGACAATATGAAATTAACCACAGACTTTATGGAAAATATCCATAAGTAATTCAGTCTACAGTCTGACTGGCTCATTCATTTGTCCAAAGCTAAGAATAAATGTATCAGTTTAATCTCTGTATGGACAGCTGTTGATTGCTAGAAGACCATTAGAATAATTAGATAATGGAACTGGTTGTAAAATCAATAAAATATGATTAGTATTAGTGCCAGCCAGAGGTTTTCTATTTGAAACTAAACTGAAACTCAGTAATCTTCAAAATAATTTATGCCAAACAGTTTCCACCGGGTGCCAAAAAGATGAGTCAACTGTCGAGTGTGCAGCTAAAGCAAAGAAAGCTCTAATGTTTCGTCATAGATTATTGATGCTTCTGGTCTAGGGGTGAAAACAAATCTTTATATCATGATGTTAAATTGACTTTTTAGGTCAGTGGAATGTGATTAAAGAGCACGAATTAAATATATTAACATTACATGATGTTGGGAGTTGGCAAGAGATAAACCAATCACATTCTAGTCACTCTTAATAATTTTTTTCAGTAAATTGTTGCATTTTTTCTTCTTTTTTTGATCGTCTCTCCCAGCAATGGTTTTCTTCATATCAGGCTATGATTATACTTGAAGATGCAGAGCAGACAGCGGTTCTCAACTGGTGAGTCACAACCTCAAAATGGGTTGCAGGTGTTCAAAAATGGGCACAGATATTACTGTAGCTACATATCACTCATGGTGCATTTCAATACTTGAACAAATACACATTTAAAATCTCTATTCGGCTGTATGTTCAAATAAAGCAATATGCTTTTTTTCTACATGTCCATACAGCAAAAGCCAGTGGACGCTTGACACATCAAGCCTTCAATAGGAGCCTATGGCACATATATGCCTGTACCAATAGAGTTCAATGGGGCAAAGATCCTTGATAATTGTTCAAGAGACTCTAAACATGTAATTTTGGGTCCCACCTGGATGCTGTGATTCTCTGGGAGTTTCATGAACTATTTGCATTGAAATAAAATATTTGATTGTTTATTAGTCTTTGGGCTTTTAATCAGTGTAATTTTGTTCCACCTGAAGGCCAAATTTCTCTAGATAATGATTGGACGAGCTCTCAAATGGTTGGGACTTTGCAACAAATGGCAATGTTTGCAATGTTAAAGCACTTTGGTCGAAAGCAGAATGTGTTAAATCCATATCTTCAGAAGCGACATGATAGGTGTGGATGAGAAACAGATCAATATTAAAGTCCTTTTTTTATATAATAAATCTCCACTTTTTACCAGCTTTTTGCACGAAGAATGTGAATCGCCAAAAAACAAAAGAAGAAGAATGTGAAAGTGAGATTTATAGTGATTTATAGTACTGTATATAAAAAAGGACTATGAAAAAGAGATGTCAGTACACCAGTGCAACTGATTTGTGCGTCCTCACTTTTAAAGCACTAGCCGCCACTGGTGCATTGTTGCACTGTAAAAAATGTCCTGTAGAAATACAGTACCTTACTGGCAGCAGTTTGCCAGTAACATACTGTAATTGTAAAAGCATTTACAGTACAGTCTGACTCCTTTCGGCTTCAATTAGAGCTTTAAATTACTGTAACACTTCTGCATGTCAATAATAATGAACCTCATTCACAAGTATGCAAGCATTTACATTATTGCAATTACATTTCAACTTTTTGCAAATTTGTTTCATTTTTAACACTCCTGAATAAATGCTGTCATTCACTTAAAACATTTTCTTACACAAACTCTCCTGAGCATACTCTCAACAACATACTCTCTTGTGATTGATTAATTATTTTGCAAACTCAAATGAACAAACTCCCTGAAGGTTGGAGGAAGCAACACGAGGATTCAGGCTAGAGTTTCTTCGTTTTCAATGTCTTGCCACTTCTGGAGCACTTGAAGTCTGGATTGATTCTCACAATGAACCTTAAAAATGTATTATAAATAAATATTACATGATACATGACCATTTGCTTTTCATAATTTCTCCCTAATGATGCTCCAATCTAAAAACTAATATATATTTATATTATTTTATTCTGTTTATCACACAAAGTGAACATATCACTTCAGACCTGGAATATGATGCTCAAGCTGCATGAAGGCACTGTCCACTGTCATTGTATTGATAAGATGACTAGAGATATTTATCAAGATACCTCCTTTTGTGTTTAGCATAAGAAATTCATATGGGTGTTGAATGATAATAAGGATGAGCAAATGATGACAGAATTTGTATATCACATCTAATAATATATAAAGCTTTTTAACTTATTTAAATATTATGGCACATTAAAAGATGTGCTTACCTTTGACTTTGCTTTCAATAGACAGCATCCAATTATTTAATGGGCAGAAATGAATCCCCTGAAAAAGTAATAAATATATATAATATCATATTTTAATCTTTTTTTAAAAAAATTAAGTGATGTCCTTTGTTATTTGTAAATGTGGGATCTTTTCTCATAATGGTTAGTTCACTCAAAAATGAAGATGCTGCCATCATTTACTCACCTAACATCATTAGGTGAAGTTAAGGAAAGGACAAAACAAAAAGCACTGTTAAATTATGTCCAAATGACATTATATATTGCAAGCGTACTGAATCCATATGATCCCAAATGTATTATTTTTAGTGAAAAAATTGTGCACCAAGTTGTTAGTACCACTAATTCATGTTTTAAAGGCTCTACCAAGAGTGATCAGCTTTGAAGTACTTGGGAGTGCAAATCTCTGCATCTGCTGTGTGGATGTGACCTAACACACACACACACACACACACACACACACACACACACACACACACACACACACACCGTTAGTTTGTAGTAGACATATTTTCTAACTGTTATATCAATTGTAATTATATCATGGATTATGTCACATTTTTAAAATGAAAAGTACTTACATCTGCGAAAAAGGACAGTGAGTCATCCTTTTCTTTCAAGCAAGTCATCAAATGGTATCTGGAAAATCAGTGAAAGGCTCAGGCCTCTGCACAGATAGATTTCTAGAAGAACATTTATGACTTCTGTGATGAAAGGGATGACCTCAATCAAAAATTATTTACGTCAAAAAATCTATCTGCTCTCTGGTAACCACTCAGATTAACACATTGTGAGAACTCCTTAAACATTAAATAATCAATTACTTAAATTTTTAAAGAACTAAAAATAAAGGTGAGGAAAAAATATTATATAAGAGAATTAAATATCAGAACTATATCAGAAACTCCCATTATGTTCTTGTTCTTTTTTTTTCACTCTGCCTTTTCAACGTGAAAAATAGTCAACTGTCATTGGTCAGTTTTTTTGCGCTCAATTTTACTGTATTTTGTGCTGTATTTTAATACCAATAAGAGTATATTTACCCATAATACAACTGTGAAATACAGTAGCATACCATGTAATCACTCTACAGTAATAAACTATTCATAATACAGTAAAATACTCGCCTGATTTACAGGAAACAGAAAACACTTACCACATCTTTTGTGGTTGACTTCAAAGTCTGTGGATTTAATCAAACTCTATGCTATTTTGGTGCAAATGTATTAGTTACTTGGTATAAGCTAGACAAATTAGGGAGATGCCAACATTGACAGGTTGCATAGCATGCCCCCATTATTGAATACCATGAACAAAACAAGAAGGAAAGAAAGAAAGAATTTTATACATTAAACTATTTCAGTATTATGTGAACTTTTTTCACTTTTTCTAAACCTTTCTCATACACACACACTCATACCCAATGAATACACACACTCTCTCACACATAACTTGACATGACTCAGTGACCAGGCGACTATGCAACTGCCTAGAGTCCATGCATCACCTAAAGTAATAAAGCCTTTTCCTCTCAGGAAAAATAAAGGATGCTTCATATACAGCTATGGAAGTTCTGCCACCTTCAATTCAAGAAAAAAAAAAGATTTATTTATTTATTGATTGGTTCAAGTTTCATTGCATTTTTTCCCCCATGCAATGAAAGTGAATGGTTACTGAAGCTGTCAGTTTCTTACATTCTACCTACCTCACCTTTTGTGTTCCACGGAAGCAAGTCATATGGATGTTAGACAACATTAAGGTGAGAAAACGATGATAAAACTTGTTTGTAATTTCACTCTGCATCTTTTAAGAGCCCCATCATACAAGCAGGAAAAAGCCTTTCCCTGTCCTGTTGGAATGACTTGATGTATATTTTAAATTTAGAGCTTAATCATAACAAGGCATACACATTTTTTCTCTTTCTTTTTGGGACTTATCTTAACATGTTCTATATTTGTATTAAATGATATCATCTGTCTTTCCTTTTATTTATTTATATATTTTTCATTTGTATTTTTCACGGCTGCAGGAATGTTTAATGGAATAAACAACAGTGACAGCCCTGCATAATGTAAGATCAAGATCAATGTAACACTGATCTGAATGGTTTATAGGTTTTATTAAACAGCGGAAACACCCATGTTAAAGGGAAAGTTCACCCAAAAATAAAACAATTCTCTCATTAATTCCTCAACCTCCTGTCATCCCAGATGTATATTCATTTCTTTATTCCACAGAACACAAACAAAGATTTTTTTAGAAGAATATCTCAGCTCTGTGGGTCCTTACAATGTGAATAGTGACCAGACCTTTGAAGCTACAAAAAAATCACATCAAGGCCACATAAAAGTCATCATTGATATTCCAAAATTCTTATATTACTTTTATGTGGCCTTTATGTGATTTTGGAGCTTCAAAGTTCTGTCTAGCATTCACTTGCATTGTGTGGACCAACAGAGCTGAGATATTTGTTTTCTGCAGAAGAAAGATGATCATACACATCGGGAATGACAGGAGGGTAAATGGTTAAAATATTGCATTTTTTGGATGAACAATTCCTTTAAAGTAACAGATGCATTTACGATGAATAACAAACAGAATAAACAATTCTACCACCAAATAATTTAGTTCATTATCCTAACTGCAGGCTGTTTATAGTTTGCACGTGCTGAATTAAATACATGGGCAGGCTGGCCATTGGGAGCACCGATTGTTTTCCCGGTTGGCGGCTGGGTAATTTGGGTCGGCCGATGCTGCGCAAGTACCGGCCTGTCCTAAAGCCAATATAGGCAGCTGCCTTGGGCTCCAATATGCCCGTGTGGACCCCATTACAGAGCGAACATTCAATAAGCTTTGTAAAGTAAAGCTAATACAGTGGCTTTTATTTTGAAATAATTGAATGTCTTTTATTTTGAAATTACTTACAGTTAGGTTCACATATACAAATGTGCATATTAACTCTGTACCTGGTGTGGAACTCATTATTTGACCAAAAAATCACAATAATGGTGTCAACTGAAAACAACATATTTAAGTATAAGATGAGCTCTGAATAATCATAAAATGACAAATAACTGCAAGTTACAACAAATTACTCTTCAACTAATTTAAACAGCATTATATTGTCTTGTAGCTATATATACATATATAACTCATATATAAAAAAAGTTGAAAGGTGATTAAGATCTTTAAAAACTTTTAAGAAATGCTGACTTGCCAAAGCATCTTGGAGGCTGTTTGTCTGAACTATAAAGTGCTTAGTTTTTGTGCTTTCTCTAAAGAAAACACTCATCACATTTACAGTGGTTTTATATGTTTTAATGTTATGATTTTTGCACTGGTGGGGCCCATTGTCACAACTAGCAGTCAATAGAAATTATTTATTTTTATTTTATTTCCAACACAAAAATTAGAAATTGAGCCAGAAAATGAAATCAATGAAGCGGTGTGTTATGGTGTGGTGTGTTGCAGGCCGGTTTGGCCAGAAAGTCCAGGGCCACTTTTTAGTCAGAGTCCACCCCTGATTTAAATGTACAGTCACAATAGTGCCTTAACAGTCATTGTATAACTACTTTGAAAGCAGATTATCCAATCAGAATATTTAGTTTGAGTATCTGTTTTATTAATTACTGATAACACCCTCTTTAAATATCTCAGGCTTCTGAACATTTCTTAAACTCATGTCACACAAGACTGCTAAAACATAAATAGAATACATTTTGCTGTCATGGTATGGGTATGGATGTACTGTGTCTAAAGTAGTACTCTAAGGTAAAAAGAAAATAAATAATAAAACAAAATCCTTATAAATTATTCTCAACATGGATTTTTTTTATAAAACATTCATTTATTGCATTTTATTAAAGGCTGCTCAAGAAACATAAAAAAATATATATTTTATTCTACCCAAAAGCCCAAAAGGAATGTGCCCATTTAAATTCTTTGAATCATTAATGATGCAATTAAATTAACTAAACTTCCCCACCCAGTCCCCCCTAATTACAGTCAATGTATTAAGTTGGATTCACACCTTTCTCATCCCCCCCTTTTTTAAGATAATTTCACATCGTAACATTACCCAATTCTGCAGTCAGTGGCCCCTGGTTGAGACATACAGGGAGAGTGAGAATGTATTTTATTGACTGCAGTAAGTGGAGTCCAGACCCTGAGCACTCATTTAAGACCTGTCTGCCCCCTGAGAGATGAACTTACACATTTACCATCTCACCGTCTCCAACCTGCAAAATGCTAATCTATAAACAGAGGCCAACAAAATTAACACAGACATGGGACAAGTAATCTGAAAATCCCATTATATACCCTAATCTTATTAATGTAGGCTTGGCTTCTATTTTATTTATTTATTTATTTTTGGAGTAGAAATCAGTTTAAAATGCTGGTTGCGTCGATAACATCACAGCTTCACAAGTCTTGGAATGTGGTGCATGAGTTTATCGATTACTTTAACTGTGGTTTTATAATTGTTTTTATTTATTTTGTTGGTGTTCACTTTAAATCCAGTGATGGATTGGATACGGAGTGGTGGTGGTGTAGTGGTCTAAACCACATAACTGGTAAACTGGTAATCAGAAGGTCGCTGGTTCGATCCCCACAGCCACCACCATTGTGTCCTTCAGCAAGGCACTTAACGCCACGTTGCTCTGGGATTGTCCATGTAATAAGGGCTCTGTAAATCCCTTTGGATTAAATCGTCTGCCAAATGCATAAATGTAAATGTAAATCCAGAGAATACATTTCTCCTAATGTGTTCCACAGAAGAAATAACTAGTAATATGGGTTTTACTAAATACATTTTACATTGTGATTCAAAAATGTGATTTTCACAATCATAAATAGATAGCACTAGTACTGCTGTGCCCAGTTTACCCTTCGATTGCTGACTTCTTGGTCAGATGACACCAGTTTATGAAAAAGTTATATAAATCCATTTAAAATAAATTATATTTACATTTTCTATGAGGTGCAATCCAGCAAATCGTCAACATATCCAGCAAGGAATAGTGCAACATATTTTAAGCAGTATTTATGATTCTGAGCTTGGATGCTTTGGTAGTCCACATTGGCATTTAGTGTAGGACTCAAGATGTCTTCATACATGATGTTTAATAATGATTTAATTGGTGAATCTTCTTGAATGTTCCATATTTAATACTGTAATGTTTGTCTAATGAGTGTAGTAAACCTCACCATATTTTTTCAAGGCTGTACAGCAATAGTGTATACTATCTGTTGAATGGAATTCTTAGTAAGCATTAGATATCCCTTTGGGAATGACATGTCAAAGGGTGAAACAATGTCCTTCCAAAGGGACATCAGCAGCTAAAACACAAGTATGTCCTCTGGGTCACAAGCCATCCAACAAGACAGATGCTGGATATAGATGTGGACTAGAATAAAAGCTGCCAAACAGTGAAAGGCTTCAGGGACTTCAGGAAAATGTATAATTCACTATGTACATAAGCGAAGAGCACCTCTTTCAGGTCCCACTTTTTGGTCTTTATAATGTGACTGAACATCATATAAAATGACAATTGCACTTTTAAAGTAAAAAAAATTGTATATAGGAGAGACTGGGGCTAGTTGTCCCACTTTTAACATTTTACTCCAATTGATATTGCTCAGAGTAGTTTTATTTTTGAAAGACAGCTTCTACACAGACATATACCTTAAAGGGATAGTTCACACAAAAATAAAAATTCTCTCATCATTTCATGAACTTCATGTCTTCCCAGATGTGTATGGCTTTCTTTCATGTGCTGTACACAAACAAATAATTTAGAAGATTGTCTTAGCTCTTTAAGTCCTCACAGTGCAAGTGAATGGTGGCCAGAACTTTGATGCTCCAAAAAGTACATAAAGGTAGCATAAAATGAATCCATAAGTCTCCAGTGGTTAAATCTATATCTTCAGAAGCTGCAGAATATTGAAAATCTATGATAGGTGTGGGTATGAAAAAGATAAATATTTAAGACTAATTGTACTATAAATTATCCTCCCTGCCCAGTAGATGGTGATAGAACACGTCACAGTATGGGTCAGCCTCGCTGAGGTTAAGCTGTCAGGAACGTATGGCAAATAAATCACGCCCCTGCTTTCAATCAACCTCTAAAAATACAGGTGCGAGCTGGCCGGCACTTCTCTTTTGCTGACAGGCGCCACGCATTTCCCCGATTGACAGCACTGGGTGGCGTATTGACCTTATTCATAGAACCTGGGTTACCTGCATAACCCTCTGTTCTATTTCAGCTCTGTCAACATGCCACAGTATAGGTCAACAGTGTACCAGATAAGGTCAGGAGGGGAAAAATAGTGGGGCAATAAGACCAGAATCACAATTTTATTTGTTTCCATTTTAATTGCACAAATAAACTACCAGGTGTCAGACACCTTGAAGCAAATGAACATGGCAAGGACTGTTTATGTGCGCTCCACTGCCTGTAAGACAGTAGATCCCAGTGTTGATGAGACGTCCAGGCGAATGTCAAAGAGGAAGACCAACTAGCTGCTGTACACACTTCCTCTAGTGAAGCACCCCTGAATAGTGCCCAAGAGTCAGCCATCACTCAAGTAGAGTGGGCCACCACCCCCATGGGAGAAGGTACCCCTGCATTACAGTAGGCTAACTATCAACCTGACCACCCAGTTGGCCATTCGCTGTTTTGACACAGCCTGGTCTCGCACCGATTCCCCATGTCAGACAAAAATGTTATCCATTTTCCTTACAGGTTGCGTCACAATTTTATTTGTTTCCATTTTAATTGCACAAATAAACTACCAGTGTCAGACACCTTGAAGCAAATGAACAAAACATGACATGGACTGTTTATGTGTGCTCCACTGCATGCAAGACAGTAGATGCCAGAGTTGATGAGAAGTCCAGGCGATAGAACCTGGCGAACGTCAAAGAGGAAGACCAACTAGCTGCTGTATACACTTCCTCTAGTGAAGCACCCCTGAATAGTGCCCAAGAGTCAGCCATTGCTCTAGCAGAGTGGGCCACCACCACCATGGGAGAAGGCACCTCTGCATTACAGTAGGCTAACTCTATCATCCTAACCACCCAGTTGCCATTCGATGTTTTGACATAGCCTGGTCTCGCACTGATTCCCCATGTCAGACAAATATTTTAGCAATGTACCTCCCCAGTGCTCTGAATGGGCAGATTATATGCTACCTAGCTGCTTCAACAGAGTCATGAGGAGGTGGATGAAAAGAATCTTGGACCAAGGGTTTGGATATATATATGAGCGGAGTAGTACCATTGGCAGGAATGTCGGGTTTGAAAGGAGAGAAATAGCGGAGCCCTCTTCTCCTAATATTAAGCATGTCGAGTGCACAGACAGGGCATGTAACTCACTCAGCTTGCTGAGGTACTAGCAAGAAGAAAATCTTAAATGAGTAAAGATCTATCTCTAAATTCTCCAAGGCTTCAAAGGGGGGCTTTGTCAGAGCATCCAAGACACATCACAAATCCCACAAGGGATTCATTCGAGCTTGTGATGGGCAAAAATCTATGGGCCCCTTTTAGAAAGCATCTAATTAGAGGCTGGGAATCTACTGAAGAGCCATCAAAACATGCATGGTTATCAGATATGGCTGTTACATACCCATCAATGTTTACTCTGGCAGACCACTCTCTAACAGGGACTAGAGAAAAGACAAGATCAACTCAACATCACGAGGGACTGGGTCCATCCCCCTGAACTGTAGTGTCCACATTTGTATGAAATCCTCAGTTTTTTTGCAATTTCAAGCATTGTATAGCCTTCATTCCTCAAAGCAATGATTGACTGTCAAGTTTCTAGAGAAAGCTGTTTCTTTTTTGCCATTTTAGACCTAATATTGTCCTTAAGACATACCAGTCTATTGCATACTGTGACAACTCAAAAGCAAACACTAAGACTTAAGCTTAATTTAACAAACCAAATAGCTTTCAACTGTGTTTGATATAATGGCAAGTGATTTTCTAGAACCAAGTAATTTATCATGATTACTCAAGGATAAGGTGTTGGAGTGATGGTTGCTGGAAATGGGGCCTGTCTAGATTTGATCAAAAGTTACTTTTTTCAAATAGTGATGGTGCTGTTTTTTACATCAGTAATGTCCTGACTATACTTTGTGATCAGTTGAATGCCACTTTGGTGAATTAAAGTAACAATCTGCCTGTAAATGGGTGGTTGTCAACTTGCATGTTGTTATGCTCAGACCTAAATGTTAAGTGCATAATTTTGAAAACCCCTTTCAGAATCTATAAAACTATAAGAGATAAATTATCCTAATTTTACTGGACTGCCCTTCAGAAGCAATATAACAAAATGTTATATCCAACAAGACAAAATAATAACAATTTACACATCAACCTGTCCCCTAGGATCCTAATATGGTGTGTTGCCTTCTTGGGCATCAATGAAAGTTTCCACCTTATGTAATGCCTATTATTACAAAAGCATTACAGCAGCATAAAATGAATCCATCAGACTCCAGTGGATGAATTAATGACTTCTGAAGCAATCCAGTTGGTTTTGGGTGAGAACAGACCAAAATGTAACTCCTTTTTCACTGTTCACTTTCTTCGTGGCGATCATGATTTCAAGCTTGATTACACTTCCTATAGCGCCATCTTGCACTCTGCACATAGGAAGTGTAATCGAGCTTGAAATTGTGATCATACCTAGACACTGCAATGGCAAGATGTAGCCTACAGTGAAAAAGGAGTTACATTTTGATCTGTTTTGTCCCAAAACCAATTGGATCGCTTTAGAAGACATTGATTAAACCACTGGAGTCTTATGGATTACTTTTATTATGACTATGATAGACCTGCAGCAGAGATATTCTCCTAAAAATCTTAATTTGTGTTTAGCAGTAAGTCATACACATCTGGGATGGCATGAGGGTGAGTGTGACGAGGAGGAGGGCAGTCTTACGTCTTTTCATTAGACATTATTTTGACTGTTCAGCTTGTTCCCGCCTTCTCGTTGCCCATTTTAAACCTTGTTACAATGAGTAAATCATGAGAGAATTTTCATTTTTGGATGAACTATTCCTTTAATCACAAACAAAATGCATTTTTATGAGCCTTTTTTGTTTTGTTTTAATAATAACATTCTTTAAGGTGGATGCGAACTAATGCTCTCAACTGTATGCAAATATAACTCAGGGACATGAACACCTGAATAATGCAAGAGTAAGGAACATTCATTTTTTTAGAAGTAGATGTTTGAAATGAAAACAATGTATCCAATGTTTTACATTTAATGTGTAGCATTTCTTTTAAAGTCCTTAAAGGGCACCTATTATGCCCCTTTTCACAAGATGTCTTTTAAATCTTTGGTGTCCCCACAATGTGTGTGTGAAGTTTCAGCTCAAAATACCCTACTGATCATTTATTATACCATGTTGTAAATGCCAATTTTTGGGTGGGAATAAAAACGAGCTGTTTTTGAGTGTGTGTCTTTAAATGCAAATGAGCTGGTGCTCCCAGACCCATATCCAGAATAGGGCAGAGTTTTGACATCTCTGCTTTGGATAACTAGACATATTAAGCAATATGACTGACAGCGAAAATAGTGGTGTTCAGCCCTACATGTTTGAACCGGAGTCAGACACTGATCAGGGAGAGACACAATCAAAAGTAACAACTTTGAGAATGAACCAGGAAGTTTCCAAATGGTTATATGTTGTAGAGTTTTTTCAGCAATTTTGCAAAAATGGATGAACAATGCACACACAAACACACACACACACACACACACACACACACACACACACACACACACACACACACACACACACACACACATACAAATACAAATACTGTTACAATGTTCGCTATGCGCTATAACGAAACAACACACACAAACAAACATGTCCGTCGTCAGTGGGCATCAACAGTAGTGATGCTTATGATACATATGATTAATGGAGATTACAATAAAAAGGTCTGGGTGGATTTTTATCATTATAGGGTGGTTGCGTAAACACACACTGCCAACACACATTTATGTTCAAACACCATATAAAAGTGAATTTTGAATAATAGGTCACCTTTAATGTGCTAAGTATGTCTCTTTGTTATTAGTTTGTCTAGTTTGTTTGCTGTTATAGGGTAGGCTGAGGCTAGTTGTCACACTTTTTACTCCACTGAATAATTCCTCAAATCAATTTCTGAATAACCACATACCATAAATTCTTGGCTATGAAAAAGAAAAGCCTTTGAATATTTTCACCAGTAATACCCAGCCAAATATTTACTATTTGTTAAATACTAACAGCCAGGCATGTAGTTGGGAGATACATCCTTCTGTCACTGCCATTTAAAACCCATGTAACAATCTGGTCTGATTAATATGTGATGAAATGCCCCAAATTGAATTTAATGCATAATTCAGTCTTCATCATACAGTTTGTCCTTTCATTTAATGTATGCCAGTGTGGTTTGATACCGTTGCTTATTTACCCAAGAGCTATAACAAAAATATTATATATACTTTGGAATAGAATTAACAAATTTATTTTAATTTTAAAGAGTTTAGAACAAGGTGTTTGAAACCAACTTTCAAAACCTCTGCTGGAGAAAACACACATTTGTGCTATTGGACTTTTGACTCCAAATTTTACAGAATCTTATAGTATTGAGATCTAGCCCTTATGACTACTTCCCCATGGTACAACTAGCCCTGGTCTCTCTTACATATATTTATCAGTGCACAAGTGTTTAGGCAAATTTTACTTTCCATGTGTTTGAATAAATACAATGAGTAAATAAATGTGTTTTGTGTTAAACCTAATAACATATGCTGATATATGTGCACAAATGAAGAAATTTAAAAAGACATCTCTTCAGTCCCATATGTGATCTCTTACCATCAGTGGTACTGTTAATAATAGTAATAATAATGTGGTGAAAAAAAAACCTTGAATATAATACCAGGTTAGACGTGGTAAGTACGTTCCTAAAACGTCATGTGTTTACGTGATAAAAACGTATTGATGACATTTCTGCATTGTTGTGAAAATACATAATAACTGTCGTATTAAGTACATCGGGAAAAAACCTTTATTGTGTCTTTGGGGGAAAAACTTTTTTACAACGTAGTATGTTGGGAAGTTGTTGGTAAAACTTTTGCTTTGGAAGACAACATAGTAAAACTAACTATTTTGATAACAGCACGTGATGTACTACTAGGCTGGACATGGTAAGTTGGTTCCTATACCAATCGGAGATATTAAGTACTAAGTCTTTTTAAGTACGGCGGATAAAAACGTTATCACAACCTTTTCACAATGTGAAAAATAGTTTTTATTACAAAGTAATTGTGTTTGCTGGGAGCTTGTTCTGCAGGTCTGTGGGTAATTATATTTACACTGCTCTCTGCTGTGTACCGGAAGGACCAGATTAGCATATGGAGATAATGAATACAGAGGCGCTGTTATTATAAATTAGGCTTCACTATGGTGTTTATGAAGTCTCAAAACCCACACACATAAAAACCAGGCATGTGCATGTGATACAAACGCACAGTAGAATATCTGCAAGCGAAAAACCATCATAGCAAGGGAGCATTTCTGCTCTGCGAGCGCAGAACAGTATCCGGGAGCGGAAAACCATCCTTGAGAGGGAGGATTTCTGTTCTGCGTTGCCAAATGCTGTCCCGCGAGCACTGGGCTGTGACGAGTGCTCGCTTGACCATCTCTAGGCGCTCACAACTGCTCAACAACACTCGCTCGCTCGCACATCTAGTTGACTTTTGAGACTTTGGAGGTGGGTACAGTGGCTGATTGACAGTGGCTGATTACTACGGTCCTTTGATTGATCACTGTCAACACCCAGTCACCAACATTCTCTGGCATGTCTCTTACCCCCTGACCCCTTTTTGTCGGCAGAACCAAAATAAAGATGTCGGAGAGGGGCCTGGGTAGCTCAGCGAGTAAAGACGCTGACTACCACCCCTGGAGTCGCGAGTTAGAATCCAGGGGGTGCTGAGTGACTCCAGCCAGGTCTCCTAAGCAACCAAATTTGCCTGGTTGCTAGGGAAGTAGAGTCACATGGGGTAACCTCCTCATGGTCGCTATAATGTGGTTCTCGCCCTCTGTGGGGCACGTGGTGAGTTGTATGTGGATGCCGCAGAGAATAGCATGAAGCATGTTATAAGAAATATTTATTTTTGCTCTGAAAAGATGAACTTATATACATATATTTAAATAGTTTTTTTTACATTAATTGTATAACAGTAATCTGTTATACTCTCTCTCTCTCTCTTTCTCTATTGACATGTCTGTGCCAGTACTTCTGTCTGTTAGAAATGCAAAGTCAGACATATGTTCCAAATTAGATCATATTTACTGTTATTCATACTGTTTACACCCTAATATTTTTTCATCATTCATCTAACATTTAAAGGACTCCACAGTTTTGGATCTATTAGTTACTATACTTAATCTTCTAAAAAATATTAACTAATCAGTAAGAAATAGCGAACTGATGACTGTGGTAGGTATAAGCACTCTTACTAAAATCAAGAGTCCATGGCAAACTTGCAGTGAAGAGCTGCAAACTTCTGGCAAACATTTGCAGAATCACAAGCTCAATAAATTACCCATCACAACATTAATATCTCAAAGTCAATAGCGATAGATGTTATTTACACTAAATGCATCCCAAGTGCATCAGTCTATCAGTTCAGTTAAGAGACAGAGCGAAAAGTAAGTGTTAATGAACTAATAATCTGCCATTTAATCTTGATTTGTGTAAATGGCAATAAACCAGACATTTTCACTCCTTTCAAATACTGCCGCTTGTTTGAGAGCCCTGCAATGCAATGTTTTCTAACGCACGTGGCAAATAAGTAAGGATGTACAGATAAAAAAAATTTGAGAACGAGTATGAGTACCAAAACATTTGGTACTAGCCAAATTACTGATACTGAGTCCAATACCTACGTTTTTGTTTTATTTTTTCTGAATTCCAAATCAAAAGCGTATTCCAATTTTATCAACAAAATGATGTTTAAATAAATGAATTAATTAAAACTTTAATCAAATGAAAATATAACAATTAATTTTAAACATAATATTGTATTATGTTTATCAAATGAAGTGCTTTTATACAGAACATAATTTGAGTTATATTTTGGTCAAATATGTGCTGCAGAACAGAGCATCACAGATGTGAGTTATTGCTTAATTTACAGTTACTATTGATCTATTATTATTATTATGTAGTAGTAGTAGTAGCAATAGTAGTGAATATTACATAACTTTACATTATTGATACGTGTGGCAGGGCAGAGGGTGGGGCCAGGTCGTGATCCTACACACCCGGTCCCGTATTAAGCTAATTATGCCTCCGTGAGGGATAAAGGTCGACTGCAGGGGATCATGCGGGAGAGATGGATCGTTAACGGACATGTCCGTCATGTGTGTGTTTATGTTGTCTTTTGAGTTTATCATTAAAACTATTATTTATATCGTCAAGCCGGTTCTCGGCTCCTCATTTCCATTGAATACCTTTACAATACGTTTCTGTAATTCTTTTTTATTATTATTTATATTTAGCTTTTATTTTGACAGAGCTTTTATTTTGGAGTGTTTCTGAGTTGATATGATGGTCAATCCGGAAAAGCTGGTCACTTCATAACTCAGTGATTTTTAAACCGCAAAAGGCTGCTATTTAATTAAATAAGTATATACTTCATTTGTGCCTCGTGCGCACGAGGCTTATGATGGTGTTTACCATGTATGAGCCATGGAGGAGCATTAAAAGGTACGTGCAGCCGGCTTCTGTGCAACACTGTCTTCTCTCCACACCTTCACAAGCGCTCAAATTCTAAGCGCACAGGTAATCCAAACTATATATTTATCTCATTAAATCGCAGCTTTTGCACCTAAATAAACCCACTAGGACATAACATTATTTTTATTTGTGTGCTGAATATTTACGGAATGTCATATATTTAAATTTCACTTTGAAATGATGAAGAACCTAACCTTCAGCAGGCAATGGTGACTCTGTATTTGTAACATTGTTGCTGTCAATGACGAAGACGATGTGTAGAACCCAAGTGCAATTTATTTACAAAACGATGATTATGCAAGAAACTCTAATTATACCAGTGAACATAAACTTGACACGTAAACTATACCAGTGAACATAAACTTGACACGTAAACTATACCAGTGAACATAAACTTGACACGTAAACTAAACTAGACATAAACTTGAAACCTGACTATGAACTTGACATGACAAGACTTGAACTCTCTTACACAAACTAACACCAATACTAAACAAGAGACGATGGCAAACATGAGGGCTTAAATACATGGACATGGGGAAACATAAGCCAATGAACAAACAGAACTCTAAACAAGATACCAATGACAAATTAGAACTGATAAAGTAATCAAACAATGAACCAATGAAAATAAGACACATGAACATGGAGAGAAACAGGAAGATCACATGACAAGGAAACAGGAAAAAAACATGACATGAACTTCAAAATAAGAGACATGAAAAACAGGAACCAACAGAATAAACATGACATGGCTAAGTGATAACTCCCTGCAGCTAAATGCAGACAAAACAGAAACACTGATCATTGCCCCGGAGGTTGCAATCCCTGGGATTAAACAATACTTGGGTGATCTAGGCCAGTCTGCTAAGCCAAGACTTAGAAATTTGGGAGTTATCCTGGACAAAGACATGTCATTAGTGCATCACTGCAAGCAGCTGACGAGAAACTGCTTCTTTCAATTAAGGAAAATCTCGAAACTTAGAAATATGGTTTCACAAAATGATTTGGAGCTTATCATTCATGCCTTTGTGTCTTCGCGTTTAGACTATTGCAATAGTTTATTTTCATGCCTAAACCAGAAGGAGCTCTCTCGACTGCAATTACTGCAAAACTCTGCAGCCAGAATTTTAACACGTACAAATAGGAGGTCTCATATATCCCCTATCCTAAAAGAACTTCACTGGCTACCAGTGTCTTATAGGATACATTTTAAAATTTTGGTTTTAGTTTTCAGAGATTTGCATGGTCAGGCACCTCCCTATATTAGTGACTTGATTCAGCGTTATACTCCTGTGCGTGCTTTGAGGTCTGTGGATCAGAACCTGTTGATGGTTCCACGCACTCGCTATCGTACTAGAGGTGACCGATCTTTTCAGGCTGTTGCCTCTAGGTTGTGGAATGACCTCCCACCGTCTATGCGCTCTCTTGACTCTTGTTGATGCCTTCAAATGCAGACTAAAGACCCATTTATTTGTTCAGGCTTTTAATTAGCTGCTTGTGGGTTGATATGATCATGTACTGTATATGCTTTTATTGTGTGTATTTTATGATATAAATGTTTTAGTTGTGAAGCACTTTGTGGCCTTATACCTGTGAAAGGTGCTATATAAATAAACTTTTACTTACTTACAATATCGTAACACTCTTAGTAGGATCAGTTTATCGTGACCTGCTTCCCACATGAGGGATGATGCTTTTTATATGCTCAGGGGCTCTGACGGACGGCATCCAAGAACTCCCACACAGGTAATTACTTCCATCCTCTCTCCTCCCCATTCCATTCCATCTATTCCAAGGACTGTATTCACTTAATAATAATAACAAAAACAAACATCACCAGCTTCTTTTAACAGTACGTGCTTAAAAAATCTACACTGGATGTGTGCTATTACCAACCTAGACAGAGTATTTCACAGGTGACTGTGTACCAAAGTAAATATACAGTTCTATCCCTTGTAGCTCATGCCTCTTGGGTCCTTAGAGGTATAGGATTTTGAATGATTTTTATTCAGAAGAGGTACCAACATCTAGCTTGATTTTGAAATGACAGACTTAAAGTTTTGCTGTCATTGCACTCTGTCTACCCTTCTGCAAAGACACATGGCACTTATGATGTTATGGGGGAGGGGACCTTGGTATTCCTGGTGCATCATGGAAAACTGTTTTAGGACAAAAATAAGGCTCAGGGGAAAACTTATTTTAGTAACTGCATAAAGTATTTTTTATAGAATCCTACAATTAATAATATATATAAATTCATCTGTATAGAGCTGTTCAGGTTGTAGTCCAAAAACCTGAGTATTAGCCATGGGCTTCCTCGGGATTTATCTATGTGGTTTTATAATGGGCTTTTTGAACTTATGAGTAAAATAATATTTGTGGTAAACATTTCTTGATGTGGACATTTCCTTCTACAACATAAATTACACACAGTCATACCTCAAACGTGAATTTCGATGTATGCATTTAAAAAAAAAAGTATGTAATTCAATACGGCTTTGAAGTTCACGTTTGAGGTTTGAAAGTGTGTAATTTATGTTGTAGAAAAAAACGTCCATGTATTGTCAAGTAATGTTTACCACAGACCTTATTTTACACATAAGTTCAAAAACATCACTATAAAAACCCATTGGAAAATTCTGAGGGAAACCATGGTGAATTAGACTTCTGTGTTCACCTACTGTACAATTTGACGTCATGGCTGAACAGCTCTATAACACACTGTAAACCCTTATGTTGCCATTGCTGGAAAAATATAATTGTCTAAATTAAACATAACTGTAAATGTCAAGTTTTGGGCTCATAACTCAATGTATACATTCCTTGAATTAAATTTTTTTAAAAATCCATAGACTTAAGATTTTAAGTGGTAATAACTCAAGCTATTTAGTAAAAATTTGAGGCTATTGGGAATACCCACAATGCTTTGCGCTTGAGATTTTATTGAGAATTCATGGAGGTTTTAGCTATTTTGTAGTACTAATTAGGTTGTTTTGTTGCAAATAGTTGTTTCGTGTGATGCCACCATTAGGGTGATCTGTGTCCCTTTTGGTCAAGTTAGACCCTCTTAACACAATCTTAGTTTTCAATCTTAGGTGTCAGTGTAAGACTTTCTACTATAAAAACATACTGTAAATTAAAAAAAAACTTAAAATCATTGCATACTTGGCCCCACCAACGTCCGCTGTGCTGTTGAGGTGGCCTGGGCTATGAGTGGCTCACAGCGAGTTGAGCCGGTGCTGACTCCAAAGGAGGAGACGGCGGGCGAGTTGCGACATACGGCGAGAGAGTAGGCCGCCTTGGCGGTTGATATATGCCACCGTCACTGTGTTTTCCATCCAGAGCAACACATGCTTGCCCCGGATCAATGGCTATAGCCTACTCAGGGCAAGTAGTACCGCCAGCAACTCGAGGCAGTTGATGTGCCAACGCAGTCACGGGCGGTCCAAGGGCCGGTGACTGATTTCCCGTTGCATACGGCGCCCCAGCCCCGTTTGGAGGCATCTGTCGTAATCACGATGTGCCTGGGGAGCTGGCCTAGGGGAACTCCTGCCTGTAGGAATGCTAGGTCTGACCAGGGGCTGAGAAAATGGCAGCAAGCCTGCGTAACAAGGATGCGGTGTGTGTCGTGGCGCCATGCTCGTCTCTCAACTCGGGTCTGTAGCCAGTGCTGAAGTGGTCTCATATGCATCAACCCAAGCAGCGTGACCATCGCTGAGGATGACATATGCCTCAGGAGCCTCTGAAAGGATTTCAGTGGGACCAACGCGTTCTTTCTGAACACATGCAGACAGTTCAGCACTGACTGTGCGCGCTCGTGGGTGAGGCGCGCTGTCATTGAGACCGAGTCCAACTCCATACCGAGAAAAGAGATGCTCTGAACCGGGACGAGCTTGCTCTTTTTCCAGTTGACCCAAAGCCCCAAGCGGCTGAGGTGCCTGAGCACCAGGTCCCTGTGAGCACACAACATGTCCCACGAGTGAGCTAGGATTAGCCAGTCGTCGAGATAGTTGAGGACCCGGACGCCCACTTCCCTTAGTGGGGCAAGGGCTGCCTCTGTGACTTTCATGTAGGTGCGAGGGGACAAGGACAGGCCGAAGGGGAGGACTTTGTACTGATATGCCTGACCCTCGAAGGCAAACCGGAGAAAGAGTACGCATCCTTCAGGTCTACCGCCGCGAACCAATCCTGATGCCGGACGCTCGCTAGAATGCGTTTCAGCGTGAGCATCTTGAACGGGAGTCTGTGCAGAGCCCGGTTCAGAACTCACAGGTCGAGGATTGGCCGTAACCCGCCGCCTTTTTTTGGGTACGATGAAGTAGGGGCTGTAAAACCCCTTCTTCACCTCGGCTGGAGGGACAGGCTCTATCACGTCCTTCCGTAGAATGGAGACGATATACAAGGCAGTGGCATTCTCACCTCTCACTGTGGAAGAGCAGACGCCATTGAACCTGGGAGGCAACGGGCAAATTGAATCGCCACGGCCCCAAGCTCCGTGCGAGAGGGACCAAGGGGACTACAGCGTCAGACGTACCAGCGGGCGGGGCCTCGCAACGGGTCGGAGCCCGGGGTGCTGAGTCTAGAGACATCGAAGCACTTACCTGGCTCCTTGTGACTGCTCCTGGTCAGCCTGGGACGGGGATGAAGATTTTCATCCTCGTGGCCCTTGGAGACCGTCGGCTCAGGTGTGGGCTTGTGCCACTGCTGGGCGCGTGGAAGCGGGAGTACAGCAGCCCGTTGGGCGTGCGGTGAAATAAAATTTGTAAAGAATCAAGGATTCTCCACCCGACCATCTGGCGGGGGAGGGAGTGGTCTGGTTCCTGAGTCCCGGGGCTGCCCGTCTCAGGGGTGCTTTTAAGCCTTCTTGCGGTTCTTGGCAGCCGGCCGTGAGGCAGGTGGCATCGCTGTCCTGCGGGTAGCTCCGCGCCGGGGCCGGCCCCGAGGGGCGGGCTGTGGTGGGGCTGGTGTCGGTGTTGGCACCGCAGAAGGATGCCCTGGGAGACAAGCAACGGAGTGCAGGGTCTGTGGCTCCTCCTGGGCAGGATGTGCTGTATGGCCTCCGTCTGCTTCCTCACCGTTGAGAACTGCCGGGCGAAGTCTTAAATGGTGTCGCCAAACAGCCCAACCTGGGAGATGGGGTGTCAAGGAAACGCACCTTGTCAGCCTCTCGCGACTCGAACAGGTTGAGCCAGAGGTGGTGTTCCTAGACCACCAAGGTGGACATCGCCTGCCCCAGCGCTCGGTTGGAGCATACGAGCGTGACGGGGAGTGGGAGGTCCGTGGGGGAATACCCAGTGGACAGGCTCCCACTGAGGTCCCCATATTGCCCCAGTGGTAACCGACACTGCCTCATACCCTTAGGTAGAAGGACTGAGTCGGGGAGCCGCTGGGGTGGCTTGCGCTCTTACGAGGGCGAGCCGCGACTGCAACGTAGCCATGGTCATGTCCTCGCAGTGAGGACATGAACCATCCACGAACGCTGACTCCACGTGGGTGGCACCCAGACACGACAAGCAGCGATCGTGACCATCAGACGGGGAGAGACATCGACCGCAACCAGGAAATAAACACAAATGGAAAAGGCATCTTGAAAAAGACGCTTTCCATTTGCGCCACTTTTTTTACAGAAAATACAACTCTTTTGTGTGTTATATATATATATATATATATATATATATATATATATATATATATATATATATATATATATATGTGTGTATATATATATGTGTATATATAGACAGGTATATATAAATATATATATATATATATATATATATATATATATATATAAACGAAGTTCACATCGTGAACTTCTTGCTTTTCTGCTGCTGAAGCGCCCAGGGGTGTTTGCTCAGCACAACCTGTGTGCGAGGGGGAGGACAGCTGAAAAGTGCTGTAGATCCAACAGCGTGGAGAGATGAATGGAGGTGGCAGAGGAATTCAGCTCTGTGACTTGCTCGCTCGGCTCCGAAGAAGATATCTGATGTGTGTTTGCAGCGTCACTCCTTTTATACCGCGTGTCCGGGGGAGTGGCATGCAAATTCCACACTTCAATTACCATTGGCCTTTTCTCAAGATCAGAGATGTCTGTACGCTGCAGGAGCGACCCCTAGTGTCAACCCATCGACACAACGTCGAGTGAGTGACAGATAAGGAACAATATTTTTAAGCTTTACTATTGTGCTGTATATTGATTTTTGTTTAAGGAAAATTTTAAAAAATTGTCCATTCAGACTTTTACATTTGAAAAATGTTCTCTCAGGGGATACCCATGAACACCCACACCATATATTTCCTTCTAGGACTTCTATGCCCCTTGATTATATGTATTATGTGCTACAGTTTCAAAATATTGGCTTATTAAAAATATTATATTAAGAACAGAAAAAACTCATGTAACTCATTCACTTGTAACATTGTACTACATCACACCATTTTAAGACTATAAAGGAGACTAAAACTTCATCCATTTTTGTAATATATTATGTGCTACAGTTTCAAAATATTAGCTTATTTTGACCTTTACAAATAAGCTTTTCATAACGAGTCAGAAAAAAATACAACAATTCAGTCATTTATAATATTGTTACATCACACCATTTTAAGTCTATACATAATACTAAAATTACCAAATTTGCTGTAGATAAATGTGGAATTGACTAGTGAAATTTCTAGAATTACTAGCAAAATTGCTGACCTATTTACAAAAAAAAATGCTCTATGTTGCTGACACTACTTTTAGTGGGGACAAATAGAGTCAACCCATTTCATAATTCTAGTGCTGTGCACAGTGGCACCACTACCTTCACCCTTTCTCTAAGTTCTTTCAACTTAACAGTTGACGTGCTAATGATGCACCTCCCTGCTATGCATTCAACAAGCAGAAAAGATGCTGGAGATTCTTTTTTTCCAGAGTCTGAACAACAAACTTGAATGGGGCTCCTACAAAACCATCTATCAGGATGGACCTTCCACCATGAACCTTCGGCAACAACATATTTATGTTTCACTCTTTGTTCTGCAGTCAAGTTCCATATATACAGTATTTTTAAAAGCCCAGGACGAGTGTCTGCCTGTACATCAATAATGGGCTCTTCCAAGCTAGGACTACTACTACAACACCATTTTGCATATACACATGAAGATCTTTCAGTTCTGCAGCCATCAACAGAATAAGTAACACCTTTATGTCTAACTATTTGGATAATTTTTTTATTATTATAATTTTAGTTATTATTTTGATAGCTTCCCAACATGCCATTGTAGCGCTCAAATGAAAAACACAAAAAGGAATACACTGGCCCATAATCGAAGATACATTCCTTCAAACGCATGTGCAAGTGCATATTGGGTGTACAGTGCTGTGGACCACACAGTCTCTAAAATTTCTAAAGCAAAGTCTCAAGGTAAACATCTGCCTTTTCAACCTTTTCCAATAAAATGATACAGGACCACAAAATTAATCAAACCTGCACAAAATCATACCACATGTCATACCATATTCTCCAATCAGTCCTTTCAGGCAAAATAGTGAATATACGGTTGTCCAATTTTTCAACTGGTCAGCAGAGAAGCCACAGAACCATGAGGCTATTTTAGAAGGGATTCTTCCCACGTCCTGAGGGACTTTGACACTATCAATTCTGATCTGCAAGGTCTCAAAATCCTTCTTAGAGAGAATGCTTAGAGAGAATGACTGAAAATACATTGTGGAGCAGAGGGGGCGGGGCCGGGTCGGAATATCGCGCACCCGGTCCCCAATCGGCCAATCGATTGTTCGAGAGAGAGAGAATTACGGGCATATCCGTCATGTGTGTTTGTTTATGTGTTTTTGAGTTTTAATTAAATTATTATTTATATTGACAAGCCGGTTCTCGCCTCCTCCTCGCCCATCCTTTGACTGTTTTACATTGGTGCCGAAACCCGGGAAGGAGGAGGGATGGCCGTCGCAGAGTCCTCGACACTGCCGTCCACCCAGGGGAGCGCCGCTGCCATCTGCCGGGTGACGGAGTAGCCCGACCGTCCGGATGTGGGTACGGCCGTCGTCCGCGGGGCAAGTGGGGACTGGATACCCCGACCGCCTGGAGCGAGGGAGCCGCTGCCGGGGGCGGAGGAGTGCCCTGCTGTCCCCAGAGACGCGGAGGGGTCGAGGGAAGGCCGCCGTCCGCGAGGGGAGGAGGGAAGAAACTCTCCGACCGCCCGGAGCGAGAACCGGCTTGTCAATATAAATAATAATTTAATGAAAACTCAAAAACACATAAACAAACACACATGACGGACATGCACGTAATTCTCTCTCTCTCGAACAATCGTCACCGGCCGCCTTTATCCCTCGGGCGCCTCATCAGACTGATTGGGGACCGGGCGCGATATTCCAACCCGGCCCTGCCCCCCTCCGCTCCACATACATGTTTTGCAGTTCCCAGCAAAATATTGTGAATGGGGTTGATGACAACAACGAACCTGACATCATCAAAATATGGCCAAATATGGCATCTTCAATTCCTTTTCTGGCTGCCTTCGTTGGTGCTCTTTTACCCATTTTTGCAAAAGTTGAAGTGCTCAGCTGAGGTGCGTGGAGTCCACTTTGTATGGTCAAACCCAGAGTAGCCTTTGTTCCAAATCGTGCTCTGGTGAAAGCCTTAAAGCACTTGCTACCTACATTGGAGGAATATAATTTTAAAATTACAATTTAGAAAAGACCTGTCACAGATTTTCAATGAATGCCAGTAAAACATTTTAAAGGCTCATGAAGTATTTAACCCCATAACACATACCTGGAATCTTACAGTGCAGCAAAACAGCAAAATTGAAGTGGACCCCCATCTCATATTGAAGTGCTCAAAATGCTCAAGCATCCTGTATTCATGTGAAACATTCAACAGCCTACTGTAATGCATTGTGGTAGCTTGCAACTGTTGTGGGTTACCACACATCAGTGCATCTCTTTGGGTGAGTAAAGCCAATGTTTGAATTATTGTGAAATAAGTTTGTACTGCTTTGGCTGTTTGTGGGTGTGTACCATTCAGGAGTGTTCATCCATATGCCTTATTTATTTAAAATTTTTACTCAATAGCACCATTATATTCAATTGCCTGTAGGCCAAGTAGGCAGTTCTGCTTACATCTGCATACAGGATTTAATCTTGAGATACAAATGTAGTTTATTTTTATTTTATTCTCTTTTTTTATTTTTTATTTTTTTTTAAACAAAATTGAAGCTTTCATTTCTTATGCCATTGAGAGATAAATGTTTACAATTTATTGACTTTGTGTAGCATTCAATAAAACATTTAAAAAAAAATAAAACATAATTGGAGGCTGTTCAGACAGAGCACGTTCTCAGGTTCTCTCAGGTTCAACAACAGAATTACAAAAAAATGACAAAAATTGTGTTGGTCCTGTAAGAGAACCTGAAAAAGAAATATGTGGCGCAACAATCAAAGATGATCATCTAGCACAGTGGTTTTGCTTTGTGTTTTACATAGGAAATCAAGTGGCGACCACCATAGTAAAAATTTAACCTGTATTTAATGTATCCTGAGTCACATTTCCTTTTATCTTGCATAGTTGAAATTTTTAATATGTTTGTTCATGTGTTTCATGCCATGTGGTCCCCTGGTGACGTGATTTCATGTTTCCCTCCATGTTCATGTGTCTTGCTTTCAGTGGTTTATTGTCTTGTTACCTTGTTATCAGTTCTGTCTTGTCATTGTTTCTCCCTTGTCCATGTATTCAAGCCTCATGTTTGCCATTGTCCATTGTCAGGTATTGTAAGTGTAACATTGTTGGATTGTTTATGTCAAGTCAAGTCAAGTTATTGTGACAAGTTAGTTCATGTTTGTAATTTGTTCACGTTGGGAGTTCCGGGTTTGGCATTTCACGTTTGATAATAAAACTGCACTTGGGTTCATCACACATCATCGTATTTGTCATTGCCAGCAACAGCATTACAGAATACCTGACCATCGCAAGATGAACTCAGCAGTTCAACTCCTGCTTCTTAACCAGGGGAATCAATCCCTGGAAAATTATGTGGAGAAAGTGCCCTCAAGGACAGGTGGAATTGGGCCCTCCGGGCCACAAAGGTCACTGATGGCCACCCTCGTGGTCCAGGAACGACATCTGTGGCTGAACCTAGTCGAGATGCAGGATACTGACAAAGCCTGCTTTCTCAATGCCCCCATCTCCCAGCTCAGCATATTCGGCAAGTGCTTTGAGTTTTCTTTCAGCACAACTGTTTCCGGACGCAACTTTGCTCCCCCATATAATATTACCTGCTCCCCCCTCTGCGAAGTCAAATAAGATATAAATGCACTGTTGACAGGTGTTATTTATTATCTATGGTAGTTGTGATCACTTCTCACTCCATGCTCTCTTCGTGCTTGTGGGAGAACAGTTGGTAGAATCAATGGTTGTTAATAACAGCTGAGGCGCACTCTTTCCTCCTGTGTACATACGCTTCATAAACAGGGCCTTCATACACTAACGCGAGAATGCACCTTTTAATGCAAATATATATTTCTCCTGCGTTTCACTTGTTTCAAAGTCGTCCCGCATTATGTTTGTGCATCTATCTCTGTGTTTGTTTGTTCGGCTCTCCATCAGCAAGGTTTGCGCAGACAATGCATGCACAGATATGTAAATACCACAATATAGACGAAATAGAAACATTTCTACCAGTTGACATTTTATTCCGCCGTCATGATGGTCAATAGTATATTGCCATTTCGCCCAGCACTACTTTCAGTTGAAGCAGTGATTACCAAACCTGGCCCTGGAGTAACCCCAACACTGCACATTTTGAATTTTCTCACTACAAACTTTTAAAAAAAATGATGTTAGCAATAATTAATGTTTTTGTGTTCTTTTTAGCTTATAGATCTACATTCTACAGTGGTTCAAGAAGAAAGTAAAATCTGAGTTGATCACATGAGTGACGAGGAAGATGGAATGCTGGAAGGAAGGCCTGTGTGGCTGGTTAAGCCACCATGCTGTAGCCCAGTTACTGATGATCTCTGCAGAAAATTACAGGGGTGACTTGAGTGTGATCCTCAGCAACCACACCACCCATGTATACACTGGTGAGATGTCCTCTCGGACAATTCGGGACTGCACAGGGGACATGGAACGTTTGGGATGTGCTCCTGTTGAGCATGTGTCAAGCACATCATCTGTTTCTCGGGAAGTGGTGGACTCCTTTGAGAGGACATTTACACCTTTATACTTGTTTAATTTTTATATTTTACACATGTATATTTTATGTTTAATACTTTGAAAGGATGGTGCGTGTGTGTGTGTGTGTGTGTGTGTGTGTGTGTGTGTGTGTGAGAGAGAGAGAGAGAGAGAGAGAGAGATTCCCTCGTTTTATACCCGTAAGGTATAAAATGAGAAAACAGAAAAAAAAAACAGAATATGTGGTCACTGTTTGACAGGTGAGGTCGAGACAGAACTGCACTTCCTCCTAAAATGTGAAACATTGGAACAGTGAAATAAGGAATGTTTACCTAAACAAGTTTAACTCTGAAACTTCAGACTTTAATAACCTAAATTACCTCTCAAAATTAAAAACACTCCTAGGAGAAGGAGACATGGCGCATCTTGCTGCCAATATGTATCAGCATACCACAATCTGAGGGACAGTGAAAGATCTGGACAAACACACACACACACAATGTGATGCGATATGGTCAAATAAATAATAATAATAATAAGAGAGAGAGAGAGAGAGAGAGAGAGAGAGAGAGAGAGAATGTGTGTGTTTGTGTGTGTGTGTGTGTGAGAGAGAGAGAGAATGTGTGTGTGAGAGTGAAGACTGGCTAGCCATATACAATCTACAGTTAAGAGAGTTTATTAACCAATCAAAAATCTACAGACCAGTCTACAGATGAAACTATCCTTCTGCTCATGATATGGTCATCCAGGAAGGTCCAGGAGAAATTAAAGCTCTCGAAAGGAGATGTGCCTGTAGGCAGAATAAACACAATGTACAAATGTTTCACTTGTTCAGTCTGACATGTCTCATTTATTGACAGTCACTTGATGTCCTTGTTGAATGTAGAAAGTCCTTTGCAAGGATGTTCATTGAGTTCATTTTATTTTTTTGTATAAAAGTGTTATTAAATTAGATTTTCATAATAACAAATGAAAAGTTTTGCTTAAATTGTTTGATTAAGTCAATTCCTGTTAAGTGCTTTGCAAGGAAGTTCATTTGATTTTTAGTGTAAAAGTGTTTTTAATTTAGATTTTCATTTTAACAAATGCAACATTTCTTTAAATTGTCTAAGTCAACTCCTGTTAAGTCATTTAAAAGAATGTTCATTATGTGTACATTTGACTTTTAGTGTATTTTTTCTTCATAGATTTAAAAAATATTTTAATTTAGACTTTCATTTTAATAAATGCAAAGTTTTGCTTTAATTGTTTGACTAAGTCAACTTGTGACTTTTTCATAAGCAGACAAGTACCATTTGTGTGAAAGACTCATTTGTAAAGACTTCATGTTTTGTAAATAATGATTAAACTCTTTAAAATGTTTCATTTTTGGATTTTTTGTCTAATAAAATTACATTTGATAATTAGACGCACTTCTGTGCTTGAGGCCAGCAGCATTTTAGCATTTAAAATCCATTCAGTGTAGGTAATTTATATGCATTTATCAAGACAAGATGGGTTGTTTCCGGAGATGTATCTGCTCACACTCTGCAGTCTGCAGAGATTTAACTGCTTGTGTTCTGGCAATTGCGGGCATTCATGGGTAAGTGAGTAAATGTGTCCGTCTGTGTCTGGAAGTTTATCACGGTGGTGTGCGGACTGAGAAACGGACTGAGAAAAATGGTCCGTTTCTGTAAGTGTTATGAAACCAGGCACGTCAGGATACATGTTCGAAAATGGTCATAATTGTATCAATTACCGATTTGTGCGCTGGCATGAACAGTCTAGAAACGAGACTATTCTTGCAGTGTAAGAAAAAAACGTCCTGGTTACTTTCATAACATCCATTCCCTGATGGAAGGAACAAGATTTTGTGTCGATATAGTGACACTAGGGGTTGCCCTTGGGAACCCCAAACACCACTGATCTTTGAGAAAAGGCCAATGGGAATTGGCGAATGGAATTTGCATGCCACTCCCCCGGACATACGGGTATAAAAGGAGCTGGCTCACAACCACTCATTCAGGTTTTGTGCTGAGGTTACGAAAATAAACAGTACATTCCACAACTAGCTGAACTGTGTTATATGGACTAGTGGTGCAAGATGGGCAAACTGTTGTGTATCTCATAGCCAGTGCACCCAACCATCACGTAACCTCCCCCAACGCTCCTACGAATGTCGTACGGTCCACCGCACCTTGGGTACAAGTCGACTGCCCAAAAATGAGCACAGGCTGCCCCAGCCATGGCCTCTTCTATTTGTTTCCCAAAAAAGAATGGAAATCGTTCAGCTGGGAGCCATAAGTGTCCGTGTCGGGGAGGTGTCCTTTCCAAAGGGGAAGACACTACGGAGACCACACCCTGCCTGAAGGGGAGGTAATTGTGTGGAAATACGTCACATGGCCTTACCGAGTTTTTTCGGCAGTGTTGCATGTGGAGAAGTCCCCTTTGTTGGTCCTACCCAGAGGGGAGGAGCTCTACAAACACAGTGACCGGTGGCAGAGGGTACACTGCACAAGGAAGATGAGGGTTTACTAACAGGGAAACTGTCTGTTACATACAGGCAACCAGCACATGTGGAGCACCTACCCCAGTATAGGGCCCGTTTAGCACATGTACTGTGCTGGCATCAAGTTTCTTCACCACAGGCTAAGGAGGAAGGACATTCAGGGTCCATGACTTCATCAGCATGGCTAGTGGGTAAAAAGTGCACGTCTCAACCTCCAGGAGGGGAAAGGTACTATACGCAAGCGGTACACTTGGCCAGTTGTCCCTGTTCATACCTGACAACACACGGGACAAAACCAGCTCAACCCAGAGATTATAGAACCTCACAAATGTGTTGGGTGTTGCCCAGCATGCTACTCTGCAGATGTCTGCTAAAGAGGCACCATTGGTCAGGGCCCAGGAGTCCGCCACACTCCTAGTAGAGTGTGCTCGTACCCCCAAGGGGGGTGGCACACCCTGTGTGGAATATGCCAATGCGATGGCGTCAATGACCCAGTGGGCGATCCTCTGTTTGGAGACAGAGCTCCATTTCTGCTGTCCTCCAAAGCAGTCAAAGAGCTGCTTAGAGCATCTAAAGCTCTGCAAGCGATCCAAATAGATGCATAAATCACGCAACGGACACAGCAAAGACAAGTCCTCCTGGGGCAGTGCTTGCAGGTTCACCACCTGATCCCGAAACGGAGAGTATTCTGGACCAAACTCCAGGCACGTGTCGCTGACAGAGAACGCCTGCAGTTCCCCTACCCTCTCGATGGACGTTAGTGCAGTGAGGAGGGCAGTCTTCAGAGAGACTGCGTTTAGCTGCGTCTGACTCCAGGGGCTAAAAGGGGGACCACAGAGAGCTCCCATGAGGGAATGAGGCTTGGCCTAGGAGGATTCAGCCTCCTCATGCCTCTAAGGAACCTGATGTTCTCTGATTTCTCAAAGGTTCGCGATCTCCGCATGCAAGGCATTTGCATTCTCACCCTTCACTGAGGTAAAACGGGGCGGGCGGGCCCCTGGCAATTGAACCAGGGCGGGCCCCTGGCAATTTTAATCGCATAGCCGAGTCGGACGGTCCTAGTCAGCCACCGCGATGGGTTGGGGAGTGCAAGCAATGCCTCCAAATTCCAGGCAAGGGGGTCCTTGCCGTTTGTCACAACAGCCCTGGAGTGGGTGTCCTCAGTGTCAGACTGAACCAGCCCACTCTCCGATGCTGCATTCAAGAGCTCATCCGCTTCGCGAGCCCTGAGTGAGACCGCAACGTTGCCATGGTCATGTTTTCGCAGTGAGAACATGACCCGCCCAAGAATGCTGTCTCCACGTGGGCCGCGCCCAAGCATGTGAGGCAGTGATCGTGGCCATTGGAAGCAGAGAGGTAATGACCACAACCAGGAATTATACACAAACGGAAAGGCATCTTTAAAAAGACGCTCTCCGTGAGTGCCACTCTTTTAGAAGGAAATATACTCTTTTAAGAGGAAGAATATACACTTGTAGACTGCTGAAGCACCAAGGAGTGTTCTCTGCACTCCATTGGTGAATGAGGGGGAGAAGACGCTGTAATGCGCTGTAAATCCAACAGCTTTTTGTAGAGGTGAATGGATCGGTGGAGGAAAAAATCTAAATAAGTGGTTGTGAGCTGGCTGATTTTATACCCGTATGTATGGGGTAGTGGCATGCAAATTCCACTCACCAATTCCCTTTGGCCTTTTCTCAAAGATCAGAGGTGTTTGGGGCTCCCAAAGGCAACCCCTAGTGTCACTATATCGACACAATGTTAAGTGAGTGACAGATAGGGAACTAGTTTTAGCCCATTTTCTTTTGTATAGAGTTGCTATATGGCAACACTTCTTAAAAACTAAAACTTTCTCTAGAATTAATTTTTTATATATCATGTCAAAAACCAATTAGAAAAATACATTTCATTAGAACACAATGTGTACCACACAGGGTTAAAATGTATAGAAGTAGTGTTTTGAAGTAAAGGTTTTGATTACCGGGTGGAAACATTCCATGATGACAGAACTTTGATGAAAGCGCCACTCTAGACCCTGGAACGGAATTACTTTTTAAGATCATGCTAATGAATCCTGGAAACCCCCTACTTCAATATTTTGTTTAGAGTTTAATAGCATTGCAGGCTGAAGCCTACTGTGATGAGTCCCCAAAGACAGCCACGCGGTGACGGCTTTGAAGTAAACAGCCGTCGAGTCTGTTGGGAGCCTGCTCAAGGGGCGGTGACCACTCGAGCCCGAGGCGGTCGACGGCCTGTGTGAGGAGGCGTATCAGTTCCCCTTCGACTCCGGCGCGGGTCCTGCTGGATTCCTTGGCCGTTGAGGAGGCTTGTGACCACTCGCTGTCCGAAGCCATGATGGAACAGCAGCCTTTGTCCTCCGCCTCGCTCTCCGAGGTGGCAGCAGTGCAGCCGCTCGGTGGCAACTGCGCGTCCCGGGGGGGCGGGGAGGGTGAACGTGATGCTCGAGACAGTCGCTTCTAAAACCGGTTCCGGCAGCCTTTGGGAGCTGCGCTTCTTCCAGCGCGGCGAAACAGAAGGCGGCACGGCAGCTCCGGTTTTGCATACTTCGAGTCAAGCCCGCAGGGTCGACATCGGAAGCTCCTCGCAGAGGTCGCATCCGCCGTCAGCGAGGGCGAGCTCTGCATGCCCCAGTCCCAGGCAGAGAGCGCAGATGATGTGTCGGTCTCCGGCGCTGAGAGGAGCGCGGCATGAGCCGCAGGAAGTGCGAGGCATCTTTAAAAAGACGCTCGATACTCTTTTGTGAAGTTCGCTGAGGAACTTAGCTTGCTCTAAAAAGGATACGCCGCCGGATGGCGTAGCTCGCAGGATGGCTGAAGGTGGCAAGACGTCGGCTTCGAGCGCTGTCCACGCTTGCTAGATGCCCCTCGAACGGCGACGCGGCTTCCAGTTCAGAGATGCGAAGAGCTTCGCTGAAGAGATGAAAATCAGGGTTCCAGCCTACGAACTACGCTTATATGCACTCTAGTCACGCCCTTTCTGGCGGGCTTTGATGCAGTGAGCGCCGGACGCCTCTCATTGGATGCGAGTTCGCCCAAGCTCGTCTATAGGCTGCAGCAGTTGCCGCAGAGCAACCAATGAGCTCGCTAGCTAGCCCGCTCAAGGTCTGCAGCTGCCGCACTGCGTTGACAATGGATACAAAATTAAGGATAATTTTTTGGCTTCAATATCTCAGAAAAGATGAATCTTTCCCGTAGCGTAAGCTAGCTTATGCAATACGAGAGAACCTCTCGTAAGAGAACTACTGGCTTCTGACACAACAAGGTCTTTAAAAATAGAAGGCGGCAAAAGCTCTAATGTTTCCTCTCCAAAAATATGCCTCATTCTGATCTTTGTAGATAAATTATAAGCTTTATATCATAAAGATATGATTTAAAGCATGTAACACAACAGTAATTAGAAAAAAATCATATCACACAAGGTGAATGTGCATAATTTGATCAAGACATAAAAGCATTTTTATGGAAGCCCAGGAGTGCCATTTAAAAAAGAATGAAGTAATAAATTGTTAATCTATTAATTTGAAAATAATTATATTTAACAATAAAACAGCACAATAATGAATCGTTTTTAAATGCACCTTTTAAATTACGTTTTAAAAAGCATTTGGCAATTGCTTTTCTTCATCCATTTGCCAATAGCTATTCTTTATTGTTTAACTTTTTCTTTTCTTTTTCCATCTGTCAATCCATACCTGCTGAAGCCCAGGAGTGCCATTTAAAAAGAATGAAGGAATACATTTTCAATCTATTAATATGAAAATAAAAACTTGAATAAATAAGTCAGTTTATAACTGGACAATTAAAAAGACACATATAAATGTGTTTAATTAATTCATGTTTAAAAATGTCATCATATTTAACAATACAATTATGCATTAATAAATCATATTTATTTCATGTTTAAAATGTCATTAATTCATGATTCTTTTAAATGCACTTTTTAATGCACTTTAAACGCACCTTTTATAAAAGGCTTATAAAAGGCTTTTGGCAATTGCTTTTTTAATAAAATTGCCAGTAGTTTTTCCTCATCCATTTGCTAGTGGCTTTTCTTTTCCTTTTCCTTTTCTTTTTCTTTTCTTTCTCCAACTAAGAATCAAGTTGCTTTCAGCACAGTTATAAGACACAACCTCTCTTCCATGTGCCACTCAAAAATGATGAAATACGCCCTGTCATTAGACGACGGTATGAGCAGTTCACGTGATATTACTGGATCCGTGATTTCTTCAGCATAAGAAACAAATGCAAAGTATATCAGTTAATGATGGCTCGTTCACTGTTGCTGTAAAATGCAGAGCGTGGCCCTACCAGAGCATGCACAATGATATGTGTCCAGGATGGGAGCTGGTAATCATGATGCAGATCCAGCTTCCCGACCCGTGCCCCGAACTGAAACCATGCGACGAAGTGAGCAAGAGCAACGGCTTGAGTCGCTGGAGAAATCTGATGGATTTTCCAGAACTTATACTAAAGAAAATGCAAATACCCTTTCAGTTATGTCACATTGATTTTAAAAACACTGTATGATCATCTTTAAATATTTTATATTTATTAAAAATAATTGCCTGTGTATGATCGAGAAAAGGCAGACTCTCGGAATGACAGTCAGCTGAGGATACAGAGAAGGCAAGCGAGCACACTTTTGAGGAACAAACAGTTGTGTTTAAACAGTCTCTTTCAAATGAAAATGAAAATATATACACTGGCGGCCAAAAGTTTTGGAAAGAAATTGGAACTTTTATTCACCAAATTGGCATTCGAATAATCACATTATATAGTTAGGACATTAATAATGTGAAAAATTACTATTACAATTTGAAAAAAAAATCATAACTTCTTAAACTACTTCAAAAGGGTTCTCATCAAATAGTCCTCCATGCGTAGCAATGACAGCTTTACAGATCCTTGGCATTCTAGATGTCCGCTTGCCCAGATACTCTTATGCTTCCTGTATAACTTAACATATATGTAGCTGTCTTGTCGGGAACTTCTCATGCAAAAGCTCAATGGGGTTAAGATCCATGACACTCTTTTCCAATTATCTGTTGTCCAATGTCTGTGTTTCTTTGTCCACTCCAACCTTTTCTTTTTGTTTTTCTGTTTCAAAAGTGGCTTTTTCTTTGCAATTCTTCACATAAGGCCTGCACCCTTGAGTCTTCTCTTTACTGTTGTACATGAAACTGGTGTTGAGCGGGTAGAACTCAATGAAGCTGTCAGCTGAGGACACGTATGGCGTCTATTTCTCAAACTAGAGACTCTGTTGTACTCATCCTCTTGTTTAGTTACAGTACATCAGTTTAGTTTAGTACATCTGGCCTTCCACGTCTCTTTCTGTCCTTGTTAGAGCCAGTTGTCCTTTGACTTTGAAGACTGTAATGTACACCTTTGTATTAAATCTTCAGTCTTTTGGCAATTTTAAGCATTGTGTATAGCCTTCATTCCGCTAAACAATGATTGACTGATGAGTTTCTAGAAAAAGCATTTTCATTTTTGCCATTTTTACCTAATATTGACATTAAGACATGCCAGTCTATTGCATACTGTGGCAACTCAAAAACAAAGACAATGTTAAGCTTCATTTAATGAACCAAAAAGCTTTCAAATGTGTTTGATACAATGGCAAGTGATTTTCTAGTACCAAATTAGCAATTTAGTATAATTACTCAAGGATAAGGTGTTGGAGTGATGGCTGCTGGAAATCGGGCCTGTCTAAATTTGATAAAAAAAAAAAATGTCCAAATAGTGATGGTGCTGTTTTTTACATCAGTAATGACCTGACTACACATTGTGATCAGTTGAATGCCACTTCAGTTAATTAAAGTACCAAAACCTTTTATTACAGAAAGTAAGAAAAGGCAAGAAAGTAAAATAGAATCTCACCCTCTCTCTATATCTCTCATTAGAAATATTTGTTTTATAATTTGAAATGTATTATTTATATATTTATATATATATTATATTTGATTATTTTATATTTATATAATAATAATGGCAATTATTATTAACATCATTATTATTTATGAACGACTACTAGGACAAATATAACAATTTATCACCTCAAAACTACACAACTACACAAAATACACTAAGGGATGAATACAAACATGCATCCTTTCTAGAAGACAATTATAACCACGCATGTATAAAGACAAGCATTGCATACGAGGACACATTCAGCATTTTAAAGAGCTGATTTAGGTGTCTGGATTACAGTGGTGAAGTAATGCTGTACAGCAGAAAATCCCAGATCATGGTAGTCTGTTTTGTCCTTTACCACCTAAGCACAGGATTAGTGAAATACAAAGTCTGCATGTGCAAATATACTAGTGGCAGGTACAATTCATACTTTAATTTTAGTAAAAACATTTTTTTTTTTTTAATAAAATTAGAACATGCAGAAATTAAGTGACCTGTAAAAAGAACAATGAAAGTGTTTACCATGTAAAAAATAATGTGTAAATGTTTACCGCTGTAACGAAGTTAAAAGAGAGCCGAAACGGTCCCTTGGCAGAACTCAGACCCATGAGTCCGTCTGGTCAGTTGTAGCTTTGCCCCAGTTATACATTGCACTTTAATTAACTGTGACAGGCACAATTTGTGCACAGTCACACCCAGCATAAAGGGTCATGAAACCAAGAGTTTGTTACATAGTGGGAGGGAGCCAAATCATTCTGGCAGTGAGCTGTTTAACAGGTTTAGCGTGTGTCTCATTTACTTGCCCAATCTGAGCATGTTTAATTAAAGGAGTACTCTTGCAAACTAGTTGGCAATTCTGTCTGCTATTCTGAACTGTAGAGGGACCTATCTTTGTATTAGAATTACATGACTTACCTTGGACAATTTGTACTCTGACATGTTTCTATTTAAAAGCACACACAATATAACATACTCTACCAAAGTTTACAGAAAGATCAACAGGGAATTGGACTAATAATTCATTTCATAATAAGATATCTTTTCAATTATGAAGACCATACCTTAAGATTGTATTTAAAATACAGAAACCCATGCCATGCTGATAATAATCAATGTTGCTCTGCATGAAGGCGCAGCTTCAGCTGGATTGTGTCTTCTAATTACCAGAGGACTTCCGTTTCAATATTTCTTGTCTACATCCTGTATTTCTTGTCTTCAACCTAAAAATATAAGCCATAGCCTTAATGAGCCACCTGCAAGTTTATAATTCGAGACAGAATTTTCCAACTGAGTTCAAAATAGACCCAATTCACCTGCACTTTTTTAAAGTGTACAGTTTCTTTGTATAATGTAATTATGTGTTTACACTTAGACTGGAGCCAGTCCTTCCTGGCCTTAGTGAAATGAAAAGTGGTGACAGATTCATGAGTTTAGATTTGGTTAATCTGAAACAGTTTTATGTCATCCTTTTCAGACCTTATTCAGTTTAACTCAGAATTGGAATTGAAGTACTAGAACCCTTGCATTTGAGTGGCTCAGACAGAAATATCTCATCATTCTAAGATTTTATATGCATTTCATTTTCATATTCATTAACTTTACATTTACATTATTTCATACATTTTAATGAACAATGAGAGTTGTTTGACACATCTAAAAAAAGAAGTAATTGCCCCCTCACTAAATCACTGCAGTTCTAGACAGAATTAGAGTTAGATTAAATACAGTCAAGTCACTCAATATCAGTCTCATCCAGTGAGGGAGTTTATTTGGAAGGGGTAACGACTGTCTATGGCAGGGGTCGGCAACATTTTTGATATGGAGTGACATTTCTTTTTCCTGGTCAATGGCTGTGTCGACACACATGAAAATGTATGCGATTTTCCCCTTGTGAAAATGTTTCTATTTTGCATTTTTCTAATTTAATCGTTCATTTTAATCGTGATATGTTACAAGCTGCCAGATTCAAATTGGCTTTTGCGCCGAAACGTGCTGCACTGGTCAAGCGTCTGTTATTTGTATTCACTCAAACAGTTACTCATACAGTCTTTTAAACCATAGAATACATTTATTTTATATACATACATCCAACACGTAACCAAACTTCCACAATAAAATGTTTACAGCTCTTATAGACACAGTCAATACATCAAACATGATCTTCCTCAGATACGTACTGCCATTTGGTTACATTAGCAGCGGTTGCCATTCGATCAAACAAACAGCTACTCAAAGAGTCTTATGTAGCACAGAATATGTTTATTTTATGCAACAAACAGCCACATTGTCTCCAAAGTACCATGACAACGGTTCACAGCTTGTATATGCACAGCCATCACATCTAAATGCAATCTTCCCATGCACCAGCTATGTCTACTTATTAGGTGCAGATGAGGTTCATTCACACAAACAGCCATATAATATGTTTGTTTTCTGCCAAACTATCACAAAAGCACCACGATAACAGTTTAAAACTCGTATACTCACAGATGCTGATCGAGTGTGATTATCCATGCATGAAGCCAAGTCTGTTTACATTAGCACTTGTCTCACACACACACACACCCACAATGTCTGAGATGTCAAATAGTGTATAGGCAAACCGGACTGCTGATATTATTTGTTCATTTTTACAGCTATAAAAACAAAATAAATAATATAAACAGTAAAGCAGACATAACCCATTTGTTCACGTTTATTGTATTATACACAGAGAACTCATATCAAGAACTCACAAATTAAAATAAAATAATAATAAAAATACTCGCCTACACTCTGCTTCTTCTACCGCCTGTGCAGTGTCACGTGGAAAAATAACTCACTCCAGGGGGCATTGCAGAGGAATTTAGACCCTACACATGAAGAGGTTAAACGACTCATTAACAGGAATATGCATGATTTGTTTTTTCATCTGCATGGCAGACAGCATGAATAATAAAAAATAACCATTACCTAATGCGCCAAATTCAAACACTTGAACCTGCATCATAAATCATCATATGCACAGGGTTGGGGAGTAATAGGATACATGTAACGGGATTACGTATTTAAAATACAAAATATAAGTAGCTGTATTCCACTATAGTTACAATTTAAATCATTGGTAATTAGAATACAGTTACATCAAAAAGTATTTTGATTACTGAAGAGATTATTTAGCATTTTATTACCATTATAGTTATACCTTTCAGATGGAAAACATTTATACATATAAATAATGTGATCCAAAAAGCATGATGTGTTACATTTACACGAGCACACAGAAAAGTACGTTTTAAGTAAGTTTGGACCAGAAGAAATATAAATAAACCTTGTGTAAATTGTCAGCTATATGCTAAGCTAAAATGCTATTTCAAGCCATTTTACATGCACATTACAAGGCACGATCATATTTGTTTATCAAAAATATTCATGTTGGATCAGGCTCCAGCCCCCCGCGACCCTGTACACAGGATAAGCGGTTGGCGATGGATGGATGGATGGATTCATGTTGGATCATACTTTCTTTTTTCTAGTAAGATCTTTGATATTAGGGCAAAAATCATATTCTTGATAATAATGTTTGTATTGTTTTCCTGTAAAAATATCAAAAATCCTTAAAACAAGATCAATTAGATTGATCTTGTTTTAGAAACTAACACTGCATATGATATTTAGGTTTTTCAGATAATGTATTTTAACATGTATATTTTGTCTTACAGAGTTGGCAGAATTTTTATAGTCAAAACATGTTAAAAAAAACTACCAGCTGAAGTAATCCAAAGTAATTAGAATACATTACTGACCTTGAGTAATCTAATGGAATACGTTACAAATGACATTTTACAGCATGTATTTTGTAATCTGTAGTGGAATATATTTCAAAAGTAACCCTCCAAAGGCCTATTGGCAATCCCAGTGGCAACTTCAAATGTTTTTCAGTAAATCAGGATAAAATTCAGTGGGGAATAGTGCTGGGTGGATTACTTGTGAATTGTAATCAGGTACTGTAATGTAAAATGTTCAAAATGTTAATCTGTGAGACTATTATGCTTCGGGGTAAGAATATGATCATATTGATTTGAAAATGATCAATAAATTATTAACACATTTATTGCCATGTTAATATGTAATTATGTAATCTATAAAAAAGCAACTTTAGTCCAATTATGAGTATTTTAAAATGTAATTTAATAAAAATACAAGTATCATTTCCATAATCTGGATTACATGTAATTAGTTTCTACCTAGCACTGGTGGGGAATGCCAACATATAATGTTCAAGGAATATGTCTGATAAGTCAATTAAAACATTTTCACTGAAGTAATCTCAGTGCAAGCTTGTTTTGAGTTGACTGAGAAAATGTTTCACTCAGAGTTAGACCACAGTAGGCTTCACTGGGTGATGAAATGAACAAATGTTATAACTTGAATTCAATAATTGTCAATGCTACCTGAATGTTATATAAATGGGTTCTTTCATGAATCACACTATTTGTATATTATTAAACAAAAATGTAGAATTATTTTGGAAATTAAGATATTTACTTTGCACATGCAAACCATGTAGGACATTGCTCGCAGCCACTGATACAAAGTCAGCTTTTCTCATCCCACTCTCCCAGATACAGGCAGCTAAAACAGATAAATGCTTTAACATGGAGCAGTTCAGATGCAAACAAATCCTTATGGGCAGCTTTAAAAAAAGAGCAATTTGGATGCACAATCAGTCAGCTATTATTCCACGTTGTATGTAACTGTATAATCATGCTGCAGCCATCGGAAGACTTCTCCAGCCTTAAGCTTATGCTATATTAAATTAAGAAAATGTATGTTTACACGCTTTTTAATGCCCCCTGCATGAATCAATTGCTGGAAAGTTTCACATAGCCAACTGCTACAATTTTGTCAAAATGTCACCTTATGTGGTAACATTGTCAGAAGCACAAAACCGCTTCAGAAGCAGGTGAAAAGCTGGTGTTACGTTTACGTGTTTTCTTTCCTCTCATTCATCTTTATTGTCATGATTCTTAGGTTCAGTGATTGGTTATTCAGCTCGTTAATCATTAGTTAACATAAAAACTCTATGTAGAGTCAACCCATGGAAGGCTGCTGGACCAGACAACATTCCTGGCAGAGTGCGCAGAGGATGTGCAGACCAGCTGGCAGATGTTCTTACCGACATCTTCTGCAACTGGATCCTGGACTTCCTGACTGGGAGACCTCAGTCAGTCCGGATCGGGAACAGCATCTCCACCACCACCACACTGAGCACTGGGGCCCCCCAGGGCTGTGTGCTCAGTTCTCTGCTGTTCACTCTGCTGACTCACGACTGTGCAGCAATGCACAGCTCGAATCACATCATCAAGTTCGCCGATGACACAACCGTGGTGGGTCTCATCAGCAAGAACGATGAGTCAGCATACAGAGAGGAGGTGCTGTGGCATGAATGTTGACAAAACAAAAGAGATGGTTGTTGACTTTAGGAGAGCACAGAGTGACCACTATCCGCTGAACATTGACGGCTCCTTTGTGGAGAGTCACCTGGCAGAGAACCTCACCTGGTCCCTCAACACCAGCTCTATTACCAAGAAAGCCCAGCAGCGTCTCTACTTTCTTCGAAGGCTGAGGAAAGCACATCTCCCACCTCCATCCTAACTACATTCTATAGAGGGACTATTGAGAGCATCCTGAGCAGCTGCATCACTGCCTGGTTTGGGACTTGCACCATTTCGGACCGCAAAGCCCTGCAGAGTATAGTGAGGACAGCTGAGAACATCATCGGGGGTCTCTCTTCCCTCCATCAAAGACATTTACAAAAACACTGCATCCACAAAGCAACCAGCATTGTGGATGACCCCACGCACCCCTCACACAAACTCTTCACCCTCCTGCTGTCTGGCAAGAGGTACCGAAGCATTCGGGCCCTCACGGCCAGACTGTGTAACAGCTTCTTCCCCCAAGCCATCAGACTCCTCAATACTCGTAGACTGGTCTGACACACACACACACTCTTGTCACTTTATATCTGGCTGCTACCTTAATAACTGCTATGTACATAGAACACTATCTCGGCATTTTTAGAAACTGTCATCTTTTGCACTACTGTGTACTGGTCGGCGCAGCACTGTCTCTTTCTGTGTCTATTGTCCTGTCCATTGTTAGTAATTTATTGTACTGTCCTGTACTGTTTGCACACGTTTGCACATGCACTTTATATAGGTATGTTATTTAGTTGTGTAGTCTCATGTGGTTCTGGGTTTGTCCTATGTTGTTTTATGTAGCACCATGGTCCTGGAGGAACGTTGTCTCATTTTGCTGTGTACTGTACTAACTGTATATGGTTGAAACAACAAAAAAAAAACACTTGACCACTTGGCTTGACTTGATTTCTTACATTTCTTAATCTCTTGCTTTGATTGTCATGACATTGGAAAGTGTATGAAGGCTGCACATGCAAGCTTCAGTGCAAAACATAACCACAGCTGAAAATTATGAGAGCAACTCGATTTCATTGAAGCACTCAGATTTTATTCCTTTACCAGCAACATTTAGCAGTTTTTAAAACATAAATCTGAGGGTGGGCTAAACGAAGATTAATTGTGCTCTTTACATTGCTGGTAAGTAAGCCTCACACTCTCTAGAACTACAATACCCATCATGTACTACACACATGCTATAACATCTCACACACAGTTTGCACACTTTAACTCATGATTTCTCACAATATGGGGAATGGAGAGTTGTATAAAATAGGACTGGCAACTATATACCAGCCAAATACAGGAAATTCCAGCTGAATTTTTTTTTCAGTGGATCTCCAGCGTTAGATGGAGCTCAAAGGTTAAAGAGATCCACCTAGAGCTTGTTTACACAGTAAAATAATTGAAAAAAGGATGGGAGGATGCAATTTTTTTAAAAATGCTTATTAATGCTTAATATGAAAACCGATTTATCACAAAATCCAGGAAGAACCTGAAACTGAACAGGATTGTACTTTTGTACAAAGTGCTGCTGTTTTTCTTACTGTCATTTTTAAGAGTCTCTCTTCCAAAACGGGCAATACAATGTAATGTATATCATGTCATGAATTACTGGTGTTTTTGGAACTACTACTAGTACTACTAACACGTTACCCCCAACACTGGTCTACATGCTACAGTAATCCTGTTTCTTTCAGACAAAAGTGTCTACGGTCCATCATTGTGGAAATGACACAACGTGTGCTGCTGGAACACTTCCCAGAAACATGTGGAAAAGGAGGGCTGTCTGTAATGGGCAAAACTGTAAAGGTCAGGATGTGAATAGAGGGCTGAACTTTTCAAGATATGTTGTCATAACAACATGCTATATGTAATATAGAGTGCTACTGTGACTCCTCCAATGCACAGAGCTCCAGCTTTAGATGGACAGAAGAGAGAGTACAGGACACTGGCTGACCTCTGTGACTGCATGTTCAGATTGGAGATTATGAGGTTTATTTGTGTATTCGAACAGAGGAATTGGGAGCATTTTGATAATGGAAGTGCCAGGGTCACTCTTTGAGCCGTGAAAGAAAAAATTCTGTCATTATTTTCCATCATGCAGTAACTTAACAAGAATATACACTGATGAGCCAAAACATTATGACCACTCACAGGTGGCGCGAATAACGTTGATCATCTCTAATCATGGCCATATACAGTATCAAAGTCTGGGCAGATTAGATGGTAAGCAAACAATCGGTTCACAGAGTCAACATGTTGAATGCAGGAGTAAAGACCTGAGCATAAAAATAAACTATATATATATCTATATATATATATATATATATATATATATATATATATATATATATATATATATATATATATATATATAGATAGATAGATAGATAGATAGATAGATAGATAGATAGATAGATAGATAGATATACTTTTATTTTTATGTTTGAATGTTTTAGTTAATTATTTAGTATAATTAAATTTCAGTCTTGGCTCTGTTTGAAATAGAGGTGCAAACATTTAGAAGCCACAAGCAATACAAAGCTAAGTATTAGCTACTGCATCTCAGCTGTGCACATTTCTCTCATGACTGCTGTAAATCCCTTCCTCATTGTTCTGAGTGCTTATATAAAGACAGAAATTATAGTGCATATCCAGCATTCGCTTATTTGCATTACCATGTCAAAGGCTCTGGAGTAATTTCACTGTGATTCAAAATCCCAAAGTAGATCAAGATAAGCAAGGAATGTGGAATGAGTATTTATCATCAAAGGAGTCAGGAAAAAGTCAGTGAAGTGTTCACTTCAGTAGGAAAGTAAAGAAAAAATGTTTTAACATTTTTGTGAAGGATTGTGTACTTGCAAGTAAAAATGAAATGTAATGGAATTAAATTGTATAGCAATTGTGCTATAACGTCTAGGTTACGTATGTAACCTCCGTTCCCCGATGGAGGGAACGAGACGTTGTGTCAGAGAAGCGACACTAGGGGTCTCTCTTGAGCGCCGATATTCACCTCTGAACTATGAAAAAGGCCAATGAGAGTTGGCAACCAGTATTTGTATGTCCCGCCCCCGGACATACAGGTATTTAAGCGGCGCAAATACGGGAGTTCATTCAGGATTTTTCTGAGGAGCCGGAAACGGTCCGGCCACAACAGTGGCTCGGCTCAGCGACGGGGGACGGAGGTTACATACGTAACCTAGACGTGCCCCTTCTGTCGCTCTCTCCACGTTGTGTCAGAGAAGCGACACTAGGGGTCCACTTATAAAAGTGCCATGCGCTGAGCCGTGTATGTGAACTGCCGATACAGGAGAGAGCAGGTATTCTTACGTGCAGGACGACCAACTGTATCAGGCTGCACGTACCCTTCCCCAATGCCCCATTTAAGCCATCAGGATTCCTTATCGTTACCCTGGAGGGGGGAACAAGGTGCTGGCCGCCAACCTGGGAACGGGCCAAGCTTGGCCGGGCCTCTTTTCTCTCTATGTTTCTCGCATAGAGCAACTAAGGCCGGGGCCCTTACACGCACTGAGGGAAGGGGTCTTAGCCCTTATTCAGGGCGGAGAAGACCCTGTGGAGGCCACGCCTACACGAGAGGGGAGGCAAGTTTAAGTGGCAAAACCATCAGAGGCCTGCTTAGGGCCTGTGTGGAAAAGTTGGTGCGGTGGTGGATCCAACCTCATAGAAGGGAAACACGGGAGTCAGCTCACCAGAGGGGACAGAACCGTGGTGTTACACACAGGGGGAGTCCGAAGGAGGCCTTACCTGTGGAGCACCTATACCAGTACAGGGTAGCTTGTGGTACCCGCAGTGGCTTGGGTCAGCGAGTTCCTCCGCTGAACTGCGACCCACGAGGGCTAGGGAGGAATCGACCAGTGTCCCAAACCTGAGATCTCCTGGGAATGAAGGCGCACTGTTTCCCCTGGTTAGGGGGAAGGGCGCTAGGTGCAAGCGATTCACCCGGTCAGATCGTGGGCGTGCTACCGAGTTCTACGGGCTCGGTACCTGAGAAAACACGGGATGATACTGACTCAACTCGGAGATTGTAGAATCTCGCAAAAGTGTTAGGTGTTGCCCAGCCCGCTGCTCTACAAATGTCGACAACCCAGTGGGCGAGTCTCTGCTTGGAGACAGCGTTCCCTTTCTGCTGTCCCCCAAAGCAGACGAAGAGCTGCTCAGAGCGTCTGGTGCTCTGTGTGCGATCCAGATAAATACGTAAGGCACGTACTGGACACAGCAGTGAAAGGGCTGGGTCTGCCTCCTCCCGGGGCAGCGCTTGCAGGTTCACCACCTGATCCCTGAAGGGCGTGGTAGGAACCTTGGGCACATAGCCCGGTTGCGGTCTTAGGATCACGAAAGTATCTGCCGGACCGAACTCCAGGCAAGCGTCGCTTACAGAGAACGCATGCAGGTCCCCGACCCTCTTGATGGAAGCGAGCGCGATCAGCAGGGCAGTCTTGAAAGAGAGGGCCCTGAGTCCAGCTGAGTCAAGTGGCTCGAAGGGGGGTCTCTGGAGTCCCGTAAGGATGACCGAGAGATCCCAGGAGGGGAATAGGTTAGGCAGGGAGGGAGTTATCCTCCGGGCACCTTTAGGAACCTGACGATTAAGTCGGTGCTTACCAAGAGACTTGCCATCTACCGTGATCGTGGTGGGCCGCGATCAGCGTGACATACACCTTGAGGGTGGAGGGGACAGCCTCCTCTCCAGCCTCTCCTAAAGAAACACGAGCACTGACCTAACTGCGCACTTCTGCGGGTCTTCGGCTCGGGAAGAACACCAGTCACGCCACCAGTCCGTGAACAGATGCCACTTTGAGCGTAGAGATGCCTGGTAGAGGGGCTCTGGCTTGGTCGATTGTATCTATGACGGTCGGGTGGTAGGCCGGCTAGATCTTCCGCGATCCCGTCCAAGGGCCAGGCGTGGAGGTTCCAGAGGTCTGGGTGTGGGTGCCAGAGCGTGCCCGTCCCTGAGAAAGACAGGGAGGGGCTGTCGTGAGGAGCATGAGGTCCGAAAACCAAGTCTGGGTGGGCCAGTAAGGGGCTACCAGAATGACTTGCTCCTCATCTTCCCTGACCTTGCATAGCACCTGTGCAAGAAGGCTCACTGGGGGAATGCGTACTTGCGCAGCCCCGCCGGCCAGCTGTGTGCCAATGCGTCTGCCCCGAGGGGAGCCTCTGTCCGGGCATACCAGAGCGGGCAGTGGGAGGTTTCTTGGGAGGCAAACAGGTCTACCTGCGCCTTGCTGAACCGGTCCCAAATCAGCTGGACAGACTGGGGGTGGAGTCTCCACTCTCCACCAGGCAAGCTTTGTCTTGACAGCGCGTCCGCTATCACATTGAGGTTGCCGGGGATGTAAGTGGCGCGCAGTGACTTGAGTCGCTGCTGACTCCAAAGGAGGAGACGACGGGCAAGCTGTGACATGTGGAGGGAGCGTAAAAGCTGTAGAAACCCTTCTTCGTTTCGGTTGGAGGGACAGGCTCTATCGCGTCCTTTAATAGAAGGGAGGCGATTTCTTCGGCGCAGGGAGTGGGCATGTTGGCTGTGTACTGCGGAAAAATGTACGCCCACGAAGGGGGGCGGAGACCTGGCAAACTGAATTGCGTAACCGAGTCGAATGGTCCGGTGCAGCCAGCGTGACGGGTTGGGCAGTGAAAGCCACGCCTCTAAACTCGGGGCGGGGCTTCGCAGCGGTGCGGAACAGGTAACGCGGCGTCGGGAGGCAACGTGGCGTCCCGAGGCTCTGGTGCTGAGAATAAACTCAAAGCACTTACCTTGCTCCACGCATCCGGCAGGGGGCGGGTTCGTGACTGAGGAGGAGGTGTGATGTTGGCGTCCTCTGGACTCGTCTGAACCGGCCGGCCGAGGAACAGTCGTGGCGCTGAAGGCGGGGACACCGCATCCATGGAGCCGGGACTGTTGAGGCCTGAAAGCAGAGTGCCATGAGAACGGCATTTGCGGGCCATGTGCCCCAGAGACAAAGGAAATAGCTCTTTTATTGAGAATTTTATTGAGAGCCCGTGTTAGGGGGTGCGGCAAATGAAAAAACAAAGGATTCTCCTCCCGGCCCTCCACTGGGGGACGGAGCGGTCTTACCACCTCCGGAGCTAACGTCTTGGGCTCTGGGTGCGTTGTCTCAGGAGCGCCTGGGAGCCTTCCGGGTCCGTGAGACAGGGGGCGTGTGCTTCCCGCGGTTTTCTCGATGCTGGGGCTGAGAGCTGGGCCCGGGTTGAGGCGGAGATGGAGCTTGCCTTCTGGCCGCGGGAGGACGCCCTCGGCGAACAGATGGGGCATGGGCCGTGGCGGCAGGCTTGCGGCGAGGCATGATGTAAGAGATGGCCTCCGTCTGCTTCTTCACCGTGGAGAACTGCTGGGCAAAGTGTCGGTGTCGAGGACTTCCTACCCGAGCGCTTGCGCTGTGACCTTCGTCGCTCTCAGGGCAAGGTCGGTCGCTGAGCGCAGTTCCTGCAGCGTGTCGGGATCAGGGCCACCCCCGTGCATGTCGCGTAGTGCCTTGGCTTGGTGGACCTGCAGGAGAGCCTTGGCATGCAGGGCGGAAGTGGCGCGTCCGGCGGCACTGTAGGCCTTCGCTGTCAGCGAGGAGGTTGCTCTACAGGTCCGGGAAGGGAGTATGGGGCGACCTCGCCAGGTGGTAGGGGTACCGTGGCATAGATGGATCGCAACCGCCCTATCCACCTGGGGAATCGCCTCGTACCCATGGCGCGCTCCGCCGTCGAGGGTGGCGAGGGCGGACGAGCCTGTGGCGATGTGACGCATGGAGAGGGGTGCTCTCCACGAAGACGTCAGCTCGTCATGCACTTCCGGGAAAAACGGGACCGGGGGGTGAGGCTGTGAGCGGCACCCAGACCCCAGGAACCAGTCGTCCAGCCGTGATGGTTGTGGGGAGGATGGAGGGTTCCAATCCAAGCCCACGCTGTTGGCTGCCCGGGAAAGCATGTCGGTCATCTGTGCGTCAGCCTCAGCCTGGGCGTGCAGGCCCGAAAGCGGCAAACCCAGGGGAGTCCTCAGCATCAGATACCACGCCCTCCGATGCCGCGGCGAGCTCATCTGCTTCCATCGCAAGAGGGTCGGCAGACTGGCTGTGAGGCGAGTCACCACTGCCTCGAGCACGGACGGGAATCAACAAGCGTGCCGGGGAGCGGGTGGTCCGAGGGGGCGTACCCGGCGGAGCTGCACCCGCTGCCATCCCCAAATCGCCTCCATCGCCAGCCGCATCATCCTCAATCCCGTGGGAAGAAGGAGCGACACGTGGGGCGGCTGGAGTGGCTTGCTCACGGTTGTAAGCAAGCCGCGACCGCAACGTTGTCATGGTCATGTTCTCGCAGTGAGAACATGAACCATCCACAAACGTAGCCTCGGTGTGATCGCTACCCAGACACACGAGACAGCGCCTGTGGCCGTCGGAAGCGGAGAGCATTCTACCGCATCCAGAAACAACACAGGGGCGGAAAGGCATCTTTATAAAGACGCGTCCTTAAAAGGACGTTCAACGCCGCTGTGTTTTGCTCTTTTAGAGGAAATTACTCTTTTAAATAAAATCACTCTTTTAGGGAAAAAACTCGTGAGAGTTTTTGAATCTGCACTGTCGATGCGCCCAGGGGCAGGAATGCACAGCCGTGCAAACAGGAGAAATCCGCTGTTGTGCGCCGTAGAATCCAACAGCATGCAGCAGAGGGATAGCAGGAACTCAGTGTGTACACGCAGCAGTTGCAGACACGACCATCGGCTCCGAAGAAATTTTCTGAATGAACTCCCGTATTTGCGCCGCTTAAATACCCGTATGTCCGGGGGCAAGACATACAAATACTGGTTGCCAACTCTCATTGGCCTTTTTTCATAGTCCAGAGGTGAATATCTGCACTCAAGAGAGACCCCTAGTGTCGCTTCTCTGACACAACGTGGAGAGAGTGACAGAAGGGGAACAGTGCTTTTAAACTTTGACTTCATTGTGGGGAAGAGACTGGCTTTCATTTGAATTTGTCTCTCAGTGCCAAGCTCTATATACCCCATTTAAAATTGAATAAAAATAAAAGGGATTATGTTTGGGTAAAAATATATATTTCCGATTAATCGCGATTTTCATTTGAACGATCTTGATATTGGTTCTTAAAATACCAAGGTCGATCTTTTAATACGTAAAGTTAAAGGGTTAGATCACCAAAAATGAAAATGCTCTCATCATTTACTCACCCTCATGCCATCTAAAATGTGTATGACTTGCTTTCTTCTGCTGAACACACACTCACACACACACAAAATATCTCAGCTCTGATGGTCTATACAATGCAAGTGAATAGTGATCAGACCTTTGATTGCCTTTGAAGTCATCATAAAAGTAATCCAAAAAACTCAAGTGGTTTAATCAATGTCTTCTGAAGTGATCCAGTTGGTTTTGGGAGAGAAGAGACCAAAATATAACTCCTTTTCACTGTACATATTGAGAGCAGTCTCCTTGGCATTCATGATTTCAAGCTTGATTACACTTCCTAGTGCTTGACGCACACAGAGCGCTAGATGGTGCTATAGGAAGTGTTATCGGGCTTAAAATCATAATAATCATAATCATAATATCCGCAGACTTTCCGTTTATCATGTTGAGACGAGATCCATGCAATCTATTTGTCATTGATAATGTCTCTTTTAAATATATTTTCTGTTCTTTACAGGCAGTTGTTGATCAATGAAACCAAAAAGGAATATTAACTCCATTCTCGTTAATAAGCACTCCAAACAAAACACTGAACTGCCGGTTTTCTCAAAGAGACTTTACCGTTTAAAAAAAATACTATTATATGCAATTCACTCATCAAAATTACCTTTGATGAGCTCCTGAGGTGGTTTCCAGTGTACACAGATGCCAAACAGTAAGGTATTAGTGGTATTAGTGCTGGGCGATATGACAATATATATAGTGGCAATGACTGTCATCTATATTGTGTATATCGTGCTATGGAAATATCCATGTGTGATGTGTGTATCTATCAGTTGGCAGGGCTTCACTTGAGACTAAGAGATTTGAAGAAACATGACATGTTTTTTCCAGCATTGAAAATGTAAATGATATTCATCATGTTTAATCATATTCGCATTTGACACTTAATAAGTGTGTGTGTGCATGTGTGTGCGGGTCCAGCAGGCTTCCTGATATATGTGCTCCAGAGAGAGCGTAGAACGGGATGAACCACTTAAGCAAGCTTTACACTAGCTGATTTTTCCAATGATTTTCAGGTGTTAGCATAATCCATAGTGATTCTGACATTATGCAGAAATTATGCAAATGTAACTAATGATGGATAAAAATAACCTTGATGAACATTTAACCCATTTAATCCCAAATTTTTCCCAGACACAAACATATCCAAATCATGTGTCATTAGTATCCCTTTGAAACAATCAATCATCATTTTTACAAATTTTCATGGAAAAGTGTGTGAAAAAGTGAGTTTTATGATCGGTCACAATTGTGACCGGTGGGATACGGTGTTGTATCAACCATTGGACAGACTGAATATAGGTCTATTTGACCTGTGCAGTGTGTGTGTGTGTGTGTGTGTGTGTGTGTGTGTGTGTGTGTGTGTGTGTGTGTGTGTGTGTGAATGGGACACCAAACAGGCGGTTCTGTCTCATGGTTCCAGAGCTCCCATATCCTCTTTTTGTCATCTCATCCATGAGTGAAAGAGTGATAAAGAGGTTGTCATGGAAGAACTTGCAACCTTGAGGCACCTGAGCTTGCTCTGCCAAACCTATGATAACGCTGGGTCCCTGACCCAACCCTGCCTCTGGGAGGAGAGTGTGCGATCCACAATATGGCTCCATGAGGTACATGTATCCACTGGATGAGGCGAGGCTCCATACCTTGTAACCAAAGCGAATTGGTTTGCCTTTGATGAATTGTTTACATCCATGTTGGCCATAGTATGGGATCATGCTCTCATCCACTGACAGCCATTCCGGAAATGGCATGATTTTGTATGAGTGATTAAGCTCAGAAAAGATGGGTCTAACCTTAAAAAATGGGTCATCAGTGATCTTGGTGTTGTCAACCACATGAACTGAGGCCATTATATCATCAAAGCGGTTTCTCCGCATTGCACCTGAAATGCTCTCATTGTGCACATCATTGTCAACTGACCAGTACATGTGTCTTCTTGGGACAGAGCTGTATCCACTTGCAATTAGGATCCCATAGAAGGTGAGGAGCTCATCCATACTTAGATTCAGTTGCTTTCCCTTGGTCTGGGTGGAGTAGAGGTTGGACATGTCAACTGTGATCTCTCTCAGGGTGGGTGGATACATCAGTAAGAAAACATCCACTGGGTTGGGGCAGCTTTGTTTTACACATTCTGCAGCATTTGGTCTGTATACTGTGTATTCTGGAATAGCAGCAGTAGAAGGCCTCTTGGATCGCTTAAATACTCGATCTTTATTTTTGACCACTTGCAGTTTTGCCCTTGGTTCTTCTGGCTGACTTGGCTGAATCCTTTGGCGCTTAGAGGCCCTTTGGTCTTCTGGCTGGCCCCTCTGGTGCTGCTTAGAGGCCCTTGGGTCTTCTGGCTGGCCCCTCTGGTGCTTAGAGGCCCTTGGGTCTTCTGGCTGGCCCCTCTGGTGCTTAGAGGCCCTTTGGTCTTCTGGCTGGCCCCTCTGGTGCTGCTTAGAGGCCCTTGGGTCTTCTGGCTGGCCCCTCTGGTGCTTAGAGGCCCTTGGGTCTTCTGGCTGGCCCCTCTGGTGCTTAGAGGCCCTTTGGTCTTCTGGCTGGCCCCTCTGGTGCTGCTTAGAGGCCCTTGGGTCTTCTGGCTGGCCCCTCTGGTGCTTAGAGGCCCTTGGGTCTTCTGGCTGGCCCCTCTGGTGCTTAGAGGCCCTTTGGTCTTCTGGCTGGCCCCTCTGGTGCTGCTTAGAGGCCCTTGGGTCTTCTGGCTGGCCCCTCTGGTGCTTAGAGGCCCTTGGGTCTTCTGGCTGGCCCCTCTGGTGCTTAGAGGCCCTTTGGTCTTCTGGCTGGCCCCTCTGGTGCTTAGAGGCCCTTGGGTCTTCTAGCTGGCCTTCATTGTTATGGCGGGAGGTGGGGGAGCTGGAACAGGGGAAGGGGGAAGGAGGTTGGGGAGGGGAAGGGGGTGTGGTGAAGGGGAGGCCATCATTCCAATCATGCTCTGTTTGCATAACTTCTGCATATGCATTCAACAGCCTTGCTGGCAAATGGCCTGTTTCCCCCTCATAGTCCATGTCAGACCCATCACTGTCACAATCACTGAGTACAGCATCTTTTTCATTTTGAGGGATAATTGCAATGCTGCATGCCTTGTCTGGGAACTCATCTTGATCCAACAAATCAAGAACTTGACTCAAAGTAAGTCTAAAAGAAAACACAGCAGAAAGTTTGGTAGTTAGCTAGTTAGTCTTCCTGGGGTCCGTGTGTGTGTGGCGTGCGTGCCTACCTGTAATTGCGTGTGTGTGCGCGTGCGTGTGTGGAAAGTTAGGTAGAATTAGTTAGCTAGTCTGTGTGTGTGTGTGTGTGTGTGTGTGTGTGTGTGTGTGTGTGTGTGTGTGTGTGTGTGTGAAAAGTTGCAGTAGGTAGGAAGCTAGGTAGCAGCAGAATTAGCTAGCTAGCTAGTCTTCCTTGGGTCCGTGTGTGTGTGTGTGTGTGTGTGTGTGTTTGTGTGTGTAAAATTAGGTAGAAAGTTAGGTAGCAGCAGAAAGTAAGGCAGAACAGTTAGGCTATGTGTATTAGCATGTAGATACAATGGGTTATCCCACCGGTCACTATTGTTGCCGGTGACATGTTTGTGAGTTCTATGAGCACATTAAACAAAGTTGAGTAATTGCAAATGCATATATCAATACTAGACACCTTAAACATGATGTGTACCAAAAATCTATGTCCTATCTTTATGTTAACATACTTTACTAACCTTTTCTTTGGGAGCTTTCTTGCTGCCATCCTCTTCTCTTGGCACAAACAGGAAGTAAACAGCTCTGGTCATGTGACAATTTACAGTAAACATGCGACACTGCACATATTTCATTGAGACCCTTTATTATTTCAATATCTGCTGGAAATGCATTGATAGATCATTCAGTAACATTTTTATAGACTTAAAAATTAAAAAAAAAATTACGGTCACTATTGTGACCGGTGGGATTAAATGGGTTAACAGTTTTGGTGCATTTTAAAATATAGCCTTGTGAAATCCAACAGAACCATGAAGAAAATGCAATGCAATGCTCATGTTTCGGAACAATCAAGAAAGCTACTGGTCTGAAAACGCCCCAAATCGAGTTGATATGTGTCACCCCTCCACCATTTTTAATTGGAAAGTGTGTTATACCTCTGACTCAAAAGAGCGAGATTTCAGCAAAACAGTCTGCATGTGTGACACCTTCAGCAAAACAAGTTGTTTTGAGTCCGCTAGTGTAGAGACGGCTTTTCTCAAACTGACGTCTCTCGATATCCTACAGCTGACCACAAAACATCGTTTTTTACATAAAAGCGCTATGGAGGAAGTTAGACATCCCAAATGGCTAGACAGCCCAACATTGAAACCACAACTAACATACTGTAAAAAACTTTTTTTTTTTAAAAGACACATTATCAACCTTACTCAAATTCAGTTCGAATGATGTTTGATTTCAGGAAACAAATCGGCCATGTTTGCCTTCAGATATTCATATATTCTCTACAGAGATGACTTATATCAATAAAAGCCTAAGGAAGTGTTTATTTTCTTTGGATATTTTTACTAATGCAATATTTTCTTTGTTGCATTGCTTAGAGAGGAGTTTCTTGAGGAAAGTTTATTATAATAATAATATTGATCAACATATAAGACTGGAACGTATCATAGTGAAATTTTGCATTATGGTAAGGTTGATTTAAAACCAATTTGTATAAGATGAAGTAGATTTCATTTATAAAGTATTTAATTCACAGTCTGGATGATCAAAAAATAGGATTTATAATATGGTTATTTCATATATAAACCCTCTTTTTATTGATTTTCCAGAAGAAGAAAAAATACTATATTGTGATAAATATCGTTAACATGATATATAATGACTCATATTGTGATTTAAGATTTTGGTCATATCTCCCAACCCTAGCTGTAATCTTTCACTTACCACCCAGATAGCAAGAAAGTTTGGCCCTAATCTGGTTTACTTTTGGCCCTTCTGGTTTGGTTCTGGCAGTGGTATTGTAATGCCTTTGTGTGAAATAGCATTTGGCTGAAGTCTGGGTCAACCAAAAGAATCAAAGCAATGACAGACATTAATTTGGCTGAACACTGGCTTGTGTCTGTTCAACCAAAATGGGCTGAGTCTAGTTTGCCTAATGGAGAAAAATATGTGCTGTCAGCTGAATTGTGGTGTAAGTGCAGATAAAAATAAGAAGACATGCTTTTGGCTTATTTCTGGCTGATTTAAGTCTGTGTTTACAAGAGACAAGAAATGACTGAGTGTCTTAAGCCTTTAAATTCAATTGATCTCCAGCCATATGATGTAACTTTTAACAAAGCCTTCCTATAAAAAATTAATCAATATCTCAATCAAACATATTACTCTGTGACGCAGATATGTACAGACAGTTCAAAAGACCCATATTCTGGATTTACAGTGAAAACTGTTTATATCCAACAGTTAAAATTAAAATAGCAAAAAGAACAGCTGATCATATATCACTATTCACTGCAGAATTATAGCATGAGGTGTGAGACATTCTTCTAGCCCTTCAGTGGGTGGGTCATTCTCATGAAACCATTAAAATACAATAGCAGTGATGATTTTAAATATTAAACATGTAATTTAGTAACACAAAACATTAATAAAGATAATAGTGTTCTCAACCTTGCACAAAGTGTAATTTCAACATAGGAATGCATTATATTTGAGTTTTATTGCATTTTGTTCTGAAATTCTCATTACCGCAATACATCCAGCTCTGTCTGAATGTATGTTATGTTGTAATTTAATTTTGTTGTAATTTTATGTTGGATGTTATACTCTAATATGTTTTCAAATGACAGAAAATTCATATATTTATGAATATTCATGTATAATAATAATGAAAAAATAGAGGAAAAATGAAGTGTCCATGACTGATGATATCATCCTCCGCAAAAATTTTTAAAGGCTGTTTAAACACACACACATACATACACACACACACACACACACACACACGCGCGTTGGTCTACCTATCATTATGAGGACTTTCCATAGACATAATGATTTTATACTGTACAAACTATAGATTCTATCCCCTAAACCTAACACAACCCCTAAACCTAACGCTCACAGAAAACTTTCTGCATTTTTATATTTTCAATAAAAAAAATGTATATGTTTTTTAAGCGATTTGAATTATGGGGACACTACAAATGTCCTGACATTTATAGAATTATACCAGTTTGTAACCTTAAAAAAAGTCCTCGTAAACCACTTAAACCTGCCAAAACACACACACAAACACACACAGTCTGTAAGTTATTCAGTCCCTACTTAAGAGCCAGAGAAGACTAATGTGCATGCACATTTGATAGCCGCTTTCTTCATCAAGATGATGCTTCCACTGTAATAAATGGAAATCCTGATAAATTCGAAAAGATATTCTATAAGATAAGCTTAACAGGCACTATGGCAAATCTTCATACAAGATTTCTCTCTGAGAATCCCAGGCACCACCATTTCAAGGCTCAATACTTCACTAAATTAAAGCCATTTTGGATTGGCCAGCGAAGAGTCATAGACAGAGAAACATGTGCTTGCAAAACACATGAAAACTTTGTCTGGAAGATAAAGAAGCTGCACCAGCTTGTGGTCATAAAACATCATCCCCAAGGGACACTGTACAGACCAGTGTGTGTAGTGACGATGACATGTCCTGCATGTAAAGAACATGCAGCAATTGCAAGCATCAGATATTTCACGTAACACTGGATCCTTCAACAAAATAAAACATCGTTGTATGGGAGGATCAATAAATCTGTATCAAAGAAATACAAAGATGGGTCCACTGAAGAGAAGGAAGTGAGGAATGTGTATCTTGAGAAGAGGCATAGCCTAACTCTGGTGGAAGCTAGTGGAACTCACACAGGACCACTTCTTAAACTTCTCCAGACACATTTATAACATCAAGCACCAGTTTGAAGGTATGAGGAGATTTAGAGAGCTCCTGACCCAGAATGATGTAGTAGTTCACATAGACTACAGTAAAAACTATGCTTGTAAATACACCAGGGAAGTAAAAGAAACTCACTTTGGAGGTGGCAACCAACAGGGCTCAATTTGACCCAGTACTGAGGAGCATACAAGAGGAGCATCCAAATGCAAGGCGCATCCACTTCATCTCAGATGGGCCCCACCTCAACTGTGCCATTCATGTGAGGATTTAAGCATGTAAAATTACATTTCTATGAGGCATCCTATGGAAAGGGTGCTCCTGATGGAGTGGGCAGCACCCTGAAAAACCTGGAAATATCCTATAAAATATAAACAAGAGATGGTTTAAAAAAAAAAGTTAATTAAGCATTGAAATGTAGTTAATTACTGTTCATACTATGAATGAATAATATATGTAATTTATATACTCTACTGGGTTCCTGGTGGAAATATCCTACAAACTCTAAAAGAGAGATGGTTTAAGATTGAAAGATATTGGAACAATGGATTATAGAAATGTCATTAGTCTGTGATGCGTGTAAAGATCAAAAGTGTGGCAGAGCTGGTGTGCTAGAGGTCTGTGGTATATAAGCTCAATGAAAAATATATTTAGGAAAATGCTCGACAATGCCCCGGGAATTTCACCTGTGGAATTAATTGCTAGAAACTAAGAAGTAGCACTAGGACACACAGGTTCACTTCCAAAATGAGGACAAGAGTTGTGGGTGCAAAATACAAATAGAAAACACTTCATTTTTGACAATACCAAAAATACATTACATCAAATCAGTTTCCCACCATCCACGTGAGGATACTTCCAAACCTTAGACTAAAATCTCACAATGAAAAGCATGCAATGAGAAACCACAACACCATTAGGGGGAGGTAAAACCTTTCTGCCAGGGGTCCTCAGCTACCAACACAGAGAATGCAATCCTTCAAGGGTAAGCGCTTTACAACATATATCCAAATCGCTGATTAACTGGGATACATGAGACTACACATTACTGGGGGTTGAGCAGTCGATGTAAGTGCAGGTGAAAGCAGCAGAAACTTCATTATTTTCTACTTGTGATTACATGTTTTGACCATTCACGCATGTGTTATGAGTGTGCGTTTGCTTGATTTGACAAGCCCACTGAAAAAGTCCAAACTTGGCACATTTTTGAACATAGCGCTTGTCATTCCAGTGTTTAACCCACAGCTGGTCAATAATGTGGGTCCTCACAATCTGCCAGAACAGTTTTGAGAGCAGATGATCCCAGGTATGTGAAGAATGGCAGTGTTTGGGCATCACAGTTGTTTCAGCCCACATTATATCAGATATTACACTTATTCTGCGGCGTCTCGTGGATGCATTTAATAAAATTAGATACTTGCTCCAGTCTTGCAAATAAGTCATTCAACTGCTCCATCATGATGAGGTGGCTCCCTCGTGATAATGCGCATTACATAGTGGATGGAAACGCGCATCAATTAGTATTTTCTTAAGTCAAAGTTTTAGAAATGTGCTTAAAAAATGCTAAACATTTGGATGGAAACCTGACAGGTGTCTGACAGAGCAGCAGAATGATATTCGGTTGGAGGAAGAGATGGATTTGTTGAAGCCAATAAAAAAGAAAACCATATAAGATTGTGTACAAGTTAAAGCTGTTTCACACAGGCTTATATAGCAGGATCTTATATCATTGAGCCATAAGGAACATTAAACATGCAGTCATATGCAAAAGTCTGGCTACCTGGAGCCAAATTACATGTTTGTTGAAGTTAAAAAAGACAACACAATCTTTTCAGTGAAGACACTCAAACTCAAACTGCAAATTATTGTACACATTTATTATTTATTTGCTTAATATAACAGATAAAGCTAATTAAATCAGTAAATGTGGTAAGTGCAAAAGTTTGGACTCCCTTTTAGTCAATAACACCACCTTTGGCAGAAATCAAAGCTTCTAACGTTTCTTGTAGTCTCTCTACTCTTCCTTATAGAATGCTTCTAGTTCAGCAATATTCTTAGGGTGTCTCGCATTTACTTGGAAAATCAACAAAACATGCAATTTGGCTATGGGTTACTAAACGTTTCCATATGACTGTAAGGGCATACATATTTCTCATTGATTTGGAAAGTAAATGTTTCATTTGATTTTTGATGGGGCAAAGATTTTTTACGATTACTTAAATGTTTATTGACCATAGATTAGGACTAAATTTTTGTTTATATAAGCATGATGCAATATTAAAAAAGCAAGAGCAAGATTTTGAATATCAGAGGTTGCAGAGATTCGTGGTCATTTATCATTTTTGTTTATTTGCTTGTTTTGGAAAACATGTTTTGAATGTTTTCTTCTCCAAAGAGGGATGGGCGTAACACAAGCATTCAAAAGGATCCCTCCTTTGGCATCTGATGAATCCCAACATAACAGCTCAACTGAAAGGCCTCAAAAATCTTCATACACTACTTCAACATAATCCACACTATCCATGGCTCAACTAAGTCCTACTGAGAGCTGAGTTCCAGCTAAGATCTCATGCTGTGATCCTTTCCCAAGATGTAAGATTGTTTGTGCTAGTTCCATAAAATGCATTCATTTAGTATAACTCGTAAGTTCTCAAACTCAAGACTCAAACTGCCAGAAACTATAGTATATTAACCATATTACTGTTAAATGTTTCAACACTGCTACATGAGACATTAGGAAAACAAAAACTAATGATGGATCAGAGAAGGAACCTAACAATAATGGTGCAAGATCAGCAATTAATAACATCAGGGAAATCACAGCTGATAACGGTTTGGATCAAACATGCCTTACCAAAGAGGAGCTTCTAGAAGAACGGTGGTAGGTAATACTGCCAGTTTTTTTTTTGTGTCACTTAAGTCTGTGTCTGATGATTAGGCCTACTGTTATATATATATCATAACTTTTTGAAAGTTTGATTGAATTATCAAATCTGTCCAGTTTTGTGCTAGTGCTAAGCATATGCTAGTATTGTTGGCTTAATATTGACTGCATGTTTCTATAAAATACCAGGTGCCTGTGTTGTGGTTGTTGGGTGGCATTGCGCAGTGTTTGAAATGTGTGATAGGAAGATGACTGGGTCTTAAAAAGAGTGTTGTGACTGGTAAGAGCTTTTGTTGTTAATGTTTAAGGAATTAACCTTAAATCTAGACACTTTTTGTTATGAGATTGTGCAAATAGAATGTTCTAGTCTTTTGTTATGATGGACGGCCAGTCATTGAAATGTGCTAAAGTCCCTCTTTAAGAAGAGTTAGATTTCATCTGCTGTTCAACAATGTATTTATTTTCTGTATTTACTCTAATTGTGTATGCTCTTCTCCTAGATGCTATAAGAAGAAATCCACAGTGTCCACAAATGACAGAGTTTGAGGTGCAAAAAAGAATACAAATAAGTTGACTTTAATTTTCATTTTACTGGTATACTGTATATTAATTTTTTCTTATCAAGGAGACCAAAGACAAATACTGTATACACCATGCACAATGAACAGCATGTGAGCATATATACTATAAATATAATATATCATTTTAAATGATAGCTTAAAAACTTGTTATGCTGCTTTTGTTTTTAACAGGTAATACTTTCAGTGTATTTTAATGGCTTTATTGTCTTTTGCAGGTTGTTTAATTACATTTTAATAAACATACATCAATTACAGTTTCTCATAATTCTTTTTCAAACCTGTTATTATCCATCTTATTTTATAGCTTTTTATTTTATTTAGCTATAAACTGCATGCTTTTGTAATTACAAAATGTATGTAATAATTTATGTAATATGTTTAACAAGTTGTGACCGGGCGGAGGGTAGGGCCGGGTGGTGATTCTACACACCCGATCCCTTATCAGGCTAATCGAGCCTCCAAGAGGGATAAAGGCCATTTGCCATGGGTGGTGCAAGAGAGAGAGAGATCGATCGTTTATGGCGGCTGACTGTTCTATGTGTGTAAATGGATTTAGAAGGGCAAGGAGGAGGTGAGAACCGGCTTGACGATATGAATAATAGTTTAATTTGAGAAACTTAAACAAAAGACATAAACACACACATGATGGTCAGCTGACCGTAAACAATCTTTCTCTCATCGCACCACCTTCTGCAGTCGCCCTTTATCCCTCTCAGAGGCTTAATTAGTCTGATAAGGGGCCGGGTGTGTATAATCACGACCCGGCCCCGCCCTCCACCCTGTCAAAAGATTTACATTTAATGCTTGCTTTTGTATTAGTAGTATTGATTACATATTTTGCATTTGTATAATTATTTTTAGATAGTTGCCCTTTTTTAAATGTTTAACAATTCTTTATTTGTTCCATGCTTTTGAAATATTGTCTTTCTGCAGCTTGTTAACATGTTTTTACACATAATGAATTTTAGAGTGTGCATTTCTTTTCAAGGTTGTCTGAGATCTGAGTGTCTGTTTGCATTAACCTGAATAAAACAATTTTTTTCTACATTCTTTGCTTTTGCTTGTTATATATATATATATATTTTTTTTTTCATTTATGTAATAAAAAAACATTAGCAAGCCCCATTTCTAAATGTAATATGTTAAGGCTGCTTTCTGGCTAACATCTGATGATTCTGGTATAACTGTTACAGCTGCATTCTGGGGCTTCATGGTAAGTTGTGGGGTGGGTGTGAAATGTGTTTGGCTGTGGTATGGCTGATTTTAGAGCTTTCTGATGTAGTTGTAGTCAAGTAATGGTTGCTTTCTGGGGCTATGGAGGACACAGGAAAGTTATGGCTGAGTTTTGGCTGCTTTCTGTTGTGGGTCCAGTCAAATTTTGGCAAATGACATTTGGGCCAATTTTGGACCGTAATTCCATGTGGTCTTTGGGCCAAACTCACTTCCGAAATGCATCCAGATCCAGCTCAAGGCGATTTTGCTATCTGGATAGGCAACCGACACAAAGTGTGGAGAGGGCCAGTCTACTAGCCATTTGCAGTGAAACAACAGGCATCGCAGTCCTTTGGGAGATGTCACTTACTCAACCAGGACACTGTAAGTCAAGGACTGTAAGTCAATTTTGTACTCTAAGCTGCATTATTTATTAGCCTCAGGTAGTATGGATTATCCGCTCTGCTTGCCTGTTTTTTTATGGTTGCCGGTCTGGTGTCAAAAGAGTTTTTAAGATGCTGGTACTGCAGAATAACTTGCAGCCTACTCTGTTCTGCTTATGTCCTCATCACTCAGGATACAGGGAGAAGCATGTGACAGCCCATCCCATTTGTCCTGGCCTTTGCCTTTAAAGGTGATGTGTGTAATTTCTATTCCACTAGCGGTACCAAATGAAATTGCAAAAATAATGATCGTTTCCAAATGGAATTACAAACATAATGATAGTTTTCATAGAGCTTTCCAAACTCCAACTATTGTGCCACCCACAGGTGCACTGTATAATTGGGAAATCAACCTACAAATTCACAATAAACTGGGATAGGACAATGTTAAACAACTAATGTGCTTTAATGACAGTTAATTAGAAAGGTGTTGTGGACTCCTCCAGCCCTGACACACATGCACACATACACAAACAGTTCCCTTTTTATTTCATCCATTAGATTGAATAGTAGGACATGTGCATATCTCTCCATCTAAGTTCTCAGGTATAAGATGTTTCCACATACTGCTGAGAAATGTCATTAGATTTCTCCCCAGACAAATAAATGTAAACTTCTGTAACCAAATACAGTTAGCTGAGCACAGCTGTGTGCTTGGGTGGAATCTGGGGAAAATGATTTCTCCCACATGATCGTAGAGTGCCCGAATGAATCAAACGTGGTGACATTATAAATAAACCTGTAAAGTCGTTCAGAAGCTACAGGGGATTGAATGTTACATTAGTGATTCAAACAGAAGTTCAATTTGGCACGCATATGACATTGAAAGAAGGACACATCTCTTAACATAGCAATTTCTTCTTCTGGAAAATTCATGGCAGAACAGTGTAAGATTTAACACAACCACAGCTCTCTAAATAGAGTGCTTACACAAAAAGACAATAGTGACAAGCAGCAGTCAGGCAATCCTTGTATCTGAGGCAAAAATAACAGTTGAAACTTAACTTGCATTAACCGACACATTTCAAGTACAGTATAATTTAATAGATTTTACATAGTGGCAAGAAAATGAGTGGTTCTTGAACATGCAAAACTGATTTTGGGGTGTTATGGGCAGGGCTTGACATCAACTTTTTGTTTCACCAGCCACTGTGGCTAGTTATATTCTAAAGTCACTAGCCCCTCAGCATTTTCCCTAGCCAAAAATACATTGCCCCACAAAAGGTGATGAAACCATCTGGAGACTGTAGACATTAGTTCATTTTATTTGAACAACAATGATATTCTTGCTGAATGAGTTCAGCAGGACAAAATCCTAATGATTTATGTCATCTTTTAGAATATCTGAAGGCCATCGTGGCCTAGGACATGGTTAGGAAATCTTTGTCAATAATTTGTCCACGGAAGTCCTAATTTTAACTCATTTTATCATTCTATATTACACTTGCCAACGAAAGTTTACCATCGTTCTTCCATTGTTTAACAGTGGATTTTGTAATAATAAGGCCATAAGCACAGTTCAGAACATGGATGGCTCCACATTACTGTGATTAGGCTAATGTAGATGGTCTTTCTAAAAAATAAACAGTATTTGTTATTAATTATATGAAGTGTCACACTGGGGAAAGACATGACCCAAACGCAGAGGTAAAGCTCACAAGTCTTTAATGAAACCGAATACACAAAAGCACTACAGCACCAGATCGGTCGAGCTCAATAAGCAAGCCACTGGGGTGAGGATAGTGTATTCGTCAGTTTGTGTGCTGTGGAGATCCGAACAATCCAATGAAGAGTGGTGTGGTGCGAAGCAGAGCCCAGAACTAGTCTCCTGTCACGCAGGCAGAAACCAAGGAACCCTCCTCGAGCGCGATCACCAGGCAAACACCACAGGAGAGAATGCAACCAACAGAATGGGACTTCACACTAAACAGGAGAACAAAGTTGAGGTACAGCAAACAATAAACCAGCAAACATACAGAGAACACACAAGGAATAAATTAAGGTGTGCAATCAGAGGAAGACAGGTGGAGTGTGTGAGAAACCTATTATCGTAATCGACACCTCCCCGGGAGCGATCAGCGTTCCCATGGAAACGCCGATTACGCTCACCGAGCTATGACATGACGTACAAAAGTACAAAAAGAGATGTTAGGTAGATTAAACTCAGTCAACATTCACATTCATTGCAACTTTTAACATTAATAGAAACATTTATAAATGTTTTTTCCAATTATGGAAATACAGTGAGGAAAATAAGTATTTGAACACCTTGCTATTTTGCAAGTTCTCCCACTTGGAAATCATGGAGGGGTCTGAAATTGTCATCGTAGGTGCATGTCCACTGTGAGAGACATAATCTAAAAAAAAAATCCAGAAATCACAATATATGATTTTTTTAACTATTTATTTGTATGATACAGCTGCAAATAAGTATTTGAACACCTGTCTATCAGCTAGAATTCTGACCCTCAAAGACCTGTTAGTCTGCCTTTAAAATGTCCACCTCCACTCCATTTATTATCCTAAATTAGATGCACCTGTTTGAGGTCGTTAGCTGCATAAAGACACCTGTCCACCCCATACAATCAGTAAGAATCCAACTACTAACATGGCCAAGACCAAAGAGCTGTCCATAGACACTAGAGACAAAATTGTACACCTCCACAAGGCTGGAAAGGGCTATGGGGAAATTGCCAAGCAGCTTGGTGAAAAAAGGTCCACTGTTGGAGCAATCATTAGAAAATGGAAGAAGCTAAACATGATTGTCAATCTCCCTCGGACTGGGGCTCCATGCAAGATCTCACCTCGTGGGGTCTCAATGATCCTAAGAAAGGTGAGAAATCAGCCCAGAACTACACGGGAGGAGCTGGTCAATGACCTGAAAAGAGCTGGGACCACCGGTTCCAAGGTGACTGTTGGTAATACACTAAGACGTCATGGTTTGAAATCATGCATGGCACGGAAGGTTCCCCTGCTTAAACCAGCACATGTCAAGGCCCATCTTAAGTTTGCCAATGACCATTTGGATGATCCAGAGGAGTCATGGGAGAAAGTCATGTGGTCAGATGAGACCAAAATAGAACTTTTTTGGTCATAATTCCACTAACCGTGTTTGGAGGAAGAAGAATGATGAGTACCATCCCAAGAACACCATCCCTACTGTGAAGCATGGGGGTGGTAGCATCATGCTTTGGGGGTGTTTTTCTGCACATGGGACAGGGCGACTGCACTGTATTAAGGAGAGGATGACCGGGGCCATGTATTGTGAGATTTTGGGGAACAACCTCCTTCCCTCAGGTAGAGCATTGAAGATGGGTCGAGGCTGGGTCTTCCAAGATGACAATGACCCGAAGCACACAGCCAGGATAACCAACGAGTGGCTCTGTAAGAAGCATATCAAGGTTCTGGCGTGGCCTAGCCAGTCTCCAGACCTAAACCCATTAGAGAATCTTTGGAGGGAGCTCAAACTCCGTGTTTATCAGCGACAGCCCACAAACCTGACTGATCTAGAGAAGATCTGTGTGGAGGAGTGGGCCAAAATCCCTCCTGCAGTGTGTGCAAACCTGGTGAAAAACTACAGGAAACGTTTGACCTCTGTAATTGCAAACAAAGGCTACTGTACCAAATATTAACATTGATTTTCTCAGGTGTTCAAATACTTATTTGCAGCTGTATCATACAAATAAATAGTTAAAAAATCATACATTGTGATTTCTGGATTTTTTTTTTTTTAGATTATGTCTCTCACAGTGGACCTACGATGACAATGTCAGACCCCTCCATGATTTCTAAGTGGGAGAACTTGCAAAATAGCAGGGTGTTCAAATACTTATTTTCCTCACTGTAAGTTATTTTTTCACTTAACTATAGGTGGTGAAGTTGATTCATGAATGGCATTTTTTGTTTGATATGTCAGATTGCCATTTATTTTTGTCAAATATGTGTTAATGTGTGATTATAATGATTATATTGTGGCTCATATATTTGAAAATGGAATGTATGTTTACATCTTATATGATTGTATTAATTTGTACTCAGAATCACATAAAGAGTTCACCAGATCTGACTATGTTGTGTTCTGTACTGTGGGATACAAATAAAATATAGGTGGCCCCAAAAGGACTTCAATGTGGCCCACAGGATGATTTGAGAGTGAAAAAATACTTAAAAACATTGACATTGATTTAGCTCATAACATCAAAATACACATGTTAAAAACACATTCTCTGAAAAACCCAAATATCTTATGCAATGTTATTTCTAAAACAAAATAAATCAAATTGATCTTGTTTTCAGGATCTTTAGATATTTTTTACAGGTAAACAATACAAAAATTATTATCAAGAATATGATTTTTGTCCTAATATCAAAGGTCTTACTAGAAAAAAGAAATTATGATCAAACGTGAATTGTCTTGATTAAAATATATAATTGTACCTGGTGTGCATGTAAAATGGATATTTCAGCTTAGCGTAAAGCTGACAATTTACACAAGGTTAATTTCTATTTCTTCTGCACCAAACTTACTCCAAACTTACTTCTCTGTCTGCTCGTATGAACGTAACACATCATAAAAAAAAATGTCACTGCTGTTCAAATGCACTTTGGATCGCATCATTTATATGTATAAATGTTTTCTATCTGAAAGGACTAAATATTAAATGAAACAAATGACAATAAAATGCAAAATAATCTCTTCAGTAATCAAAATAAATTTTTAATGTAACTGTATTCTAATTACAATGATTTAAATTATAACTGTAGTGGTATACATCCATCCATCCATCCATCTTCAGCCGCTTATCCGAAGTCGGGTTGCGGGGGCAGCTGCTCCAGCAGGGGGCCCCAAACCTCCCTATCCCGAGCCACATTAACCAGCTCTAACTGAGGGACCCCGAGGCGTTCCCAGGCCAGTGTGGAGATGTAATCTCTCCACCTAATCCTGGGTCTTCCCCGAGGCCTCCTCCCAGCTGGACGTGCCTGAAAGACCTCCCTAGGGAGGCGGCCAGGGGGCATCCTTACCAGATGCCCAAACCACCTAAACTGACTCCTTTCGACGCAAAGGAGCAGCGGCTCTACTTCAAGCTCCTCACGGATGACTGAGCTCCTCACCCTATCTCTAAGGGAGAAAGCCCGCCACCCTTCTGAGGAAGCCCATTTCGGCCGCTTGTACTCGTGACCTAGTTCTTTCGGTCGTGACCCAGCCTTCATGACCATAGGTGAGGGTAGGAACAAAAATTGACCGGTAGATCGAGAGCTTTGCCTTTCGGCTCAGCTCTCTTTTCGTGACAACGGTGCGATAGAGCGAGTGCAATACCGCCCCCGTTGCCCCGATTCTCCGGCCAACCTCCCTCTCCATTGTCCCCTCACTCGTGAACAAGACCCCGAGGTACTTGAACTTCTTCACTTGGGGCAAAACCTCCTTCCCTACCTGGAGTACGCACTCCATCGGTTTCCTGCTGGAATACAGTTACTTATATTTTGTATTTTAAATACGTAATCATTACGTATAATTATGTAATAATTGTAATAATTTTTTCTATTATTATTTTAGAATTATAGTTTTTACTAAACTGGTTTGTAATTTAAAGTACAGTTCGATTTTAGAGGATTTGCAAAAGCTATCCAGCCCAGAGCAGCGAGCGGTTTTCTTTTTCCATCAGTATTGTTAATGGTTAATGAAATGAATAAATTCCATGTTCTTCCTTTTATATTACCCCAATAGTAATTAAAGCAACATATAGTTTATACTGGATTTACAATGTTTCCTGCTCCGCTGATCTAATTTTCCACAGCACCAAATCTCAAGCATCACAAATAACGACTCGGTTACTAACGTAACCTCGGTTCCCTGAGAGGAGGGAACGAGTATTGCGTAAGTAGCTTACGCTATGGGAAAACTCAGTTTCTCGAGAAATACTGAAGTCTTTATGTAAAACGCATTGCAGCTGCACAGCAGACAGCAATGAGCGAGGCAGCTCGGTCATTGGCTGTGCTGCAGCAACTTGCTCGAACCAATGACGGGGCGACTCTGAACGCGCGACCAATGGGTGCGTGCTTCGCGGTCACGCGCTCAGAGCCTGCTAAGATGGGCGTGGCTTAGGGCTATATATTAGTCGCCCCGTCATGAGAGTTCTTTAGGTTCAATCGACTGAAGCAAACTGACCAAGCACTAGCACGGCAGCTTACGCAATACTCGTTCCCTCCTCTCAGGTTACATTAGTAACCGAGTCGTTCCCTATCGAGAGGTCTCTCCTATTGTGTAAGTAGCTTACGCTATGGGAACACCATGCAAAACGCCGTGCGTGCTGACTTCGCTCTATAAAGCCAGAGGCAGATGCCTGAGCCTTAAAGCAAAGTGATTATTCCACGAGCCGGCCAACGGCGAGCTACATAATGGGATAGTCTTGTCTTACATTACATTTACATTTACATTTGGCAGACGCTTTTATCCAAAGCGACTTACAGTGCAATTATTACAGGGACAGTCCCCCTGGAGCAACCTGGAGTTAAGTGCCTTGCTCAAGGACACAATGGTGGTGGCCATGGGGTTAGAACCAGTGACCATCTGATTAACAGCCCTGTGCTTTAGCCACTACGCCACCACCACTCCCATATACTCGTTCCCTCCTCTAGATAGTATAGAGCGCCTTCCAAGGTGGTCCATGGTGGGGTGCTCATAGTACAAACACAAGCACATATCTTATGTACTGAGTTTTTTATGTACTGATATGCATAAAAAATCCTTTAAGTCAGTCAGAGACGGACCTATAAGGGAGGAGATAATGCTCAGCATATACATACTCCAGTCCATTCTATAGTCAGGCTGATAGAATGTTGGAATGCAATGAGGGGACCTGTAGGTTATAAAACCTGATAAATGTCGAAGGGTAGGCCCAGCTTGCTGTCGCACAAATATCTTCAATGGGTATCCCACTCGACCACGCCCACGAGGAGGCCATGCTCCTCGTAGAGTGAGCTCTGACGCCTAAGGGGCATTGAAGGCCCTTGGCTTCATAAGCCAGCACTATAGCATCCACTATCCAGCGCGATATTCTTTGCTTTGAAACTGCGAGACCTTTAGTGCGGCTGCCAAAGCATACGAATAATTGTTCCGTCTGTCTGAACAGGGCAGAACGTTCCAAATATACTCTGAGCGCCCTGACCGGGCAGAGTAAATTAGCGTCGCTTTCGTCTGCTGGGGACGATAGCGCTGCCAGAGATATCACCTGTACTCTGAAGGGTGTGGAGAGCACTTTAGGAATATACCCGTGCTTTGGCCTAAGGACAACTCTGCAGTCGTTAGGTCCAAATTCCAGGCAAGCAGCGCTTGATGACAGCGCGTGCAGGTCGCCCACTCTCTTGACTGAGGCGAGCGCCAGCAAGAGCTGTTTAAGGTGCACGGTTCGGAGAGGTTCGAACGGGGCACTCTTGAGTGCGTCCAGGACCGTGGCCAGGTCCCAGATCGGCACCGAGGGGGGGGCGAGGAGGGTTCATCCTCCTAGCGCCTCTTAGGAAACGAATGATTAGGTCATTTTTCCCTAATCAACGTCCTTTATCAGGATTGTGTGACGCCGATTTGGGGTTCAAGCTCTTGGTATCACACCAGTCACTGAACACTTTCCACTTTTGGGCATATAAGCGCCTCGTAGAAGGCGCTCACGCCTCAGTGATGGTTCTCAAAACTCCACTGGGGAGGTTCTCGGGAACCCGTTGAGGGGCCATGCATGGAGGCCCCACAGATTGGGGCGGGGATGAAGAATCATCCCGTTGGCCTGCCTGAGGAGGTCTAGCCTCAACGGAATCGGCCATGGGGCAGATTGCATCATCTGCATCAGTTCTGGAAACCACATCTGGTTTTTCCAGAGTGGGGCTACCAGGAGCACTGCACATTTCACTTCCCTGATCCGACTGATGACCTGAGGTAGCATCGCGATCGGGGGAAAAACATACAAGGGGCGGCTCGGCCAGACTTGGGGGAGCGCGTCCGTGCTCTTTGAGAAGAAAAGGGGGCAGTGCGCATTTTCCCTGGAGGCGAAGAGTTCGACCTCTGCCTCGCCAAAGGTTTGCCATAACCACTGAACTGTCAGGGGGTGGAGAGACCATTCTCCTGGGAGAACCTTGTCTCTGGACAGCATGTCCGCTCCCTGGTTCAGGGCGCCTGGCACATGCGCTGCTCTCAGCGAGCGCAGGTGGTGCTGTGACCATAAGATGAGCTCCCTGGCCATAGAGTTTTTGGCCATGCATACAGTGTTTGTGTGTAGGGGTGCATTCATCACAGCAGGCACGCTCGCTACCTTTATAGTATTTCCCGCTTTTACTGGGGAAGTGTGTATAACTGTGGGAACAGTGCTTGTGTGTAGTGGTGCATACATGACAATAGGCACACGATCTACATTTATGGGGCGTCCAGCTCGAGCTGGGGAAGTATTTGGCACTGTTTGGACAGTATTGATATGTGGGAATGTGTACTTTAGTGTGGACACCGTGACCCCTTAGTGACACAGGCAGGAAATGTGATTTCTGTGTGTTGCCGTTAAAACAGCGTTTGATTGCAGGTTTTTCAGATTGCAGCGAGTTCTGTGACTGGCCCATTGACTGCTGTACAGACATTTCCAGCCACCTGTAAGGGGACCGGGTAATGTTTTACACGTTTTGGAGACGGGAGGCGCTGCCCTGGCTCGCTGCTGAGGCGGTCTCTGGCGGCTCTGTGATGAGCTGGAGCGCTTGGGCAGGAAGTGACACATAGCCTGCGAATCCTTCCGAGCTTCAGTGAAGCGTTCAGTGAACTCTCTTACCGTTTTAGACAGGATGCGGACGATCTCTGAGTCCATGCTGGTGCCCGTGCTCGTGTCCGCTAATGTCGACGGCACGGGGTTGAAGGCCGAGCCCGGCCAGTCGTCGGATGCAGCGTCAATGGAAAGGCTGTCATCCTTTTCACCGTCGTCCCCTGACGCGCCAAACGAGAAGAGACCCACCGCTCTGTAGGAGGGGTGCTGGTCCGCCTGCATTGAAATGGACTGGCGGTGGGGAGTTCTCGGGTAGTGGTGAAGCACGCGGGGACTGGCCCGGCATGACGTCACTGAAGTCTGCGTGCTCTGGCGAAGGCCGAGCCCGGCCAGTCGTCGGATGCAGCGTCAATGGAAAGGCTGTCATCCTTTTCACCATCGTCCCCTGACGCGCCGAACGAGACGAGACCCACCGCTCTGTTGGAGGGGTGCTGGTCCGCCTGCATTGAAATGGACTGGCGGCGGGGAGTTCTCGGGTAGTGGTGAAGCGGTCTCTCTTTTTCTTGCGCGGCTCGAACAGAGGGGACGGCAGCACGGTGGTAGCAGGCTCGTTCGCGGCGAAGGCGGCAAAGCGAGCGCGCAGCTCGGTGAGGCCCAGGGAGTCACATTCGGGCATCCGCCGAGTGAGAGCAGCTTCTGCGTGGTCAGGTCCCAGGCAGCGAGTGCAAATGATGTGACGATCCCCGTCAGGAAGAGGGACTCTGCACGAGGCGCAGGCTGAAGACATTTGCAACAACGCCTTGAAAAATTACTCTTTAACTTAATCAAAAAGCGTTGCAGAGGCGAGCGCTTGCAGTAAAAGGATATAGCGATACGCGCCGGATGGCGTAGCAGAAGGCTTCGAAGGCGGCTGAAGGCGCCGGCGTCCTCTTAGCGGTCCTGCTGTAGGCTTTTCGACGGCGGGCGAAAGACTCCAACAATCCGGAGGATCCAGCGAAGAGAAGGTCTTTGTTGAAGGAGATTAAATCTAAAGAACTCTCATGACGGGGCGCCTAATATATAGCCCTAAGCCACGCCCATCTTGGCGGGCTCTGAGCGCGCGAGCGCGAAGCACGTGCCCATTGGTCGCGCGTTCAGCGTTGCCCCGTCATTGGTTCGAGCAAGTTGCTGCAGCACAGCCAATGACCGAAATGCCTCGCTCATTGCTGTCTGCTGTGCAGCTGCAATGCGTTTTACATAAAGACTTCAATACTTCTCGAGAAACTGAGTTTTCCCATAGCGTAAGCTACTTACGCAATAGGAGAGACCTCTCGATAGGGAAATGTAATTATATTTTACCCAAGGTTTAAATTTGCAGTTAGAATAATTTAAATTTGAAAAATTTAAAAACAGCACGCCTTTCTATTGCGTTGTGTTTGCAGTGCTCAAAACCAATGAATGAATCTTATGAGCTAGTACTTTCAATGAATGTTTTGCTTTACAACACCAACACACAAGTTATTGGATTGACTCATTCTGACAAATACTTCACTGAATGAACTCAGTAATCTAGTTTCCATCCACTTTTCATGCTGTTTTGTTATTGATAAAGTGAAAATGCGTAAACAGTTTTTTGCTAAATTTGCCGCCTTCTGCTTGTTTCCATTCAAATGGCGTTTTATTGATAAAAATGGTGTGCAGGATGATGTCATGCTTAAAAAAAACACTTTGTCATATGACTTTTGTTTTTTCGCAAAATAAATTTGCCCTTAAGCCATTTCCATACATAAATGTGTGTATATCACTAATGTGTACCTTTCGCCTTCTAGATGTCCCTAATATCTTTTCTTCAGCGTAAGTTTTGGTAAAATGGGGAGAGTATTGAGACAATTCAGCTTACTGTCATTTTATACTGTCAATTTAATGCAATCCGAAGAGGAGGAATTGCAATCAAAAGGGAACTGTTGCCCTTCTGATAGGACTATTATATTGGTCCTGATGTTGCGCCTATCACAGGCTGCTACCGGTTCCGACCCCAAAATGAATCGTCATGGCCCTGTTCAAGCAGGCAACCTGCACCAAGTAGTTGGGGACACTTTCAGTCTTAGTATAAGGACCATCCATCGATGTGTGTATGCTGTTTGCACACCTATAAAAGAAAAATTGATGCGGTGTAATATCAGGGTTTACATATTATACATTCCAGATATTCAATAGGCTATTTTAAACAATCATCTAATGTAAAGCATTGCCATCAAAACTGCATTATGTCCCGCAACTTCTAATGACCAAGTGAACTTGATCAGTTCTATAATTAATTTTAGCATCATAATGCAATTTACATTTTCTGAAGAAGCTCAGCAAATGCAATACGAGGTAATGATATAAAAAATATATAAAAGTTTTAAAATGTTCAAAAGCTAGATTTCTGAAAGTGAACTCAGCATTGGACAAATAGTTCTGATATAGAATTGGGCTATGTTCCAAAAAAGCACACAGAAGCTTTTCTCCTAGTATTGTGTATTTATTTTTAATTTAAAACATCTTTGTGCACAGAAATGTTTTTTTTTTTGTATTGTGGGCTAATTGACTGCCATCTATTATTTTGAATGGTGTGGAAAAGCAATTTTAATAAACATTAATTGCATAGAGTGGCCATTCATCTGTTCTTCATGCACTTGTCGATGAAAGGTATTTGTGTTGGCACTCCTGGAAGTGTCATGACACACAATAAATTAGCTTTCAAGGATGTATGATTAACACAGGCTAACAATTGGGGCCAATTTTCTCTGAAAAAAGGTTTCCAAACCAGTTTTTCACGACATTTGAAGTATCAACATAGAGTTTATGCACTAGATTATGTCGACACTTGTGAAATCTTAGCGATAATTTGCGTTTCCGTCAGCTATATCAGTAACATTTTTGATGCACTACACTTTTTATTGCAAAAAAAAGGATGGAAATGTAGTTAATGAAACACAGCAGCTGAATTATATCTGATTCACTTACCACTTAATTTATATCTTATTCACTTAAACCACAAATCTTTGCTCTCTGTTGTGCAAAAATTAAACAAGAACAGTTTTATGTACAAAATTTGTTAAAAACTTAATTCAGTCATTACACTTGTTGTTCAAATGACATCTTTAAGATAAGATAAGGTTAGGGTTAGTAAATGGTTTCCCTAGTTTAATACATGATTATATAGTGTAGGCCCTCATACAGTGACGCTTGGTCCAATCTGGCCCTCTACCTAAAATTAGTTTAACACTGCTGTCCTAGGGCATTTCTTGATGGTTGTCAAGTTGTTCTGAGTGTTTTTTTTAGCGCTTTGGCATGTTGTTTTTCAGGGTGTTCTCGGGGTTGCTAAGGCATTGCTAGGTGGCTGTCAGGGTGTTCTAAGAGTGGTTTATGGCACATTGCTATGTGGTTGCCAGGGTGTTCTAGGTGGTTGCTAGGGCATTGCTAGGTGGCTGTCAGGGTGTTCTGTGAGTGTTTTTTAGCAGGTTGTTATATGGTTGTTAGAGCCATTCAACATGGTTGTTGGGGTGTTCTGGGATGTTGCAAAGCTTTGCTAGGAGGTTCCTAGGGATTTTTGAATGGTTTTTAGCATATTGCTATCCAGCTGATTGGGTGATCTTGGAGGTTTCTAGGGTGTTCTGGGTGGTTTCTACGTGGTTACTAGTCAGAGTAAAAAGAGTCTGAACTAATTTCACACTATAACATATCTGTAACATTTTGGTCTCTAGATATGGTTCACATCCCTCTTTCAATGTAAGTATATAGGATTTTTTTCACTCTTTTTATCATTAACCATGCGAAGATCATAAGTTTAATCACTTCAAAAAGTACTAGCACACCTCTCACACTATTTGATGTATCATTCATGTCCACAGCAGAAATGGTGCAAGAGTTATGCACCCAAGTTAAATACTTAAGGTTAGGGCTTTGTTCAAATTCCGAACCCCATGTGTGAGCACTAATAAGATGTCCTGCTATTCTCTTCAGCCACCTTTGTCTCTAGTTCTATACGCTCATGTGTATGCATACAGTGTCCTTGAGTGCTTCAGATAAATGTAAGACTCCATTATTTAATAAATAATTTGATTAGCTACTGCCTAATAATTACGGATTGACTCATAGTATGTGTGGACTGGTAGTATAAGCATAAACAGCCCTCATTTCCACTCCTATATCCCACATGTACCCTGGCCAATACTTCATCTTGGACCACATGCTATGATTTAAATGGTACTTTCTATCATATCTAAAACTAATCAGAACCTGTGCGTTTTTGTAAAGTAACTGGAACCTTTTACTCCCAGTTCAATAAGTATACATCATGGTGCCAGAGGGCTGTTCATGGTGTAGATGGATATCATTAATCACAGCAGAGTCAAAGGGAGTCATGTACTCTATTTATAGCCTCGTGTGTGTTTAAGGTAATATCTGCATTTCACATAAATGAATACATTTCCTGGAAAATTTCTGGAATGTTTTGCTTTACAATATATATATATATATATATATATAGAGAGAGAGAGAAATATATATATATATATATATATATATATATATATATATATATATATATATATATATATATATATATATATATATTTCTCTCTTCTCAAAGGACAGCACATTATATTTAATGCAGTTTGTATAACCATTTGTCTATTCGGACATCTAGCTGAGCAATGCGTTACTGTCCGTAGTAATGTGAGTTGTGTTTAGAATTAAGATAATGAGTAAATGAAGAATAAAATAGGGTCTTGCCACAAACAAAGTGTTCAGATTTTAATAATATGGTTGTTAATTTACTTTAAAAATATTTTTATCACATTTAATTAAAGGTAAGCTATTTTTTCATGGAAAGGTATGCAGAAAATGTTCCTACTTCCTGAAAGATATTAATGAAATAAGTGCCATGAGATACCTCACCGGTCTCTGTGACAGCTCCAGACTCTGTAAACAGCAAACAAAAATGTGTCCCTGGGCCACGGACAATGATGCTTTCTGCCTGCCAATCATTTTGCGCGTTCTCATAGTATCGTAGTTGCAGTGAATTATTTAGGCTTACATCCATTTTATGCCATGTTGTTCATAACAGTTGTCAGTTGAGGGCACTATTTTGCTGCGGTTGTTTTTAACAACCATTTCTGCACAATGTCGGTCTCAATAAAGCTAATGTTGTATCTTTGGAGCATGGTTTTTAGAAAGAGGGGGCTTGGCTAATCCAACTGCTCAGTCTTGTCGAAGTTAGGAATGAGCAATACCAGTTATTTTCTTTTCGATCCGATACCAGTAATTTCATGTCCAATATAGTCGATGCTGATACCAATACTGATACATCTAAAACTGTTTTTTTTTTTTTTTACATTTGTGAGCTAAACAGAAATTTATTAGACTTCTGTTTTGTTTATCCTTACAAAAATTAACCATGGTTAATTTTTGTTTATCCTTACAAAAATTAACCATGGTTTCACTACAGTAACTACAGTTTAAGCATTAGATTTAGTTAAGCCATAGTTACCACACAATTAACCATGGTTACTACTACAATATTACTGTAGTAAACCCATAATTTAAGCAAAAAAACAAACAAACAAAAAAACATGGTTACTACAATATTACATTAGTAAAACCATGGTTAACTATTTTTTAGCTACTTATTAACAACAGTTACACTCAATTATAAGAAATAAGAAATTTCACCTTTAGATATGTTATTTTAGAGTGACTTTACTACAGAATCTGTTTCTCTGATTTTCTCTCATTACCTCTACAAGGCACTGATCCCTCCTGTTTGAAGGAGCCTTATGACAGAGCAAGCGCTTGTCTGCTTGTGTCATTCATCATGCATGTTAAGATGAGCAGAAGAAGAAATAGTTCCCATCCTGCACAAGTATTTGCTAATATGGCCTAATAATTTTTAATTAAATTTGAAGGTTATGGTTATTGTTCATGTTCAAAAGCGGTAAGGGCGCTTACACCTGAGCTAAATTATACCTAACACCTGGGTCTAATTTCAGTGAGCACGGGGAGAGCGGGATAAAAGTGGCAGCCACAGAACCTTTGGGGGAGAGTCTGACACAAGGAAGCCTACTGTGTTCCTTAAAATGATTAACTGTGTGTGTGTGTAAAGTACTGTGTATGTGGGAAGTGTGTACATTAAAGTTACACCTTGAGCTTGAAGAACTGTCTTCTCCTGTCATCCTTGCTGGAAAGTGACACACCCTAGTTTAATTTTTTTTTTTTAGAATCAATATTTTTGTGGGAGGATCTTTTATTTAAATTTTTATACAACATCAGTATTGGAATTATCAATACCTTAGGATCGATCCGCCCATCCCAAGTGGAAGTAGAACAGCTGAAATAGCTTACAACACCTTTAACCTTGTTAAATAAACAAAATTATACTGTACAGCAAGTAGACACAGTGGCTTAAAAAGTGTTTCACAGAGTAACCACATTACCCTGGTCTTTCATTTCTAGCATCTTGACCAATCAGACACACAATTAATCATTATTTAATGAATAATCCAACAGACATATCAAGACCGCAACAAGTAAAGGTCCAAGTAGGCCCAAGCAGACTCCGAGATGTCTGCTCTCCCACTGATCATTATAAGCTTTTACTTTCTATTTGCTGACACTGGTCCAGCAACTAGCGGACCTCAGAGACATTCCAGGTGGGGGAGGGTAGCCACATGCAAAGCAAAGGAGAGTAATTCACTCCATTCCCCCATAGGAAAGACACATAAAGCCAATAAAACTGATTTTTTTATTCATTTATAGACAAACTGTTCTATGAATGAACATGCATATCCCCAGGACATTGTCTGTATGATTATTACTGTCTCGTATAGTCTTTTGTACTATATATGTTTTATGCATTCTTTATGACAGAACCACTAGATAATGTGAAGTTATTGGTATCATGCTTCGTATCAAATTAATCCTTGTGTGACGCCCTGCACATTTGTGTATATCACCTCCTTATAGTATGCATTGTATGCTTGTATATTAATCAGAGCATAAAGGGGCACAAACTCCCAGCTTACCCCAATGAGTCAGCTTCCAAACAAAACAACTTTTCCTGCTGGAAAATTCCACCTTTCTCCTTGTCAAGCCAAACTCGAGAGGAGTGACCTCTCTCAGGAGTTAACCCTCTGGGGTCCAGCTGGATTTTTTCATCATGACAGTGGAAACAACATAAAATTCTCCGTCATTTTGGGGCATACAGATAAGTGTAAGACATCATTAGAGACTATAAAGGGTCTACTTTTATTTGTGTACACGCTCAATAACTTGTGCTTTTGTAAAATAAAGAAAATAAAAAGGGTGAGCTGTAAGCAATCTCTGGGTTCACAAGCATATATCTGAAACATGTCACAAAAATTAACTGAAACTCTCTGAATCCTTATCACACAAACATGAAACACATGTTTAAAGAAAGCTAAAATGTCTACTTCTACTCCTGCAATGTAATCTGTATGAAACAAAGCGATGTACAGTTTTCCTGGCTCAGCTAATTTATCTCTAATGTGATCACACCCAATGTAAGAAACCAACCTGGACACAAATATAACATTTCTAAGAAGTTGACACAAGTTGTATATTTTTATTTGAATATGTTTTAATGAATTGATTTATTTAAACACCATTTTGATTTTAAAAATTAAATAAACTGTTGATATGGAATTTCAGAAAAAATAGAACAAAAAAACAGGTATCAGACTCTACCTGATCGTATCGGAGTTGCATAAGGAAATATCAATTGCTGAAGAGATTGTTATTTTCAGAGGCATTAGTGTATATACTAGTGCATTAGCTATTAAAAAATACACTACTGAGAGTACTGTAAAACACAAGAGTGCATGGAGTGCTCTAAATTGCAAACAAATAAAGTCTACAAATTTGAAAAACTTCAACCATTTTTGTCTGTCTCTCAAGGATTATATTGCTTTTGTATAGCTCCCTGTTCTAGCCCATGGCTCCTCTTCAAACACATCCTTACCCGGCAGCCCCACTAACCAAATCATTGAGTGAGTAATGAGTTTATTCCACAGAGCAGTTCACAGAGTGCCATCTGCTTTAGTCTACAAAACCAGTGCCAAATGTCAGATTGGAAAGTTGAGTGTCTGCATGCCTGCGTGATTGTGAATGTTCAGTAGGGGTGGAAGGATATCCAATGCTTGGTTTGTCTGCTTACAATAAATCTGACGTTGTTCTTTGTTCAGAGTGTGGAGCTATGCATCCCGTCAAAAATCTTTGGATGTCTTCAGCTGTGGTCTCACTGTATTGCTATTCAGTGCTTGACATGCAACTTTTTGTGTATCTTCTTAGGTTTCCTTCAATCTTTGCTTAAACTAAACTACACACCATGCAGAAAAACTTCTCACAAAATTCAAAAGTTGGATCTCATGAAAGCCAAGCTATGTGCTGTCACGTAATCTATTGTTAGCTAATCTGACAGAGCACAACAGGCAAATAGAATAAATACACAGACAACATCAGGACAAATATTCATCCATAAAAAATTGTCTCGAAAGAATGTATGGAGTGACCTCATTAGTTAAATCTTGTTTTATTCTTCTACTAAAATGTTACTAAATGTGTGTGTGAGCGTGTATTTATCACTTTGTGGGGGACCAAATGTCCCCATAAGGATAGTAAAACCCGAAATTTTTGACCTTGTGGGGACATTTTGTCGGTCCCCATGAGGAAAACAGCTTATAAATCATACGAAATTATGTTTTTTGAAAATGTAAAAATGCAGAAAGTTTTCTGTGAGGGTTAGGTTTAGGGGTAGGGTTAGGTTTAGGGGATAGAATATAAAGTTTGTACAGTATAAAAACCATTATGTCTATGGAAAGTCCCCATAAAACATGGAAACACTACGTGTGTGTGTGTGTGTGTGTGTGTGTGTGTATACAGTATATGGACAAATTTGGGAAAAGTGTAGGAATTCTGTCCACAAAGTAATTTTAGTGGATATATTCAGTCTGTTCTCCACAAGTTCCTTACTCCGGTTTCACATAATACTCCATGAGATGGGCGTGAGCAGCGCATTTTCGTTTCGCTGCGCATATTAACATACTGCGCCCTTCACATTGCAAGCATGATTTGAGAGGTGACACACAAAATGGTGACACGAGTGGATAGTTTCGTTGCCAAGCCTAATTTTGCTGCATGGCTCATGCTGAACACAGCGGCTCTGGATGCAGTAGAAAACTTAAGTAATCAGGAGATTTTAGAAAATAAGCAAAAACAAATAAACAATATTATGACGAGGAGGAGGGTTAATCAGGCTAATCAGCCGAGGAGAGGGATAAATGCAGCGGAACACGCAGTTCGGGAGAGGAAGAGCCACATGCAGCTGCCATTAGCGCTTTTTGTTTAAGTTCTTATTAAATATAATTTTGACTGTTCAGCCAGTTCCCGCCTCCTCCTTTCCCAACCTTAACCATGTTACATTGGTGCCAAAGCCCACGAAGGAGGAGGGATGCGCTGCCGTTGAGTCCTCGGCAATCTCATCCACCCAAAGCTGCCATCCGCAAGGGAAGGAGGGGCTCGTTGCCGGACAACTAGAGCGGTGGGGCTGCTGCCAGGGGCGGAGGAGTTCCCTACTGACCGGCAAGATGCGGAGGGGTGTTCCATCCTCCAGGGGTCGGAGGATTCGCTCTGGTCCGCCACCAGAGGGTGGTGGAGTTATCAAGGACCAAGCGACGCCGTGTCTGGGAAACCGGTGAGCAAGTTTTTTTTCTCTCTCTCCTCTCTCTCACACTGTTGCTCTGCCTTGCCCTTTCCATCTCCTCTATTTTGGTTTTGTTTTATTTTTTCCTCTCCTCGTCTCTCTCCCCAGCCCTAGAGAGGTGGGGCCTGCTGGCAGGCGCAACCAGAAGTGCAAATATTTAAGCCAAATAAACTATACACTACAATTTACAGGTCTGCATCTTGACCAACTTTTTTGGAAAATTCAGTCTTTCCACATTCAAGTAGACAGGAGCTGTACTTTTATGTTTACAAAGAAAATAGCTGTCCAGCCTGCCTGAGAGCATTTAAAAGATGACTGGCTTGCCTTGAAAGGGACTTTGATATATTAACCAATCATGAATAAGTATGCTGATAAACAAGCTTTTGTGACTGCCCGCCATTGCTATAGGAACCTAGAAAAAAGACGCGGCCAATGTGAAATCCCAAATGCATGCATTGCTCACGCCCTGCTCACAGAGTATATGTGCATCCAGTGTTAGCTGGGTGCTTCAGCTATTGTTTTATCATTTGAAACCTAACCAACCAGTTTTTGTCAAATGTTTTGTTTAAATTTAGATTGTGTGCTTTATATCTGTAAAAAAAATTATTCCACTAGGTTCAATATTTAATTTTTTTATCTAATACAAATATATTAATACATTTTTGTTATATTTCCAAAGTCATTAATGGGGCCACTATCTTCAGAGTGCAATAAATTAATGTTTTTTTGGTAGTTATGTTGAGTGGAGTGCGACAATTAAACCACAAATGATCCATGGCATGATTTTTGGCCGTAATTCATATTTCAGGCACATTTGGCAGACCTTAATTTAAGACAGGAAATCAAAACTGACTGTAATGTAATGGGACAAGTGAAGTAGTTTACTTTAATGAGGGTCCCACAAAAGTCACACATCTTCTCCTTATAAAACAAAAGAGCTTTGAGCAAAATCATTTTCTGCCATAAAGCATTTTGGCATTTCAGACTAAAAGAACGAATGTCTTACCTTAGCCAATGAATTGTGAAATTAAAAATGCAAAAATACTTATGTTATACTTTTATAGCTTTTTGGCATTTCAGTATGTTGCCCAATCTATTCACTGCTAAATGATTAAAAAAAAACTGTGGATAACTATTTAACATCAGCCAGAAATTCCCATGGTATTCTTCCCTTCTTCTGCCAAAAAGATATATGAAAATGTTGATTGTTGACAGAACCATGAATGAAGGTAGCGGGGTGTCTAGTGATTTAATAGGGCTTTAGAAACTGAAGTCTGAAAGAGGTCTGTGGGAAATGCTTCAGACCAAGTGTACTGTCTGAGAAGAGATAATAACCCCTTCCCCTGTCATAAATAGGGTATTTGCTGCACACAATGAAAAGGATGCAGTGCCATTTATTTAGACTTTAAAGATTCACTTACTATTCTGAGATCAAGACACTCCAAATATCTTTGTGAATCAGAGGAAATAGATGAGGAATTTGGCACATGGATGGAAACAGCTATTAAACAATAGGTCTAACCTCACCCATAACTTGACTATTGTATTAGTCACTGAAATGTTTATGAGATGGAAAAAAAGAGTAATGTTTAAAAACAAAAAGCACACAAACAGAGAACACATGCTCTGCTAAAGTGAAGCATAATTTGTTCCAAAAGTTGAAACAAAAAACAGAATGCATACATTTTCATATCTCATTATGGTCAGAGGCTTTGAAACCTTTACTAATATTAGTTTTTTCGAACCAATGCTTCAGAGTGCGTATCAAACTGGCCAAGTCACAGGATTTCAGCAAACGGCTTTGTTACCTCACACTGTTTCAAAATGTTTTGCGGTTAAACTAGGGGCGTTGATCCCACAATAGAACCCATAATCAGTGTTAAATGCAGGCTTTAACTGATCTCGAGTCAGTTCAGCCATACATTAGACAAGACGTGTGTGTTTAATTTCCCTGTCGATCACCCTGTTGATCGAGTTGTGTTCTGACAGGAAAAAATTTTAAATGTTGTGGTTTTAAGAAAGAAACTTGAGAGAGACATATATTTTGCAAAATAAAATATTGTTTGGTATTTTAAATAATTTTAAAACAGTAATCATTGAAAGGCCAATTATACTGTATATGTAGACAAACATGCTAAATATATAAAATAAATACAGGGTAGTCAGTAAATAATTTCCAATGCATTGTTTCATTGCAGCTGCTTTGACTTCTAATTGCATTTACACCCCTGGGAACTGCCAATGTCCTCAACGTGCAGTGTTTCGAGTGCTTCAAAACAGTGAATCATTTTCTCAAGCTATTGGCTCAATTGACTTCTGCCATCATTGTGGAAAACCATTCAAAATACTTCAGAACCTGCAGATTTTGACCTCTCTGACATCGGTATTGTACCATCAAGGCTGCACTTTTGACTGAATTAAGAATAAAATTGCAATTTGTGCTTGAACGGTAGCGATTCACCAAAATGCTGCCTACATTTTGTAAACAAACAATGCTTTGCCTTCAGCATTTGAGTCAGAGATATGTGAGCTTGGGGGGCCTCTAGTGGGCCACTTCTGCACAGAAACATAACATACACAACACATTATAGTTATTGTCTTGCATCGCCTTGCCGGACAACGAAAGACACATTTAATAGGTCCTGATTTCCTTCTCTCAACCTCCATGCAAAACAAGCTGTAATCCATGATATTGTCTATGCTGATGAAAGTGGTTAGGAAATGTTTTAAATTGCTATAGCTCACTCTGCTTATGCTGATGTTATGTTGCTAGGGTTACAAACAGCATATTAATATGACTAAAACTGACCGGAACTACCTGAGCATTCAACGGTTTGAATATATATTTATATATACCACAGTTAGTTCCGGTCCTCGAATCTGATTGGACGAGAGACATTCCATGAGCACTGATGGTGTGACACCATCAGCACTCAGACGCTTCACTGTGTGTGTATCACTCCGCATTCACGCTGTTCTAAACTAAAGTGTATCTGTAAGTTGTTACTGGCTTTATTTTTGAAATTACATATGTTAGCCAGCAGGTGGTGGCAAATTATCATTTTTGTGTGTAATATGAGCCAGTTGGTGACGTAAAGTGAATCCGTTAGTCATTGTTTATGAGCTCCCTGATCACTCGTATTACTAATACATTACCAAAGCTAGGAAATAGCTTTAAACGGACAACTTCAGGATTAAGGCTCATGCTGAGGAACACAACAGAATGATTTATTACAGAACTCAAGTGCTTACCTTTTATCGGAGTTTCCACATTGGATACATACTGTTTAAAATGGCGGAGGACATTAGTGAATGACACTTGCACACCGGCTACCGCGAAATAGAGAGGAATACCCCCGCTTGGACGTCTAATTTATACTGAGAAAGCTCTACTGAGAAATCTCTGATTGGGTGTGGCAACAGGTGATTGCACACGCTCAATCTCTCTCTCTCTCTCTCTCTCTCTCTCTCTCTCACACACACACACACAGCCGTCTATCCTTGTTTATCCAATAACTTGTTAGAAACAGCACAAGCCATGATACTATTTCTGAAGTGAACTTTATGAATTACTAACGGAGGCTTGGATGCATAATTTGTTTTGAACCAGCAATGGCAGATTCTGATTCGTCACGTAAGAAAGTAGGTCCATACACAAATACGATTTTATTACCGTACTGGTTTTTTTCAAATGTTTTAAAATTTACTTGTTCGTTGAACTGTTGTATATAAGCAATATCACACTCGCAATCGTGCAATATGACCCTACATCAGCACTGCTGTGATTACCTATGGCGCCGTCGAATCACAGCAGTGCTGATGTCGGACCATATCGCACACTTGCTCGTGTGATATTGCTTATATATATATATATATATATATATATATATATATATATATATATATATATATATATATATATACACACAGTTAGTTACAGTTCTTGAATCTGATTGGACTAGAGCCATTACAAAAGTGCTGATAAAAGAGTCATTTCAGCACTGGGGTGCTTCACTGTTTGTATCAATCATTGTGTTTGTGGCATTCAAAACTAGTGTAAGAGCAGTAAAGATGTGTAAGAGTAGCTGGATGTGGGGATTTTTATGATGTGGCCCTGGGGGCTTCGCAAGTATGTATTACCCCCAGTGAGCCTTCTTGGTCTCAGTGGTCCTCTCAGGCCTTCAGAGACCCCCCTTCGAGCCGCTTGATTAAGTTGAGCTCAAGGCCCTCTCCCTGAAGATGGCCCTCCTGATCGTGTTAGCCTCCATCAAGAGTTCGGTCCGGCACATTCTCACATTATCCTGAGGCCGCGACTGGGCTACCTGCCTATGGTTCCTACGATCCCCTTCAGGGACCAGGTCGTGAATCTGCAAGCAAGCTGCCCCGGGAGGAGACAGACCCAGCCTTCTCGATGCTGTGTCCGGTACATGCTTTGCGTATCTATTTGGACAGCACGCAAAGCTCTAGATGTTCTAAGCAGCTCTTTTTCTGCTTTGGCGGATGGTGGAAAGGGAATGCCATCTCCAAACAGAGGTTAGCTCACTGGGTCATTGATGCTATTTCCTTAGCTTATCACACCCAGGCCGAGAAGTGTGGCATCCTCTTGGGCACTGGTCCATGGCACCTCCTTAGCAGACATCTGCAGAGCAGCGGACTGGGCAACACCCAATACCTTTGCCAGATATTACAATCTCTGGTTTGAGTCAGTCTCGTCCCATGTTTTGTCAGGTCCGAGCTGGTAGAACTCGGTAACGCGGCACAACCGACTGGGTGTTCCACTGGCACACAGCACCCTTCACCAAGTTGATTCAGTGCGCCCTCTATCCCAGGTTAGCCACTAAGCATCGCTCCCTGGATGTTCTCCTCCCTAGCCTTCTGGCCGGCGAATTCAGTGGAGCAATTCGTGGCCAGACCCACTACGAGTCACAGGTGCTCTGTACTGGGGTCAGGCTCCACAGGCTTAGTTCCCTTCTCAGGCAAACTCCCCATGATTTATTTCCCGCAGTACGTTCCCCTGTCAGCAGACCCACGTTTCCCTTGGGCAGCACCGCTGCCCCGGTTGCTGTGCTGTAGAGTCCCCCCTCATTAGGCTGGACCTACCACCGCACCATTTCCCACGTACGGCTTCACAACCCTCGTGGTGTATTTGCCACATGTTACCTCCCCCTAGACTGGGCAGGATGTGGCCTCCGCAGTGTCTTTTCCCCCAGAAAGAATAGGACCGGGATAGATCGCCTTCCCCAATGCATTTCATAGCGTTAAGGCCCAAGCTGCTTCACGTCCTATGTGAGAGACATAGTGAGAGAGAAGGCCGCGGCTGCCGGGCTTTCTCCCATGCTAGTTATGTAGTACCTGTTCCCCCCCTCAGGGGTACGGGGAACTTAAGGTCTGTATGTGACATGTCTTTGGGGGCATTGGGGAGGGCTATGTGCAGCCGACACAGTTGCCTCTAGCACGTAGTAGCCTGCTTGCACCTGTCTCGACAGTTCACGTAACACGGTCAGTGCGTGCCGTTTTTATATGGGACCCCTTGTGTCACTTCATTTGACACAACGTCAAGTGAGTGACAGAAAGGGAATGTAATGGTTACTGTTGTAACCTCCGTTCCCCGAGGGAATGAACGAGATGTTGTGTCCCTCCTGCCACAGCACTAGACCTACCACTGTAAACGGCCGTACCTTATTTTTGGCTCCTCAATGCAAAATCCTGACTGGCACTCGCTGCCCCGCTTCCCTTTATACCTGTATGTCCGGGGCATGCAAATTCTGTTTGCCAACTTGACATTGGCCTTTTCTCAGGTTCAGAGGTACGTTTGGTGTCCCAGGAAGACCACTTTTGTCACTTCATTCGACACAACATCTCGTTCGGGGAACGGCGGTTACAACAGTGTAAAGGTATTCAATGGAAAGGAGGAGGCGAGAACCGGCTTGATAATATAAATGATAGTTTTATGGTAAACTTAAAAGACAACATAAACACATGACAGACATGTCCGTAAACAATCTCTCTCTCCTGCACGGTCCCCTGCAGTCAGCATTTAACCCTCACTGAGGCATAATTAGCCTAATACGGGACCGGGTGCATAGGATCACGACCCGGCCCTGCCCTCCGCCCTGCCACAAACAGTAACCATGACGTTGTTTCTAAAACAAGATCAATCAAATCGTGCCTAGTTGCGTGCATGTAAAATGGCTAGAAATAGCATTTTAGCTTTGCTTAAAGCTGACAGTTTACACAAGGTTTCTTCTGCTCAAAGCTGACTTCAAACTTAATTCTCTGTATGCTCGTATGAATGTAACACATCATAAGAAAGTATTTCACTGCTGTTCAAATGTACTTGGGATCGCATCATTTATATGTGTGGCAGGACGGGTTATCACCCCTCCCACTTGTTTGAGGTTTGGCCAATGGCCTGGCACCTGTTGCGTTTAAAGAGCACGGGCTACCAGTTCATTGATGTGCCTCATTTTCCGGGGCCGTGACGTCATCCGCGCGCCCTGCTGCTTTCTTTGCTGGAGTGCAGTATTGAATGTGTTGATCGTAAAGACCGCTAAAGCTGCTTATCCGCTGGCTGTGCTGTCTATTGAGTGTGTACTCCTGGGAAGTTGAATGTGGACAATCGAGACAGCGTAAGATCTATCTGCGTTTCCTGCCAATGAGTTTTGTCGGAGACATTTGGCTCCATCCACCGCATAGTTTGGGATAGTGATCCTGGGACAGCATGCTTTGCTGCATGCGCTAAGGGCAATAGCGGCGTTTCGAATGAGTATGTGCTCTGTGCCTCATCATAATGTGCTGATTGCTCCAACGCCCTGCGCTTCAGCATAAAGTGCTGTTTGCTTTTTGCTTCATCATAGACTGCTGTTCTGTTTCCACTGGTTATCCCGCGTCCAGCATGGGACTGATACGCTGCCCATGAGCTCATGTTGTCTTAAATTGAATGTTCTGTGCTGGGCTCAGTGATTTAGTGCTTGGGGTTTCTTTTGTGCCTTTCTTGTTTATTTCTTTAATTGATTTCAATGGTCAAGCAAGTTTTGAAGTTATATCTTTGTTTTGAATTTAATAGTGAGTAGAGAATTACTGTATGACAGTATTACTTTCATCAAAACAGTATAAATTTGTAACTCAAATTTGGTTGAGTTACACTGCCGAATCCATTTGACCATTTGTTTAGTGACTTTTTTTATTTACTTTGAGTTTATACGGTGTCTTTTGTTATTTTTTAGGGTTTTGATTTGTGACGGCTGAGTTGGGACCAACTGGTTGGTTCCTTCTTGGGATTGTATTAAATTCATTATATAGATGTATGTTGTTTTCTTTGCATGTCCATGCTCTTTCTTAATGTCTTTTTTTCGTTTGTTGACAGGACCTGGGCACCCGGGGGGGCAGACGAGTGATCTTTTGGTGGTGGCATTCTCACTGTGTGTCGTGGTCTGCTCTGACATGAGTTGCTGAGTGTGTGCTAGTGTGTGTGCACTGGTGAATAGAGTGATGTTCCTAAGGGTGATATCTTGAGACTGCCCCTGTTGGTAAGCCCGGGTTCCTCTGTTGCCAACGATAGAATTCAACAAATAGAGAGTGACTGTTGGTCAATGCCTTTTATAACTATTGTGTCTTTTAACCAGTTAATAAACTTTTTGTACGATTACCATTGTCTCTGGTTCTGTCTACGATTAGGATCTGCGTGTGCCTTTAAGTTAGAGGTTGTTAAATTCTTGGGGTGAAATTCCTCTGGTGGCGTAGTTGGAAATAATATCAACCGGAGTTTTGAGCGTGGGTATAATTTTTTGCTCCGCCCGACTCCATCTATAATAGAGCTGCCCTCACGCGCTTTGCCACATATGTATAAATGTTTTCTATCTGAAAGGACTAAATATTAAATTAAACAAATTACATTAAAATGCAAAGTAATCTCTTCAGTAATCAAAATAATATTTGAATGTAACTGTATTCTAATTACCAATTATTTAAATTGTAACTGTAGTGGAATACAGATACTTATATTTTGGATTTTAAATACGTAATCCTGTAATAATGTTTTCTATTATTATTTCAGAATTATAGTTTTTACTGAACTGGTTTGTAATTTGAAGTAAAAACAGATTATTTGCATTAATGTTTGATTTTAGATGGTTTGTAAAAGCTAACCAGCCCAGAGCAGCGAGCAGTTTTCTTTTTCCATCAGTATTGTTAATGGTTAATGAAATTAATAAATTCCATGTTCTTCCTTTCATATTACCCCAATAGTAATTAAAGCAGCATATAGTTTACACTGGATTTACGGTGTTTCCTGTTCCGCTGATCTAATTTTCCACACCACCAAATCTCAAGCATCACAAATAAAGAAATTATATTTTACCCAGGTTTTTATTTTGCAGTTAGAATGAGGTCACGCCTTTCTATTGCGTTGTGTTTGCAGTGCACAAAACCAATGAATGAATATTATGAGCTAGTACTTTCAATGAATTTCTCCAAACGCCAACACACGAGATATTGGATTGAATCATTCTGACAAATACTTCTCTGAATGAACTCAGAAACCTAGTTTCCATCCACTTTTCATGCTGTTTTGTTATTGAAGTGAAAATGCGAAAATTGTTTTTTGCTAAATTTGCCACCTTCTGCTTGTTTCCATTCAAATCGTGTTTTATCGATAAAAATGGTATGCAGGATGATGTCATGCTTAAAAAAACACTTTGTCATATGACTTTTGTTTTTTCGCAAAATAAATTTGCCCTTAAGCCATTTCCATACATAAGTGTGTGTATATCACTAATGTGTACCTTTCGCCTTCTAGATGTCCCTAATATCTTTTCTTCAGCCTAAGTTTTGGTAAAATGGGGAGAGTATTGAGACAAATCATTAAAACTAGCCAGCTTACTGTCATTTTATACTGTCAATTAAATGTGATCAGAAGAGGAGGAATTGCAATCAAAAGGGAGCTGTTGCCCTTCTGATAGGACTGTTATATTGGTCCTGATGTTGCGCCTATCACAGGCTGTTACCGGTTCCGACCCCAAAATGAATCGTCATGGCCCTGTTCAAGCTGGCAACCTGCACCAAGTAGTTGGGGACACTTTCGGTCTTAGTATCAAGGTTTACATAATATACATTCCTGATATTCGATAGGCTGTTTTAAACAATCATCTAATCTAAAGCATTGCCATCACAACTGTATTATGTCTACTGAACTCAGCATTGGACAAATAGTTCTGATATAGAATTGGGCTATGTTCCAAAAAAGCACACTGAAGCTTTTCTCCTAGTATTGTGAATTTATTTTTAATTTAAAACATCTTTGTGGACAGAAATATGTTTTTTTTTTTGTATTGTGGGCTAATTGACAGCCATCTATTATTTTGAATGGTGTGGAAAAGCAACTTTAATAAATAAACGGATGGCTACCACGATTACATTAATTGCAAAGAGTGGTCATTCATCTGTTCTTCATGCACTTGTCGATGAAAGGTATTTGTGTTGGCTCTCCTGCAAAGTGTCATGACACACACAATAAATTAGCTTTCAAGGATGTATGATTAACACAGGCTAACGATTGGGGTAAATTCTGTCATGTGACACTATATTTTTGTGTTAATGGCAATTTTCTCAGAAAAATCTTTACGACATTTGACGTATCGACATAGAGTTTATGCACTAGATTATGTCGACACTTGTGAAATTTTAGCGATAATTTGGTTTACGTCAGCTATATCGTAACATTTTTGATGCACTACAATTTTTATTGCAAAAAAAGGATGGAAATGTAGTTAATGAAACACAGCAGCTGAATTATATCTGATTCACTTACTAAACCACAAATCTTTGCTCTCTGTTGTGCAAAAATTAAACAAGAACAGTTTTATGCACAAAATTTGTTAAAAACTTAATTCAGTAATTACACTTGTTGTTCAAATGACAACATTAAGATAAGATAAGGTTAGGGTTAGTAAATGGTTTCCCTATTTTAATACATGATTATATAGTTCGGCCCTCATACAGTGACGCTTGGTCCAATCTGGCCCTCTACCTAAAATTAGTTTAACACTGCTGTCCTAGGGCATTTCTTGATGGTTGTCAAGTTGTTCTGAGTGTTTTTTTAGCACTTTGGCATGTTGTTTTTTCAGGGTGTTCTCAGGGGTTGCTAAGGCATTGCTAGGTTGAGGCAAGAACTGGCTTGTCAATATAAATAATATTTTAATGATCAACTTAAACAAAAGACAAACACACACATATGACGGACATGTCCGTAAACGATCTTTCTCTCCAGCACCATCCTCCACAGACGGCCTTTATCCCTTATCCCTCTCGGAGGCTTGATTAGCCTGATAAGGGACCGGGTGCGTAGAATCAAGACCCCGGCCCCGCCCTCCGCACTGCCACATTAACCTACTTCCATTATTGTTGAGAACATCAGTTCATCAAAAGGTTATTAACAAAGATCTATATACAGGCCACTGAAAGTCTACTGAATGTTTGTTGAAACACTGTTTACTAGCTATAACAAGTCAGCTGATAAGCTGTTATTTTGCTGCTGTTATACAGGCTGTTGATAGTATACTGAATTTTTGTTGAAACACTGTTTAGTAGCTATAGCAAGCCAATTGATAAGTCACTTAGTCAGTTAAATATCTACTTGGGACCATCAAAATAAAGTGTTACCAAATTTGGACCTTCTGTCACCCGAATATTTTCATATTATCTTAATTGTCTCAAGGTATTGTGCTTACTTACCAGACAGGATTTTTTAAAGGCACAGAAACAAATTGCAGAATTTAATAAGGCAACATTATCGACATTTCTTTAGGTAGTTATATGAGTGTGCTTGGCTAGCCATATACAGTAGGTTGTTCAAGCGCTGTCAAGCACCCTGTGCTGCCTCTGCCTAAGTAATGCTATCGAGTTGGCACCCTGCTGACAGATGGACGCATGCTGAAAGAACAGGCACACATACACAGTCCCTACCAATTCCATTAAGCTGTGTGTAAATGCCCTCGCCCCTTAATTACTTTCACATCTTTAGAATACATGTATGTCAGGAGCACATATCAGAACTGATGCAGGTTTACCGTACTGTAGAAGCCAAATAAAGCGCAACTTTACTGCACGTTGACTCTGGCAGGACCACTTTCTGAATTCACTACCCCATCTGCAGATTAGGGCACTTCCATCTGCACTATAGGCCTCAGTTGTACCTGCGTTATGGTAGCCTTATGGATGTTTCAGATAACATTGCTTACATCACCATTAAAAATAATGTTTGATATTTAGTAGTGCTTGACAGCTGTTCCAGAGGATACTTCAGTGGATTTTACAAGAGTTTTAAGAAGCTGCCAAAAGCATTAAGGTGAAGCAGTTTGAGTACAGCACAGCAAACGTTTATCGGTGAGTAGGAAGCTTTCTGATTGTTGGAGAGTTTTGAATAAGCAGAGTAATATGAAATAAAAGAACAGCAACTGAGACCCTCTGCAGAGTTGGGAATCATTTACTTGAGGATAAAAACAATATAAATATATATGCGTGAGTACATATACACATATATATATATATATATATATATATATATATATATATATATATATCACAATTTTTAACTCTATTGACTCTCCTGACTGTTGCTCTACACAATTAATATTTTTTTCAAATTAAGGTGTGACTGACACTGATGATATAAACAATTATCTGCACCTGTGAGGTAAAAAATACACATAAATTCTGCAATGGGCTCTCATAGCCAAAGAGTAGAAAAGATCAAATCAGGTATATGAAAAAAGGGGCCAAATAATTACTCACTATTGGCTGATTTTTAGCAGGCCTGATAGAAACTTTCACTTAGTGTAGTACTTTAAAGGCACATCCCTACATAATACCACACTTGGCAAGCAACTGATAAATAACATTAATGCTTGAAAACAAAATGTTTGAGAGTGGTTCACAGTTTTTAACTTAAAAGAGCTAGGCAAAAGCTATAGTAATAATACACATTTAATGTGTTTATACAGTGAGAATTTGGTCCCTGATAATGGCCTTAAACTGTCTCCATTACATTAGTATGTCATCAGCAATTTGTGTTGATTTTTTGTCAAGTGTTAATAGCTTTTTCAATTTGCTTGTCAGTTCCTATCAATTGTGCACGTTCAAGCAACAGATTGAAAGGCGTCCATACAACAATACAGAATACAGCAAAAAAATTATATGGAGGGCTTTCTTGAAAATAAAAAGATTTGAAAATAACATGCTGACATGGAGCATCTCTATGTTTATTTATTCAGTTGATGAGCCACATCATGGACTCATTCGATTAGCTATTTTCATCATAAATGAATAATTAATTTGTTGACCTTGGCAATTTATTAAAACAGGCAGGTCAGCTTAATATGAACAAACTGAGAGATGCATTAATGACTAATCAAAACAAACAGTGCCTGAATAAATTAGGATAAAGACTTGCAAAGAGGTTCTGGCCAGTCTGCAAGTAAAGAGAAACAATGAAATCAAAGCTATGCTGAAGCAATTAACTAGCAGAGTGGAGCAGAAATGGCATCATTAAATTTTTTAATGGATCCATTCAAGGATCAAAATTTCCACCCACTTTGTTTTTAATGATTCTTTTTTCCTTTGGGAACAACCCACACCCACCCCCGCCCACACACACACTTTTTACATTTTCCTTTCCTCTGATCAGTGTTTCATTTCATTCTCTCAATAAGATGCATACTCACATCACAATGACTATTGATTTGCACTCACCTCCTATTCACTGGTGTAACAATGTGTGTTCATCCATCGTTTAACTCCGACTCGGTTCCTCGAAGCTCGGGTGATGACAGGTGGCTGTTTTCTCGCTCAGTCGGCAGGCAGTACGGTGGCTGATTCTCTGTGGGTTGGTGGAGATATCAGTGAAGTCAACTCGGTAGAAGAAGGAAGATAAATCTTCACTTCTGCAGGCAAATGAGTGAGATGTGGATTGCTCAGCAATCTCCTTCGGATCCGTTAGTGTGCTCGGTGGAATGCTGAGAAATATCTGCACATTCAGTGAGATGGAGATTTTATGGCCAAAGTTCAAGTACATACGTTACTTCCATGGGCAACGAGGCTACACCTGCGAGCAGCAGGGTCGCTGGAAGAAAGCTTAGAAGGAATTTCTGGGTTTTATACTCTCGATGACGTCTTGATTGAGAGGCGCGTTCTGTCATGCGTTTCATTCGATAGGAATTGAGAATTTCACACATAGGTGTAAAGTGAGCAAGGCTTGATGGGATCTGAAGTTTGTTTTGTTTGATTTTGGTGCTGCTCTTGTGGCTGTCAGGCTTTGAGTGTTCCTACAGTCCACAGTCAAGCTTTATTACTGTGTGTAGGCCTGCCTTTGTCTCCTATTTGTGTGCATGAGGCCCAACAGGTGGCTCATCAAAAGTTATCACGGGAAGAAATGTTGCATAGTCTTCACTCCGTCATACTTTGAGAATGTTGTATGAATGAATGACTTTTTTATGCTGTAAGCTGAATTATGCATGTTCAATGAGAAGAACTATGGTGGGAGAGACAGGTGGAGCATATCTTTTCTATAGTAAATTTGTGGTAGTATAGATCAAATAATATTTGTTTGATTTGTGGACGTTTAATTCGGTTTAGGTAAATATTTAAATTAAACGGCTAAAGTTTGAGATTGTTTTCTCTTTCAGCGTTTTGTCTTGACAGCGTGTCCGCTATCACATTGAGGTTGCCGGGGATGTGAGTGGCGCACAGTGACTCCAGTCGCTGCTGACTCCAAAGGAGGAGACGACGGGTGAGCTGTGACATGTGGAGTCAGTGTTTTGTTTTAGTTTGGTATTTTGGAGCTGTGCAGCGGTTAGAGTTTTTATCTCGGGAGCACGCCTGAGGTATCGGGGAATCACCAATTGCTGGTTGTTCTGCTGGCCTTGTGGCATCACTGCATAAATACCCACTGCAGCCTGCTTAAAGATTAGGTACTACGTAGAAAGACAGGGATTGTTTTGTTTAGACAGAGAGGAGGGAAGTGATATACTTTAACACTGTTTTTGTTTATTCTTCTTTAAAACAAAATGGCGGCTCACTATGCCATAGGCCTCAATTCTGCTGATAAAAGGTTGAAAGAAAGCATTTGTGTAATCATAAATTTGTAACAGTCACAAGCCTGTTACCATGCTTTTTAGGGTGCAATTATATTACACACCGCTAGGGGCACTAGAGTGTCTTTGTGACTCTGTATAAACCTAGGTGTGTGATAGAGGAAATTAGATGGGGCCTCGGATGTGGAGGACAACGACACACGGCGGTTGGTTGACAACTGGACTGTGAATGGATAGGAGATGGCAGAGGGAAGTCACGGATCTGGAAGTGAGTTAGGAAGTATGGAAGTAGGTAGCGGGAAAAGCAAAGACTAAAGTACAGCAGGAAATACAAATAATCAAAAGCACAGAAGATATCAACAGCAAAAGGTAACTTTAAACTGTGAAGAAACTAACAGTTAGCAAAGAGTAGCAGGAGCAGCAGCGGCAGGAAAACAGAATGAAGAATATAAAGTAATCATTAAACTGATTAAAGAAGGTGAGTCGTTCAAAGAATGGAACCTGATTCAGCTATCTAAGTCAATAAACAAGGTAGTAGGAGAAATTAAAAATGCCAGGATTCTTTGAAGTGCAGCACTGTTGATTGTTTTTAAAGACAGTACTCAACAAGGTAAGGCTGTTACATTGAATAAAATTGATGAGAAACAATTAGTGTCTATTATTGACGGTAAAGGTACTAGATATAATAGTATGCAAAACATCTGAACCTGACATCATATGAAATAGCAGGTATCACAACATGGGATGTGCTTAACAAAACATCATTAGAGTTGGAACAGAAGTATATCAGGAATGGTTCATTAGAATACCAAGACGGAATTTTAATAAAGCCAACTGGGAGAAGTTTCAAATATTAAAATAAGGTTAGATGTGAAGAACATCTAACCTTATTTTAGGTAAATAAAGTGCCATATTACAAAGTTTCACTAGCATCAATAAAGCCAACTGGGAGAAGTTTCAAATATTAAAATAAGGTTAGATGTGAAGAACTTCTTAGGGAGAATCTAGCAGATGTGGATGAGTTTAATGAAAAACTGGTCACAGCAATTACACGTATGGCAGAGGAAACAATTCCAAAAAGTGTAAGGGGCAAGGATAAAAAGAGTATACCTTGGTGGGATGAAAACAAGAAAAGCTGTTAAAAGAAGAAATAGAGCTTTTGGACAATTAAAGAACATCATTCGTTAGACACGTTGATTAAATATAAAAGAACACAGGCAATAGTCCGAAAAACTATAAGAACAGCAAAACGTGTATATTGGAGGCATTATTGCAATAGTATAGGTAGAGAGACTCAGTTGTCAGATGTTTGGGGAATGATCATTTACATTCATTTCGCAGATGCTTTTATCCAAAGCGACTTACAAAAGAGGAAAACATAAGCGAATCATCTTAAGGAGACAGTGGTAAATAAAGTGCCATATTACAAAGTTTCACTAGCATCAGAATAGTATTCAAATGTGCAAATGTATTTATTTTTATACATTTTTTGTTAGAGACTAGTTTTTTTTGAAGACAGAGTCTGCTTCACGTATGGAGTTGGGGAGGTCATTACACCAACATAGTATGATGATCAGAAGATGATCAGAAGAATGACTGGCATGAGAAGGAAGTATGAAATACCAGTGTTGCTCCAAAATAATAAAATAGCAGTTAGTAACATAGACAAGGCAGAGCTTTTGGCTCAAACATTAGTGAGGATTCAAAGTTCTGAAAATGTATCAAATACAGCTAAGCAAGATAGGGATAATGCACTTGCACCCAAGTGTAACAGTAAGAAGAACTACGTCAGGATAAAATTTAGACCTACCTTTCAATATGTTTGAGTTAAAGAGAGCCAACACAAAAAAACAACAAACTTCCCCGGGTAAAGATAATATCTGCTATACTATGTTGGCACATATGGAAGACAGCTCACTTAGTGCAGTTCTGAGATTGTTTAACCCTCTGGGGTCGACGGACATGCCAGCGCATCATGCTGGATGTTTTCGTCATTACAGCAGAAACAACTTAAAATACTCCGTCATTTTTGGGTATACAGGTAAGTGTAAGACATCATTAGAGACTATAAAGGGTCCAATTTTATTTGTGTACACTCACAATAACAACAAAATCTTGTGCTTTTGTAAAATAAAGAAAATGAAAAGGGTGAGCTTTTAGCAGTCTCTGTGTTCACGAGCATATTTCAGAAACACGTTACAAAAATGAACTGAAACTCCGCGAATACTTATCACACAAACATGAAACATATGTCTAAAGAAAGCTTAAAATATCTACTTTTAAATAAAACAATTCAAATTAAAAAAAAATATTCTCCTGCAATGCAATCTGTTTGAAACAAAGCGATGTACAGTTTTTACTAGGCTATCTAATTATCTGTAAAGTGATCCCACCCACCAGCAGAGCGTGCCATTCATACGCTAATGTGCTGAGATGATCAATGGAAATGTACACACCCCCGACTCTGAGGTTTAATGTAAACACAACACAACTCAACTTTTCTGCGTGTTTGCAACGATACACAGGCGACTGTGAGGTTTGATTTAAACACATTTCATTTATTTTTCTGCGTGTTTGCAATGATACACAGACCAGAAAGCTCCAGGATAGTATGGAAGATATACAATTTTCCTCAGAAGAAGAGCGGGACTCAGATGAACATTTGTATTTTGAAGAGAGACTTGATCCAGCCGAGGATACAATTTCAGACAAGTAAGATGAGTTTTCATTAGTTGACATGCTATGTTACATAAACATGTACATATTTTACTAGTGGGACTGTTTCCAGACTTGCCAGCCAGGATCCTGCCAGCCAGGAGTATTGACATTTGAAATATGACTCCTAATAAGCAAGTTTTAGTTACATTTAAATGCTGTTTTGGCTAAATCATGTATTTAAATTGTATGCTATATAATATAAATATGATATGTAATATGATATAAAATTATCTGAATGTTTAGATTATATTTTAAATAGCGTTTATGCTGCCTCATTATCATCAACAAAGCTTGTGCTTGCAAATATCTGTTCAGGTGTAAATTAGTAAAATGCACTTTAAATATGCCCATATTAGAAAATCAGCATATTATAATGATTTCTGAAGGATCATGTGACACTGAAGACTGCAGTAATGATGCTTAAAATTCAGCTTTGATCACACATTGCATTTTACAATATATTCAAATAGAAAACTTCTAGGTTACGTATGTAACCTCCGTTCCCCGATGGAGGGAACGAGACGTTGTGTCAGAGAAGCGACACTAGGGGTCTCTCTTGAGCGCCGATATTCACCTCTGAACTATGAAAAAGCCAATGAGAGTTGGCAACCAGTATTTGCATGTCCCGCCCCCGGACATACGGGTATTTAAGCGGCGCAAATACGGGAGTTCATTCAGGATTTTTCTGAGGAGCCGGAAATGATCCGGCCACAACAGGGGCTCGGCTCAGCGACGTGGCAGATGGAGACACAACGTCTCGTTCCCTCCATCGGGGAACGGAGGTTACATACGTAACCTAGACGTTCCCCTTCTGTTGCTCTCTCCACGTTGTGTCAGAGAAGCGACACTAGGGGTCCACTTAAAAAGAGCCACGCGCTGAGCTGTGTACGTGATCTGCTGATACAGGAGCGAGCAGGTATTCCTACGTGCAGAACGACCAACTGTATCAGGCTGCACGTACCCTTCCCCAATGCCCCATTTAAGCCATCAGGATTCCTTATCGTTACCCTGGAGGGGGGAACAAGGTGATGGCCGCCAACATGGGAACGGGCCAGCCTGACTGGGCCTCTTTTCTCTCTATGTTTCTTGCATAGAGCAACTACGGCTGGGGCCCTTACACGCATTGAGGGAAGGGGGTCTTAGCCCTTATTAGGGCGGAGAAGACCCTGCGGAGGCCACACCTACCCGGGAGGGGAGGCAAATTTTGAGTGGCAAACACATCGCATGGCCTATACTTAGGTCTTATGCGGAAAAGTAGTGCGGTGGTAGATCCAGCCTCGCAGAGGGAGGAAGCATACAGCACAGCAACCGAGACACAGAGTCAACTCGTGAGGGGACAGAACCATGGTTTTACACACAGGGGGAGTTTACACACATCAGGAGGCCTTACCTGTGGGGCACCTATACTAGTACAGGGTAGCTTGTGGTACCCGCAGTGGTTTGGGTCGGCGAGTTCCTCCGCAGAACTGCGACCCACAAGGGCTAGGGAGGAGTCAACCAGTGTCCCAAACCTGGGATCTCCTGGGAATGAAGGCGCACTGTTTCCCCTGGTTAGGGGGAAGGGTGCTGGGTGCAAGCGATTCACCCGGTCAGATCATGGACGTGCCACTGAGTTCTACGGGCTCGGTACCTGAGAGAACACAGGACGATACTGACTCAGCTCGGAGATTGTAGAATCTTGCAAAAGTGTTAGGTGTTGCCCAGCCCGCTGCTCTACAAATGTCTGCTAGGGCAGTGCCCCTAGCCAGTGCCCATGAGGATGCAACACTCCTGGTGGAGTGGGCTCGGACCCGCAAAGGGGAGGCACGGCCTGGGTGTGATAAGCCAGGGAAATGGCGTCGACAACCCAGTGGGCGAGTCTCTGCTTGGAGACAGCATTCCTTTTCTGCTGTCCCCCAAAGCAGACGAAGAGCTGCTCAGAGCGTCTGGTGCTCTGTGTGCGATCCAGGTAAATACGTAAGGCATGTACTGGACACAGCAGTGAAAGGGCTGGGTCTGCCTCCTCCCGGGGCAGCGCTTGCAGGTTCAACACCTGATCCCTGAAGGGCGTGGTAGGAACCTTGGGCACGTAGCCCGGTCGCGGTCTTAGGATCACGAAAGTGTCCGCCGGACCGAACTTCAGGCAAGCGTCGCTAACAGAGAACGCATGCAGGTCCCCGACCCTCTTGATGGAAGCGAGCGCGATCAGCAGGGCGGTCTTGAGAGAGAGGGCCCTGAGTCCAATTGAGTCAAGCGGCTCGAAGGGGGGTCTCCGGAGTCCCATAAGGACGACCGAGAGATCCCAGGAGGGAAACAGGTTAGGCCGGGAGGGAGTCATCCTCCGGGCACCTTTTAGGAACCTGACGATTAAGTCGTGCTTACCAAGAGACTTGCCGTCTACCGTGTCGTGGTGGGCCACGATCGCGGCAACATACACCTTGAGGGTGGAGGGGGACAGCCTCCTCTCCAGCCTCTCCTGAAGAAACACGAGCACTGACCTAACTGCGCACTTCTGCGGGTCTTCGGCTCGGGAAGAACACCAGTCCGCGAACATACGCCACTTCAGGGCGTAAAGATGCCTGGTCGAAGGGGCTCTGGCTTGGTTAATAGTGTCTATGACGGCCGAAGGTAGGCCGGCTAGATCCTCCGTGTCCCGTCCAGGGACCAGACGTGGAGATTCCAGAGGTCTGGATGCGGATGCCAGAGCGTGCCCCGTCCCTGAGAAAGAAGGTCCTTCCTCAGGGGAATTCGCCAGGAGGGGCTGTCATGAGGAGCGTGAGATCCGAAAACCACGTCCGGTTGGGCCAGTAGGGGGCCACCAGAGTGACTTGCTCCTTGTCCTCCCTGACCTTGCATAGCACCTGTGCAAGAAGGCTCACTGGGGAAAAGCGTACTTGCGCAGCCCCGCGGGCCAGCTGTGCGCCAGAGCATCTGTCCCAAGGGGAGCCTCTGTGAGGGCATACCAGAGCGGACAGTGGGAGGTTTCCTGGGAGGCAAACAGGTCTACCTGGGCCTTGCCGAACCTGTCCCAAATCAGCTGGACCGATTGGGGGTGGAGCCTCCACTCTCCGCCGGGCAAGTTTTGTCTTGACAGCGCGTCCGCTATCACATTGAGGTTGCCGGGGATGTAAGTGGCGCGCAGTGACTCCAGTCGCTGCTGACTCCAAAGGAGGAGACGACGGACGAGCTGTGACATGTGGAGGGAGCGTACTCCGCCTTGGCGGTTTATGTAGGCCACCACCATTGTGCTGTCTGTCCTGACTAGGACGTGCTTGCCACGAATAAACGGAAGAAATTTCTTCAGGGCAAGAAAAACGGCCAGCAGCTCTAGGCAGCCTGCGGCTGCGCGCCCGTTGCACACGGCACCCCAACCCAATCTGGAGGCGTCGGTTTTAACCAGAACGCGACAGGACACCTGCTGCAAGGGTACTCCTGCCCGTAGAAAGCAGAGGTCTGTCCAGGGTTTGAAGGTTTGGCGGCAGGCAGGGGTAACTTCCACGCCGTGCGTGCCGTGGCGCCATGCTCGTCTCGGGACTCGAGTCTGGAGCCAATGCTGAAGTGGTCTCATATGCATCAACCCCAGTGGCACGGCCGCCACGGAGGATGCCATATGCCCCAGGAGCCATTGGAAACGTTTCAAAGGGACCACGGTGCCTGGTTCGAAAGAAGCGAGGCATTCCAGCACTGACTGAGCACGCTCGTTGGAGAGACGTGCTGTCATTGAGACTGAGTCTAACTCCAAACCAAGAAAAGAGATGCTCTGGACCGGGGTGAGCTTGCTCTTTTCCCAGTTGACCTGAAACCCTAAACGGCCGAGGTGCTCGAGCACCTGGTCTCTGTGTGCGCATAGTAATTCCTGCGAGGAGGCCAAAATGAGCCAATCGTCGAGGTAATTGAGTATGCGTATGCCCGCTCCTCATAGCGGGGCAAGAGGAGCGACCTTCGCGAAGGCTCTGCGACCTTCGTGAAGACGCAAGGGGATAGACCTTGTACTGATACGCCTGGCCGTTGAACGCGAACCGTAGAAAGGGTCGATGTCGAGGGCGAATTGAGACGTGGAAATACGTGTCCTTCAGGTCTACCGCTGCGAACCAATCTAGATGCCGTACGCCAGATAAAATTTGTTTCTGGTAAGCATTTTGAACGGGAGTTTGGACAAGGTCCGATTGAAAACTCGCAGGTCCAAGATCGGTCGTATGCTGCCGCCTTTCTTGGGTACAAAGAAGTAAGGGCTGTAGAAACCCTTCTTCGTTTCGGTCGGAGAGACAGGCTCTATCGCGTCTTGATTAGAAGGGAGGCGATTTCCTCGCACAGGGAGTGGGCATGTTCGCCTTGCACTGCGGAGGAACGAACGGCCATGAAGGGGGGTGGAGACCTTGCAAACTGAATTGCGTAACCGAGTCGGATGGTCCGGTGCAGCCACCGTGACGAGCTGGGCAGTGAAAGCCATGCCTCTAAGTTCCGTGCTGGGGGCACTAAGGGGATGAGTATTTTGGACGTACCCGGCGGGGCTTCGCAGCGGTGCAGAACAGGTAACGCGGCGTCGGGAGGCGCTGTGGCGTCCCGAGGCTCTGGTGCTGAGAATAAACTCAAAGCACTTACCTTGTTCCGCGCACCCAGCAGGGGCGGGTTCGTGACTGAGGAGGAGGTCTGATGCTGGCGCCCTCTGGACTCGCCTGAACCGGCCGGCCGGGAACAGTCGTGGGGCTGAGGGCGGGAGCACCGCATCCTGGGCGCCGAGACTGTTGAGGCCTGAAAGCACAGTGCCGTGAGAACGGCATTTGCGGGCCATGTGACCCAGAGGTAAAGGAAATAGCTCTTTTATTGAGAATTTGGGGGTGCGGCAAATGAAAAAGCAAAAGATTCTCCTCCCGGCCCTCCACCGGGGGACGGAGTGGTCTTACCACCTCCGGAGCTAACTTCTTGTCCTCTGGGTCCGCTGTCTCAGGGACGCTTGGGAGCCTTCCGGGTCTGTGAGGCAGGGGGAGTACGCTTCCTGCGGTTTGCTCGATGCCGGGGCTGAGAGCTGGGCCCAGGTTGGGGCGGAGCAGAAGGTCTCGGCGAGCAGGTGTGGCCTGGGCCGTGGCAGCAAGCTTGCGGCGCGGCATGATGTGCGAAATGGCCTCCGTCTGCTTCACCAGGGAGAACTGCTGGGCAAAATCCTCAACGGTGTCGCCGAAGAGGCCGAACTGGGAGACAGGGGCGTTGAGGAAGTGAGTCTTGTCAGCTTCACGCATCTCAACCAAGTCCAGCCATTGCTGACGTTCCTGGACCACCAGAGTGGCCATCGCCTGCCCGAGTGCCTGCGCTGCGACCTTCGTCGCTCTCAGGGCGAGGTCGGTCACTGAGCGCAGTTCCTGCAGCGTGTCGGGATCAGGGCCACCCCCCGTGCATGTTGCGAAGTGCCTTGGCTTGGTGGACCTGCAGGAGAGCCATGGCATGCAGGGTGGAAGCGGCGCGTCCGGTAGCGCTGTAGGCCTTCGCCGTGAGCGAGGATGTTGCTCTACAGGACCGGGAAGGGAGTACAGGGCGGCCCCGCCAGGTGGTAGTGCTTCCGGGACATAAGTGGAGCGCAACAGCTCTATCCACCTGGGGGATCTCCGTGTACCCGTGGCGCGCTCTGCCGTCGAGGGTGGCGAGGGCGGATGAGCAGGTGGCGGTGCGGGGTGCTCTCCACGAAGACGTCAGCTCATCATGCACCTCCGGGAAGAAAGGAACCGGGGGGGCGAGGCTGTGAGCGGCACCCAACGCCCAAGAACCAATCGTCCAGCCGTGATGGCTGTGGGGAGGACGGAGGGTTACAATCCAGACCCACGCTGTTGGCTGCCCGGGACAGCATATTGGACATCTGTGCGTCGGCCTCCTCCTGGGCGTGCAAGCCCGAAGGCGGCAGCCCAGAGGAGCCCTCAGCATCAGAGCCCACGCCCTCCGATGTCACGGCGAACTCATCTGCTTCCATCGCAAGAGGGTAGGCAGACTGGCTGTGAGGCAAGTCGCCGCCACCTCGAGCGGGGACAGGAGTCAACGAGCGTGCCGGGGCGCGGGTGGTCCGAGAGGGCGTACCCGGCGGAGCTGCACCTGCTGCCATCCCCGAATCGCCTCCATCGCCAGACGCATCGTCCTCAATCCCGTGGGAAGAAGGAACGACGCGGGGGGCGGCTGGAGTGGCCTGCTTACGGTTCTAAGCAAGCCGCGACCGCAACGTTGTCATGGTCATGTTCTCGCAATGAGAACATGAACCATCCACAAACGCAGCCTCAGTGTGATTGCTGCCCAGACACACGAGACAACGCCTGTGGCCGTCAGAAGCGGAGAGTACTCTACCGCATCCAGGAACAACACAGGGGCGGAAAGTCATCTTTATAAAGACGCGTCCTTAAAAGGACGTTCAACGCCGCTGTGTTTTTGCTCTTTTAGAGGAAATTACTCTTTTAAATAAAATCACTCTTTTATGAATGAAAGAACTCGTGAGAGATCTTTCTTATCTGCAACTGTCGATGCGCTCAGGGGCAGGAAGTGCACAGCCGTGCAAACAGGAGAAAGCCGCTGTTGTGCGCCGTAGAATCCAACAGCATGCAGCAGAGGATAGCAGGAACTCGGTGTGTAAAACGCAGCAGTCTGCAAACACGACCATCGGCTCCGAAGAAATTGAATGAACTCCCGTATTTGCGCCGCTTATATACCCGTATGTCCGGGGGCGGGACATGCAAATACTGGTTACCAACTCTCATTGGCCTTTTTTCATAGTTCAGAGGTGAATATCGGCGCTCAAGAGAGACCCCTAGTGTCGCTTCTCTGACACAACGTGGAGAGAGCGACAGAAGGGGAACTGTTCTTTTAAATTGTAAAAAGAGTTAAGAATATCAATGTTGTTTCTGTATTTTGGATCAAATAAATCCAGTCTTGGTGAGCAGAAGATACTTCTTTTAACGGTAGTGTAGGTCTAAAATTAAGTAAAGTCTTTATGTAAAGAAAATATATAGTCAGATTACTTCTTTTAAATTAAAACTTGATTTGTATCATTAAGTCTCCTCACATTCATTCTCTATCACTCATTGATAGGCCCAGGGGAGGGGTCTTTGTCTCTCATGTGTGAATTACAATGAATATTTATGATCATTCACGCCTCCTCGCATATTACCTTTCAATAGAAATAATAGTAGGTAAGGAGTGCTCTTGTATGGAAATCGCTAAATGCAGATGACGGAGACCTTTGGATTAGAGGCCGTAATCTAGAATATATGCAGCAGAACATGCAGAAGGCAATTAGGACAGTGGAGCAATGATCAAATAAATGGGGTTTTAAATTATCAATAGTAAAGTCCCAGGCGATATGTTTCTCTAAACGGCATAAACAACTTTCATTGAAATTATATGGGCAAACATTTGAGCAATAAGGGTGATTGGGTTTCTTGGGGTTTTATTTGATGATAAGCTCACATGGAGACTGCACATAGATAAAAATAAAAACAAAATTCTAGAAGATCAACAATCTGCCTCTCAAGACAAAACTGGGTAGCAACTAGGTCATCATTGCTGAATATATACTGGGCCCTAATGAGAGCATCATTGAATTTCAGTTGTGTTGTTTACATGTCAGCAACTGAGAATAACCTTAAAAAATAGATGCAGAACAAGACCAAGCCCTTTGAATATGCAGTGGGGCTTTTAAAACATCTCCTGTAGTAGCAATGAAATGGGAGAGATGCCATTGTGCATTAGAAGAATACAACTTATGCTTTCATATAGGGTTAACCTGCAGGGGCATAGTGAATTGCACCCTGCAAAATCCATCTTGCAGAAGTGCTGGGAGCACAGCAAAACAAACTTTAGAAATTTTGGATGGATAAGGAATGTCAAAGCAGGAAATGTATGTCTACACAGTGTACAGTATTGTCCTACCTCATATAATATATACCTCATGTCTCATATTCAGATTTCCCTCCCTGGTTGTTTATGGTGCCATCCATTGATCTGCACTTACAAGAGGAAAAAAGATACATTAAAACAGGTACCTGCCTGGTACAGAGTTCAAAACTATCTAGAAGAGCACTTTGTAGATAAGATGATGCTATACAGATGGTTCAAAGGACCTTGAGAATGGATGCACAGGCACAGCAGTTTTTATCCCACAGTGTGACATAACTATTAGAAAGAGAACAACAGATCACTTGTCAGTGTATACAGTAGAGCTTGTGGCTATAATGTTAGGCCAACAATGGATAGAAGAAAACAATCGAAAGAATGTATTAGTTGCGTCTGACTGTTTATCAGCACTCACAAGTATAAGGTCAGGGAAGTCATGCAGACATGATATTCTATATGAAATATATCAAATGATATACAGACTACATAACAAGAGTTTGAATGTCTGCTTCACTTGGGTTCCTGCACATGTAGGTGTGGAGGGAAATGAGGAAGAGGATATATTAGCTAAACAATCTCTGAAATAAAAAACATTTCTTGTGTTCATTTAGTGAAAAACATGCCTTCATTATCGACATTAACTAGAGTTTTTTTATCTGCTTGGCTATACAATAGCTGTTTGGATTAATTAAAAAATATATATATTTAAAATCACTTTTATGTCATTTCTTAGCAAATCAACAATTATTGAGATATGCACTCACTGACCACTTTATCAGACACACCTGTACATCTTCATTTTCATGCAATTAACTAATCAGCCAATCATGTGGCAGCAGTGCAATTCATAAAATCATGCAGATATGGGTCAGGACCTTCAGTTAACCCTTAAATGCATGGTCATTTTCCTAAACACTCAGGACTTAGAGACCCAGCACTTATATCTATTAAAATGGAAGAACAAAATAACCAGATAGTGATATAGATAAAATAGATAAAAAACTGAATCATTATTTCAGTAGTACACCCAAATGACAATAGTTAAATCATTTGCTATATTTTATTTGTATGAATATACACTCACCTAAAGGATTATTAAGAACACCATACTAATACTGTGTTTGACCCCTTTCGCCTTCAGAACTGCCTTAATTCTACGTGGCATTGATTCAACAAGGTGCTGAAAGCATTCTTTAGAAATGTTGGCCCATATTGATAGGATAGCATCTTGTAGTTGATGGAGATTTGTTGGATGCACATCCAGGGCACGGAGCTCCCGTTCCACCACATCCAAGATGCTCTATTGGGTTGAGATCTGGTGACTGTGTGGGCCATTTTAGTACAGTGAACTCATTGTCATGTTCAAGAAACCAATTTGAAATGATTCGAGCTTTGTGACATGGTGCATTATCCTGCTGGAAGTAGCCATCAGAGGATGGGTACATGGTGGCCATAAAGGGATGGACATGGTCAGAAACAATGCTCAGGTAGGCCGTGGCATTTAAACGATGCCCAATTGGCACTAAGGGGCCTAAAGTGTGCCAAGAAAACATCCCCCACACCATTACACCACCACCACCAGCCTGCACAGTGGTAACAAGGCATGATGGATCCATGTTCTCATTCTGTTTACGCCAAATTCTGACTCTACCATCTGAATGTCTCAACAGAAATCGAGACTCATCAGACCAGGCAACATTTTTCCAGTCTTCAACTGTCCAAATTTGGTGAGCTCTTGCAAATTGTAGCCTCTTTTTCCTATTTGTAGTGGAGATGAGTGGTAGCGGTGGGGTCTTCTGCTGTTGTAGCCCATCCGCCTCAAGGTTGTGCGTGTTGTGGCTTCACAAATGCTTTGCTGCATACCTCGGTTGTAACGAGTGGTTATTTCAGGCAAAGTTGCTCTTCTATCAGCTTGAATCAGTCAGCCCCATTCTCCTCTGACCTCTAGCATCAACAAGGCATTTTCAGCCCACAGGACTGCCGCATACTGGATGTTTTTCCCTTTTCACACCATTCTTTGTAAACCCTAGAAATGGTTGTGCGTGAAAATCCCAGTAACTGAGCAGATTGTGAAATACTCAGACCGGCCCGTCTGGCACCAACAACCATGCCAAGCTCAAAATTGCTTAAATCACCTTTCTTTCCCATTCTGACATTCAGTTTGGAGTTCAGGAGATTGTCTTGACCAGGACCACACCCCTAAATGCATTGAAGCAACTGCCATGTGATTGGTTGATTAGATAATTGCATTAATGAGAAATTGAACAGGTGTTCCTAATAATCCTGTAGGTGAGTGTAGTTCTACTTTCTCTTGTAATAAAAAAAGGAATATATATGAAATAACTATAAAAAATATATAATTTATGGAAGTTTGAATAAAACAACACTCTTACATATCCTGAGTCCCTAAAGACCCTATATAATGTACTTAAACCATTATACAAATAAAACATTTTTTTTTGCATTTTTGTCTTTTTTTTATTTATTCTTTTACACTATTTATAAGAGATAGATTGAGGAATACTAAAGACGTTTGGGCACAACTCCAAAAAATGGATGAGGTACAGGGGGTGGAATGAGGTCCTGGGTTGCTAAAGACCTGAGGTATGCGTTTAAGTGTAAATGTTCACATCAACCACCAGAATGGGGAGAAAAGTATTATCACGGTTATTTCGACTGTGGCATGATATTTGATGCCAGATGGGCTGCTGATATCCTGGCATTTTCACTCACAACAGTCTCTAGAGTTTACTCAGTATGGTGCCAAAAACAAAAAACATCCAGTGAGCAGCATTTCTGTGGACGGAAATGCCTTGTTGATGAGAGAGGTCAACAGAGAATGGCCAGCAAACAGAAAGGCTACGGTAACCCAGATAACCCTTTTTGTAGTGAGCAGAATAGTATCTCACAATGCACAACATGTCAAACTTTGAGGCGAATGGGCAACAACAGTAGAAAACCACGTCGGGTTCCACTTCTGTCAGCCAAAAACAGAATGCTGATGCTGCAGTGGGCACAGGCTTACCAGAAGTGGACAGTTAAAGACTGGAAAAACATAGCCATGTTTAATGAATCTCGATTTCTTCTAAGGTACACAGATGGTAGGCCCACTACAGCATCAACATTCTGTTCTTGGTGACAGAAGTGGAACCAGACGTGGTCTTCTGCTGTTGTAGCCAATCCGCTTCAAGGTTCGACAAGTCTTAGATGCAATTCTGCACACTACAATTGTACAGAGGGGTTATCTGAGTTACTGTAGCCTTTCTGTCAGCCAATGTACGTTGACCTCTATCATCAACAAGGCGTTTCCATCTACAGAATTGCTAAGCACAGGACATTTTTTGGTTTGTTTTTGGCACCATTCTGAGTAAACTCTAGAGATTGTTGTGCATGAAAATCCCAGAAGATCAGCAGTGACAGAAAAAATCATGCCATGGTTGATATCACTGAAATCAAATTTGTCCCCAGTCTGATTCATGATTTGAACATTAACTGAAGGTCCTGACCCATATCTGCATGATTTTATGCACTCCACAGCTCCCACATGATTGACTGATTAGATTATCACATAAATAAGTAGATGTACAGGTGTACCTAATAAAGTGGTCAGTGAGTGCATATGGAATATTGTCAACAGGCTGAAAAAATTGCTATAATTTTTGAAACACTACTGAATGCAAAATGCCCAAGGATGACGAAAAGGGGCCTCTGGTTTGACTGATTGGGGCTTTGGAAATCGTAACCCTGCTGCTGCCTACCTCTGCCAATGTTATTGTTTTGAGTTATAGTCTCCTATATGTCCCCTGAACATGGTTTTGTGAGTGTAGTGTTATAGGGGTAAATTGCTCAGAACTAGTGACTGGAAGTGGCAAGATCCCAACAAGAGGCAAGCCATGAACTATCAGTATTATGCATTATAATTTTGTGTTCCACTGAACAAAGTCATATAGGTTTGGAACAACCCATTGAGTAAATGAGAGTTCTCATTTTTGGATGAACTTTTCTTTTAAAAAACTGACTGTAATAGGTAGACAATCACACAAATTATCAATCACAGCAATCAAAATATTAATACAAAATTTTGAGGATAGAATATTCTTCTAAGTGAAAAGTGATTCTCTGGTATGTTTGTATCTGTTTCTGAATCATGAATCGGACAGAAAACAGATGCTGTCAGGCCATATGTTGAACACAGATGGATCCAATGAACAATAGCTGAATTTGATCAGATTGTCCAACAGTTGCCAGATCAAGGTCAGCCACAGCTTCCTTTCAGGTTGGAGAGAAAACACTGAAATGAAAACAGAAAGATTCATGTTGTATACCAGACTTGCACAATGCTTAAACATTCCAAGGTGCATCTGGAGTTGGCATCTGGGGCACATTCTTTCTGTGCCAAATCAGGGATTTGTAATTTGAGTCACCTCAGGTAATTAAGCACAATCATCTTTAATAATTGCATTTTCAGAGAATGTGCATTCTTTACTGGTTCTCAATTACACAAGGTCTTAGGACAAGGCAATCAGAGTATAATTTTGTTAATGGAACTTGAATGGACTGATCCTCTGATATTAATAGCAGCAGCGTTAAACACTGCTCATCCTCTATCTCAATTGCTGCATTGCATATGGGATGGATTGCATGTTGTTTTTCATCAGACCTAATCAATGCAGTCTGGATTTGATGACTCGAAACACAGTTGAGGCCAAGGCTAACAACATTCCTATTAAACTCAATACTGAATAAGTAAATGGGCAGAAATTAATAATAAAAAAGACATGTTATTGAAATGTTTTCTATTTTCTACACAACAGCATATTGGTCTGTTTCCCTTGTCTGTGATTTTAGCAGAAATGAATTCCAAGGCAACTGGCCCCTCTGTGTTTCCTTAGATTATACTGACAACAATAGTGGAGCTAAACAGGAAGGAAAGATGGAAGGATGCTAGGATTTAGAATTTGTTAGGCAGTGCGCAGTGAACCTTTTCTCCTTACCCTCTTTCTATATGTCGGAAAAATGTCGGAGAAGCAAAGCAAACGATGCTTGTTTCCCTGTCAACGTTCTATGACTGTCAGGGACACACATCAATTTTGTTTCGTTTGTTTGGGGGAAGAGCATGCTGCTCTCGCGTTGGGGCAGGGAGAGTGCACGCATTTCGACCTACTTTTGGGCAAAATGCTTTGCGCTCGCCTCGTTTACTTCTAGGAGTCAGCGCCCACTCTTTCATCGTGGGGCTCTCGTATATATCTGGCTGAGGAGTGAGAGACGGGTCCCTCCCTATCGCTTGCTCTCTCCCCAGATCCAGCTGATCCTTTTCGTAAGCCTGAAGCGTGCCTCGGTGCCTCTTTGTTTCACAAGAGGGGCGCTGAACCTCTGTACATTTCACGCATAATAATAACGTGGCTGAGAAATTACTCGAGGTGGTTACTCGGGTTGTGGCCAGACTACAGCTAGACTGGCCACGTGAACAAGAGACCCCCAAACGCTCCAAGCTATAAGACAGATTTCTGTCTGGTGGCCAAAAAATTAAAAATAAATATATAATAATAAAAAAGAAGGGAACGCTATATTAGTCCCTCCGTTTCTTTGATGACCTCCATGATGAGCTTTCTCACTCATGGAGGAACCCATATACTTCCCGTGTTCACGTACACTTGACATCTTTATACACCGACTAACGTGGGTGCTGAGACACGGGGTATTCAATGATGCCGCCGGTCGAAGAGACACTTGAGGGCTATCTCTCACCGGGTTCGGCATCATCACTCAAGAAACCCGCTCTCCCCACTAAGCCATGCAGGACTATATCCATGCTAGTGGAGAGGGCTTATCAAGCGGCAGGTCAGGCTGGTGCTGCGCTGCACACCATGGCCGTGTTACAGGCGTACCAGGCTCACCTACAGAAAGACCTGAGTGTGGGTGCAACGCTCAACGAAGAAGCCTTTTCTGAACTTCATCGGGCCACAGATTTATCACTCCGTGCGACCAAGCAGACAGCCCGTGCCATTGGTCAGTCTATGTCCGCTTTAGTCAGCAAGGAGAGGCATTTATGGCTTAACCTTTTCGGGCATCAAGGATAAGGATGGAGTTTTCCCACTCGATGCCCCGGTTTCGCCTTCCGGTCTCTTCGGAGACGCCTTGAATACGGTTATCTCCAGATTCCAGGAGGTGAAAAGCCACAAGGAAGCCTTCGGGCAGTTTTTTTTCACTCAGGGGGCGGGGCCGCTACACAGGACCTCAGGGTCGTAATTTCTAAAAGAAAGAAACCCTGACGGTCTTGTACCCAGCCTTGTGGGGGTGGTTCCTCTCGGGATGGGGCACGTGTGCCATCCACTTCGGCCCTCCCGATACCCTCACGAAACCTCTTCAGTCCCACCGCCTTTGGTGTTTCGGGTGACAGAGGCTTCCAACAAGGAGTTGGGTGTACCGTTGCTTCCTGCATTTATCCAGGATGCGGAACACTCGACATTCCCTCAACAGGAAGTGTCGAAATTTATACCCATCTCAGAAAACCTGGCAGCGTGGAAACTTCTGCCAGACATTTCTATGTGGGTTCTGAAGACAGTAGAAAGAGGCTACAGAATAAAATTTGCTCGCCGCCCTTCGCGTTTCAACGTAGTGTTTCACACTACCGTGAAACCGAGCAGACACGTCTACTGTGTAAAGAGCTGCAAAATATCTTGGTCAAAGGGGCCATGAACGTGTTACCCATCCAGAGAAAGAGTCAGGCTATTACAGCAGATACTTCCTGGTCCCCAAGAGGGGGGTGGTTGCATCCGATTTTAGATCTTTGAGGCTTGAACCGCTCGGCAGGGTGTTCAAGTTCAAGATGCTAACTGTCAAGATGGTCGTGTCTCAGATCCAACATTACGATTGCCTGATCACGATCGATCTCATGGACGAATATTTCCATATTGGAATTCTGCCACAGCACAGGAAGTTCCTAAGGTTCGCTTCGAGACGATGTATTCCAGTATCGGGTTCTTCCATCACCCCGCACATTCAGGAAATGCATGGATGCAGCACTGGCTCCTTCTCGACTCGGGGCATCTGCATTCTGAAGTAAATAAACGACTGGCTGATCTTAACGCAGCTCCAAGAACTGGCAGTTCAGCACAGGGATATTGTCTTAGCTCATCTGGTTTCTCCGGTCTGAGACTCAACGTCAAAGAGCATTCTCTTTCCCACCCGGGAATCACCTATCTGGGGGTTATATGGAATTCGATCATGATGCGGGCACAGTTGTCTCCCGCTCAGTATCACGTCCATTCAGAACACCCTGAGCAAACTCAGGCTAGGTCAAGGTTGCACTGTTCACCAGTATCAACAAATACTAGGTCTCATGGCATCTGCATCCACGGTGATCCCTTTGGACCTGCTCCATATGAGACCGTTTCAGCTGTGGCTATATCCAGGGGATTTCATCCAAGGGCCAGTCCCCTAGGGCTAATAAGGGTTACTGCGCCCTGTGCTTCGTTCCCTTGCTATGTGGTTCAGACCCTGGTTTCTTAATTGGGTCCCACTCTAGGTGCGTCTCATCGTCGCAGGCTGCTAACGACAGACGCCTCCCTGACGGGCTGGGTAGCGGTCTTAAGTGGTCGTCCAGCTCAAGGGGATGGGAGGGTCGTCAGCTCGGTTGTCACAGTAACTGTCTCGAGTTGATGGCTGTATTTCTGGCCCTGAAATACTTCCTCCAGAGGCTGCCATGTCTTGGTGCGGGTGGGCAATACAGCAGTAATCTCTTACATAAACCATCAAGGAGGTCCACGTTCACGTCAGCTAAATTTATGGCACGCCGGATTCTCCTTAGGGCCCCGGGCAAGCTCCTGTCACTCAGGGCAGTTTATATCCCTGGTTGCCCGTATGTAGGAGCAGATTTACTGTCCAGACAGAAAATACCGACGGGTGAGTGGAAACTCCACCCCTAGGTAGTGGAACAAATCTGGGTGAGTCTTTACATGGTAGAAGAGGACCTATTCACCTCTATGAACAGTGCAATGTCCCCTCAACTTCTCCCACAGTCACCTAGCCCCCCTGGGTCTGGACGCAATGGCGCATAGATGGCCCTGAATGCGTCTGTATGTGTTTTTCCCCGGTTTCTCTGCTTCCGGGAGTCTTGGCCAGAGTTCGCCAGCAAGGGTCTTGCCTCTTGCTGATAGCGCCTCGCTGGTCGAACAGGATTTGGTTCTCAGAGCTGATATCTCTCCTCGACAGCTCACCTTGGGCGATTCCGGACAGGAGGGACCTTCTGTCTCAGGCGCAGGGGACAATATTTCATCCCCGGCCCGAATTGTGGAAACTTCATGTTTGGCCCCTGAAGGGTACCAACTGAGGGACACAGGGCTGTCACCTGAGGTTATCGAGACCATTCTTAGTGCTAGGGCTCCCTCTACCAGAAGAATCTACACCAATATATGGTGTGTCTTCGAAAAGTGGTGCAGTTCACATGGTGCAGATCCAGTTAACTGCCAGATTGTTTCAGTTCTGGACTTTCTGCAGGAAAAACTGTCAGCAGGCATATGCCCCGCTACTCTCAGGTTTTATGTGGCCCCTTTGAACCTCTAGAGTCAGCGTCTGACAGACTTCTGACTCTCAAGATGGTCTTTCTTATGCGATTACCTCTCTTAAGAGGATTGGGTAATCCTTCCTAAGGTGCCTTTTTTGACACTACATCCTGTCACTCTGGAAGCCTTATGCTCCCCGTCGTTTTTAACGCCGGAGCAGGAAAGAATTCACGGACTCTGCCCAGTTCGTGCCCTTCAGACTTATGTCAGATTACTTCTTTTAAATTAAAACTTGATTTGTATCATTAAGTCTCCTCACATTCATTCTCTATCACTCATTGATAGGCCCAGGGGAGGGGTCTTTGTCTCTCATGTGTGAATTACAATGAATATTTATGATCATTCACGCCTCCTCGCATATTACCTTTCAATAGAAATAATAGTAGGTAAGGAGTGCTCTTGTATGGAAATCGCTAAATGCAGATGACGGAGACCTTTGGATTAGAGGCCGTAATCTAGAATATATGCAGCAGAACATGCAGAAGGCAATTAGGACAGTGGAGCAATGATCAAATAAATGGGGTTTTAAATTATCAATAGTAAAGTCCCAGGCGATATGTTTCTCTAAACGGCATAAACAACTTTCATTGAAATTATATGGGCAAACATTTGAGCAATAAGGGTGATTGGGTTTCTTGGGGTTTTATTTGATGATAAGCTCACATGGAGACTGCACATAGATAAAAATAAAAACAAAATTCTAGAAGATCAACAATCTGCCTCTCAAGACAAAACTGGGTAGCAACTAGGTCATCATTGCTGAATATATACTGGGCCCTAATGAGAGCATCATTGAATTTCAGTTGTGTTGTTTACATGTCAGCAACTGAGAATAACCTTAAAAAATAGATGCAGAACAAGACCAAGCCCTTTGAATATGCAGTGGGGCTTTTAAAACATCTCCTGTAGTAGCAATGAAATGGGAGAGATGCCATTGTGCATTAGAAGAATACAACTTATGCTTTCATATAGGGTTAACCTGCAGGGGCATAGTGAATTGCACCCTGCAAAATCCATCTTGCAGAAGTGCTGGGAGCACAGCAAAACAAACTTTAGAAATTTTGGATGGATAAGGAATGTCAAAGCAGGAAATGTATGTCTACACAGTGTACAGTATTGTCCTACCTCATATAATATATACCTCATGTCTCATATTCAGATTTCCCTCCCTGGTTGTTTATGGTGCCATCCATTGATCTGCACTTACAAGAGGAAAAAAGATACATTAAAACAGGTACCTGCCTGGTACAGAGTTCAAAACTATCTAGAAGAGCACTTTGTAGATAAGATGATGCTATACAGATGGTTCAAAGGACCTTGAGAATGGATGCACAGGCACAGCAGTTTTTATCCCACAGTGTGACATAACTATTAGAAAGAGAACAACAGATCACTTGTCAGTGTATACAGTAGAGCTTGTGGCTATAATGTTAGGCCAACAATGGATAGAAGAAAACAATCGAAAGAATGTATTAGTTGCGTCTGACTGTTTATTGAAGTATTACTCGACAGCCTTAGAGGTAGGTGTACGAACATCTTTACTTGGGGTTCATATGTTCAATATAGTATACACTTCCGGTACACGCACAGAGCGTCTTACGTACACATGTATTACGTAGACTATCACAACATCCCCCCTGTTTAACATAAATGTGTAAACACCTCAGACAACCAATACAACAACAAGATTGCTTTTTTTCCTGTATAACATAAAATTCTTAACAAAAATATGTCAAGCTTTTTTTTCCCAATAGGGTGCACATTATAACAATAATGAACAATGACAACCTGTTTGGTGGTCACATGTGCAAAATAAGCATTCAGTCCATATTTGGTATTCTTTTTACTGCTTGACTATTAATTCAGATTTACACGTAGTCCCTGTATTGCGCTGGCTTGACAATGACCCGTCCAGACCTTGTGCATGTTGGTCTTGTTGTCTCCGTACCTGTATTGTCTGCTTTTGTTTCAAGAGGTTGTGTTATTTTGTTTTCAACTGGATTCTTGTGGCTTTGTTCAACCACATCTCTTTTGGGTGTTTCAGCTGAATTGTACCTTTTTCTGGATTTTCTGTGTGTGTGGTGCATACATTTCACGGAGTTGGCTCCTAGTACGTCTGACTGTGTTTCCATTTGGTGTTTGGATCAGGTAACTTCTCGGCTCCTTGCATCTTTCCACAATAGTCCCTGGGTGCCATGTTTTCCTCTCCTTGTCCAGCACTCTCACACTCTGTCCACGAAACAATGGTGGTAAATCTCTACCACTACATTGATCATGGTGTGTTTTCATCCTTGTAATCCCTTTTTCCAGGTGCTGTCTGTGTTCAAGTTTACCTGGATCTGCATGACTTGGTAGGAGTGTGGTGATTGGTCTGCCAAGGAGTAATTCTGCAGGGGATGGTAAATCACTGTCAATGGGTGTCGCTCGCACCTGCATCAGAGCCACTTGTACATCTCCTTTGTGTTGTATTGTTTTTTGATGATGGATTTGATGTGTCTCACATGTCTTTCAATAAATCCATTGCTTTTTGGGTAGTGTGGTGAACTTGTGATGTGTTCTATTCCCCAATCAGCTATGAATTTCCTGAAAGGTTGTCCGTGTACTGTGGTCCGTTATCTGTCATTATTTCATCTGGTCGACCAAATAAAGACATGTAACTTTGCATTTTTTGTACAACCGCATGGCTACTTACTGGTATGGGCATTTCATCAACTAATGGGTACTTGGAATACCTGTCCACAGTAAGTAGGTACTGATGTCCATGGATCTCGAATAGATCTGACGCCAGGTATTGCCATGGCTTTGTGGGTGTTTTGTGTGGAATAAGAGGTTCTTTTGGTTGTGCATCTTGATTTTCTGCACAGGTACTGCAAGATCTGCACAGTTTTTCAATGTCTGTGTTTATCTTTGTCCAATATACACTTTCTCTAGCCAACCTGCGTGTTTTTTCGATACCTTGGTGGGCTGCGTGGAGTTGAGTCAGAATGTCGCTGGTCATGGATTCTGGAATAAGCACTTGTCTGCCCTTAAATACAACTCCGGCTTCTATGGCAAGTTCATCTCGGAAAGGCCAATAGCTGCGTAGGTCTTTTGGCAGGTCTTGAATTCTGTCTGGCCATCCCTGATGGATGATTTCTTTTAGCGCACTGAGCTTGGGGTCTTTTGCAGTCTCAGTTCTGAGAATCTCCTGTTTGTTTGGGGAGAAGTTTACAATTGCAACAGTATGATGCTCAGGGTCTTCAAATTCGGTATCCAGCCCATCAATGCGTTCATCAAGTTCAATATCTTCATTGTTTTCAGGGTTTGGCAGGCGGCTGAGAGTGTCAGCTAGAATCATTTGGCATCCAGGACGATACACGATGCTGTAGTTGTATCCCTGTGTTTGGATCAGCATGCGTTGTAGCCTGGGAGGAGCAGCATGCAGAGGCTTTGTGCATATGGTGACGAGAGGTTTGTGGTCCGTTATTACGATGAATGATTTGCCGTACAAGTATGTGTGATATCGCTGCATACCATACACAATAGCAAGCATTTCTCTTTCAATGTTGCTGTATCTTGATTGACATTCAGTTAATGTCTTTGAACCGAAAGCAATGGGCCTGTTGTCTTGCACCAGTGCTACACCAATGCCTCTCTGTGATGCATCTACCTCCAGTGTGAGGGTGGCTGCTGGATTGTAGTACTTTAAGCAAGCATCAACAGTCACTGTTTTCTTTAGGTCATCGAAGTATTTCTGATAATCAGTGTCCCATACCCATTGTGAGTCACTTTTTAGCAATCCTCTCAGATTGTGGGCTTTATCAGCAAACTTTGGTATGTAGGGTGACAGGTAGTTTAGCATGCCCATGAATCGATGGAGGTCATCTTTGCTTTGTGGCGTTGGCATTTTTTGTATATCGTGGATTTTGGTTGGATCTGGTCTGATGCCTTTGTCTGTGTACAGGTTGCCAAAAAAGATATGCTCTGCTGTTTGATGATACATTTGTCACTGTTAAACACCAGACCTGTTTCTACAGCTCTTTCCATCAGGCTTGTCAGATTTCTGTCGTGATCCTCCTCATCAACTCCACAAACTGCAACATCGTCTGCTATGCTGATTACACCATGAAGACCTTCAAGAATTTGATCCATTTTGGCTTGGAAAAGGTCTTGGGACACACTGAGACCAAATGGTAAGCGTCTCCAGCAGTATCTGCCAAAAGGAGTGCGGAACGTGGTTAGAATTTGTGACTCCTCTTCAAGATGAATCGACCAGTATCCGGCTTTTGCGTCTAGCTTGCTGAACACTTTTGCATTTGCAAATTTGGGGTTTAGTTCTTCCACAGTTGGAATTTTGTGAGGGCACCTCTTCAGGCTTGCATTTAGTTTCTGAGGGTCTAAGCAGATTCGAAGTGATCCATCTTTTTTGGTGCTGAAGGCAAGACTAGAACACCAATCTGTGTGCTCTTCTACTTTTCGCAGGACTCCTTGATCGACAAGTTTGTTCAGCTCATTTTGAAGTTTGTCCTTGATGTGGATACTGCATTTGCGTGGAGGGTCGACGAATGGATTAGCACCTTCCTTTAGGATGAGCTTTGCTGTGCCACTGAAACTGCCAATTTTATCAAATTGGTCTGGGTATTTCTCTCGTAGTTCTTTGATGCCTTTTATGTGTTGTTGGGTACTCACTTTTGTTTGTCGTCCTTCATGTCCATTGTTCTCTCTTTCAGTCATCACATCAACATTTACTGTCACAAGGCTGAGGAGCTCACTTGTGGGTAGTCCAACCACGGCTGGTCCAGGTACGTCAACGACATAGAACTTTGCACCTATCCATCTGGACTTTTTGTACTGGCATGGCATGTTGATGGTTCCAAAGCAGGGGATCACATCACCAGTGTATGACGTCAGTTTAACATTGGATGCTGATTTGAGATGTTCCATGCTTTGTGGTGATGCACCATACATCTGTTTGAATGTACGCAGTGGAAGCGTGTTTCCAGATGCCCCTGTATCTATTTTCAGGCGAAGCGTGTATCCATGTCCTTGCAAGAGAGGTGGTTTAATATTCAGAGTTGTATATGCCTCATCTCTGGGTGGTTTCACATGAATGCTATGCATGCATTTTGCACTGATGGTGATGGAGTAAAAGTGTTGTTGGTATGTATACTCATCGTCTTTAGTGCTGTCTACAGTGCTAATGCTGGACTTGTCTTTGCGTTTGTGGTCTTTCCATGGGTGAGCGTGGCTTTGGTATCTGTTGCGTGTTCGTGACTTACTTCTTCTGCACTGGCTTGATAGCGGTCTCTGTCGTCTGCTCTTTTTACAGCACTTTGCCCAGTGGCCTCTGTTACCACACATAGAGCATATATCGTTGTATGCAGGGCACTGCCTTGGCTTGTGGCTTGTGTTGCAGTTTTGACACGTTCGTCCTCTTGTTACAGCATGGACATTTTCAGTTTGTGACATACCAAGTTGTTGTATCTGTTCATTACCAGCTGCTAAGGCTTCGTACTTTCGTCCCTCTGCTAGTACTTCGGAAATGGGGTGACCTTTAGGTTTGCTGTATAGGTCGTTTCTTAAAGAATCAAAAGGAGTACTGGCAATGATAAGTTCGACTAAACGTTCATTGAGCTCATCGTCAGTGAATTGGCATTTCAGTGCTAAAGTTCTTGCTCTAGTCACAAAGTCATCGATGCTCTCACTTGGCTTTTGTCTATATTGCATGAGATGGAGTCTGTGGATTCTGAAGTTCACATTTAACTTTAGTTGCCCTTCAAAGAAATTCCACAAGGTATCAGGCTCTCTCTTATCTGCATCACTAAGCCCACTTGCATTAAGTCGTTTTAATCCTTCATCTCCAATTCCTCTACATATTTTCCTAGCTTGTTTCCCTGCATCCGTTATTTCTTCATCTTCCATGTACAGATTCATTTTTTGTTTGAATAAAGTCATTGCTTCACTCAGATCGGGGTCAGACCAGTTCATCATTGGTAAATGTGCTGCCATTTTAACGCATTTATCTTGTACTCACGTCAAAAGTAGTCGTTGTTTTTTTTTTTTTTTTTTTTTTGAACAATTATCACGCAGACAATGCTCTTTTACGATCCCACACGTGTACAAGAGAGCGCGTCACAGAGTGGTCTCCGCGGCATTCCACACAGCCATATAACGTTAAACCGATTGGTCTCGCGGCATAATTTTGTCACCTCACTGGTCACGAACACTCACGCGGTTGTTTTACCGCTGCCACCATGAAGTATTACTCGACAGCCTTAGAGGTAGGTGTACGAACATCTTTACTTGGGGTTCATATGTTCAATATAGTATACACTTCCGGTACACGCACAGAGCGTCTTACGTACACATGTATTACGTAGACTATCACAACATTTATCAGCACTCACAAGTATAAGGTCAGGGAAGTCATGCAGACATGATATTCTATATGAAATATATCAAATGATATACAGACTACATAACAAGAGTTTGAATGTCTGCTTCACTTGGGTTCCTGCACATGTAGGTGTGGAGGGAAATGAGGAAGAGGATATATTAGCTAAACAATCTCTGAAATAAAAAACATTTCTTGTGTTCATTTAGTGAAAAACATGCCTTCATTATCGACATTAACTAGAGTTTTTTTATCTGCTTGGCTATACAATAGCTGTTTGGATTAATTAAAAAATATATATATTTAAAATCACTTTTATGTCATTTCTTAGCAAATCAACAATTATTGAGATATGCACTCACTGACCACTTTATCAGACACACCTGTACATCTTCATTTTCATGCAATTAACTAATCAGCCAATCATGTGGCAGCAGTGCAATTCATAAAATCATGCAGATATGGGTCAGGACCTTCAGTTAACCCTTAAATGCATGGTCATTTTCCTAAACACTCAGGACTTAGAGACCCAGCACTTATATCTATTAAAATGGAAGAACAAAATAACCAGATAGTGATATAGATAAAATAGATAAAAAACTGAATCATTATTTCAGTAGTACACCCAAATGACAATAGTTAAATCATTTGCTATATTTTATTTGTATGAATATACACTCACCTAAAGGATTATTAAGAACACCATACTAATACTGTGTTTGACCCCTTTCGCCTTCAGAACTGCCTTAATTCTACGTGGCATTGATTCAACAAGGTGCTGAAAGCATTCTTTAGAAATGTTGGCCCATATTGATAGGATAGCATCTTGTAGTTGATGGAGATTTGTTGGATGCACATCCAGGGCACGGAGCTCCCGTTCCACCACATCCAAGATGCTCTATTGGGTTGAGATCTGGTGACTGTGTGGGCCATTTTAGTACAGTGAACTCATTGTCATGTTCAAGAAACCAATTTGAAATGATTCGAGCTTTGTGACATGGTGCATTATCCTGCTGGAAGTAGCCATCAGAGGATGGGTACATGGTGGCCATAAAGGGATGGACATGGTCAGAAACAATGCTCAGGTAGGCCGTGGCATTTAAACGATGCCCAATTGGCACTAAGGGGCCTAAAGTGTGCCAAGAAAACATCCCCCACACCATTACACCACCACCACCAGCCTGCACAGTGGTAACAAGGCATGATGGATCCATGTTCTCATTCTGTTTACGCCAAATTCTGACTCTACCATCTGAATGTCTCAACAGAAATCGAGACTCATCAGACCAGGCAACATTTTTCCAGTCTTCAACTGTCCAAATTTGGTGAGCTCTTGCAAATTGTAGCCTCTTTTTCCTATTTGTAGTGGAGATGAGTGGTAGCCGGTGGGGTCTTCTGCTGTTGTAGCCCATCCGCCTCAAGGTTGTGCGTGTTGTGGCTTCACAAATGCTTTGCTGCATACCTCGGTTGTAACGAGTGGTTATTTCAGGCAAAGTTGCTCTTCTATCAGCTTGAATCAGTCGCCCCATTCTCCTCTGACCTCTAGCATCAACAAGGCATTTTCGCCCACAGGACTGCCGCATACTGGATGTTTTTCCCTTTTCACACCATTCTTTGTAAACCCTAGAAATGGTTGTGCGTGAAAATCCCAGTAACTGAGCAGATTGTGAAATACTCAGACCGGCCCGTCTGGCACCAACAACCATGCCAAGCTCAAAATTGCTTAAATCACCTTTCTTTCCCATTCTGACATTCAGTTTGGAGTTCAGGAGATTGTCTTGACCAGGACCACACCCCTAAATGCATTGAAGCAACTGCCATGTGATTGGTTGATTAGATAATTGCATTAATGAGAAATTGAACAGGTGTTCCTAATAATCCTGTAGGTGAGTGTAGTTCTACTTTCTCTTGTAATAAAAAAAGGAATATATATGAAATAACTATAAAAAATATATAATTTATGGAAGTTTGAATAAAACAACACTCTTACATATCCTGAGTCCCTAAAGACCCTATATAATGTACTTAAACCATTATACAAATAAAACATTTTTTTTTGCATTTTTGTCTTTTTTTTTATTTATTCTTTTACACTATTTATAAGAGATAGATTGAGGAATACTAAAGACGTTTGGGCACAACTCCAAAAAATGGATGAGGTACAGGGGGTGGAATGAGGTCCTGGGTTGCTAAAGACCTGAGGTATGCGTTTAAGTGTAAATGTTCACATCAACCACCAGAATGGGGAGAAAAGTATTATCACGGTTATTTCGACTGTGGCATGATATTTGATGCCAGATGGGCTGCTGATATCCTGGCATTTTCACTCACAACAGTCTCTAGAGTTTACTCAGTATGGTGCCAAAAACAAAAAACATCCAGTGAGCAGCATTTCTGTGGACGGAAATGCCTTGTTGATGAGAGAGGTCAACAGAGAATGGCCAGCAAACAGAAAGGCTACGGTAACCCAGATAACCCTTTTTGTAGTGAGCAGAATAGTATCTCACAATGCACAACATGTCAAACTTTGAGGCGAATGGGCAACAACAGTAGAAAACCACGTCGGGTTCCACTTCTGTCAGCCAAAAACAGAATGCTGATGCTGCAGTGGGCACAGGCTTACCAGAAGTGGACAGTTAAAGACTGGAAAAACATAGCCATGTTTAATGAATCTCGATTTCTTCTAAGGTACACAGATGGTAGGCCCACTACAGCATCAACATTCTGTTCTTGGTGACAGAAGTGGAACCAGACGTGGTCTTCTGCTGTTGTAGCCAATCCGCTTCAAGGTTCGACAAGTCTTAGATGCAATTCTGCACACTACAATTGTACAGAGGGGTTATCTGAGTTACTGTAGCCTTTCTGTCAGCCAATGTACGTTGACCTCTATCATCAACAAGGCGTTTCCATCTACAGAATTGCTAAGCACAGGACATTTTTTGGTTTGTTTTTGGCACCATTCTGAGTAAACTCTAGAGATTGTTGTGCATGAAAATCCCAGAAGATCAGCAGTGACAGAAAAAATCATGCCATGGTTGATATCACTGAAATCAAATTTGTCCCCAGTCTGATTCATGATTTGAACATTAACTGAAGGTCCTGACCCATATCTGCATGATTTTATGCACTCCACAGCTCCCACATGATTGACTGATTAGATTATCACATAAATAAGTAGATGTACAGGTGTACCTAATAAAGTGGTCAGTGAGTGCATATGGAATATTGTCAACAGGCTGAAAAAATTGCTATAATTTTTGAAACACTACTGAATGCAAAATGCCCAAGGATGACGAAAAGGGGGCCTCTGGTTTGACTGATTGGGGCTTTGGAAATCGTAACCCTGCTGCTGCCTACCTCTGCCAATGTTATTGTTTTGAGTTATAGTCTCCTATATGTCCCCTGAACATGGTTTTGTGAGTGTAGTGTTATAGGGGTAAATTGCTCAGAACTAGTGACTGGAAGTGGCAAGATCCCAACAAGAGGCAAGCCATGAACTATCAGTATTATGCATTATAATTTTGTGTTCCACTGAACAAAGTCATATAGGTTTGGAACAACCCATTGAGTAAATGAGAGTTCTCATTTTTGGATGAACTTTTCTTTTAAAAAACTGACTGTAATAGGTAGACAATCACACAAATTATCAATCACAGCAATCAAAATATTAATACAAAATTTTGAGGATAGAATATTCTTCTAAGTGAAAAGTGATTCTCTGGTATGTTTGTATCTGTTTCTGAATCATGAATCGGACAGAAAACAGATGCTGTCAGGCCATATGTTGAACACAGATGGATCCAATGAACAATAGCTGAATTTGATCAGATTGTCCAACAGTTGCCAGATCAAGGTCAGCCACAGCTTCCTTTCAGGTTGGAGAGAAAACACTGAAATGAAAACAGAAAGATTCATGTTGTATACCAGACTTGCACAATGCTTAAACATTCCAAGGTGCATCTGGAGTTGGCATCTGGGGCACATTCTTTCTGTGCCAAATCAGGGATTTGTAATTTGAGTCACCTCAGGTAATTAAGCACAATCATCTTTAATAATTGCATTTTCAGAGAATGTGCATTCTTTACTGGTTCTCAATTACACAAGGTCTTAGGACAAGGCAATCAGAGTATAATTTTGTTAATGGAACTTGAATGGACTGATCCTCTGATATTAATAGCAGCAGCGTTAAACACTGCTCATCCTCTATCTCAATTGCTGCATTGCATATGGGATGGATTGCATGTTGTTTTTCATCAGACCTAATCAATGCAGTCTGGATTTGATGACTCGAAACACAGTTGAGGCCAAGGCTAACAACATTCCTATTAAACTCAATACTGAATAAGTAAATGGGCAGAAATTAATAATAAAAAAGACATGTTATTGAAATGTTTTCTATTTTCTACACAACAGCATATTGGTCTGTTTCCCTTGTCTGTGATTTTAGCAGAAATGAATTCCAAGGCAACTGGCCCCTCTGTGTTTCCTTAGATTATACTGACAACAATAGTGGAGCTAAACAGGAAGGAAAGATGGAAGGATGCTAGGATTTAGAATTTGTTAGGCAGTGCGCAGTGAACCTTTTCTCCTTACCCTCTTTCTATATGTCGGAAAAATGTCGGAGAAGCAAAGCAAACGATGCTTGTTTCCCTGTCAACGTTCTATGACTGTCAGGGACACACATCAATTTTGTTTCGTTTGTTTGGGGGAAGAGCATGCTGCTCTCGCGTTGGGGCAGGGAGAGTGCACGCATTTCGACCTACTTTTGGGCAAAATGCTTTGCGCTCGCCTCGTTTACTTCTAGGAGTCAGCGCCCACTCTTTCATCGTGGGGCTCTCGTATATATCTGGCTGAGGAGTGAGAGACGGGTCCCTCCCTATCGCTTGCTCTCTCCCCAGATCCAGCTGATCCTTTTCGTAAGCCTGAAGCGTGCCTCGGTGCCTCTTTGTTTCACAAGAGGGGCGCTGAACCTCTGTACATTTCACGCATAATAATAACGTGGCTGAGAAATTACTCGAGGTGGTTACTCGGGTTGTGGCCAGACTACAGCTAGACTGGCCACGCGAACAAGAGACCCCCCCCCAAACGCTCCAAGCTATAAGACAGATTTCTGTCTGGTGGCCAAAAAAAATTAAAAATAAATATATAATAATAAAAAAAGAAGGGAACGCTATATTAGTCCCTCCGTTTCTTTGATGACCTCCATGATGAGCTTTCTCACTCATGGAGGAACCCATATACTTCCCGTGTTCACGTACACTTGACATCTTTATACACGACTAACGTGGGTGCTGAGACACGGGGGTATTCAATGATGCCGCCGGTCGAAGAGACACTTGAGGGCTATCTCTCACCGGGTTCGGCATCATCACTCAAGAAACCCGCTCTCCCCACTAAGCCATGCAGGACTATATCCATGCTAGTGGAGAGGGCTTATCAAGCGGCAGGTCAGGCTGGTGCTGCGCTGCACACCATGGCCGTGTTACAGGCGTACCAGGCTCACCTACAGAAAGACCTGAGTGTGGGTGCAACGCTCAACGAAGAAGCCTTTTCTGAACTTCATCGGGCCACAGATTTATCACTCCGTGCGACCAAGCAGACAGCCCGTGCCATTGGTCAGTCTATGTCCGCTTTAGTCAGCAAGGAGAGGCATTTATGGCTTAACCTTTTCGGGCATCAAGGATAAGGATGGAGTTTTCCCACTCGATGCCCCGGTTTCGCCTTCCGGTCTCTTCGGAGACGCCTTGAATACTGGTTATCTCCAGATTCCAGGAGGTGAAAAGCCACAAGGAAGCCTTCGGGCAGTTTTTTTCACTCAGGGGGCGGGGCCGCTACGCAGGACCTCAGGGTCGTAATTTCTAAAAGAAAGAAACCCTGACGGTCTTGTACCCAGCCTTGTGGGGGTGGTTCCTCTCGGGATGGGGCACGTGTGCCATCCACTTCGGCCCTCCCGATACCCTCACGAAACCTCTTCAGTCCCACCGCCTTTGGTGTTTCGGGTGACAGAGGCTTCCAACAAGGAGTTGGGTGTACCGTTGCTTCCTGCATTTATCCAGGATGCGGAACACTCGACATTCCCTCAACAGGAAGTGTCGAAATTTATACCCATCTCAGAAAACCTGGCAGCGTGGAAACTTCTGCCAGACATTTCTATGTGGGTTCTGAAGACAGTAGAAAGAGGCTACAGAATAAAATTTGCTCGCCGCCCTTCGCGTTTCAACGTAGTGTTTCACACTACCGTGAAACCGGAGCAGACACGTCTACTGTGTAAAGAGCTGCAAAATATCTTGGTCAAAGGGGCCATGAACGTGTTACCCATCCAGAGAAAGAGTCAGGCTATTACAGCAGATACTTCCTGGTCCCCAAGAGGGGGGTGGTTGCATCCGATTTTAGATCTTTGAGGCTTGAACCGCTCGGCAGGGTGTTCAAGTTCAAGATGCTAACTGTCAAGATGGTCGTGTCTCAGATCCAACATTACGATTGCCTGATCACGATCGATCTCATGGACGAATATTTCCATATTGGAATTCTGCCACAGCACAGGAAGTTCCTAAGGTTCGCTTTCGGAGACGATGTATTCCAGTATCGGGTTCTTCCATCACCCCGCACATTCAGGAAATGCATGGATGCAGCACTGGCTCCTTCTCGACTCCGGGGCATCTGCATTCTGAAGTAAATAAACGACTGGCTGATCTTAACGCAGCTCCAAGAACTGGCAGTTCAGCACAGGGATATTGTCTTAGCTCATCTGGTTTCTCCGGGTCTGAGACTCAACGTCAAAGAGCATTCTCTTTCCCACCCGGGGAATCACCTATCTGGGGGTTATATGGAATTCGATCATGATGCGGGCACAGTTGTCTCCCGCTCGTATCACGTCCATTCAGAACACCCTGAGCAAACTCAGGCTAGGTCAAGGTTGCACTGTTCACCAGTATCAACAAATACTAGGTCTCATGGCATCTGCATCCACGGTGATCCCTTTGGACCTGCTCCATATGAGACCGTTTCAGCTGTGGCTATATCCAGGGGATTTCATCCAAGGGCCAGTCCCCTAGGGCTAATAAGGGTTACGCGCCCTGTGCTTCGTTCCCTTGCTATGTGGTTCAGACCCTGGTTTCTTAATTGGGTCCCACTCTAGGTGCGTCTCATCGTCGCAGGCTGCTAACGACAGACGCCTCCCTGACGGGCTGGGTAGCGGTCTTAAGTGGTCGTCCAGCTCAAGGGGATGGGAGGGTCGTCAGCTCGGTTGTCACAGTAACTGTCTCGAGTTGATGGCTGTATTTCTGGCCCTGAAATACTTCCTCCAGAGGCTGCCATGTCTTGGTGCGGGTGGGCAATACAGCAGTAATCTCTTACATAAACCATCAAGGAGGTCCACGTTCACGTCAGCTAAATTTATGGCACGCCGGATTCTCCTTAGGGCCCCGGGCAAGCTCCTGTCACTCAGGGCAGTTTATATCCCTGGTTGCCCGTATGTAGGAGCAGATTTACTGTCCAGACAGAAAATACCGACGGGTGAGTGGAAACTCCACCCCTAGGTAGTGGAACAAATCTGGGTGAGTCTTTACATGGTAGAAGAGGACCTATTCACCTCTATGAACAGTGCAATGTCCCCCTCAACTTCTCCCACAGTCACCTAGCCCCCCTGGGTCTGGACGCAATGGCGCATAGATGGCCCTGAATGCGTCTGTATGTGTTTTTCCCCCGGTTTCTCTGCTTCCGGGAGTCTTGGCCAGAGTTTGCCAGCAAGGGTCTTGCCTCTTGCTGATAGCGCCTCGCTGGTCGAACAGGATTTGGTTCTCAGAGCTGATATCTCTCCTCGACAGCTCACCTTGGGCGATTCCGGACAGGAGGGACCTTCTGTCTCAGGCGCAGGGGACAATATTTCATCCCCGGCCCGAATTGTGGAAACTTCATGTTTGGCCCCTGAAGGGTACCAACTGAGGGACACAGGGCTGTCACCTGAGGTTATCGAGACCATTCTTAGTGCTAGGGCTCCCTCTACCAGAAGAATCTACACCAATATATGGTGTGTCTTCGAAAAGTGGTGCAGTTCACATGGTGCAGATCCAGTTAACTGCCAGATTGTTTCAGTTCTGGACTTTCTGCAGGAAAAACTGTCAGCAGGCATATGCCCCGCTACTCTCAGGTTTTATGTGGCCCCCTTTGAACCTCTAGAGTCAGCGTCTGACAGACTTCTGACTCTCAAGATGGTCTTTCTTATGCGATTACCTCTCTTAAGAGGATTGGGTAATCCTTCCTAAGGTGCCTTTTTTGACACTACATCCTGTCACTCTGGAAGCCTTATGCTCCCCGTCGTTTTTAACGCCGGAGCAGGAAAGAATTCACGGACTCTGCCCAGTTCGTGCCCTTCAGACTTATGTCAGGATTGATGGTTGTGTAGTGGTCTAAGCACATAACTGGTAATCTGGTAATCAGAAGGACACTGGTTCGAACCCCACAGTCACCACCATTGTGTCCTTGAGCAAGGCACTTAACTACAGGTTGCTCCAGGGGGATTGTCCCTGTAATAAGGGCTCTGTAAGTCACTTTGGATAAAAGCATCTGCCAAATGCATAAATGTAAATGTCCACCGCACTAGCCATTGGCGTAAGTCAGGGCAATTATTTGTCTGCTATGGGGGCCGCAACAGGGGGGCATCCGCAACCAAGCAGAATATGTCACATTGGGTGAGGGATGCTATTGCCCTGGCCTATGAGGCACGCGGTCAAGCTTCGCAAGTAGGTGTCAGGGCTCACTCCACCAGAGGGGTCCCTCTGCAGCAGGTTTGTGATGCGGCAGGCTGGTCCTCTCCACACACATTCAACAGATTTTATGGTATAGATGTTCACGCTACTCCGGGCTTTTATGCCCTTGAGTCGACATCTCAAGCTCATGTCTGAACAAGTTTGTGATGCGGCAGGCTTGTCCTCTCCGCACACATTCATAACATTTTATGGTTTAGATGTTTATGCTACTCCGGGCTCTTACATCCTTGAGTCGACATCTCAAGCTCATGTCTGAGACCTCTCGCATTCTTGTGAGCACACTTCACAACCGTAGGGGTCCAGACAGCCCCAGTGCGGCGGCGTGAGTATTGCGTTCCCAAAGCGCAGCAGGGAACAAGGGTTACACATGAAACCCGAGACGTTTTCCAATTAGAGCCTGAAGGAGTGCTGTGTTTGAGTAGTTTTAAGCAGAATTGAATCTATGATGTTAAATATTAAAAAAAACCATTGTTGCTGGGTCACTTTTAATAGAGACACGAGGTACCCAGAGAAGATATTTGCAGTGTGTTTTTTTTTATCTTTAAATAAATTATGAGAAAAGCTTTTTATGGATAAAACTGTTTAATTCCTCATTCCCAAATGAACATGTATAACATCAGCAAGGACACATTAGCTTCAAGATTAAAGATAATATCTTAATATTAATTAATTTATGTATTGATTCAGGTCTTAGAAAAGGCGATATTAAATAGCATTATAGCGAGAGTGTTATCAGACGTTATTAGCAGTTCTGTTCACTTAAGCTAATGTTCTCAGGTGTGTAATCACCATAAAATTATGCTCGTCTCTTTTCTCTTTTTAAGTAATAATTTTCCTCAATTCTGATTCACAGTCTTCAATTAAATTACTGTGTAGTTTAACTATTTCTTTTACAAAAAAACATCAGAGAGATATGCTTTACGATGTCACTCTTCATTCCAGCCCATTTAAGAATAATTTTGATTCCATTTATGAAAATATAAAAAAACGCACTGTTCACAGCACTCTCCCATTCATTCCTATGGGAAGTTCTGCAAAGCTTATCAGAGCAAGCAATGGTGGCCAAGTGGGGCGGAGCTTAGCTAAATGTTAAAGGGTCTGTGCTTACTGAAATTTGAAGTATTGCCCCCAGTGGCCAAAGCGGTGTGTATTTTTGGGCGTATAGGCAGAGCTGAACTTCATTTTCCAGTCATAAATTCCAAGCAAGTGAAGACGGATGCATATTTTATATACTGTACCCTTAAATCAAAAACCTAAACCTAACCCTTAGTGGGGTAAAAATGTAATGTTAGAGGGAAAAATGCAACCTCAGAATCTCGCTCATGACTGATTATGTGATTGCAATTATGAACCCGGATCTCACATGCTGCTGTAGCAACACACTACTGTTTGTTTTGTTTTTTTTGTTTTTTTTATTGATCATTTTTGGTTGAATAAAATGGATGACTGAAGATGGGGCAAAGAATGGTAAGTACAAGTCAGTACAAGTCAGGGCAAGTGGGATTTTGAGAAGAACTAGAAAGCGGAACCTGGACATTATTAAAAACCATTACTGGATCATGCAGCTAAGATAAAGGGAGAATATTTCATCATACACTTTCCTGTAACTGCATTACATCATGTTGATTTCTTGCCAGACTGATAAGATGATTTCAACTAAAGTACAGTATATCCAATCAGAATGAAGTAAGCAAGAATCAGGAGAGACTACGAAAAACAGGTCTATATGAACTGTGTTCTGACTTTTCTCCGGTGTTCTTTAGCTGTGACTGATGGGACCCTACCGCATACTAATAAACAAGCAAAGCAGAAACTGGAGTCTGGGTTAATTATTATGCTGCAAGTCTACATTTATGAGTTAGGTATTAGAGTGAAATCACTAGCGTGTAGTGACAGAAACACAAGATTCTCGATTTGAGTGAGTATTGTCTGTGAGCAGCATGTTCCCAACCTCTCAGGCGGATGCTGATGATATGATTGCTGGAAAAGGCAGACAGGAGATTTGGATCTACGTGCGGCTTTATTGCAACAAAAACAAACACAGGAATCAGGCAATACAGGAACAAATAAAAAGTCCACAATGGGAAAAATCAAACTAAAACACAAAATAACATCCAGGGGTACAATCAAACTAAAACACGAAATAACATCCAGGGGTATACAGATTGGGAAACATCCACAAAAGGCAAGGTAACCGCGAACGAATGTGAATCAACATAAAGGGCCGAGAACAACGAACATTACACGATAACGATCGACAAACAAATGGAGAAAAGGCAGGGTTTAAATAAACAGACACGATGATAACAAAATAACAAACAGGTGCGGACAATAACACAGAGACGGCAGTGATGAGTGAAACAGAAAACACGGGACAGACAACAAGGGATCGTGACATGGAACATGATAAGTGAAACAGAAAACACGGGACAGACAACAAGGGATCCTGACAGCTGAGTTGTAATGCGCTGAGAAAGTGCCTGTGAGCTGGGGAACTAGGATACCAGCAAACATAAGGAAGTGATTTAGGGACTTAGGTCTACAAAGGGTCAGTATTTAGAATTTCCATGACTTTTTTTATCCTAAGATTCTATCAAATTAACACATCATCCACAGATCAGATGTTACACAATACAGAAATTAAAACGGCTGATTTTTCCTCTTCTTTTAGTGAGCTAAATCAAATGATTGAACCCAGAATTAGATTTGACAGATTGTAGAATTTTCTGGGACTTGATATTAAGTTTGACATGCTGCAGATGGCTGTTTCATGAAAATAATGTTGAGATTTTTATGAAATTTATGACTTGCCATTGTCTGTATGCTGAACTGGAAATGCATCTTAAAAGTAAAAATAGATAATAATTATAACAATGATGAATTTATATAAGGTATATATATATATATATTTAAGCAATATTACACGAGCAAGAGTGCGATATGGCCCTACATCAGGTAATCACAGAATGCGAGAGTGATATTGCTTATATACAACAGTTTAATGAAAAAGTACATTTAAAATAATTTGGAAAAACTGAGTGCGGTCATAAAAAAAGCATTTGAGCATGTAACTACTTTCTTACGCGACCATTAAGCCTCCGTTAGTAATTCATAAATGTCATTTCAGAAATAGTATCACGGCTTGTGCTGTTTCTAATAAGTTATTGGATAAACAAGGATGGATGTGAGTGAGTGTGTGTGTGTGTGTGTGTGTGTGTGTGTGTGTGAGAGAGAGAGAGAGAGAGAGAGAGAGAGAGAGAGAGAGAGAGAGACGGAGCGTATGAGATCACCTGTTACCACACCCAAGTAGAGATGCTGTCAGCTTTCTGGAGATTAGCTTTCTCAGTGGAAAAATAGCCATCCAAGTGGGGGTAATTCTCCCTGTTTTGTGGTTGCCGGTGAAAGAGTCTTTCACTACAGAAACCGCAATGTCCTCTGCCATTTTGAACAGTACTTTTTCTCCTTTGTGGAAACTCCAGTATGAGGTAAGTAATGAGTTTAATATTTTACATTTCTTTAACATTTTTAAGAGTTTATTTAATCTGTCTGTTGTGTCCCTCAGCTGTGATGAGCCATAATGCTGAAGTTGTTAGTTTAAAGCCGTTTAAAGCTATTTTTAAAGCTGTAGTTCTAGCACTGTAAACAATGACTGATGGATTCAATTCACATCACCAACTGCTCATATTACACATACAAACATGATTTTTTTGCCACCACCTGCTGGCTAACATAAGTAATGTCAAAAAATAAAATAAAAAATACTTGTAAGAGACACTTATACAGTAACTCTTAACACATATGCACTACTCTTACACTTTTGTTTAGAAAAGCACAAACATAAGCGGCGTGATACACACACAGTGAAGTGTCCGAGTACTGATGGTGTCAGACCATCAGTGCTCATGGAACATCTCTCTTCCAATCAAAATATCAAATTAATCATATTTGTCATCTTTATATGTGTGTGTATCACTCAGGATTTCAATTAATTGTGTCTCAAAACATGAAGTAATGCTTTCTGATATACAACTAGCAGGCCTGTTAGTTTCCTGGATGTGTGGTGTCTTTTGGCATACAACCAACTGGCTTCTCATTTTTCTATCAAATCACTACACAGAGCCAAACATTGATTTCATTATGGTAAGTAAAACAAGTAGTACCAATGATATCATTGTTTTTATAATTATGTCAGATCTTATTTTGCTGACAAGATCATGTAACTATAAGAATCTTTCTTTCTATAAACTTCTATTGCTACTGTATTGAGTGGTTACTGTATAATTTAGTCATTAAAAAAACAAAGTGACTAATTTGCAAGGACAGGACACACTGAGATACTATGCTCATCTAGAAAAGGTCAAACAAAAATAGCATTTCCCATCGAGACCCATGGTCCCCATGTGTTCATTAACAGACAGCATGCAGTGGCCTTCATCATTGGACACTAAGATGAAGCGTGTCTGCCTCTACCTCATCTCTGTGTGGCAAGCAGAGACTCTGCAGTCCTCACAGAGTGAAAATGAAATCCATGTGGCCAGCATTGCTATAATGCTTCTACTTTTGTGATTATTTAATTTTTAGGGCTTTTTTTTGCCTTATACAGTATTGGATAAACAGAGATAGAATAGATGTTTTTTTAGGGACAGGACACACAAGCCATACACAGGTGCCCTTCTGGTTGTCACTCTAGACAATGGGGGAAATCTAACGAAAATAAAATGATAAAATAATCTTGCGATAATTTCACAATAATATTAATAATGTGTCAATATGAAATTTCCTTGTAAATTGCAGATAGCGTTTTAGAATATTATGCAGTGGTGCCTTTAACTGTGCACGCTACATTAATCCCTCTACAACCCCCCCCCCCATTCTGGAAAGGAAGTCAGTGACAGCCATCTGCACTCCCAGTCTGTGGACCACATTGAACTTAAATGGCTGAAGAGACAGATACCAATGGGTGATCCACACATTGGTATCCTTCATGTGTGGAGCCATTGGAGCGGGGCAAGGTCTGAACAGAGAGCAAAGGTCCACCCCACCTGGTAGTACCGGAGAGGGAGGACTGCCCATTTAATGGCAAGACACTCCTTTTCAACTGTGCTCCTCCCCCTCCACCACCTGCGAGAGCACCCCCAGCCCCCTGTCTATCAGTGTCCATCTGTAAGACAAAAGGGAGATAGAAATTGGGTGAATGTAAAGCGGCCCCCAAAAAGTGTGGCTTTCACTTGCATAAATGCCTGTTGACACTGCTCCGTCCACTGGACTGGGTCTGGAGCTCCCTTTTTGCTGTGAGTCCCACCCATCACATTGACCACCCTCAGATGCTGTATGTGCCGCTGCCAATCATTGCTGTAAATTATTATGTCATCTAAATAGGCAGCGGTGTAAGCCGAATGCAGTCTGAGGATTCGGTCCATGAGACAACCTCAAACAAACCAAATGGAAGTGTCACAAATTGGTGTAATCCACACAATGTGGAGAAGGCTGTTTTTTCACAGGAAATTGTGTCAAGGAGATCTGCCAATAACCCTTTGTCAAATCCAATGTCGAATAAAATCGAGCAGTGCCCAACCGATCGAGCAACTCATCAATGCAAGGCAATGGGTAGGCATCAAATTTAGACACTGCATTGACTTTTCTATAATCCACACAGAACCGAACAGACCCGTCACTCTTAGGAACTAGAACAACCGGGCTGGACCAATCGCTGTGGGATTCCTCTATTATCCCCGTATTGAGCATTGGATCCAATTCTTTCCCAACAATTTTCTTTTTTTGCTCAGGCAATTGGAAGGGATGGCTACGTACCACCAACCCCGGCTCGGTCTCAGTGTGGTGCTGCATGACCCGGCAGAGGATAAAACAAGTCTGCAAACTCCTGTTGCAACTTGGCAACCTCTGCGACTTGACGCGGTGAGTGGTGGCCTCTGCAAGTGACCGGTTGGTTTTGTATTCACCTCCGGCCCGAGCTCTGCCCTCTCTGGAACTACCATAGTCAACGTCACAGGGACTGCCTCCCTCCATAATTTCAGGAGGATTTTTTAGGTGGTATATTTGACATGCGGCGACTCTATCGTTTCGTTTCACCTCATAATCGAGATCCCCCACTCTTCGTGTGACCTCAAATGGTTCTTGCAACTTGATGAGTAATTTGGAGCCCAATGTGAGAGTAATATTTATTTGAATTTATTTGAATTTGTATTGTCGAGGATAACCCCTTGAGATGAAACATCTCGTTTTCAAGGGGGTCCTCGAGACAAAGACAAAGATAATACAATACATATACATTCACTCACACTAAAGCTCTACCTCATCCCGCCTCGCCCTGCCTACCCAGCCCACCAGGCCCACCAACTCCTTATTGTAAACAAATCCATATATAAAACATATTGCAGAATTAAGAGGCATGACAACATTTAGCCCTTACATACACATATGTCTATACATACATACATACATACATACATAATGTATACGCACACCTACACCCATACTCGCATATGTACACATACATTTTTTTTTAAAAATACGTATCCAGATATAAGGGGTATAAAAACAAAGTCCAGTCACACATGATGAAAACATTTGCAGCAACAAGTAAAGAGAGATATTTTGAAGGAACACAATGATGTGACAGATCTTAGAGACCCGGGCAGGCTATTCCAGTCTGAGGGAGCTTTGAATTTAAAAGCATGTCTACCACTCTCTTTGAAAATGTTTGGTACAGTGAAGGAGAGATATTCAGTGTGTCTCAATCTATAGCTGGGTCTATATGGAAGTAAATATTCCTTCAAATAAGAAGGATAATTATAATACACACATTTGAAAATTACCTGATACCAGTGATACTGTCTTCTGGCTTTTGGTGATAATAAGTTCAGTGAGTCATACATTACACAGTGGTGAGTAGTAAAAGGACATCTCAGCACAAATCTACATATATTATTGAAAGCAACATTCAATGCCTTCAAGTTTGATTCTGATGTGTTTTGATAGACAACGTCTGCATAGTCTAATATGGGAAATATTAACTGTGACACAATTCTTAGTCTAATCATTTGAGTGAAACAGTTAATAGAGTGATACAATATTCATAAATTACAATTAATCTTTTTTACAACAGAATTGATATGACACCTAAAAGAGAGTTGTGAGTCAAGCCAAAGGCCCAGATATTTAAGTTCATCAACTTGATCAAGTTGAGTGTCGTCTAGGAATTTGAGTGAAAGATTGTTATCTTGATTCATTGAAGCTGATCTGGTGGGAAACAATATGATATATATGACTTTTTCTTATTGAATAGAAGACGGTTGGATTGGAACCAAAGTTGAATGGCATTAAAATTAGATTGCAATAAGGATTGAATCTTAGAGACAGACATATTAGATGTGTAGATCACTGTGTCATCTGCATATAGATGGATACAACAGTCTGAGCAAATTAAAGGAAGATCATTGATAAATAAAGAAAATAGAAGAGGCCCTAAAGAAGAGCCTTGAGGGACACCTTTGTCCATTATTAAGGACTGTGATACACAACCATGAAAAGAGACATGCTGATGTCTACAGTGAAGGTAAGAATTAAACCAGAGAAGAGAATCTTTAGTAAGGCCTATCGCATATAATTTGTTGAGAAGCAAATAGTGATCGACCATTTCAAAGGCCTTAGTGAGATCTATAAATATTGCACCAGTTGACTTGTTATTGTCTAGGGAAGATGAAACATCATTGGTAAATTTTAGAAGAGCAGTAGTTGTAGAAAAGTTTTGTCTGAAACCAGATTGATTTGGAGACAGAATAGAGAAATCATTAATATATTTGAATAATTGTTTAAATATAATTTTTTCAAACACTTTTGCTATACTACTGATGATAGAGATAGGTCTATAGTTGTTAAGATCAAGTGCATCGCCACCCTTATGTATTGGTGTAACTCTGGCAGACTTCCACATTAATGGAACCACACAGGTGGATAATGATAAATTAAATAAATCTGATAAAGGAAATGCCAGTACATGAGATGCGAGCTTAATAAACTTAATCTCCAGGCCATCGGGATCAGTACCGTTACCTGATTTTAGTTCGGAGATTGCTTGCTGAACTTCAGTAGGATTTATTGTAGCAAATGAAAAGGAACTGTTAAGCTCATCTGCTGAACTAGAGTAGGAGAAATTAGAAAATTGTGAACTACAAATGGAGGAAAAGTGTTGGTTGAAAGCATTGGCAACCGCAGAAGGATCACTGATAACATCATTATTGACTTTGATTTTGGTAGCAATGCTCAGTAGAATTTAGTAGAATTTTTAAATAAAGAATTAAGACTTTTCCAAAACTTCTTAGGATTCTTGAAATTATTAGACAGAAAGTTTGTATAATAATTCGATTTAGCATTTCTTGTTTTAGTCGTATACTTATTTCTTAATTGTTTATTTATAGCCCCGTCTGATGGGTCCTTTGACAGGCGGTACTTTTCCCATGCCTTATCTCTTTGTTTAAAATGATGAATTAAATCAGCATCAATCCATGGTAAATGTCGACCCTTAACCTTGACTGATATCCAAGGGGCATGTTTATCAATTACTTTAATTGGTTAGATCGTTCATCTCTAAATGATAGAAATTATTTTGAAAGCTTAAATCTGACTCAACTAATTAGAGAACCTACTCGGGTTGACCACAGATCCAAAACTTTGTTGGACTGGATTTTGGTCACCCACTCCGGAATTATTGAATACAGTGTTTTACCCGATTGCTTTAGTGATCATTCCATGGTTTTCTATGGAAAATTAGATTACCTCGCCTACCACCCAAGGTGATTAGGGTAAGGCAGAGTAAATATTTTAACACTGAGCTTTTTATCCAAGCTCTATTAGATATAAATTGTAACCGGTTTAACCTTATTCCTTTTGTTGAAGATGCTTGGAATTTTTTCTATACTGAAGTGCTTAATGTTAAAATCACCAAGGATAATCATCTCGATTGAGCTACCCACAGATTTTATAGTAGTGCCAATGCAGTGTATTGACTCTGTAGGAGAGATTGGAGGTCTGTAGATGTTCCCTATAATCAGCTGTTTATTTACGTGAAAACTAATTTTAACAAAAAGACATTCAAAGTATACAGGGTTTTCCTTAGGTTTTCCCCTATAAACTCAGATAATAAATTTGAGGAGACATAAGTGGCTACCCCTCCTCCACGAGTAGTCCTATCAGCTCTATACAAGACATAACCATCCAGTTTAATTTCCTCATCTGATGTGTTATTATTCAACCAGGTCTCAGACAGTGTTATAACACTTGGTTTATTATAGACCAACCAGGCCCCTAAGAGATCAATTTTGTGTGGCAAGCTCCTAATGTTCAGATGAATGACAAATAAGCCTTTACCCATGTTGACTATTCAGGGACATAGAAAAAAGGATTGAAGAGTTGGGTGTTGGTGGTTGGGGGGAGAGAGCGAAAGTGAAAGAGAGCAGCATACACACACACACCCACACACAAACGCATGCGCGCAGGCACACACGTGAACACACACAGTCACAAACTGGCTAGGCCAAAACATAACAAAATGCAGAAACAGTCTGCTAAGTTTCTCAATAGAATTACATGAAGTGAAAGGTTAATGTTAAGAAAAAATAAAATAAAAACATACAAAATTAAACATTTAAGTCAAGCTGAATCCCAGCCATTAATGGTATAGAATAAAATAATGTATTGGCCGATATCATTACAATATAAACAAATGAGATAAAAATAAATATACATAAAAAAAAAAACGGAAATGGCCAAAATTAGGCTAATCGGCCAGAGAGACAGGTAGCTCACTTCAATAAATGTATTGCCTATCATGCCACAAAATAACATCAGCATCAAGATGCACTCAGTTAGTCATATGAGCACTTTGTCTTCCGGTGCAAATTCCCACAGCCGAGTTTCCCTGTTATACAATGTGCTTTGATGTTCCTGAGCTTGGAGCAAATTCTCCTGTGTTAGTTGCCCCAAAGTGTGGATATTTGCTCTAAGATCAAGAACGTATTGAATTGATTCACCAGCTGACATTCCCGGCATGCCACATACCACCTCCGAACATCGTCGCCAATGCCTGGCCAATAAAAATGGGCTATTAGTCAGTTCAGTGTTTTCCTCTCCCCTAAGTGACCCGCCATCAGATTGTAATGAGCCGCCTGGAACAACATTTCCCACTGGCTCTGCGGTATTAAGAACTGAGTTGTATCTTCCTTTTTTTGAGCATCCTGCGTCACTCTATACAACAGCTGCTTTATTGTTGCAAAATACAGATATGAAAACATGATGTTTGGCTGGAGTTGTTGACTATCAATAACTCTCACTTAGTCGAAGGCGTGCCAGAGGGTTTCGACTCTTAATTGCTCCAAAGGGAAATCCCCCCCAAGAATAACCCTGAGGATGGGACGGGCCGCAGCCTCACCTTCACTTACATCATCCTGACGTGGTGCTGATGAAGACGGCCTGCCTCTGCCTCCCCTGCTAAGGCATCGCACATTTCACATCTCACAGTTTTTATGCAGGACCCATCCCCACATATTCAACACATTTTTGAATTCTGGTCAGTTTGTTCCCAGAATCAGCAGATGGGTTAGTTGGGAACTAACCATGGCCTCCACTCTATGCTTCAATCCCCAAATTTAATAATGAGGGTCACCACTGGGTAGTTGTGAATAGCCCCATGTACACATTTCACACTCACCCTTTTAGTTGTGCCCAAAGCCTTGTGATGAACCAAGCATTGGTGGATAGAGGTCTGATTACAACCCGTATCAACCAGCGCTTGGTGTGTACTCCCCTTGACTCTTACCGGTATCTTGTACGCTCCAGCCTGTCGGGTCAGCCTGTGGAGCGTCGATGATCTGGACTACAGTTCCCAGCTCCATCACTGGACACTGATCCTGAAAGTGTTCCGGATCCCTGCAATGCCAGCAGGCTGGCCCAGGCACTATATCTGCACTTAAGGTGGCAGGTACATCCGCATTAGGGGGAGAATGGGAAGGCACTGAAGTCACCGGGAAAGGGATAATCCTGCACAAGCGAGGAACCATGGAAGCGAGGCTCTTTCCAGTTTCATCGTGCAGAATAGTTGTTGGTAATGAGCTCCGGCCGACCCGCAGCAGGATGGTCTTCTACAGGTCACCGTAGACCTGCTTCCCCGGATAGCAAAGGGATGAGTCGGGCCGCCAACTGAGCATGGTGCCAGCCCCAGATTTCAGCGGTGCACTTGAACAAGTCGAGGAAGGCTTCAGGGTCAACTTCCGCTCCCATCTTCATCAGTGTGGGCGGGGACAGATGGCTGCTGTTGTCCTGGGTCACTGCCGGGCTTTCTCCTGATTGAGGAGGCTCCGAATGACCTGCCGGTCCTCTGCCTGGGCTCTAAGGACCTCATGGAAGTGGCGTTCCTGATCTTGATGGAGCTCAAGCAGAGCCTTTGGTTGGGTCTTATGTTGGCCGGCGAGGGACTTGATGATGTTGGTCAGCGGGAAGGACTCCATACGGCATGCAGTCTTTTAACCAATTCCCGGGTTTCGGGAACTAGTTACAATTTAAATAATTTGTAATTAGAATACAGTTCTAATTCAAAAATTATTTTGATTACTGAAGAGATTACTTTGCATTTTATTTTCATTTGTTTCATTTAATGATGTGATCCAAAGTGCATTTTAACAGTGGTTTAAAACTTTCTTATGATGTGTTACATTCCTACAATTAGACAGAGAAGTAAGTTTGAAGTTGCAGAAGAAATAGAAATAAACCTTGTGTAAATTGTCAGCTTTACACTAAGATAAAATGCTTTTTCTAGCCATTTTCCATGCACATTTCATTTTATCAAAAAAATTGACCTTGGATCATAATTTCTTTTTTTCCTTGTAAGATATTAGATACAGCCTTTGATATTAGGGCAAAAATTATATTCTTGATAATAATTTGTGTATTGTTTTCCTGTAAATGTATAAAAAAAATCATAAAATTAATCCATAAATTAGATTTATCTTGTTTTAGAAACAACGCTGTATATAATATTTAGGTATTTTGTCTTACTGTACTGGCAGAGTGAAGAAGTAATCCAAAGTATTTAGAATACGTTACTGTCCTTGAATAATCTTACACAATACATTACAAATGACATTTTATAGCATGTAATCTGTAGTGGAATACATTTCAATTGTAACCCTCCCAGCCCTGTGTGTGTGTGTGTGTGTATGTATATATACATATATATATACACACACACACACGTATGCATGTATAGTGTATATCATTGGGCTTTTTTGTCCTTTCGCCCTGCCTCTGCTGAGGTATGTGCATGCCACTGCCATATAATGTACTTAGTCAGATTACTGTGTGTACCCTGAAATTAAAATCCTGGACGTGCCTATGGTTATCATTGGCAGTCTACATCATTCTGCAGCAAAAAGCATCCAGTGTTGGCCATTTAGAAGTAGTTGTGTATTCTGTCATTTGCAAGCAACATACAGTATAAATATATCCTAATACTTAATAGTAAATATTTTTGTTATTAATATTTCCCCTAATACTACCAGTCCTTGAATAGTGATAGCAAGCAACAAATCATGTTCACATCTGTGCTGATAACTAAAGGCTTTTGCCCTTTGATCTGCCCAGCCCCAATTAACTGTATGTAAAAACAGTACATCAAGCCAATTCACAGGGACTTTAAACTGTTGCTTTGATGGAGGGTCGAAGGAAGGATACACAAAAAAAAAAAGAATTGCATGGAATGTATGTAATTTCAGCTGTTATTCCTCTCTCTCTTTCCCACTGTCTGTCACAGTCTCTCACTAGATCTGTCTCTGGAGTTATGAGGTGTCTCTCAGTGCTCAAGGCTACATGCTGTGCTGAATCTGCAACTTCAACTCACTCTCCTCAGCACGCAAAGACCACTAAGTCATCTCTCAACTTTGGGATTTTATTCTCACAGATATCCAACCATCCACAGAATGACAGGAGGATAGACTCTTCAGTGAAGATCTGCATGTTTTGTTACTCTTGTTGAGATACAAGGGCAAGGCCACATAAGGGTCAAGGTGGCTCTGGTCCACCAAGATTGATGGCTGGACCATGCAGGGGTTACTTTTAAAATGTATTCCACAACAGATTACAGGATACATGCAGTAAAATGTAATTTACAAAATGTTCCTTTATACTTAGTAGTGTGTGTAATGTAATCTATTTATGGGAAATAAAGTTTTAAATCCACCATAAAAGTAACTATTATAGTATAAGTCTAATAATAGTCAAAATTAGCTAACAGATCAGTAATCTAAAGATTGTATATATTCATTGTTAACCTAAAGAATCCTTACAAATTTTATTTCATTATGATGAAGATCTCATGTGTGACCAAGCCATAATCAGAAGATCAATTTATCTAATTTCACTGGACTTTACAAAGATGCCAAAAGTTTTTATTTGTGTAGTCCATCAACCACCCATCTTCTACCGCTTATCTGGGACCGGGTCGTGGTGGCTGAAGATAAGCAAAGCAGCCCATGCGTCCTTTTACCCGGCCACATTCTCCAGCTCATCCTGGGGGATCCCATGGCATTTCCATGCCAGTCGAGAGATATAATCCCTCCAGGTTGTTCTGTGTCTTCCCAGGGGCCTCCTCCCAGTTGGACGTGCCAGGTACACCTTTGCAGGAAGGCACCCAGGAGGCACCACATACCCGACCAACCTCAACTAGCTCCAAGCTGTTTGATACATTAACCCTTTCGCACATAATTTTTTTTCTGTAATGACTGTGTAATGGATTTCTGTTCATCTGGGAAAGGAGGAAGTGGGAGCCAGATCCTCTTTTAACAAGACTTAATTAACACAAACGCTGAACTGAAAGCATAACATAACAACATAAACATACACAACCACTGCTGCATGTGTGTGTCTCTCCCTCCGGCATCCCCGGCTCCTCCTTTATCTCTCTTCCACTGACTGGGTAACTCAGTGCCAGGCATGCATCCTCACGTCCTGGCCACGCCCTCCTCCTCGTCACAGACAGATTCCCAGCATGAGTGCTTTAATGAAGGTAATAAAAAACGAATGTCACCTTACACTTCTCAACAGATGCAATGGAGGGCAGATTATATATTAACAAACATATAATGTCATTTTCAGATGTTTATAATGATTATGTTTATGAAATGCTAATGTGATTGCTGGCTATGCGCACCGCCATGTTGTTATCATTGCAGTGCAGCATGGGATTCTGAATTCGTAAATAATAGAAGGTTCTAAAAATCGATCACTTCCACTTGTTGTGTGAGATGGAATAAGAGCATGCTCAGGTTGACTAACTATTTTTATACATTCTTTGTTTCATGTCAAAAATCATGGCCACATCGCTGCATCAACATAGTCAGCGCCAATGGTAATGGCTTTAAACTTTTATTTAGTGATTGTTTAAATGTTTATAATATTTATAAAAAAGGATATTGTGATGTTGAAAAGACTATTTGAGGTTCTTGTTCATTATGAAAACACTTCAGTACCTCTTATCACACCAATATGATTGTACGTGCGAGAGGGATAAGAGGACAATCCTCCCTTTTCCGGGAGAGAACCATGGCCTCAGTATTGGAAGTGCTGACCCTCATCCCAACTACTCCACATTTGGCTGCAAACCACTCCAGTGCATGCTGGAGGTCACAGCCGGATGATGACAGTAGGGCCACATGGTCTGTAAATAGCCGAGATGCAATCCTGAGGCCCCCAAACTGAACACATTCCACAGCTCGACTGCGCCCTGAAATCCTGTCCATGAATATCATGAACAGGACTGGTGACAAGAGATAGCCCTGTCGGAGTCCAGCGCCCACTTGGGAACAAGCCTGACTTAATGCCGAGAATGCAGACACATCTCTTACAACGATACTACAGGGACCGAATGGCATGCACCAGTGGCCCCAATTCCCAGGGCTCGAGTTGAGGGGTTTGTGGGGTGATGCCATTACCCTTGTTGAAAGAAATTACAAAAACCACCCCCGTTGTAAAACCACCATCCACCCCTACCATTCCCTTTAGATAAATTGTGTCATGTATTAATGATTAATTACAAATATTGTAATATTTGTTGATTCTACATTTGTTGATAAGGCAACATTAAATAACGTTGATTAGCTGATCAGAATCATATTTCAACATATTTGGACTTGCTGGATATCAAGAGAGGCAATCCCCCAATCAGATCTTTACACTTTCACAGTTTGGAAATATTCTGCCAGTGTAACACTTTAGGTGTGCAATCTGGCTAACATGAGTATGCAAGCTCTTTGTTCACAGCATAAAGAAACCGGTGCTCTAAAATCACCTGCAACCAGGTATGTAGGAGATTAGTGATGGGTTGATATGTCCTTCCCAGTGTTCAAATGAAACTCACTCCAGTGAAGGTACTGCAAGATTTTAGCTCACTTTCAATAATGGCCAAGAGAACAGTTCAAGGAAAGTTCTGACTTTCTTACACCACTGTTTAAGCTTCCTTCATAGAAACAGCCCAAACTTCTGTAACTTTTTTGGATATTGATAGATCGAGAGAAAACCTTTTTCATGATCATAATGTGGATTATTTTTTCAAAATTCATATAATAAATACATTTTATTATACAATAATAGAGGGCAACAGGTGCATATTATGGCTAAGTATAAGCAATAGCTCCATGAAGCTTTGCCATTGATCGAGAATGTAAACATTACAAATTACATATATTCTACTGCATACAGTATATTAATTATCAGTCATCATCGAGTGGTTACAAAAGTTACATTGACTGTTCTTGTGTGGATTCTATTCATACAGTACAATGTGGCAGAAAGCATATTCTTTATATGCAGTGGATAAAATGGCAACTGCATTGACATCTGTCTTTTATCTATTACAAACTTATAAATATACAAGAGACTGCTTGGAAAACATAGACAAACCATATATTGTCAAAATCATTAATTTATTTACTACATGTACTAACATGATATTTTTATGCTTTATGTGGAAGTTAGAAGAATAATACAGCATGATATGTGGAAGTACAGTAACTGTACACTGTAAAAAAAAGGAATTGTTGAGCAAGGTTAAAAAAAATCAAGGCAACATGATGCAGTAAGATTTATGCATTCTCTCAACAAATGTCTTAATAAATGTCCTCAGTAAAATTACTTTGTTTAGTCAGTATGATCACTAAATTCAAACTACTCAGTTCAGCCAATAAATCTAGTCAAAACAACTACAGATTTCTTGTTCAGTAAATTATAAATGATCAATACAATAACATTTATTGTATCACCATTTCATTCTAATAAATGGTTTGATATTACTTTTATATAAAGTTAACTCCAATCTTTGCCTCCGTCAATATGTAAGACAAGACAATTCATCCAATACTTTGGTAGAGACACAGTTAGACATTAACACTTAAGCCCCAAACCTCAATAACAGTGACAGTTTTTGCTTCCACAACCACAGTCCTTCTGTCCTACCGGTACCCGTCAGCTGAATTCTGATTTCCACAAGCTAAAAAGTCCCGAAATGCCTCCTTCTGCCTGACAGCTTCCTTCACCGTCGGTGTCCGATCAAAACTTTTTCCTTCCATCCATCTACACATAGGCTACAGTCGCTTCTCTCTCATTATCTCCCTTACATGCTGAATTTCCTTTTGCATTTTAAGTGTAATCATGGAATTTATTTGTCTAGAGATTGGAGTGGTGAACTTGTGGTCAAGAGCAACATTACATGTTTTGAACCCTGCCAAATCACTATTCATTATTGATGATACTGTTCCTTTCCGCATCTTTAGCCATTCATAATTTGTCATTCTTACAATGGTTGCTTTGGAAATGCACTATGAGGTTTGTGGAACTCCACAAATCGTACAATTGGACTTGAAAATCATAATCTTTCGATAATTCAGCTTTGGCCTAAGGTGCTCTGCTACCCGCTACGCTAAACAACCTTTTGTTCGAACATGGTGTTTGTTATGGCCAATCCATGACTTGGGATTCAGATCAGGCAGGTCATTCCTCCCAATCATTCCCCTACAGGTTTCTCCCTCATTGCCAGCATAGGCGTATAAATCGCCCGGTAGTCCCCAGATTGCCCCCTTACCGGGACCTCACTTATTGTCTCGAAGATGGCTGAAATCTCTGAACTGTGATTTGGTGCATAGGCACTGACCACAATCAGACCTCTGCCACACAATGTCGCATTGATGTGACACTTTCGTCTACTGGGATAAACTCCAATATGGTAGTACCAAGCCAGGGGATTGTGAGTATCCCAAAAACAGGTCGGCACTTTCACCCTGAGCAACTCTAGAGAAGGAGAGAGTCCAACCCCTATCCAGAAGTTTGGTTCCAGAGTCACATTCCATGTTCCAAAATCCAGTTTATGTAACCAATACCCAGTCTGCACAGGCCCCCGTCTTTGCCTGCGACCTGTTGGGCATTGCAGCTGTCCTCTATTTATCTCCTTGCAGGTGGTGGGCACAAAAGGAGGCAGTCCCATGTTGTTTCTTCAGGCTAGGCCCAGGTGGGCCCCATGAGTCAACACTTGGCCACCAGGCACACTGGCTCCAGGAGAGGGCACCGGTTTCCCTGTTCCAGGCGATGTTGCTCTATTTCCTACTGGCCACATCATAGGGGAATTTTGGATCACTCTTCATCTGGCCTCTCTCCTGGGACCAATTTGCCAAGGGAGATCCTACCAGAAGCTAATGCTCCAGATAACACAGCTCCCAGGGTCATTGGGACACATGCATATTGGGGCACCACAATGAGGTGGTGATCAATGGTGGGTTATTTGTGTTGTGCACTATTAAATTGTATTATGATTTTGTAGATTTTCAAATATACTGTATATCTCATGTGTATTGAATCTAGTGTTCTGTAGCTTTATTAGTGTCTTTATTCATGTTTTTATAATCATATGACAAGTCAACTGCTGGCAAACCTGTCAAGTTGTAGGGCAGATTTTGAAATAAAATGTTTATATTAGGGCTTTCAGTCCATTAAAATTAAATCATGATTAATCACAATTCTATATTTATAATTTTACATTTAAAATATTCACCTATCATTCATCTATGGTAGGCTAAGTTAGTAGCCTACCATCTTACAGGTAAAAGTGATGGAAAGAGGAGAAGAGAAGGAATTTAAGAAAAGTGATGCAAAGAATGTGACCAAGGGCAGGGTCCTTGTGCTGTGGATTCAGCTGCAATATTTCCTTTATTCAGACAATGTATATAAATGTTTGTTTAGTTCAATTTTATGTCACAAAGTGTAGAAAAGAATGAAGTCATATGTAACAGAAAACAATTAAAGTTGATCAACCTCCTTGTCAGAATTTCATTGAACAGAGTATGATATACCATAGTTCATCACATTAATACATCCACCATGGTCAAAATACATAACATCGAATTGTCCCCGTTTTTTAAATCATAGATAAATTGTCATGTTCATTGGTGTCTTTTATCTTCGTGCTTTTATGTTGAAGTTCAGTTTAGTCCCTGTTTCCTGTTTGGTTTCTGTCATGTTCATTGGTGTCTTTTGTTGTTGTGCTCTTATGTTGAAGTTTAGTTTAGCCCCTCTTTCCTGGTTCCAGTTTCCTGTTTGGTTTTTTGTAGTCCTTTGTAGTTTGTTATTATGATTGGTGTTCCCTTGATTGTTTCTTCCAGGAGTCCCTCATTCTCTTGTTTGTTCCTTGCTGTATTTAAACCCTGGTTCTTTGTTCAGTCATTGTCAATTGTTGTTGATGTTTATGGATGTTTGTTCTTCGCCTTTCCACCTGTTCTCCCCGTTTGTGGTCCCTTGACGTCTTCGTGATTTGTTTATTTTTCCCATCGTGGATGTTTGGTTTGTTCCTGTTCAGTCTGTTTTACTTTAAATAAATACGTACTGCATTTAGATCCTTGCCCCTCGTCTCCTTCATCTAGCATTACAGAACGATTGACCAATTAATGGATCTAGCGGTACTTCAGGCAAGCTGTTGCTTGTTGAATCTGAGGCAAGAAAACCATCCGGTGGAGGACCATGTCCGAGATTTTTGGAGCTGGCGTGTGCCACAGACTTCCCTGACTCCTCCCTGGTGGTTTTCTTCCGGGATGGCCTGACCAGTTCGCTAAAGGAGCGGTTGCCACCGGCGACGCGCGGCTGGGCGCTCCGCGATTTCTTGGAGGTGACGCTGCTGGCATGTGGCTCGCTGTTCACTGTGGGTGTGGTTGTGAGGGTTCCTGCCTCTCCTCCCAAAGTGGTGACCCTCCAGTCGTCCATGGCTGTTCCTGTTTCGCCTGCTCCACCTTCCAACAAGCCAACCCCCACGCCTGCCCCGTTCTGTGAGCCAGAGCCCACGCCTGCCCCGGTCTGCGAGCCAGAGCCCACGCCTGCCCCGGTCTGCGAGCCAGAGCCCTCGTCAGCCCCGGTCAGCGAGCCTGCGCCCTCGTCAGCCCCGGTCAGCGAGCCTGAGCCCTTGTCAGCCCCGGTCAGCGAGCCTGAGCCCTCGTGAGCCACGGTCAGCGAGCCAGCGCCTGTAGCCTCGACCGTCCCTGAGCCAGCGCCTGTAGCCTCGATGTCCCTGTGCCTGTAGCCTCGACCGTCCCTGAGCCTGCGCCTGTAGCCTCGACCGTCCCTGAGCCAGCGCCAGTAGCCATGACCGTCCTTGAGCCACCGCCCCTCGAGCCTCCCAGGGCTCTGCCTCTCGAGCCTCCCAGGGCTCCACCTCTCAAGTCCCTCGAGCCTCCTAGGGCTCCGCCTCTCCAGTCTCTCGAGTCTTCCAGGGCTCCTCCTCCCGAGTCTTCCAGGGCTCCGTCTCTCAAGTCTCGAGCCTCCTAGGGCTCTGTCTCTCCAGTCTCTCGAGTCTTACAGGGCTCCTCCTCCCGAGCCTCCTAGGGCTCTGCCTCTCCAGTGTCTCGAGTCTTCCAGGGCTCCTCCTCCCGAGCCTCTCAGGGCTCCGCCTCTCCAGTCTTCCAGGGCTCCTCCTCTCGAGACTCCCAGGGCTCCGCCTCTCAAGTCTCTCGAGCCTTCCAGGGCTCCGCCTCCTGAGCCTCCCAGGGCTCCGCCTCTCAAGTCTCTCAAGCCTTCCAGGGCTCCGCCTCCCGAGCCTTCCAGGGCTCCGCCTCTCGAGCCACCCAGGGCTCTGCCCCTCAAGTCTCTCGAGCCACCCTAGGCTCTGCCTCCTACGGCTCCGCCTCCCGAGCCTCCTACGGCTCCGCCTCCTGAACCTCCTACGGCTCTTCTCCCAGAGACTCCCGAGCCTCCTACGGCTCCGCCTCCCGAGCCTCCTACGGCTCCGCCTCCCGAGCCTCCTACGGCTCGGCTCCCAGAGACTCCAGAGCCTTCTAGGGCTCCGCCTCTAGAGCATCCTACGGCGCCCCTTCCCTCGGCTCTGCCTTCAGAGCCTTCCAGGTCTCCGCCTCTGAAACCTCCTACGGCGCCACCTCCCTGGGCTCCGCCTCCAGAGCCTTCCAGGTCTCTGCCTCTATAGCCTCCTACGGTGCCACCTTCCTCTGCCCCGCCTCCTGAGCCTTCCTCGGCTCAGCCTCCTGGGCCTCCTGAGCCATCCTCGGCTCCGCCTTCCTCAACCCTGTCTCCAAGGCCTTCCTCGGCTCCGCCTCCTGAGGTACCCTTAGCTGCGCCACCTGAACTTCCCTTGGCTCTGCCTTCAGAGCCTTCTTCGCCCTCGCCTCCATCAGCTCCGTCTTCAGAGCCTCCCTCGCCACCTTCAGCTCCACCTCAGAAGCCTCCCTCAGCCTCGCCTCCGACGCCTCCAAGGTCCTTCCTGGCTCTGAATCTCCCGGCTCGGCCTCCGAAGCCTCCCTCGACTCCTCTGCCCAGAGGCCAGCTCCCAGGTCTCCTGTACCGGCCCCTACCCAGAGGTCAGCTCCCAGGCCACCCAAACCAGCTCCTGCCCCATGGCCCGCTCCCAGACCTCCTAATCTGGTGCTCGCCTCGTGGTCAGCTCCCGAGCCCCCCAGGCCTATCCCCACATTGTGGCCGCCTTCCAGGCCTCCTGAACCTGTCCCTGCCCCGTTGACGCCCCCCAGGCCACCGGACCCGGTCCCCTTGACACACCCCCATAGACTGCTTGCCTGCCCTCTCGGCCTCCCTGGTCTGCCTGTCTACCCTCTCGACCTCCCTGGTCTGCCTGCCTCCCGTGGACTGCCTAATTGCCCCGTGGACTGTCTCAGTGGCCCCGTGGACTGTTTCAGTGCCCCTTGTGCCCCCTTGAACTGTCTGTTTGCCCCTGGTGCCCTCATTTTGTTTTTTCTTTTTTGTCTTTTGTTTTTTTTGGATTGTCTGGAATCCGATCCTTTGAGGGGGGGTTCTGTCATGTTCATTGGTGTCTTTTGTCTTCGTGCTTTTATGTTGAAGTTCAGTTTAGTCCCTGTTTCCTGTTTGGTTTCTGTCATGTTCATTGGTGTCTTTTGTTGTTGTGCTCTTATGTTGAAGTTTAGTTTAGCCCCTGTTTCCTGGTTCCTGTTTCCTGTTTGGTTTTTTGTAGTCCTTTGTAGTTTGTTATTATGATTGGTGTTCCCTTGATTGTTTCTTCCAGGTGTCCCTCATTCTCTTGTTTGTTCCTTGCTGTATTTAAACCCTGGTTCTTTGTTCAGTCATTGTCAATCGTTGTTGATGTTTATGGATGTTTGTTTTTCGCCTTTCCACCTGTTCTCCCCATTCGTGGTCCCTTGACGTCTTCGTGCTTTTTGTTTATTTTTCCCATCGTGGATGTTTGGTTTGTTCCTGTTCAGTCTGTTTTACTTTAAATAAATACGTACTGCATTTAGATCCTTGCCCCTCGTCTCCTTCATCCACTCAGCGTTACATAAATAATGTGAAATTTCAATGACATATTTACCACTAAAATACAATTTCCCAGTTTTTCATTTCAGAAATCTGGTCGCCTTAGTAGGTAGTTGTTTACCATATTCATTGTTGTCCTCCTTTGTCTGTAAAGTAAAAAAAAAATACAAAAATCACAGATTCAGCTTTAGTCCTGCATGTAATGCCAGTGCATCTTTTAAAAAAGGCTATTCCATCAGACCTTGATTGAAAATCTTTAGTAACCGAAGCCGACATCTGTTTCATGTGCTCATGTCCTTGGTTTTCATCCTCAAAAATGTCTGGGGACCTGCAGTTGGATAGAGGAAATTTGAGCAAAAAAACTGAATGTCTCGAGCAAAAGAAATCAATTCAGGCATAGACTGTTGTGATATCAGTATCAAGCTTGGTGAGGATTCTCATCACATGAGCCATCAGGAGGGGTCATTTCAAACATAGCCTTATAAAGAGTATTTTTTTCCAATATTTTAGAATGGAAAGTTTGAAAATTAACTTTATGTTGACTTGACTTGAAAAATTACAACACTGTTGATTTTACTTTAAAATTATTGTTTTATGGCAAAACAATTTAAATTCAAATGGAACCATCAAAATCCAAAGCAAATCAAAGCAAACAATGACATAAGGAAATATGTTCAACAGATTAGGAGCTCATAGGATTGTTGATGATCTAAATGGGTTTTCCTTCCTCTAATTCTCGAGCATTTAGCATGGAATATGACCGATTATCTCTGTTAAGGCATGATTCTCATATCTGTCATGGTAATCATGTTGCTTTCCTCAAAGACAAATTAAAAAAATGTTGAGCTATTCCTGACAGTTTAAGTTCAAATCTGAGGGGGAGAATTATTAATTGAGGGATGTTCATGCTGTTTTAGGCAAATTTAGAAATAAAATATAATAATATAACAATTGCAACACACTGTTATAAAGAAACGTCACTAGCGACTTGTATCCTGTATCACCAAAATGTCACTCTTTTGCTGTATTCAAATGATATTCCCATCACTTTTGTGCCATATTCAAGTCATTTCAGGGGTTTCCTTTATTTTCCCCAAGGCTTTACTGTAGGAATTTTTTTTAAGTGAAACAATTAAATTGCAATTAAAGTGGAAACTGATTTACACTGTCAGGTATGACAGGTATGAATAGCCCATTCGACTTGTGCGCTATACAGTATGTGAGCTATATATTAAGTACTCTGAAATCATATTGTGACTGTGCATTTATCTACTTATATGTTTTAAATTGTTGTGTAATTTTTTGGCTTAGGTGTAAGAAAACAGGTTGTACTTCAAGCTTGAATTGCTCAGATGGAAGGAATATTCCTTATCATGGTCTGGGGACATGATTACTTATGTTATTTTTTTTAACGCATTATAGTTTATATAATTAATCGCACTGAATTAATGCATTAAATTGACATCCCTACTAAAAATGTTTACAAAGTTAAATACATCAAGCCTTTCCCACTAGCTATGGGTTAATTACAGATTAATAAAAATCTTAGTCAGTGGTGAATGTTTGGTCCCACAAATTGGTATGATTAGTTAGATTTTTAGTTTTTCTTTGGTTGTCCTTCCCTTTCAAGAAGGTAACTCTGACACTGCATCAGAAGCTGACACTATGGGAGCAACTGCAAGGGGTTGTGACCTTATACCATTATGCCAATTTGATTGGCTGGTGATGCTTGGTGCTCTGTTTATGCTGACATCATCATGGTCATATAAACTGGAGCCCAGCGCCACATCATCAGAATGAGATTGGTCCATACCCTGAAACTCTCCAAGAGCTGCGCTCCGGGCTACCAAGGCCACTGCTCAGGCCGTTGGCAGACCCATGGGTAGTCTGATGTCCGCTCAGAGCCACATCTGGCTAAATATGTCCGATTTGAGTAACAGAGACAAAGCCGTCCTACTTGATGCCCTGGTGTGTCAGCAGGGCCTCTTTGGTGTTGCTATTGATGCTTTCACCAATGTGTTCCAATCTGCAAATAAGTAATTGCTGGCTTAAAGATACATCCTGCTGAGGTGGAATGTTTCTGTAACCCAGGCGTTTCACTCGTGCTCTACCTCGGGTCAATATTCAGCTAAACAGAGTATTGTCATGACTAACCCTGTGTCTTCCCGCTGAGTGGAGACAGAGCCACTGGTGAGAGAACAAATGAGGTGGCTTGCACCCATAAGGAAGGTTGCGCTTCCTGGACCTCGTCCCATCAGAAAAGTTCCTTTTGGGTGGGCCAAGCATTCCTAACAGTTTGGCATCTATAAAGCAGGGTCGGACATGCACGGACCAGTCAACGCCGCTCTCCCCATGGTTCCATGTCACAGTCAAGACCAAATGTCTATTTTAGTTTGTTACGACCAAATACATTTTGCAGACCTTGCTACAGTTGCTTGATGCACTAACAACTTCCCAAAGATGGGCAAATTTCCAGCTTTAACCGACCCTGTTATTCTGAGCACTCAAACCACATATAACACAGTTCAACTGCTGTGTCCCCTTACCCGCTTCGTGGACACATAGCATGCTCTCTCGGGGGAATCCCTGAGTGCTTCAGTTTATAAATAACCCACCAAACTTCAATGATGTATATTCCACCACTGTACAGGTGCATGATGCACCAACTATACTCTCAGAAATACAGATTCTTCTCACCAAAGATTCAATAGAGAATGTACCGAGAGGTGAAGAGCAGAAAGTCTTCTACAGTTGTTATTTTCATATCAACAAAAGAGTGATGGATTGCAACACATACTGGACTAGAGTTTGGAATGGGATGCTCAGTAAGTCTCCGTTCAAGTTGGTGACTCTGAGACAGATCCTGCCTCATGTCCACCCTCTGGACTGCTTTGTAACAATCGATTTGAAAGATGCATACTTTCATGTGCAGATTGCCCCTTATCACAGACCATTCTTGAGATTCACCAAGGGGTCTGCATTCCAGTTCAAGGTCCTACTCTTCAGGTTGTCCCTGGCTCCATGCACATGCACCAAATGTGACGATGCAAAGCTTGCTCTTGGCTGTTGCTAGCTCAATCAGTGATATAACAGTGATCTGTTGCTGATGCATTTGAAGCAGTTGGAACTCGGGGTCAATTGGATGAAAAGCATATTGGTGCAAGGTCAGCAAGTTTCCTTACAAGGAATGAAACTGGACTCGGTAGCCATGTCAGTACACATAAAGAATGTGTTCAGTCCATTCTCTTACACCTGACAAGGTTCAGGCCAGAGCCAGAGATGTGGAGACTTCTCATGACTAGGGTTGGGATCTCGAGAATCAGTTCTTGTTCAGAACCAGTTCCATTCTTTACAAAATATCCTGGAATCATATGATCTGCATGACTTTCGTTCTGTTAACGGTTCTCAATGCAGAAGGAACATTGTACTAAAATACTCTGACACTGTTTCCAGTGGCGTATTTCATCAGTAGCACTGCCCTCTACTGTGTCTACAGCATAAAACTCATAAATGAGTGACACTTAAGAGCTGGCTCTGTTGAATCTACAATACAAAATATACAGCACTTCTGGTATAGTCCGATTCATGAAAAAATTCATTTTATGAGCAGATTCTTTTGAATCTACAGCATGAAAAATACAGTGCTTCTGGTCTAGTCCAGTATAGTATTAATCTGAAACTGATGTGCAACTCAAAGTTAAAGTCTTAAAAGCTTTAAGTACACCATTACTCAACATAACACAGTCTAAAGTGTCTCTTGAACTGTTAATGTAATGTCATGTTATTTTAGACCTCTGAGACTTTAATCAAGCAGTGCAGTTACTGACTGGTTGTTCATATGACAATGTTAATTACATTTTTAATGAAATATGCCATCACATTTCTTGTTTGTTTAAATTTATTGTTTACATTTTAAATATAGCCTGGTTAGGATCAACTATTGGATTGGATTAATGTCTCTGAGAAATAAGGAAACACAACTTTTACAATAATTGTATGAAATATATTTCTGATGTTATATTTGCTCTGCAGTCGGTTGCCAACTAATGCAATCTAAGATTTCTACAGAGGACAGTGAATCCAATAAGAATTGCATTTCTCATTTTCAAAAAAGTATTCCTCTAAAGAACTAAAAGCATTGTTGGAATCATTACTGGACAATTAAAGAACTAGAATAGTTAAGAGGAATAGGAACCTAAATCGGTAGATTTCTGCATGGTGCTAGATGAATCAGAGCACTTTGCTCCCCTCCTGTTTTGGGACTTTGCGATGAAATCAAATGTGCTTACAGGTTCCTCATGTAAAGGGTTCCCAATTTAAAACACTATAGTTGGTATGAATATGCATACTCCCAATTGAAGACTCTGCTGCTACTCACTTTGACATCAGTAACACGTGTTGGGGATCTTCAGGCCTTTTCGGTCAGTCAAAGGCCTGTCAAGGCAATTCTTAAGACCAGGAAAATGATGTGCCCAAAGTGCTTGCAACCCCATTTAAGGCTAAGATTGTTACACTGCAATTATTTTCTCCTGCTTCCATTCAGATGGGCCTAAGAGACTGCACATGCTCTGCCCTGTGAGGCATTACACATGCAATGTGACTGAAACAGATCAATTCAGTATATCTCTTCAGTATATCCAACCAAATTAGCCCGGTTGCTAGGGAGGGTACAGTCACATGGGCTAACCTCCTTGTGGTCGCTATAATGTGTGGTTCTCACTCTAAGCGGGGCACGTGGTGAGTTGTGCGTGGATGCCACGGAGGATAGCATGGGCTTCCACATGCGCTATGACTCCACGGTAATGCACTCAACAAGCCACGCGATAAGATGTGTGGATTGACGGTCTCAGACGCGGAAGCAATGTATCATGTAGGAGTATCCATGAAGAAGAATTGCAGCAATATGATTTGGATCTAGAAAACCCAACCTTTTAATCATGGAATTCCTCAACGTCATAATTTAAATTAAAAGTCAAAAGCACCGACAAGTCTCACATCAACAAAACTAACAAAGAGACTTATCTAGATCGCACATGATTTGAGAACTTCTCTGCAAAGAGGCCCTAAGTGCAAAGGTCACAAGCTATAAAATACAGAGAACACACAATCCTGGAATTCAGAACACACTCTGTTTTGTCCTCCGATATAAATGCATTTGCTACACTCAGTCTCATCAGATCACAAGATATTGGGATTATTATCCTGCAAACAGCAGCTAAAAATGACATTTCATCTTAATCCAGGAACATTTCACACAAAGTCACAGTACTGAGTTAACCTTCTAAAATTTACAGTATGCATTTAAACCCACAATATACACAATACCTTGCCTTGCTAGATAATTTGAAAGTTACTTTGACCTGTGATTACTTTTATAACTGACAATTTAATGATTATAGTGTGGTGATTTGTAATCACTTCTAACTAACAAATCGATGACTATAATTGTCAGTCTTGTATTATTCATCTCATTTTACTAAGAATAGTTACTATTCAAGGAATAATATTTATGAAAGTATGTCACATTTAGTATGTAAATGCTTGCTTGTTTACGTAGAGAACGTTGATGACAACAAATGTCATGTCTCTTGTACTGTTTTCAAGATATAAAAGTTCCTGATAAAACATGCACTATTTTTGAGTGGGAGTTTGTAAGAACACTACAGAAAGGACCATAAATAACTTTTGAAAAGAACAGCTCAGTTGAACATGTGACTCCGGAAAGTCACTTTAATTGGCTCAGGACACCTTTGGGATGCAGCTAATTTCAGTTAAAATGTCTCCAAACAGGAAGAACACTCCCTCTTTGGCTCTGCTCTTCTCCGGCTCTTCTCTTCTTGCTGCTTCCAGACCCTCCGTGCCATGTAGAGTCCAAGGAAATCTCGGGACACAAAAGTCCCTGAGGAAGTCTCTCACTCGCTGCTCTGTTTCACACACCCAATGGGTGTTTTTGCGTAAGGCCTCACTTCAAAGCCCACCTCATCATCCATCGAGACAACAAATATCAACGATCTAACAGAGGTCCAAAACATAGACGGAATGAACTTTCGACAAAGAGCCAAAGAACCAAGCAACACAAGGAAACGCAATTCGAGGAAACACGACGACACGCAACTACATCTCCACACTTTTGCTCAAAGTGCTGGTGTATTACTATTTAGACTCAAAAAGGATAAATGGTTCTTAAGGCATTGTCAACAGACTCCATAAAGTTGTTCCCTGTGTTGATCATTTACATCACATTCTGTCACTTTACTCACTACCTGTTTCTGTATTCAAAGTTTGTCTGTATTCAATGAAAATTTGACTCTGATAAATAATCTCATCCCTGTTTTTAAAATATTTCTCTTCAGAGCTGTACCTAAATATGTGTAATATTATTTTCAATAAGCCATGATTATAATATTACTCCAATAAGTGAATTAATCATAATTCCCTTATTTAAGCTAATTCCTTACACTAAACATTGTGAGTGGAGACAACGAGACGTTGTGTTACGATTTTAATGGTGGAGAATATTATTATAATATTATTAATCTAGTTATTTATATTATCTAATTTGTAATGGTTGACGAATGTGACTAATTCCATTATAAATTTCCTTACAAAATAATGTAGAATAAGGACAGTTTAATTTAATTCCTAGCTCACACATACTGATTCCCTACAAATAATGGTGGGGTACGCGGCACTTTACTCTGTACCGTGTATATTTACATCAAACAAATTCCCTACACTAAGATACGTTTTTTTTTAATTCACTTTATAGAGCATTTCCTTTTTAGTGGCTTTTCCTCAGAGATCACCTGGCTCCAATTGTTGTTGTGTTGCTACAGTGCTGACAGAAATAAGGTTTGCCTTCTGTCATTCACTCAACGTTGTGTTGACACTAGGGGTCGCTCTTGGGAGCCCCGAACACCTCTGATCTTTGAGAAAAGGCCAATGAGAAATGCAGAGTGGAATTTGCATGCCACTCCCCTGAACATACGGGTATAAAAGGAGCTGGCTTATTCAGATTTTTTCTTTGCAGCTAAGTGGTTGTGTGTCAGCGAGCTGAATGTCACTGCCAGTCCATTCACCTCTAAACAAAGAAGCCTCTGCTGTTGGATATATGGCGCATTCCAGCAGCTTTCTCTCCTTCTGCACGATCAGTGTAGAGTATGTCCCTGGGCACTTTGACAGCTCTAAAAGAGTATATATTTCTGCAAATAATATATTCCTGTATATTTTCTCTATTAGAGCAAACACATTGACGTGTAGGTACAGGTAGACCTGTTTGCTTTCCAAGAATCCTCCCACTGCCTGCTCTGGTATTCCCTGACAGGGGCCCCCCTCGGCACAGACGCACTGGAACACAGCTGGCCTGGCTGCGCAAGTCCCCCCAGAGAGCCTACTTGTGCAAGGTCAGGGAGGACGAGGAGCAGTTCATCCTCATGGCGCAGTACTGGCCCACCCATACTTGGTTCTCGGATCTCACGGTCCTCACGACAGCCCCCCCTCCTGGCGAATTCCCCTGAGGAAGGACCTTCTTTCTCGACGGGACATGGAAGACCTAAGTGGCCTACCACCAGCGGTGGTAGACACGATCACTCAGACCAGGGCTCCCTCTATGAGGCAGCTTTATGCCCTGAAGTGGCATTTGTTTGTGAGTTGGTGTTCCTTCCCGAGGCAAAGACCCCAATAGATGTGCAGTCGGGTCAGTGCTTTCCTTCTTGCAGGAGAAACTGGAGGGGTGGCTGTCCCTCTCCACCTTGAAGGTGTATCCAGCCACAATAGCGGCACACCACGATGCAGTGGATGGTCCCTAGGGAAGCAATCCCTGATCATCAAGTTCCTGAGAGGCTCCCAGAGGCTGAATCCTCCTAGGCCACGCCTATTCCCCTCATGGAATCTCTGCCTGGAGTTTGGTCCGGAAGACTCTCACGTGATCCTGAGACACTGACCAGGCTATGTGCCCAAGTTTCCCACAACCCCTTTCCGGGATCAGGAGCCTGCAAATGCTGCCATGGGAGGAGGAAGACCAAGCCTTATCGTTACTGTGTCCGGTGCATGCTTTGCGCACCTACTTGGATCGCACACAGAGCTTTAGATGCTCTGATCAGCACTTTGTCTGCTTAGGCAGTCATCAGAAAGGGAACTCAACATCCAATACCATTGCTAGATTTTACAATCTCAGGGTTGAGCCGGTTTCGTCCTGTGCTTTGTCAGGTAAGAACAGGTAAGTTTGGGAGTACGGGGCAGCTGGCCAAGTGTATCGTTTGCATATAATGCCTTTCCCCTCCATGAAGCGAAGGTGTGCACTTCTTCTCCCAAGCAAGTTCACGAACCCGTGAACCCTGGATGTTTTACGCCCTAGCCCTGTGGCTCGCAAATTAGGTGGCGGAATTCGCAGCCAGATCCAGTAATTGTGCTAATATGCCCTGTAATGGGGTAGGTGCTCCACAGGTGCCGGTTACTCTGGTAGCCCACTTTGATGTATTTTCCGCAGTATGGTCTCCTTTTCGGCAGACCCGCATCTCCCTTGGGCAGAGCTCTCTCTGCACCTGGTCGCTGTGTTTGTAGAGCTCCTCCACTTCAAGGTAGGACCTACCACCGTGCCTCTTCCATGTGTGGCTGGTCACCCCACGTGAGGTATTGCCACATGTTACCTCGCTTCAGGCAGGATGTGGTCTCCGTGGGGTCTTTTCCCCCTGAAGGAATAGGAAAGCATATAATAAGCATTAAAATTGCCCAGCCGAGTAACTAAATACACTGTGGAGAGAACGAACTATACAAAGTTTTTGGGGGCATTGGGGAAGACTACGTGCAGACCGGTGCACCTGCTATTACGCACGCTGCTGCTTGCTTGCACCTGTATCGGCAGTCCATGTAACATATTTCAGCAGTTGTGGCGTTTCGTATAGGGACCCCTAGTGTCACTACATCGACACAACGTTGAGTAAGTGACAGAAGGGGAACATCTCGGTTACTGTCGTAACCTCCATTCCCTGATGGAGGGAACGAGACGCTGTGTCCCTCTTGCCATAACGCTGTACTACCCGCTGGAATTTCCGGGACTCTGTCTCGGGTCCTCAGCACAAAACCAGAATGAGTGGTTGCGAGCCAGCTCCATTTATACCCGTATGTCCGGGGGAGTGGCATGTAAATTCTCATTGGCCTTTTCTCAAAGGTGTTTGGGGCTCTCAAGATTGACCCCTAGTGTCACTACATCGACACTATGTCTCTTTCCCTCCATCAGGGAATGGAGGTTACATCAGTAACCGAGACGTTTCTTTGTACAGCTCTGCTTTTAGCAACTATGCGCAGCATGCATAATCATGACCAATATGCAATTGTGATTACATCTCAGCATGCTAACAATGTCCTCAGCATGCTAACAATGTCAACTAAAACACATTTGCAGAAATGAAAGACTGGAAGAATATTTGCGCTGTGTAAAAATGCCTTTATAAATACAAATGTGCTGTGTTTGTATGATAAAATGTGCCTGCTTTGGAATAATTTGTTTTAAAATAAGTATTCACACTTAAATGTAAAACAAATTTTTATGTGCAGCCTAAAAGTAAACTGACAAGATTTACATTCTGTATGGCATCTTATTGCTATAAAACATTGTTCAAACCTGTAATATCTCCTGCCAGATGCATTAAACATTCAGCATCTCAAGTCAGCAACTTCCACTTTTAAAATATTTTACCAGTAAATGCCAAGGAGGCATAGAAAATACCTGGGAAAAGGTAGCTTTCTCATTCTTCTTAAAGGAAGTTGCTAGACTGGTACAGTTTATATTATTACAAAATGCCATTTGAATAATTACTTCTGGGACACAGAAAAACAATGTGCAGACAACACTGATTGGCTGATGGCACCACAAACAGACAGGGGGGAAATAAAGTTTTACACTTTTTTTTTTTTTTTACACTTTTCAGAGCCCTCCTAAAAATTCAGGCACTGGGAACACTTCTTATATAAAATAATGAAATATTTTCCCAAAAATTGCATTAAATTAGAATGCACTACTCTGAATGAACATACAGTATGCACTGTAACAAAGTGCTGTAGATTTTACAGCACAATTCTACAGAAATTTACTGTTTTAACATTTTACAATTTGCAACTGTAATTTGCAATGAATTATGGGTCAATAAATGTATTACAGTAGTTAACAGTATATTTCCATGTCAACTGTAAATTAATTTGTGATTGTAGTTAATGCTTTTTACAATAATATAGTGTGATGTTGGCATGTTGGGATTGCGCGGCCTACACTCAAGTTTGAAATTATTGGTGACTGAAACAGCACAACAACAAAGTAATTTACGAAAGTTCGTAGTTTATTTAAATTTTTGTCAAGAATTGAAAATAACATCTTTTTAAACTCACTAAAACACTTATTTCATTGAATGTCTTACGGAAGTTATAAGCAATCTATATTTTGAATAGAAACAAATCATAATATTATAATGCTAAATGTAGTGAATAATAGCCATTCATAGTTGAAAACAGCATGATATGACAATATCGATTGTAAAAGTCAGCTTTCAATGTTTTCTGTTATGTTTGGCATTCTTAGAGGATTGTCTCACTAACTTTATGTCTTTTATTTCAGGTGTGAGGCAGCGGAAAGTGCGACGTAGGTGGCGTGCCATTTTGGCTGAATTGGTGAGAAGAACCTCGACTACATGGTGAAAACATTGTATCTTTAGCTGACGAAAAACATATGTCATGCTAACATATAGCTTTCTCATTTAAATATAAAAAAATAATATTTAATTATAAATATTATTTAAATCAAATATTAATAACAAATTGAATTTAATATTGAGAACATTTCCTGTAGTGTTTAACAAGGCCTATATCATATCTGTAGTCAGCATAAAGCAGTCTGCTGCAAGCGATATTCATAGTATCTTCCAAGATAACTGACAACAAATATATCTTAACATTTTCTTTTTACTTGTTGACATTACTCTCCGACACTGATTGTCTTAGGTAGGTGTACAAAACAATGTTCTGAAATCTCTGATAAAATAATAAACTTTGACTGTTTTATTCTATTTTGCATATTTATAGTAGATTGCATATGTTTATTCATTTTAGTTGAAATTATCTGTTTAACCCAGTGGATGCTGAGAAATGAGCATCTGGTGGTTTTGACTTCGGCTGGATTGTCAGCTTGCTTTCGTTATATTACAACGTCAAACTTGTGTACCAGGAAGCAGGCATCTTGCACATTTATATTTGTTCAAATGTAACCATGTGCTTGAAAGTGGAAAAAACAATACCAAAAAATTTTTGGTAACACTTTACAGCAAGATTGCATGTGTTAACATTACAGCATTAGTTAACAATAACTAATAAATGCTGCAATAAAGTGTTATCCTTTGTATATTTTGGTTAATGTTAATTGATACATATGCATTTCTTTACATTGAAAAGGTGTACATGTTAACACTACTTAATACATTAACTGTCTTGAAATAACAATAGAAAACACAACACCATTTTTTTGCATTTTGCAATTAGTGATAATATACAGTCAGCCAGTCATTACCCACTTCGCGTCAGGGTCCTGTCAGGGTTTATTTTGCAATTACGATCGGTTAACTGTACATTTTCCTGATTATTACAAGTCTAACTACCAAACAATTTAATACATGGAAATGAAATATATTTACCTTTAAATTGTTTTCATATGAGAAGAAAGAAATGGCGTCTCCAGATGCAGTTAATTACTCCTCTGATTTGTGTCAGTGTTCTGTGTGATGTGTATTTTGCAAAAATGTCCATTGGATTGCTCATTATCCCACTTTATTACAAAGACTATTTGCTAAATAAATGGACATGAAACATTGATTTCCGTTATTAGCTTACTTCACAGAGTAATAGAAGTAGGAAAAATGGCTCACAATTAGAATAGAGTATTCCAGAGAGCCGTGTACTCATCGTATTTAATGTTAAAGTATGCTCATACTAATACATTTCTTAATATTCAATTGTAAATATGTTAACAATGCATTAGCAACAAGAAACAATGCCTATTTACAGTGTTTATTTCTCTTAGGTAATGTTATTTTCTATGAAGCCTAATTCATTTCTTAAAACATGATTTACCAAAGTTAATGTTATTTTCTATGAAGCCTAATTCATTTCTTAAAACATGATTTACCAAAAAATTATAGTTATCTTGTTATTTACTCATCCTTTATGTTGTCTAAATCTCTTAGGACTTTCTTTCTTCCACAGAACACAAACTAAGATATTTTGATGGAGATATGATGTGAATATATTTTTAAATATATATAGTTTTAATATTTTTTACTTGCAGCAGCTTTGACTTTGGTTCCGCTTCTGTCACTCTGTGAGACAAGGGGTCTTCCTGGGATGCCAAACGTACCTCTGACCCTGAGAAAAGGCCAATGTCAAGTTGGCAGACAGAATTTGCATGCCCCTGAATTTGCATTTCAGGTTCCTGAAAGGCGCCCAGAGACTGAATCCTCCCCGGCCTAACCTGTTCCCCTCCTGGGATCTCTCTGTGGTCCTCTCGGGTCTTCAGAGACCCCCCTTCGAGCCGCTTGATACAGTTAAGCTCAAGGCCCTCTCCCTGAAGACGGCCCTCCTGATCACGTTAGCCTCCATCAAGAGGGTTGGGGAACTGCATGTGTTCTCTGTCAGTGACACCTGCCTGGAGTTCGGTCTGGCACATTCTCACGTTATCGTGAGGCCGCGACCGGGCTACGTGCCCATGGTTCCTATGACCCTCTTCAGGGACCAGGTCGGGAGCCTGCAAGCAAGCTGCCCCGGGAGGAGGCAGACCCAGCCTTCTTGTTGCTGTGTGCTTTGCGTATCTATTTGGACCACATGCAGAGCTCTAGATGTTCTGAGGAGCTCTTTGTCTGCTTCGGCGGACGGCGGAAAGGGAATGCCGTTTCCAAACAGAGGTTAGCTCACTGGGTCGTTGATGCTATTTCCTATTTATATATTTCACAACAATAACCATGACGTTTTACTGATTTGTAAAGAAACTGAAATACAGTGTATTCTAAAAAGTTAATGAATCTACCAATTATTTTTGACGAACGAGTTTTCTACTGTAATAGATCATGTCTTCCAGCATTTTTATTGTAACTTTTTTTTACAGCATCATCTTGGCCTTTTTGGGTATTTACATGATTTTATTGTCAAAACTAGTTACCAAGTAACTACTGTAATTCAGTTTAATTACAAAAAAGTTCTGTAAAGTAATAACAAGTTTAATTAAATGTTACTGTTAAAATAAAATTACTGTATTTCACATACAACAATTAGCTGAAAATTACTTTCCATTGCTATGTTGTAATTAGTTTTTCAGCAATTAACAAAATGTTTACAGTACTTTATTAGCAAATTTTATGCCAGGTAATTCCTGTAAATTCAACAGCATTTTTTTACAGTGTAGTTATGGGATTTACTGTATCAGAAGATGCTAAATAGACCATGCTCACCATCCAAACATTGATCCCTTGGTAAATGCGCTGTAGTTTTTATTTTAGTCCAAATTCAATAGATGTTTGTGTCAGGAAACATAATTGTGTAGACTCATGTGTATTCTTGTCACCTATGTTAGACTCAGCATATCTGATCTACATATTGCCAGTCACAGTTCTACAACTTGTACTGGGAGCCAAACTCTACTGTTGACTGTCATCTAAGCAGAAGCTCTCCTTCATGGATTACCAAGGAAAGACAGTATTATGAAGAGTCTGGGGAATTGTGTGCCAGCGTCACTCAAGTTGAATAACAGCACTCTTATTGTTGAGTGGTGGACAGATATATCTTGATGTTCCAGCCTTCACTTTCTTAGATGCCCCCTTCAATCTGCCCTTACCCACAAATGAGAGTGTGAGCATTTTGAGAGTCAAGACAATTTTAAAGCAGTTGACAGCTGATGAGCAAATTTACAAGAGTGCATTAGTCACAATTAGGGAAAGATGGATTTTATCTGCTAGCTCTGGTAAACAACATTGAGAAGATGCAAAAGTTACACAGATTAAATATAATACAACATAATTCAAACTTAAACTCAAATGTAACTATTGAGAAACTTTTTAACACTTGGCAGTCTGACTGCACCCTACTGCGACACTAGATGTGCTCTTGGTCGTAAATTTCAGTGGTTCCACCAGACTATTGGGTGTAAAACGAGAATCTGCACCAGGATGAAATATGTAAGGGAGCATTTGAAATGTATTAGAGGGCACACACAACACACTTTGGGGAAAGTATGTTATATTTAAAGAGTTTTGGCCACTGTGTGACTATATTGTAGCCAATCGCATAAGATGACTGCTTTAAGACCTAGTTTGTGAACTGAACAAACACGCAAATGGTAAGCAGTAATCTAAAACACATTACAAAATAACAAACTAAGCAAAATTGGGTTCCTTTAGGAAACTTTTTTTTTTCCCTTGAGTGCAATATTTATCATACACCCAAGCAAACATAATATCAGGGTTCATAAACAGTTTGAATAGATCTTTATAAACTACTTTTGCAGCATTTTATAATGCTTCTACTCATTTGTGAAAAATAAAAATTAGCACTCTTTGAATAACAGTCAAAACAAACAAATCAAAACCACTAAATCAGTGACACACAGCTTCTGCTTTGAAATAATTTACAAAGTTTGTTTGGTTTTGTTTTGCTTGTGAACACATGAATTTTGGATTGTCTTGTCCACTTGCCTCATCTTTTCTCACTTCCAATTTTGGACACCCTATTTTTTGCTCATTATTTAGAACACTTTACCTTTTTAATGCCCTACATTGTTTAAATGAATGAATAGAATGTACATTTATAAAGAGTAACATATTTGTTTAGCAGGGTATGTAACTAACTTTTTGACCACGGTGAGTGTGGTGAATTTGGATTTTAAATTATGCTGCATCAAAGTTGCTAGGTGTCAGTGTATGTCCAAGATGACACCAAGACAAAAGTGTGCACCTTTAACCGCAGGATTTAAAGCAAATTCAACTCAAAGCACATCCTAAGATCATTCAGCGCTTACATAAGACAAAATTCAGACCAAAATTTCGGACCACCTGTCACAGAGAAGAAAGAAATTCTCCATATGCGCATTCTGTGAAAAGCTCTAAACAAACAGCAAAACAGACACTCGAATAAATGGCTTTTCTTTTGTTTGTTCTTCAAAATCTAGGCCTACACAAACATGTTTCTTCAAGCATGCATGTTTCTAATAATGTTACCAACTGTCCTGTATAATACAAATATGTCCAGAATTAAAGGGATAGTTCAGCCAAAAATGAAAGTTTTCTTATTATTTACTCACCATCACACCATCCCATATGTGTTTGTCTTTCTTTCTTCTGCTGAACACAAATGAAGACTTTTAGAAAAATAGCTCAGCTCTAAGGTCCATACAATGCAAGTGAATGGTGGCCAGAACTTTGAACGTCCTAAAAGCACATAAAGGCAGCATTATATACTACATTAAATAAATCTATATCTTCAGAAGTGATATGATAGGTGTGGGTGAGAAACAGATACATATTTAAGTCCTTAATTCTTAGCACATTTGTATTGCTAAAAATAGTTTGTTACAAAATGATATAACTTTTCCTAAACATTTAGTGTTCACTTGTTTTTCCATGAGATTTCCAGGCTTGGAAAAGACTATTTCTAAATTCAATGACTTTTCCAGGATTTCCATGACCGTACGAATCCTGTAAGATACAATGAGCTATATCTGCATGTAAATATACAGTAGGCCTGTCAGACAGTCCACATTCCTTAGTGATTTAAGGCAAGTGGTGAATAACTCAAGGTTACATGTTTCAGGTTCAAAAGGTATGTAAATTGTTTGTTGAATTTCCTTTTCTTTCTGTTTTTTAGCACGTCAAAATTACAGTAGAAAGTAGCTAATTTTCTGCAAATCCAGGTTATCCTCCTATAATTTATTTTCATGAATCCTCAATTGGGGGTTTCAAAGTCTCATCTCATGTTTCAGCGGCAGCTTGAATCACAGCCTTGCCAATTGCGGCAACTCTTCAAACAGAGAAAAGTTTCACTCAAACACTTCAATATAATCTGAGATCAATCTGATATCCAATGTAATCAACACTTACATTGAAGTTTGTAGAAAAATCAGTTTCTTCAGATCTAGTTCTCACTTTAATTGTGTTCAAATGCTCATTCCCAGTTTCTAATGTGGGAGGGGGATTTCCGGGCGAGACTTAACATCTTCCCTGATGGAGGGAACAAGACCTTGTTTCGATGTAGTGACACTATGGGTTCACTCTTGAGAGACCCAATCACCTTTGCTTTATTCAGAAAAGGCCAATTAAAATTGTTGAGTGGAATTTGCATGCTGACCTCCGCCATGAACATATGGGTCTAAAAGGAGATGGTGTGCACCACTCATTCAGATTTGTGCTGAGGAGCTGAGAGAGAGTCCAGCCATGTCAGTGGTCGGTTCAGTGCCGCAGCAGGAAGGAAAAAATCTGTAACCAAGACGTTCCCTGTCTGTCACTCACTTGACATTGTGTTGAAGTAGTGACACTAGGGGTTCCTATATGAAACGATGCAGGCGCTGAGCCATGTCCCGAAGTACGGAGGAGCGGACACAGGCAAGCTGCTGCATGCCTCGCAACGAGCGCTCGACCACGTTGTGACCTTCCGGCTAGTTAGGTAAGGCCTTCCTTGGTCCCTGGTCCCGTTAACCCTCTGGGGTCGACGGACACAACGGCGCATCATGCTGGATATTTTCATAATTTTTGGGCATACAGATAAGTGTAAGACATCATTAGAGACTATAAAGTGTCTACTTTTATTTGTGTACACTCACAATAACCACAAAACCTTATGCTTTTGTAAAATAAAGAAAACAAAAAGGGTGAGCTTTCAGCAGTCTCCGTGTTTGCGAGCATATATCTGAAACACGTCACAAAAATAAACTGAAACTCCGTGAATACTTATCACACAAACATGAAACATGTCTAAAGAAAGCTTAAGATTTCTACTTTTAAATAAAACAATTCAAATTTAAAACAAATATACACCTGCAATGTAATCTGTATGAAACAAAGCGATATACAGTTTTTTACTGGTTCATCTAGTTATAGCTAATGTGATCACACCCACCAGCAGAGCGAGCCATTCGTACGCTAATGTGCTGAAGAGATCAATACAAATGGTGCACGCCCCCAACAGTGAAGTTTGATGTAACACAATTCATTCACTTTTGTAAGGATACACAGGTGACGAAACTCCTGGATAGTAAGGAAGCGTTAACATTTTCCTCAGAAGATGAGCGGGACTCAGATGAACGTTTGTATTTTGAAGAGAGACTTGATCCAGCCGAAGATACGATTTCGGAAGAGTAAGTCATTTAGTTTTCTTTAGCTGACATGCTATTTTATATAAACATGTACATATTTTACTAGTGGGACTGTTTCCAGACTTGCCAGCCAGGATTCAGAGTTTTGACATTTGAAATATGACTCCTAATAAGCAAGTTTTAGTTACATTTAAATGCTGTTTCGGCTAAAGCAGGAATTTCAATTGTATGCTGTATGATATAAATATGATATGTAATATGATATAAAATTATATGAACGTTTAGAATATATTTTATCTAGTGTTTATGCTGCCTCATTATCATCAGTGCTTGTGCTTGCAAATATCTGTTCAGGTGTAAATGAGTAAAATGCACTTTAAATATGGCCATATTAGAAAATCAGCATATTATAATGACTTCTGAAGGATCATGTGACACTGAATTTTCAACATCATTACTGCAGTCTTCAGCTTTGATCACAAATTGCATTTGACAATATATTCAAATAGAAAACTGTTCTTTTAAATTGTAAAATGAGTTCACACAATATTTTTACTGTATTTTGGATCAAATAAATGCAGTGTTGTTGAGCAGAAGAGACGACTTCTAAAACTTTTATATGGTAGTGTAGGTATACAATTAAGTAAAGTCTTTATGTAAAGAAAATCTATAGTCAGATTACTTCTTTTAACTTTTTTTTATGTGCTTATTCTCTATATTGATGACCGCCCCATCGCCTAAAATACAGAGTCTGGGGCAAAATAACATTTGCGTGCCCAATACTTCACACATAAAACTCTGAATCTTCAACCAAAATTATTGGATCTTAACACACCTCCAAAAGACATGGGTTGTGTCTCCATCTATTGATTGACATCGCCAGCAGGTGGGTGTGTCTTTAAGACCAAGCATATACAATCTAGAGGGGGTCCAATAGAATCAGTGTAAAATATTCAATTGCATAAGGCACACCCTTGCATCTCTAGATACAGACTTGATGTTTTTTAGAATCCTAGCCCACATTCCCCCTCCAATACCAAGTTTAAATCTTTCTCCCATACTCTCTTGATAGAAGTTAAAGATCCATACCCCAGACTCTGAATTAGCAGGGAGTAATGCATTGATGCCTCATGACCTTTTCCAAAGGCAGTAATCATGACTCCCAGAGTATCTGTCACTATAGTGGATGTAAACTACTCCCAAAAACAGTACAGAGCAGGTGGCGCAGCTGTAAATACTTACAGAACTTAGATCTGGGAATCCCAAAATGTTGAATGAAATTTTCTCTCATATAAGTCCACTCTCATATAGGTCAACAAATGTAGTAACCCCCTCATGATCCACTCTGACCAGCATAAAGTGCCTAATTTAGGGTTCAGCGAAATGCGCGAGGCAACATTTAAATAAATGTCTTAAGTAAACACTCTGTACACTTTTGTCCATACCGAGTGCAATTGCGAGATAATGGGGTGTAACTTAACTTCTCCAAATAGTTTGAAAGAAAGGCTTTGAAATGCCAAAATAGGGGCAAGAACTTCCTGTTCAATACAAAACCAGGGAGGGGCTCTCTCTCTGTGGAAGCGACCAATGAGCCAAATGTCTGATACCAAATGCATAATAATAAAATCTTGGGTAGGCCTAGCCCACCATTTTATTGCTGCTGCAAAGATAAAGTGACATCCCTAAAGCAGGTCAATATGGCTTCCAAGTGACAAATGATCTAAATATTTTAAATAAAGATTTGATCTTTGAATCTAGTTCAGGAAATTGAACAAGTCAGTAAAATTATCTGATATTCCTAAGAAAAGAGGATCACTATGAAAGAGAAGATTTCCCCTAGCGCTTTCTAGATAAATAGCACTGGGGTGGAGATATATCCAATTCCAACTGGACTCCCATTTCTCATTTGAAGACATTTATCTCTGAAAATGACTCTCATTGGTTCTCTTTGTCAGTTTTGAAATTGGAAAATATTAAATACATTAATTCTCATTAATGTAACTTCCATGTCATCAATCATCTTTCTTCTCTATTTTCTTTTAGTCTATCAATTTATTTCACCCCCATGAACATGGGTTACATACTGTACACTTAATATAATGTTGGCTTAAATAATAAATTCATGTACTTGTGTATTGTTGATCACATATACAAGAAATAATTCCTTGTTAACAAGTTAAAACATTTATTAAAGGAAACGAAAAAGGAAAGAACATTTATATAGGATTTGAGAGCAGTTGGGGCAAGAAAGCATGGATATGAATTCATTTCTGTTTTGAATCATAGAAAAATATTTTGTACTGAAAGAGCTCAGAAACATTAATTACACCACTCAGCCATTTACCTCATCAGACAGGGAAAGAAATATAATATTTCTCCAAAGATTGCTGCTTTTTGGGCAATGCCATTTACAGAAAAAAGAACAAACAGAATGGTATGTCATTTTTTAATGCCATGTTCGCTTTCTTTCTCGGAGTCCTTTTCATACACAAACACAGAATATTTTGGGGTGTTTGTGTGTCCCATTGATTGGCCTAGATGGAGTCTTGCCTGTGGTGTGAAACAGACTTAACATGCCCTTTTGCAAGCAGGTCAGATCAAGGGGCTAATACTGAGTCTTGTGGTGTTTTCAATCATGGCTCTCTCATTCTCCCTCCAAAACTCTCTTATTACATAGAACATTATCTCTGCAATTAGGCTGAGATTGCCTCTTGTTTTTGTGTGGTGTAACAAGAGAGAAATAAAGTGTCGACACAGACATGGTGCAACACACTTGCCATTCCATTCTTCATCATCTAAGCCCATCTGTTTGATATGAGAAGACTAAGGCTGTGGAGATTAATATTCTTACTAACCAGCCGAGTCTCATATACCATCACAGGTGCTGTGTGGGAGGAAGGGTGTCCCATGTTTATCATCTAACCAAAGACAATAATTATATTGAGATTGTGTTTTAAATTATCAGACACAAAACCTCTGCACATCTGTTTGCTACATTACAGGCTGTCATTGCTGTCAGCATGAGAAAGCTTCCAGAGCCGTTCTCTCAGAATTTAAATTAGAACCTGTCTTCTGTTACAGAAGTGAAAACTGTTATGATTCCATATTTCAGATGACGTTGTCTGTCTTGAATTACACGGGTTAATACGGGCTGAAGTTCAGTGGCCTACAACTCCCATGGGGCCCATTTTCCTCTATCCATGTTTGCGGGAGGAGCACGTTTAAGTGCTTTCAGCGGGAGACGCAGTTGTTGACATGGTGACAGTGCACATTCGTTAAAGCCACCTGTGTAGTGCTTGTTCAATGTACAGTTGTTCCACCTCCACCCACTCAATAACCTGGAATATAGCAATGCAGTTTTCCAGTCATGGAAATGTCATGGAAAATTAGTTATATAACTTTATTTTTTGTCCTGTGAAATAATTATTTGTCCTGGAGAATATTTAAGTATAATAAAATGGTTTGACTGTGATGCTAGCAATGTTTATGTTACATATACAAACATATGCAACGAATCATAATTGGGACTCAAATGCACAAACAGAATGGAGACAAATACACACATTTTTATTGTTTTGTCACTGCCGCCGGCTTCGCATTGTGAAACAACATCAAAGGGTTCTTACACACTCATGATTGATTACAGCAGCAGACAATCGTGTGCTTGGCAATTGCAGTCCAACCGAAGCAGATTGTTTGATTGGTAACTGCTACAGCCAATCGCGTGCTTGGCTACAGCAGCACCTGCACAGCAGAAAAGGGCTTTGTGCACAGTGAGAAGTGGCATTCGTGAAACAAACTGAATGACCTGGTACATGTACCAACCGACTGAATGAGAGGGGCATGTTGTTTGTTTATTCAGCATCAGCATGTGAGTCTACCTTGTTCATCACGGAGAGAAAAGGGCCGAAGGGCTATCAGCTCAGCGTCGGCTCCAACTTCACACCAAAGTGTTTTTCACACACGTTTCTGCCTCACAAATGATGTCTTTGAGAGCACAAATCTACCATAAATATTTTAAAACTATCCAAATTTATGAAGAGATATTTAATGTCTTATGATTTATTTTGATTAATTATTACCTTATCGTTTCCGAGTACCCAGAGACTCCGGTTACCGAACTACAGTAATTACATTCACAAAAATTCTCAATAGTTCAAAAGTCTGATTGCTTGGGGGAAGAAGCTGTCATGAAGTTAGCTGGTGCGGGTCCTGATGCTGCAATACTGCCTGCCTGATGGCAGCAGTGAGAGCAGCCCATGGCCAGGTGTCTGGAGTGTCTGATGATCCTCCAAGCTTTTTTCACACAACGCCTAGTATATATATGTGTCCTGGCGGGAGGGAAGCTCACTTCTGATGATGTGTTTGGCAGTTCGCATCCACCTTGTGAGGATTTGGTGGTTCATTCCAAACTTCCTCAGTGCTGAGGAAATTGCGGAAGTTTGGAACGGACCACCACATCATCACATGTTTCTACACTAGCACTGTAGAGAGCAACCTGACTGACTGCATCACAGCCTGGTATGGCAGAAGCACCACCCTCAACCATCTCAGGAAGAAGAGGCACTGGTGAGCCTTCTTCACAATGGCCTCAGTGTGGATGGAACATGTGAGTTCAGAGCCCAGAGTTTCTCATCAAGCTTGGAGGGCACTATGGTGTTGAATGCTGGAGTGGTGTCCTTGATCAAGGCACTTAACTCCAGGTTGCTCTGGGGGGGATTGTCCATGTAATAAGTGCCCTCTAAGTCACTTTGGATAAAAGCATCTGCCAAATGCATAAATGTAAAATGTAAATGAATGCTGAGCTGTAAACTACAAACAGCATTCTCACATATGTGTTCCTTTTTTAATATTTAAATAAATGACAAAAATCTGGGTTACAGTGAGGCACTTACAATGGAAGTGAATGTGGGCCAATTTTTTATGTTAAAATACTCACTTTTTCAAAATTATAGCCACAAAACATAGTATAAGATATGCATGCAAACATGATTTTACTGTGATAAAATCACTTGCAAACCTTTTCTGTGTAAAGTTATATATAAGTTTACAATTTCATCACCATGACGATGTAATGTAGACAAACCCTAAAGCGACTGTAAAAATTACAATTTAAACAAGTTTACAGCTCAAATAATACACAAGTTTTGACAGAAGAATTAGTGCAAGTGCTTTTGTAAAATTACATTTCTGTGTTGAAACCCTCCAAAACTTTGCCCCAATCACGTCATGTAAGTGCCTCACTGTAACTTAGATTTTTTTCTTCTTTTTAAAGAAAAGGAGGAATGAGATGAAATGACACATTTTTGTGGTAATCAATATTGTGCATTTACATTTTTACATTTGGCAGATGCTTTTATCCAAATCGACTTAAGAGTGCACTTATTACAGGGACAATCCACCCAGAGCAACCTGGAGTTAAGTGCCTTGCTCAAGGACACAATGGTGGTGGCTGTGGGGATCGAACCAGCGACCTTCTGATTAACAGTTATGTGCTTTAGCCCACTACACCACAAATGCTGTCAGTTGAGCTTAACTTGTATTTAACCAGGAATATTCCTTTAAACATTCGACAGGAATATTCCTTTAAACATTCGACAGAAGTCAGTAGATTTGACATGCAAATTTTAATAAAGGTAAGGACTTTTATTTTAGTTTTTTTGGATGAAAAAGTCATTCTTGTTATTTCACAAACTGAACGGAAATTATAGATCTACTTTGTTCTTATAATGCTTAAATAAAGTAAAGTTTGTGGATCAGTGATTGTCTCAACTTTTTCTACTGTCATGAGTTTGCATCACTGTGGGTAATAAACTTTTTTCATTTATTTAGTATTTCACACTGGGTTAGTAGTGTGGTGATTCAATGATCAGAATCAAACATTAATTTTCATCCTAATATGTCATGACTGTTACGAAGGCAGGAGGAGGCAGACGAGGGGTGAGGATCTAAGTGTGGTTTTTATTGAAACTGATGGTGAAGAGAAACAAGACAGGAACAAATGAAACGTCCACGATGGGAAAACAAAACCAAAACACGAAAACATCTACAGTGGGCAAAGGTAACATTGACAAATGAGCAAACACATCCAAACATTCACATTTGACGACCGACAAAGACTGACCAAACAACCAGGGTTTAAATACAGAGGGTTAATGATGATCAAACGAGACACAGGTGAGAACAATGAATGACTGGCAATGATGAGGGCAGGGAATTATGGGAAGTGTAGTTTATGACAAGTGAAACATGGGGCAGACAACAGGGGATCGTGACAATGACATTCTGCATTTTATTGTTAAAGCCATTTTATGACTAGATTCCGTGTTTTGCACATAGGCTACTACATGTGGTAACCATGGAATCTAGTCATAAAAATGGTTTTAACAATAAAATGCAGATTGTCATGGAATATGACACATTTGGACGAAAATTTATGTTTGAATGTATAATTAATCAAAAATTGTTATATGTTCTAGGAAAGCAGCAGTTTGTAGGCTGGGAGAAGCGTCAGAGAGAGCCTCCTGTTGGCTCTGGCATAAGAGATAGGACACAAGCTGGAAGCCTGGAAGAGAGGGGCTGTGACATGGCCAGTCACTGCCGACCCGCCAACTGGAGGGTGTTGTGGTTAAGGGTCGAAACACCCAGAGAAGGTTGGGGACCCACTGATGACCTCTCTTCCAGGCCAAGGCTTCATCCATTAGAAATGGGTGCATGTTAGCATCGTAGGTGTATTATACAACCTAGTGTGACACAGCTGCAGGACACTAATTAAAAGTAGGATTATAAATTGTATGTGATTGAGGGTATGTGCTTTATTTTCATTTACTCTATAGCCTGATTTACTCATACTTTGCATGTAGATTTAGTAATGTATTGTACAGATGGCAGCATCTTTCAGATGTGCAAATTAGTGCATCGTTTTTGCATGTTTTCCTAAATTGATGTGCGATTTGGGACTTGCCTCAACACGTGCACAAAATAAAGGGAGATGTCAATGCAAAAAGTTCACATTATAATCTGATTTTCATTCTTGCACCTCTCATTGTTTCAAAACGTGAACCCAAAGCTGAAGAGTTGAATTTCTGTGGAACTATATAGCAAAAGTAAGGTTTGTTTTTTGAAACAGGTTTCCTGAACACTCCCCCCATCTGCCACTGGTTGAGCCAATGATACTGTGTCAGGTTTGTCAGTATGCTCAAGCTAATGGAGCCGTGTTTTTATAGTACCACAGAATATGGAGCCCATCTATTTGAATTAACACAATTCAAATTTAATCAATTAATTTGTATTTGTTTAGTGCTTTTCAAAATACAAATAGTCTCAAAGCAGCTTTGGAAGAATCAGTGTAGTGAAAAATTACACTAACATTGCCTCCGGACATGTCAAAAGTTTAAGTTCTTTTACCTTGACAGCATTTTAAAAACATTGTGCTTCATAAAAAACATTGAAAAAACAGTGCGACATGGTGCAAATGTGAAAAAACATCTGTCTAGTGCACAAAAAACAAAGAAGATGGACCAAAAAGGCATTCTGTGTGAACAACCCCTTTACTTAATAATTAGAAAGTCACTGGCCAGCATATCACTAATCCAAATGTTGAACAATACATTTTGAAACAATTTAAATAACAATTTATGACCAAATATGGTCCTTAACCTTTACTACAATTTTATATTTTAATATAGATCGGATGTCTGAACTTACTGACAACAAGTTACTGTAAAGTTATATGTCTTGAATTTAACAGATATTGTGCATGTAAAGCGTAGACCTTGGAAAAATGTCTGTCCCTCTTCAGTGTTCGAATCGGGTCTCTCGGGGGGTGACCTATCATATGTCTTAAAGGGTTAGTTCACCCTAAAATGTAATTCTCTCATAATTTAGTCAACCTCATACCATATCATTAATCAATGTCTTCTGAAATGATCCAGTTGGTTTTGGGTAAGAACAGACCAAAATACTCCTTTTATAACTCCTATAAAACTCCTTTTTTTACTGTACATCTGCAATATCCTTAGAGAAAATGATTTTAAGCTTGATTACACTTCCTATAGTGCCATCTGCATATGTGAAAAGCACTACAAAGCGTAATCGAGCTTGAAATCATGATCATGCCTAGAGACTGCAATGGCAAGATGTACAGGGAAAAAGGAGTTACATGGATTCGTATGGATTTTCTTTTTCTCCATTGGAGTCGTATGGATTATTTTTATGCTGACTTAATCTACACACTTTATCTTAGAGCTTTTGCAGTTCTGTTCACCATTCACTTGTATTGTATGGACCTACTGAGCTGAGATATTCATCTAAAAATCTTAGTTTGTGTTCTGCAGAAGAAAGACATACATATCTGGGATGGCATGAGGGTGAATAAATAATGAGATAATTAGCATTTTTTGGGTGAATTATCCCTTTAATAATTTATTTTTTCTCTGTTATCGCTATAGTTTATCCAGAAGTGTAAAGTAATTGAGTAAACATATTTAAGTAAGTATAATTTAAATGGAATACTTGTACTTTTACTTAATTTCATTTGGATACTTTGATATATTTATGTGGCTAGACCATATGTGACTACCCGGCTGAATGTGACGTATTCATTCAAAACAATGAGCATGAAGTGAGAAACACTAACAGTTTTTGTCCTAAACTTTATTCTGAATGCCTGCTACGTTTACGGATTGACAGTTATGAACTCAAAATGAACCTTCACGCTGCAAATATACAGTATTTATAAAAACAAAAGGCTTTTGAAATTAAATGTGTATATGTAATTTATTTTTACACTTGGCTTAATATTTAAATCATATAAATGAGATTCTACTCCCTACTTGCTGAATTGTTGTTGTTGTTGTTGTTGTTTTAGGCAACTATTAATTATAATAATAACTGTAAAACCAGCAATGATAATGATGATAATAATTATAAAAAATCTAAAAAATATATGGAATCTGAGTAAATATTAATTATGAATTATACTGAATTCATCCATCTGCTAAAACAGCAAGGTTTAATAGCAAATCTCAATAAACTATTAAAAAAACAAACAACATTACTAACTTTCTTCAAAGTTTATTTAGATTTTTTTACTATTATTTTTAAGTTTCTCTATATCTCAAGGGGCTGGGTGCTCTGACATCACAATTCGTGATTGCCTTCTATCATGAAATGAATATTGCGTGACTCTGGCAATGTTTTTGCAAAATAAAATGATGTGGTTCATTCATGTCTCAGGGCAGTTCCAAAGTGAAATGTCCACCGTGTGGTGCTCAAAGTGAGTGAAATGTAAGTGAAATGTTCTTCCGAAGAGATGATGTTTTTAAGGTTATGTTCTATCGAGATTTAAATCAACAAAACTGACCTCCCAACCCTAAACCTTAAAGCTAAATAAGGTGTCCGAAAAAGCAAATATGAGATGAAAAACACAATTTCTAAAGCAACCATGTCATTTTGTGGTGTTTCTCTGACACTTTCAGCTCACCAGAAGTATCAGATTTAGAATCAGCTTTATTTCAAGGTATGCTTACTCATACAAGGAATTTGTTTTGGCGCTTCCAGTGCACAACAATACAATACAGCAACAAGATATAATAATAAAAATAAAATAAATAAACAAATATAAATAAAGATTGAATAGAAAATAAAGTAGATATATAATGCACAATAAGACTGTAAAGGAATGTGTTGGACAAATATAAAAATACTAAACTGTGAATTGCACATAATTATTGCAATTATTGCTCAGAGCTCTGTGGTGTTGGACAGAAGGCAACCGTTCAAAAAGGTAGTGGGCAGGGTGAGCGGTGTCCAGAGTGATTTTTCCAGCCTTTTTCCTCACTCTGGAAGATAGTTCTTCAAGGGAGGGCAGGGGGCAACCAATAATCCTCTCAGCAGTCCAAACTGTCCTTTATAGTCTTCTGATATCCAATTTCATAGCTGCACCAAACCAGACAGTTACTGAAGTGCAGATGACAGACTCAATGACTGCTCAGTCGAACTGTATCAGCAACGCCTGTGGCAGGTTGAATTTGAGATAGTGTGGGTCTCACACTTTAGGTCCTGTGAGATGGTACTTCCCAGGAACACTGCGGCCACAGTGCTGTTTAGAATGGTGAGGGGGGTAAGTGTTGGGGTGTTCCTCCTAAAGTCCACAATCATTGTCACCGTTCTGAATGTGTTCAGCTCCAGGTTGTTTTGTCTACACCAGTGAGCCAGCTGTTTAACCTCATTTGTCGACTCGCATGCTGTTCAGGACTTGTACTACAGTCCTTTGTGTTGTATATGCCAGCCTTTCTCAAACTTTTTTCAGTCAGGGCACCTTTCAAAAGTGCATAAAATCTCAAGGCACCCCAGTGTAAAATATAATTTAAAAACACTGCATAACCCAAATGTAAATGCAAATGTCCTGTTTATTTAGACAGAACAGTAATGAACAGAGCATAATACGAACTGTAAATAACAATAATAATAACAACTTTATAGCACCTTTAAAAACACAGGTTTGCAAAGTAATTCACAAAATAATTAATCAGAGACACAAATGCCATAAAACCGTAAGAGGTGGACCGCCCAATACAAGAACCCAACAACAAATCCAGACCAGGAGAACTAAAATGAAGTGCAGGATGCAGTTAAAATAAAATAAAAAGGGGCAGACATGAAAAAAAATATATACAATACGATAAGAAAAAGATGCATGTTAAAAAATGCACCAGAGATACTAAAAGTGGCCTAAATTCACGTTTATTTTTACGTTTCTGTCAGTCTGAGGTGTTGTTGCTATAACGCGTTGCTATGGGCTGCGTCACTTAGCGTCAAGTTGTGTGTGTGTCTTGCTTCGGTCTTGTGAGACGGATTTTTATGGTTAATTTTATATATATATATATATATATATATATATATATATATATATATATATATATTTATCTAAAATTAATTTACAATTTTATTAATACGTTCATATGTTTAAAAAGAAGAAGAATGTATTTATGTAAATTCAAATATATTTATATATGAAATGTCAGATTTTTAAAAAAAAAAATTTTATTTATTTTTTTAGCCTACGTAATTTTTTGGCGGCACCCCTGACACAGTCAGGGGGCACCCCAGTGTGCCGCGGCACCCACTTTGAGAAAGGCTGGTATATGCAACACTCTTGCAGGGTGATATGCTAAAGCCTTTTTAAACATTTCTTTGATAATCATTTTATAATTAATATTCTACATGGGAAATTTGTACTTTTAAAAATGTATTTTTCACACTGCATGGAAATTTAAATAAAGTAGAAAAGGCAAAAAGATTACTTAATGATGTAAAGAGACACAATTTCATTTGTGCATTCAAATAGTGTATATTCCCATGTTGTTTGTCAGCCACCCTTATTATTGATACTGCTTCATATTTCTATGGATTTTTATACCATGGCATCCAAAGGTTTGAGACCACTACTGAAAATGCTTATTATTTTGCATTTGTCTAATTTAAATACAAATACAATAACAAATTAGATTTTTATAATACCAATTTGTAAAATTTACACGAATTTCACAATTTCTTAATATCTGTTATGTTATGGAATTGCAATGGAAGCAAGCATACTTGACCACTTTGCAAAGGAGGTAACATGTTCAGTTTCACAAATTTGCTCACATTTGATCATTGACCTGGAAATAATGCAGAATTTTATTCTATAATTTTTTTTATATATTAATATTATCTTCATTTCACTTTCCAAGTTTAGATGGGGGGAAAAAATGGCAGATTTTTATGTGATGTCAGACTTTTAATGACAGAGAATATATATATATATATATATATATATATATATATATATATATATATATATATATATATATATATATATATATATATATTAATATTTCACGAGTTTGTTTGCCCATATAATTTTTTAAGCTATTAAGGTTAAACTTATTTGGCTTGCTGTCCACAGAGGAGGAGCTCGATGAAGCAGCTTCACCCCCGGGACTATTAATAGTAGATGATTAAGTGGGGCAAGATGCCTAGGGTAAAGGTGGAGTTGGGGAGGTGGAGGGATGCTGGAAACAGCTGAGACAGAAGAGGTAAACAGCTGCTTATATACTCTGGCTGTTAATTGAAAGATTAGATGGACTCGCTCCTCCCGAAATGACATTTAGGAACTTCAATTCACGAGTTTGTTTGCCCATATAATCTTTTAAGCTATTAAGGTTAAACTTATTTGGCTTGCTGTCCACAGGGGAGGAGCTCAATGAAGCAGCTTCAACTCGAGCTCTGATGTATCCCCAAAAAGATGCAGGAGGATTTTAGGACAGCAAGTTGAATGCTTATATGTTGAATTGATGTAGATGATCGTTAGGCTTGGTAATACGGAAGGACCCCCCCCCCAAAAAAAGGGGATTGAAAGGATTAAGATATATGGTGAGGGATAGTGGTTGCCTAGTTTCTGCAGGGAGAATTGGGCGGTGCAACTGTTATGCATTGGTGGTAGATATTGTGGGAGTTTATACTGCAGTGGCAGTGTCAACTGGGGATGCATCAATTTGAAAGGCTAACACGTCTCACCGCTGTTTATAGACCTGGAGTCGTGAGCAGGCGATGCTGCTGCTTAGGCTGGACCAACATCTCCCTACTATGTCCACCATGTGGAGCTATGAGTTGGGTACTGCTGCGGCAGCATAATTTTGAAAGGGGCTCCAGCAGGAGCTACATTTGGAAATTATGTCCCAGCAATACGTTTGCGGAGAAAGCTATGACTGAGGCACTGCTGCAGCAGTATGAAAGGCAAGAAGCTCAAGTGGCTGCATTAGGATTTTGTAAGCTTAGTGCTGGGATGCATCTCGCTGCTGCGTTTATCGACCAAGAGTCGTGAGGGAGCACTGCTGTGTCAGTGACACTCTGAAATTGCTCCTGCAGGAGCAGCGTTTGGACTGGAGGGTTTAAATTTGTACAGCTGGAGTACGTCCCGCCGCAGTGTCCATGACATGGTGTCCATGAGTCAAAATTGCATGGGCTCTCAGATGTCGTAGACAGGGAAGGAAGTCCTTGTCCCCAGTGGAGCGGTCCGAATGATACCCGAAGCAAAACCTCCCAGTATCAGAAGGAGGGAGACTACAGTATGTACATAAAACGCAGAGCTACAATCCTTCCGACGCAAGGGCCTGAATCGCAAAACGAGAACTAGTGGCCCGCTGCACTTTGAGGACAAACAAATCCTGATACCTCCAGCCCACTGTTCAGATAGTAGAGCCCACACTGCGATCCGAATGGGAGATCCCTCGTGGTCAAGAACATGAAGGATCACTCTGCAATTCGGAAGGGGAGAGTACACACAGCACATGAACGAAGGGCTCACACTGCGATTCCAACAGGAGAGCTCCCTCTGCACTTTGAAAGGGAGAGCCCCTGATATATATAAACTGAAAAGCTCACTCTGCAGTCAAACGGGGGAGCCCACACTGCAATTCGAATGGGAGAGCCCGCATTGCATCTGGTCGAGAGGGCCCACGCAGCGATTCGAATGGGAGAGTCCGCACCAGGCATGGTAGCTCACACACACTCGAACGGGACAGCCCTCGCTGTGTCCAGATGGATGTGATCCCAGCGGGACTAGGTTAGCAGCGAGGTGCGTGATAGAAGGGAGGCATGGCCCGAGCCTAAAGAGATGTGAATGTCTGGTGAGCTTGTCTGATGTGATGGAGGTTTGATCTAATGTATGTTTCAAAAGGTGTGTGATGATCACCAACCGAGCATTTTAATTTGATGCTCAGACAGACCTTTCTGGGCAGCTGAAGTAGTGGTCCTTATGCAGAAGGAATGGGAAGAGAAATGTTCAGTAGAAATGCCGGATCTGTTGAGGATAATTTTCAGATTCTTTTGAAACCAATGGCTAGACACTGAGAGATTTTGGTTGTCAACAAATAGAGGGTCGAGCGGAGGTCGGAGGTTATTTGGGAGTTTCTCTGGAGTAGAAAAAGGCCAGGGACTCATATGGCTGTATGGGGGTTGGCAGATTGAAAATGAAAAATAAATGGCAGCATTTCAATTGATTAGTTTTACTCTGTTTGATGTAGAAACGTATTGTGTCATGGTTTAAGATTTGAACGTCGGAGAAGGTGGGGTGGATGGCTGGGTTGAAGGCGGAGTTGATGGTGAGTTTGGAGACTCTGAGGAAGCCGAAAAAAGCCAAATTGAACATGGCTTCTAGGGTTCTTGTTTGGTTGGGGGAAAATAGGCCAGAGCAGAGAATAATGAAGCATTTGGTTAGGATGTCAATGGTTAGTGGTTGTCTGGTGTCTGGATGGGTGGGATTCATTTTTTTAAACCCTTGATAAGGAGGGCAATATGGGAGTTTGTAATGGAGGGTCATTGTTGGCCGTAGATAAGTTTAAAGAAGAAATGTATGCCGCTGAGGTAGACTTTGATTGTTCCTGGCTGAATTGATTTGTTATTATGGATGTGGGATATGAAAGAGGATATGGAGATAAGGGAAAAATCTGGAAAAACTAAGTTATATGCTCTATGAAATTGTTTGAAAGAACTCCAAGCTGTCCAGTAAGTTTGGAGTGTTCTTGGGGAGATGGCTTGTAGTACAGAACTCATTGATAGGGTGTGGAGATGTCTGAGAGTGTGGTCTATGGGAATATGAGCTCTGAATAGGGAGGAACTGGAGTTGTGTCGGTGTCTGCTTCCAGAGCCAATGTTCTGAATTTCTGATTTAGTCTTAAATTAATGATTTTGTCTAGACTTGGAGCTGAGGTAGCAAGTGTAAGCAGGTGGTAAATGAAAGGCCGGCCTTGGGGAATTATGCGCATAGCATAATTTAAGTGGCGTAGGCGAGAGAGCAAATCAAGCTTGCTGCACCTGGTTGCTTCCAGCAGATTTGATGCAATGATGTTTATTCGGTCTATTTTTTCCTTGGGAAGGGAAGCTTGGTACTTGACGGAATCTAGGAGAATTCCGAGGAATTCCAGGGATGTAGATGGACCTGAGGTTTTCTCGGGAGAGAGGGGATCTCCTAATTCTGAGAATACTTTTTTGACAGTTGTTAAATGTTTTGCTGCTGGAAAATGTTTTTGCTGTTTTGGATAGTGGCTGGATGAATCATCTGATTCATTGTCTGTTTTCTTAGAAGTAGCTTTTTCTATAGATTTATGCCAGAGTATCTTTTGGTATTCCACTACTCCTCTAAGCCACAAGTAGAGTGTTTTTTGTCTTGCATTGACCAAATAAATGGTGAGGAAAAGCAGATGCCTTTCCTTCTTCTCAGATATGGAAAGCAAGCTGAGATGTGGCACCTATTTAGACACTAGTTACACAGATGACAATATTCTTTGTGTTATACAACAGGGTCACACACAAAAACCACTTTGTGAAAGACTGTGAGAGGTGTCAGAGGATCTTTGCGAGTTACATCACAAAATAAACACTTGGAATATTGGAGTGTTTAGCTTGTTGCTCAAACATTTAATAAGGGGACCCCTTAGACATCTTACCTTATTTGTAAGCTATTGTAAGAAGCTTACAAATAAAATTACTTGATCAGATGCACACTATCATAGTTTTGTCTTATTTTACATACCTGTGACTTCCAGTATAAAGCTTGGTGTAAATTTCATCCTAAAAATATGCGTACGCACAAAAACTTTTCAGAAGTATAAAACCATACGTATGCCAACACCTACTACTCTTTATCAATCCAAGGTAGCGAAAGATTGTGCATCCAAGCACATGATTCATTTCCCACCCCGTTTCCTCACAGAAATAACCATGCTGTATATGGAGCATCAGCACCTCATTTTATTATGCATAATCTCATCTACATATAATTACCATATGCATATTTGCGACCAGACACCTGACACTACCACGTTTAATGGTACGAAAACCTTTAGAAGATGTATGCATGTTGCATGTGAAGACACTTCTGCAGAAAATATTTTATAATTTTTTTCTTGTTTTAGTGTCAAATATTTAAACATTTGTCAAATATTTAAACAAGATCAATTTACCTGAGAAGCATTAAATATCTCTATTTTATTATAAATATTTCTAACACAATTGGGAATGATGCATACCTGAGAAGCATAATTAAAAAAAAATAAATTAAGACTTTTTAACAGAGAATACTGTATATCTTCTTATATCTAGAATATATCTTATTATTATATTATGTAAGTGTCTTATTCTCAAACTTTTAATAAATTTTTTCCTGAAACACATCCTCCTTCCTGATATGTCCAAGTCTTCTAGAAATACTAATACTGCCACTGTCATTCAGAGCTGCATTAATTTATATTAGTGGTCAACCGTTATGGGTTATTTTATGGCCAATGCCATTAGATCAGTGTGTCCAATAAGCCTTTACAGTGCCGATATATCACACAATTTCATATAGTAAATAACATAAACATAAAATTTGTTTATATATATATATATATATATATATATATATATATATATATATATATATATATATATATAACTCTTATTTAGCACTGGCCTTGGATTGTCACAGACTGACCGACATGATTTGTGAATCAGAGGAACTTTTGATCCTGATCCCGATGTTTTGATTCTGAATGATAGAATATGTGGTTCAGAGGAAGATATTTGATGAGCGCTCAATGGGAAGAAAACTCTGGATTTTCACAATAGAGTCTGGCTGCAGACTAGCACTTGTACTCGCTGACTCGTACACTCCTATTTGCACTCTCACTCACCTGCGTTTCCCCTGCAAGTGACATCATTTGCAGTCACCGCCTTCGGTCTTGGCTATCTGTGACGTAAATTGACACATTAGGACAGGTGTTGGATTCAGGCATTTTTTACTTTTAACAAGCGTGCAAGGCAGAATCATTGCCGTATGCATGATTTTGTCAATATATAATTACACTTTGTGTTTCGAATTTAGATTTTAAATATTAAATAATAGAAAGTTAATATATTTCGATTTGTTTATATACGGTGGCTTTGCGTTAAAACATGATCTAATTTGGTTATATTAAGAATCATAACAAGTAAACATGAAAAGTTACAATATATTGTACACATACCAGTTTAGATAGTAGTATGATTTTTGCAAATCTTTGGTCTATTCTTTCCATTCTTACAGATGCAATCAATATTATTAGTTTCTGAAATCCCAGCGGTACCACAATGCACAGCATTTTGCAGGATGTACCATTGTGCCATTTAAAAAAGGCAAATGGTAGGTTCATTACCCAATCCTACTTTTACAGTAGATGACTATTATGTGCAGAAACATATTCAATCATACTTTTCTTTTAAAAAATAATTAAAATGTACAAAGATTGATTTTGAATTAAGCTATTTAAACTTAATTATGTAATTATCAGGCTTTTATGTGAATGGATTAGCATTATTTTTCCTGATTTGCATACTGTGCTTTATCTACAGGTAAAAGATTTTGTCGTTGCCATTTGCCCTGCATAACTGAGGTTCATTACCATTGCCCTAATTGCAGAAAAACTGTTCTTAGAATATATGTAATGGAAGCTCACCTGCAAATATGCTTACCATCAAATGAACACCACATAGAATGACTTGAATCCAGGATTTACAATATTTCCATCCAAGTTATAAAAACTAAGACACAAAGGCCCACAGTCTGAACTGGAATTCTTCAGGGCAATACATTTAAAGACCCAACTGCAAATCAAGGTATACTAAATGAAGTATCGATGGTTCTCAGAGAATGGTCTATAGACCCCATAACGTTCAATTTTCTCTGTTACATCTCATTCTATTTTATGTTTGTCTCTGTGTGTTACTTTAGTTTTATGTTGTAGATTAGCAATAAAGTCTTGTTTGTATTCAAAGAGAATTTGGCTGTTTATTTGATCAAATCCTATAGATCCCTATGGATCTGTTGATCCTAAAACACTGCATTGCTCATGAACATTGTTTACATCTATATGTAATATTATTTTCAATCACAATGACAGTAGTATCGCTTTATGAGTTAACATTACATTCAGATCAGCTCATCGCTGGCCAAATAATTAGATTTTACATAAAGATATTTTTTTTCTATTATTCCTTGAATCAAGATTCCCTTTGAGCTAAATTCCATACATTATTGGTTGGAAAATGATGCAGGCATAAGCTTGAAGCCATAAGCTAACCATTATGCAAATTCCCTACAAATTTTTGGTGATGAATGCTGGCAGTTGTAAATATACCCTGTCACGAAGTCGCTAATTCCCTACATATAATGGTGGTCGAATGCTGCCAAGATTAAAAAAATTTATAATGTACATATACAATCCTACATATAATGATGATACATGGGAAGTTTAATCCAGACCATGTGCATTTATGCTACCAAAATTATTACAATATTGGTGGATAAATGTGGGCATTTTTATTCTGCCCATTACATTTAGCATTCCATTATACAATTCTGATACTCCACTGGCACCTCTGTCCTGTACAACCACATCTGCAGTGGATCTTCTGCCCTCTTCAACTAAATGTACAGTGGCACCTCTGCCATGTTCATCCACATCTTCAGTGGCACCTCTGCCTTTTACAACTACATCTGCGGTGGCTCATCTGCACTCTACAACCACAGGTTCACAGTCCTCGTTTACAACTTCAAAGACCAAAACGTTATTTAATTCCCACATCATTCAGTCACTATGCTAAAAAATAACTTGAACACTCACATTAACAGAAAATATACTGAACATTCAAAACATAAAACAATGCAATCAAATCTTTCCAGTGTGTATATTGACTCATCAAATGGAGTGTCCGCAGCTCTGAGAAGTGGCCATGGTTCAAAGGGGCAAAGCTCATTATGTTAGGTGTGAGTTGGATGAGTGTCTGCAATACCAGCTGCTTGTTCACTGAAGTGGACACACGTTTAGTCTCTGTGAACACCTCTGTTCACTGGACTATTGTTGTGAAATGGCATCTGAGGAGTTCCTGGAACCGTGTCCTTGATAAAATGGTGAAGACCAAATTCTATGGAGAAGCCAAAAAGGCAGTTTGTTTGAAGAGACAAAAAGCACCACAGACAGCTCATGTCCCGTTTTCAGTGTTAGTGTAATTTGGTGACTCTCAAAAGCAGATAACCCTATTCATACATGAACCCATTGTTCATTGTAAAGTGGAGGAGGTCGGGGTCGGGCTGGAACAATGCACGCCCAGTCCCCAATCAGCCTGATGGGGCGCATGAGGAATAAAGGTGGCCGGTGACGACAGATCCAGAGAGAGAGAGAATTATGGGAAGCTGCCCTGTGTGTGGTTATGTATTTTTGGTTAAGTTTATCATTAAACATTATTTATATTGTTAAGCCAGTTCTTGCCTCCTTTTTACCTTTAACCCCCCTTACATTCATCATTACAGTTGCCTTGGGAGAGTCATTATTACATACAATTCCACTACCAGCACTTGGCACTGCCCCTGTTTAAATCCTAGAATATCCTGCCCTCACAAAATCATTGCCAAAATGGCACTTAATCCAAACCAATAAAAAATATTCACAACAGAGAAAGCTTCTGAACCAAGTGACATCTCGGTTCCACAACACTCAAATGAGCGCATCTAAACTTCCCCAATTGATATATAATATAATAATACAAAAATTCAAGCTAATTTCCTGGAAGTTATCAAAGCAAAGGCATCAATTGGGATTCCATAAAGTTTTCTTCCAGTGGAGACAGCTTGTATGATATGTGAGAGTGGAATAGTACTTGACGAGCCTGCGTTAACTAATACAGAAACAAAACTGTCACTATGGACAGTGTCATTAATGGTAAGTTCAATATTCAGTTTTAGCTCAGAATAAACAAAAATGTTAATTATTATCATTCATTCATATCTTATTTTCATAATTATTATTTTAGATGTCTCTACCTACACCAGAAGATGCCTGGGTTGTAATGTGATATACAGGTACCAGGAATGGCAGGATGTTCTTCACAATTTTGATGATCCTGACAGGTTTTTTTTTTTGGATAATATTTTATGGCACTTGGACCTATCCAAAAATGAAAACATTCAACTCACCCTCCATCCCATTATAATCATGTATCAGTTTCCAGGGCCACTTTTGAGGGCCTCCGGGGAGTGAAATGCCTCAATAAAGATGCTATTCTCCATGGATACTGCTTTTCAAAGCCTTGACAAACACTGACTACACATTGTCTTGTGTTAACTGTGGTTACATCAACCTGTGGTGATCATGGACATGCAAAAGAAAGGTGTTTTAAAGAGCCACCACTCGAGTTTAAATGGGAAGTTAACATTGAAGAGTTCTGGCAATCAGTAAATCTTGAGATTTACATTTATGCATTTGGCAGACGCTTTTATCCAAAGCGACTTATAGAGCACATATTACAGGTACAATCCCCCCGGAGCAACCTGGATTTAAGTGCCTTGCTCAAGGACACAATGGTGGTGGCTGTGGGTATCGAACCAGCGATACCCACAGACCTTCTGATTTACAGTTAAGTGCTTTAGCCCACTACACCACCACCACTCCAGACGATTGGTTGTGAGGTTTGTTCCCAGTAAGTGACTGCTTAATTGACTTCATCACAAAAACTCATCAACAAACAAGAAGCTTCTAGAAGTACAACTTCAACGTGGTCGCAAACCTCATGGCATTGAAAATATCATCCTGTCTGACTTGGGACAAGTAATTCTGTGTTATGTGTGCAACATCTAAACTGTACTGATTTCAGTTATAAACAGTGGTGAATTCTCAGGGTCAGCAAAGCCTTCTCTGCTGGCCTAACATGCCAAATAAATATATATTTTTTCATCCTTTTTGCCTATGTATTTTTAATCGCTTTTCACTCTTAATTAATCTACAATCAAGTAGAGAAAAACAAAAAGTTCATCCAGTATTCCTTGATGCTTACAAGCGAAGTGTGACAACTGTATCACAAATCACATAACCGAAGCCATGCTCCTGAGCCGAAGCAGCGTGAGTCAGAGCTACACCCTGTCAGGCCTTCAGAAAAGAGGTCTTGAACCTGAGGACTCGTGACCCGACCCCCATATGGTTTCACTTTGTATATCTAAAATCTATGGTCAGACACATCTCAGAGAGCACAGATGACAGCAAATTAGTAATGCTAACAAATGCAAGCAACTTGGTAAGTGCTTTTTGCATTGTTATAGCAACATCAGGAGGTTTCTAAGTGCAAATTAGGCTGCTTGAGCATTCAGTGTCAGATCCAGTTTTGAAAAGTAGTGCTGTATTCCATTCAACTCGGAAAGTCGGATTTTCCAACTTCCTACTAAGAAAAGTGCAATGGAATGCATCTTGAAGTCAGAATTACAACTTGTAGGCTTGTGCAGGAATTCTCAACACCGATTTCGCCGAGATGCAGGTGCATGATGTCACACAAACATGTCCACACTCAGGGAAATATACAAAGTAATTCACTTTATTAAGTAATATTGATAAATTTGTTTGTTTCCACATTACATGATATTAAAGTTGTTTAACAAACGCTTGCAGAAACAGGAGTATAAAACATTATAATCTCTTTTGATAATCGTACACCTGTAGCACAAATGACAGCTAGCGCTGCAGCATTGTTTATCAGTTGGGTTGCTAGGAGACATCTCTAATGAGAGTCAAACCCCTGCTAAACTAACGGGAGCTTTGCAATTCCGAATATCGGGAAATGGAATGCATTTATGTTCAGCTATATCAAGTACTGTAGTAATATCCCACATCCAACTTGAATAGAACGCAGCATACAAGGTACATTTCAATAACAAATATTATTAGGTGTTATAGAACTCCTTTGTAGCTTCGTATGAAAAATTATGATTTTTGAATGTCTGTTCGGGAGACGTTCATTTCACAAAACAGTCATGTTGCAGTTAAAATTAGGCTTGCTTGAGCATTAAGTGTCGTTTCAAGTTTTGGCTTTCAAGTGTGGACATGTTTTTAAAATGTCAATTGGTATTACTAGTTAATTATTACTAGCCCACCACTGGTTATAAACACTACAATTATGACTAACTTTGTGGTACTGATCTTGTTATACCCTTTTTTGTCTTTAAATCTGGCTTGCCTTCAGGACTTCAGTTTGTAACAACCATCAAGCAAAATAAACATTAACCTCATCAGTTAATTCAGGACATTGGTGAGGAGATATTTTCTTTGTAGGTTTGAATCTTTTTGTCTTTGTGATAATACTGTTTTTTTTTTTTTTTTTTTTACATACGCAGAAGTGTTTGGACCTCAATGTGAAGCACTGGAAAAGCATTCAAATGTTTCGGCCTGTTGACCATCATGGACTTTCAGATACCATCCATCTCAAATAGAACTGGTTAGTTTCATAGAATCTTTAAAATAGTATTATCATTTTCAATTTTATGTTTAACCTTGGCTTTTTGGAAGTTTAAACTATTAGCACAACTACGTACTGGACATTGAGAGACCAGGGGATAAACTGATAATCTGAACAGAGAAGGCAGTCCTGAATCATGCTGACTTTTGGACATTAGGGGCTGTTTTAGATTGCTATATACATTTTTTGTAACAAGGAGTTCAACATTATAATTATGTGTGTGTGTGTGTGTGTGTGTGTGTGTGTGTGTGTGTGTGTGTGTGTGTGTGTGTGTGTGTGTGTAACCTGAAGGTCAGTACTAAGGTCACTGTTTATAACGCGGTATGTGTCTCTACTCTGCTTTATGGGGCACAGTCATGGACCCCATACCGCCGGCACATCATCAACCTAGAGGCCTTCCATATCCGCTGCTTACAGAATATCCTCAGTTTGTCCTGGGAAGATCGAATTCCCCATACAGTCAGAATCAGAATCAGAATCAGAATCAGCTTTATTGCCAAGTATGCTTACACATACAAGGAATTTGTCTAGGTGACAGGAGCTTCCAGTCAACAACAATACAAACAATACCAAAAAAACAGCAGCAAGGCATAGGTAATTAAAAACAAAAAGAACACAAAATAAATAATTATACATATACGTACATAAACTCACCTTCATACATACCCACATACACACACGTGAGTTCAAATCTAATACAATCTGTATATAAAGAACAAAAAACAGTATATTATGTACAGAGCAATGTAAGTAATGGCAGAAGTGGATAAGTTGGATAATATAATTTAAATTAAAATTAAACTGTGTATTGCACATAATTATTGCTCAATGGGGGTAATTTAACTGTTCATTAGATGGATGGCCTGAGGGAAAAAACTGTTCCTGTGTCTGGCGGTTCTGGTGCTCAGTGCTCTGAAGCGCCGGCCAGAAGGCAACAGTTCAAAAAGGTAGTGGGCAGGGTGAGTGGGGTCCAGAGTGATTTTACCAGCCTTTTTCCTCACTCTGGAAGTGTATAGTTCTTGAAGGGAGGGCAGGGGGCAACCAATAATCCTCTCAGCAGACCGAACTGTCCTTTGTAGTCTTCTGATGTCTAATTTCGTGGCTGCACCAAACCAGACAGTTACTGAAGTGCAGAGGACAGACTCAATGACCGCTGAGTAGAACTGTTTCAGCAGCACTGGTGGCAGGTTGAATTTCCTCAGTTGGCGAAGGAAGTACAACCTCTGCTGGGCCTTTTTCACAATGGAGTCGATGTGTATCTCCCACTTCAGGTCCTGTGAGATGGTAGTGCCCAGGAACCTGAATGACTCCACTGCTGACACAGTGCTGTTTAGAATGGTGAGGGGGACAATGTTGGGGTGTTCCTCCTAAAGTCCACAATCATCTCCACTGTTTTGGCGTGTTCAGCTCCAGGTTGTTTTGACTGCACCAGACAGCCAGCCGTTCAACCTCCTTTCTATCACGCAGACTCATCATCATCTCGGATGAGGCCGATGACAGTGGTGTCGTCTGCAAACTTCAGGAGCTTGACAGAGTGGTCCTTGGTGGTGCAGTCATTGGTGTACAGGGAGAAGAGTAGTGGGGAGAGCACACATCCCTGGGGGCACCAGTGCTGATGGTACAGGTGGTGGAAGTGAATTTTCCCTGCCTCACAAGCTGCTGCCTGTCCGTCAGAAAGCTGGTAATCCACTGACAGGTAGAGGTGGGAACAGGGAGTTGGTTTAACTTAGTCCGGAGTATATCTGGTATGATTGTGTTGAAAGCCGAGCTGAAGTCCACAAAAGGATCGCTAGCGTATGTCCCGGTCTGTCCAGATGTTGCAGGATATGATGCAAACCCATGTTGACTGCATCATCCACAGACCTGTTTGCTCGATAAGCAAATTGAAGGGGGTCCAGAAAGGGTCCAGTGATGTCCTTCAGGTGGGCCAACACCAGTCTCTCAAATGACTTCATGACCACAGATGTCAGGGCGACAGGTCTGTAGTCATTAAGTCCTGTGATTTTTGGTTTCTTAGGGGCGGGGATAATGACTGGCGTTTGAAGCAGCATGGGACTTCACATTGCTCCAGTGATCTATTGAAGATCTGAGTGAAGATGGGGGCCAGTTGGTTAGCACAGGAGCGAAGGCAAGCTGGTGAGATGCCATCTGGTCCTGGAGCCTTCCTTGTCCTTTGCTTCCGAAAGACACGGCACACATCGTCCTCACAGATCTTTAGTGCAGGTAGTGTAGCAGGAGGGGAGGAGGGGGTTGCAGGAGGTGTTAATGGTTGTGTGAAATGAAGGTCCGAGTGCATGTGGGGTGTGAAATCGGGCCTTTCAAATCTGCAGTAAAACACATTCAGGTTAGATCAGCCAGTCGTTGGTCCGCCACAGGGTTGGGGGTAGGAGTCCTGTAATTAGTAAGTTGTTTCAGGCCACTCCACACTGATGCTGGGTCGTTAGCTGAAAACTTGTTTTCAGCTTCTCAGAAGTAACTTCTTTTAGCCACTCTGATTTCCCTATTCAGTGTGTTCCTGGCCTGATTATACAAGACTCTATCCCCACCCCTGTAAGCCTCCTCTTTGGCATGACGAAGCTGTCTGAGTTTTCCTGTGAACCATGGTTTATCATTGTTGAATGACAAAAATGTCCTAGTAGGGATGCACATATCCTCACAGAAACTGATGTATGATGTAACAGTATCTGTGAGCTCGTCCAGGTCTGTAGCTGCAGCTTCAAAAACACTCCAATCAGTGCAGTCAAAGCAGGCTTGTAGTTCCAGCTCTGCTTCAATAGTCCATCTCCTTATAGTCCTTACAACTGGCTTGGTTGATTTTAATTTCTGCCTGTAGGTCGGGAGAAGATGAACCAGACAGTGATCAGAGAGACCCAAAGCTGCACGTGGGACAGAGCGATATGCATCCTTTAATGTAGTATAGCAGTGGTCCAGTATATTCCTGTCTCTGGTGGGGCATGTAATGTGCTGTCTGTATTTGGGCAGTTAGCGTGTGAGATTTGTTTTGTTAAAGTCCCCAAGAATAATAATGACTGAGTCCGGGTATTGTTGTTCTGTGTCTGAGATTTGATCAGCCAGCTGTTGCAGCGCTAAGTTCCCAGACGGCGTTTGGAGGAATGTAAACACTCACCAGAATAAGCGAAGAAAACTCCCTGGCGAGTAGAGCGGCTTACAGTTAATAAAGAGCGCTTCCAGATTAGGACAGCACATCCTCTTTAGTGTTGTTACATCTGTACACCAACTTTCGTTGATGTAAAGCATGTTCCACCACCTCTCGTTTTCCCGTTAACTCCGCGATGCGATCCGCTCTGAACAGCTGGAAGCCCGGCAGATGTAATGCGCTGTCGGAATGGCTTCACTCAACCAGGTTTCAGTGAAGCACAGTGCAGCAGAGTTTGAAAAGTCCTTATTAGTATGTGTGAGGAGATGTAGTTCGATCCGTTTTGTTGGGAAGAGAGCGGAGATTCGCGAGATGAATGCTCGGCAGTGCTGTTCGAGCGCCGGCTGGCGGAGTTTAACCAGCGCGCCAGCTCGTCTCCTAGCCTGCGTCTCGTAGCGCATCTAAACAACACAGCAGCGCCTCCAACTAAAATGTCCAGCAAAACGTCCGAATATTGAAAAACCGGGAAAAGATTATCTGGTATGTGCTGCTGAATGTTCAGCAGTTCGTCCCTGGTAAAACTGATTGGTAAAAGATTGCTAAACACAGGACAAACTAACAAAAACAACAAAAGAATTGAAGAGCTCCACACCGAGGCGGCCATCTGCGGCGCCATGTTGTTCTTGAACAGTCATCCTCAGCAACACTGACTCAATCTGTATGGAAGCAGCTGTGGCCAAAAAACATCTGCGTTGGATAGGGCACACCATACACATGCCTGAACACCGCCTGCCCCGGCAAGTCCTCTACAGTCAACTAATGGGCGCCAAACGGTCCGCTGGAGGGCAAAAGCGACGCTTTAAGGACTACACCAGGGACATCCTAAAGTGAGCGAACATCCCCCTCACATAGCTTGAATCACTGGCACTCGACAGATCTGCCTGGCAGGTCACCTGTGCCACTGCAGTCTCTCAAATACACCAAACCAACCAAGATCGACGATCCGAGAGGCGCATCAAGAGACACCAGTGGGCGGCTGGTACCCCCCTGGCATCTGGTTTCCCCTGCTCCATCTGCGGACAAGTGTGCGGCTCAAGGATCGGACTCCACGCCCACGAGAAGTGGCACCAGCGACAAGGTCGCTGAACCCACCCCCCTCCCACCCCCACCCCCGGAGCAAGCGTCATCATCGTACACGATGGACAGCTAAGACGAAGTGTGTGTATTTGGAAACAGTTGCTTTCAGTTTATTGAAAGCATTGAATGATCAAATGTACTTTTATTTATTTGTTTACTTATGTTAAAAAATACATTTTGAGTTTTAGTAAATCTTTGTATGAAAACCTTCTACACACAATATCCTGCAGGGGAAGAACATTTACATAGTTGATATTTGACACTTACATGCATGAATGTTTCTTTTACTCTACAGCAGGTTTCTCAGACCTTTTAGCACGGACAGGGACCTCTCTCTTAGATTTAAACACCTGTGTGTCATCATTTGTAAGCAACAACTTATAGTCTGAGAAGTCTGTAAATGCCTGTGATCTGTTGTTCAGAGATGATCACGTTCTTTTGACCTGTCTCTAGAAGTTCATAATGTTTCACAGATTGTTCAGTTGTTGTTTGCTTATTTTATGCATGAAGGTTTGTTCTTGTTCTTCTGTTCTAGAACAGGTTTCTTAGAGGTTACTGAGAGCACCAGGGGCTCCCTATCTGATTTAAGATCTTGTTGTCATCACTTTGACGTTTTTTGTGTACGTGGTCGCCTGGATCTCTGTTACAGACCCTAGTTTGATAAACACTGTTCTAGAGATTTAAATGTACATAAAATAATTAATATACATCAAAACTACAGTGAATGCAAATATTGTAATTGTTAAAAATAATAATAAGAAAATAGTAGAAAAATGTGAATAAAATATATGGATATTGATTAAAATTAATAATAACCTTGGTTCACATTCATACACTTGTACGGCCTTCCATCTTTGCACAGCTATAATCATTTATTAATTCTGTTTTTTCTTTGTGTGTGTAATCGACAGGGAAATGAACAAAAGGATAATGCCTGGAAAATGGGCTGAAAAGACAGGCCTTCTTTTAGAGGTAAGTACCATTAAGTGTCAAACTCTTTTCGGAATGAATGTAAAAAATGTAGTTGTGTATATCTTTGGTTACATTAAAGGGGCTTCCAGGGCAAACGTTTTGGCAATGATTGTGGTGTCTTCATGTTAATGGTAAGATGCATATTTTTTTATTTGTTTATTAATCCTCTGGCTGTATTTGTGCCTCTTACCCACTTTTTTTTTCTTCCATTTATAGGTTGCATTTTACCTAGCAATGGATGCCACGTTTGACTACACAGTTGTGAGTACTTGTCCTGTGCTCTCTAATGTTTAGACATTGTGATTTAAAGATGATGGGGGTTATTAATTTGCATATTATGAGTAGCTGGACATGACAGAACTTCAGAAATGGTGGTGTGTGAATTTGATGGAGAACTTTGGACTGCATAGGTACAGTATTTCTTTTTTCTTTTAAATACTTTTTCAATGACAAATTAATTATTGATCAATGTGTAACGTTATCACTTTCTAATGACATGGAATGTTTTTTGTACACTACACTGAGGAGTCCAAAGCCTTCCTGAGGGGTGATCAACAGCCTGTCTTTAGATGTAGAAAAATGAGGTTTGATGAGATCTCTCCAGTAAAAGCCAATTCTTTGGGACACTTTTGAATGGTATGTTATCTTGAGAATGTAGGTTTGCTTAAACTGTGGTATTACACTAACAGTATAAATACTGTGTAGTAGGAAAATGCAGGAAAGTGCAAATGCTCCATTTAAAAATGCAGAAAAACATTAACACAGACTTAAATCTAATATACATTGGACCAATACAGGATGTGATTTGTCCCCTATTTAAGCTGGTCAGACAGCATCATGGTGAAATTGTTCTATATTGCTAATTTAACATTAACACAAGTAGAAAAATTTGCCTAGGGTGAGTAATGGACCGCCTGAAAATCCACACATTGTGCTAAAACGTGCTAATACTTTGGAAGGTATGGTAAGGGACATTCTGAAAAGTCGAAGCAAGGTCTATAAAGAAATGGTTTACTGAGTCTGGTGTGAAATAACTTGACTGGCCTACACTAAGCCCAGACCTGAATGCCACTGAAGATCTTTGGGATATATTTTGTCTTGTCATGCCCATGGTTTTATGATTAAAAGTTCAACAAAAACATATGGGTTGATGTTGGGTGTCCAAATAATTCTGTACTGTACACTGCTTCTAAACAATTAGATATCAACATGATGTTTTTTAATGTCTTATGAAAGCCCTTATGTTTACACACCTGCTAGAGATTTCAATGGTTGACTGATGGCCATGTCTGATTAGGATATTAAGAAAAATCCATTTGTAAAGGTAATTTTGCAACATCATCCACCTCAGAAAGCAGAAACTTCCTTTATCCAATTGGGAAAACAAACAAAAAAGGTATTTTTAGCATCAAGAATACCTACAGCTCTGATACATTTGTACTTTATCCAGATACGCTGACATGCACCATAGAAGTCAGTGCTGTCTCTTAATATCACAGGTTAAATATCTGTATTTTTTTTAAATCTCATTTTAAACCTAAGCACACTCACATCATGATCAGACTTCAAAAAGACTCAGACTTTGGGAAAATAGTTCAGATCTTTCCTTTCAAATTCAAAAGCCTGTTATCATCAATGCATGTGGATCAGTACTCTAATGAGGGTGGAGTCATCATACTGTCTGATGTGAGTGGGGTGTGGAAAATGTGTATGAGAAACTGGAGCTGCTATCATTCTGAATTAATTATATCTTGACATTGTCGATCACATGTGCCTGATCAGAAGGAAATGCATCCATGTAGAAGACATACTTTAAAAGCCATATAATGAAGAGCCAAGAGAAGATTATGAATGGTGGAAAAAAGATGAAAGTGAATAAATGAGATAAAGACTTCTCTGTAGCACCAGATAGAGGAAGACTTTGTTTTCCTTTACTCAACTTATTGCAATGATCTTGTAAAACACTTGCATTTTCAAAGTAGCATCTCTGTGGCAGTTCCTCTAAAAGTGTCAGAAACAGAAACTACTCAGTCAGTAGTAAAATAGGATAGATGCCATTATTTATAAACACTTGAACAACTAATGATAATACATGTGAAAATGTATAATTCTTTGTGCTTTTCCAGGCTGTGTGTAGCACTGTAACATCTGAGGTTGTTACCCATCCTACCAATCACCAGAGGGAGCCCTCTGCCGAATACTGATCTTCACCCATTTCTTCACTGCTCATTTCCTGTTTACCACATGTATATATAGCCATGCACTTCCATTGTTCATTGCAAAGTATTGCCTTACTGAGCGTTTTTTCATTGTCATTTTTCTTGATTCATGTTATGAACATTGCCTGTTTTTTTGGATTACCCTTTGTTTTGCTTGCCTGGTTGTAATGTCTATTTGGTTTGTTGGATTTATCTGCATGCTTCACGACTACGTCTTTCTGCCTGCTGTTTTGGATTGTTTGCTTGTGTCTCTTTTAATAAACTTCCTACACATGGATCCTAACACCGTCTCCATGGCCAGTTCGTTAAAGAATACTTCGCCTACCATGAATCCAGCGGAAGTCTTACAGCTCCAGGCTGCATTTGCACACCAGTGTGAGGTTTTAAAGGGTTATCAAGACCAGCTGAACAACCTGCAAGCTGCCAACAAATGTTTTACTAACTACATTCACTCACTGCCAGCTCCCCATGCTAAATCAGTAAGCTTTGCTCTTCCTGAAAAATCTGATTGTTCTGCTGAGAAATGCCAGGTTTGTTTACGACAGTGTAAAGTCTAATACTCTAACAACCTGAATCATTTTAACAAGACACCAAGAAACGTCCCTTTATGATGTTTCAGCTTACACGTAAAGCACTCGATTGGGGCTCTGCTGTTTGGGACAAAGATCCTCAAATCCAGACCTTGTTTGACTACTTCGTTTAACAGATCTTCATTTACATGACATCTTCGAGTATCCAGCGGGTGGTCAAGATATATCTATTCAGCTGCTTCATGTGCGCCAGGGTCATCGATCTGCAGCAGACTACGCAATTCTGTCCTGGACGCTAGTGGCTCAAAGTGGGTGGAACGATGTCACTCTGAAAACTGTTTTCCATGAGGGGCTTCATCAAGAACTCAAGGCAGAACTGACATGCAAGGGTGAGAGTTCTACTCTGTCAGAAATAATTACCATGGCAATCAAGATATATAACCTACATCGTAATGCTCAGCGGCCCCAGTTTCACTCCACTTCTAGGTCTACAGTCTCAGTACAGGCACAGGCATCCACTAAATCCCCGAACCTATGAAAGTTGTTTACTCCCATGTTCTATGGAGGAATGCCAATGTTGATGTAACGAAAAACATTACTATTACTGTGGTGAACCAGGTCATCTCAATGCTGCATGCCCACACAAGAAATCAAGTTCCCATGAATCAAAGCTGAAAGTATCACAAACTTTGATCACATATCCTTCACAGTTTTTTGTTGCCTGTAGAGATCTCCAATGGTGATCATATACATGTTTTACAGCTTTAGTGGATTCTGGGGCTGCTGTGAATCTCATAAATCAAGAGATCGTATACAAACTCAATATACCCACTATTCCAACAATTAATATCACCAAAGTTTACAACGCTCCCATTGGTACTTGTATAACCCAAATGACTGTTCTCATAACCATCAAGATTGGACTATTTCATGTGGAGAACATTTCACTATGTGTCATAAACTCACCCAAATCATGCTCTTATCCTGGGTCATCCTTGGCTGGCCATCCAAAACCCTTCTATATCCTGGAACCAGGGTGAGCTCACGCAATGTTCAAGTTTCTGTCATGAACATAGTCTTCATGACTTGTTTTACCACCAGCATTGAAAGCCCTGAATTCCAAACAGTAACCATGATTCCCGAGGAGTATGCAGAATTCAATTAAGTTTTTAGTAAATTCAAAGCTTCTCAACTTCCTCCTCACCATCCATTGGACTGCACAATTTAACTTCTGCCTAATACAGCTCCACCGAGAAGCAAGGCTTATTCATTGTCACCCTGAGAACCTAGCTATGTAAACTTACATTGAGGAAGTTTACATAGCACCTCTCTAGCAGCTGGAGGTTTTTTCTTTGTGGAGAAAAAGGATGGAGGTCTACGTCCATGTATTGACTATTGAGGTGTAGCTAATTTAGTAGTATAAATGTACACGGGATGGGTTAAAGTGCCCGTGTACAGCCACGTGTATGTAGGGAAAGCTAGGATTAAATTAAGGCTAAATTAAACTGTCCTTATTCTACATTATTATGTAAGGAAATTTATAATGGCATTAGTCACGTTCGACAACCATTATAAATTAGATAAATGACAAATAACTAGATTATTTGTCTGAATAAAATTCTCCACCATTAAAATCGAAATATGTCTCGTTGTATCCGCTCACAATTTCTATTGTAAGAAATTAGCTTTAATAAGGGAATGATGATAAAATCTGGACACATAACTAATCTAAACAAACACATACCTGCAAATCACGCATACATGGGAAATGGGAAAGTGAAAGTGAATGAAACCAGAACAGAGCAGGGGAATGAAGCTATGAAAAGTATCATTTAACCATCTGAAAGAACCATCTGTTTCTTTCTTCAAAGCACCTTTGTTAACAAATGTGTTCACAGCTTTTACTAAACCTCTGTTTATTTAGTTAATTGTACGATACTTGCAATGCATTGGCTGTTGAGAGTGCGTCAGATGCAGTCTCAGGAGAATGTCTTGATGTTTCTTTGAGTTGATGGTTTTGTGTTCTTCTGTGTTGAATGAAGAAATTATGATGAACTTGCTGTCTTAGTTTGACTCCATTATGGTAGAGGAATTTACATGGCTTGATATGTTTGAGGCCTGACGGAGCATGACCTCACGGTTGGACTGGGTGTTTCCGGTCCCACATGACCAGCATCCAGGAGAGGAAGAGAGGGAATAGAGAAGAGACAGGGAGGTCACTCCTCTCGAGTTTGGCTTGACCAATGAGAAAGGAGCAATTTTCCAGTGGAAAAAATGCCTTTGTTTGTAAGCTGACTGATTTGCATAATTCGGGTAAGCTGGCACTTTGTGCCCCTTTATGCTCTGATTAATATAACAAGCATACAATGAATGCTATAAGGAGGTTATATACACCAATATGCAGGGCATCACACAAGGATTAATTTGATAGGAAGCGTGATACCAATAATTTTACATTATCTTGTGGTTCTGTCATAAAGCATGCATAAAACAGTATACAGTACAAAATACACTATATGAGACAGTAATACTAAAACACACAATGTCCTGGGGATTTGCATGTTCATTTATAGAACAGTTTGTCTATAAATGAATGAAGAAAATTCTGTTTTATGGGCTTTATGTGTCTTTCCTATGTGGGAATGGCATGTGGCTACCTACCCCCACCTGGAATGTTTCTGAGGTCCACTAGTTGCTGGCCAAGTGTCAGCAAAGGGAGAGTAAAAGCTGATAATGATCAGTGGGAGAGCAGACATATGAGTCTGCTTGGGTCTACTTGAACCTTTGCTTTTTACGGTCTTGAGACATCTGTTGGATTATTCATTAAATAATTAATAATTGTTTGTCTGATTGGTCCAGATGCTACATAGGCCTGAACTCTGTCACCTTGAAATAACTTGACCCACTTATCCCATCAGCCCTTAAACAACACTGTGAGGCTAATATTTAATAAGCTTGAGCTAAGAAGTGCCTATAACCTCATCAGAATCAGAGAAGGAGATGATTAGAAAACTGCATTTATCACCACCAGGGGGCACTATGAATATCTGGTCATGCTGTATAAACTTGCTATGCCCCCTCTGTTTTCCAGTCTTTTGTCAATGAGATTTTCAGAGACCTTCTGAATCAGTGGCCTAAATTCACATCCTCATCTACTCTCAAAACAAGGAACAACATATCCAGCATGTCAGGACAGTCCTATCATACCTCCAGGAACACCAGCTATATGTCAAGGCACCAAGGTGTAGAAATGGATATCTCTAAAATCACAGCAGTTACCAAATGGGCTCGACCTTCTACAATCAAAGAACTACACCAGTTTCTGGGCTTTGCCAATTTCGAACGCCACTTCATCAGAAACTACAGTATCATTGCAGCACCACTCACATCACTGCTCAAGGGAAAACCCAAAAAGTTGCCATGGTGTGATGCCTGATACCAAGCCTTCGTTTCTCTCAAGTCAAGCTTCATGACTGTTCCTATACTGAAACACCCCGACCCCAATCTTCCTATCATTGTTGAAGTTGACTCCTCTGATTGTGAGATTAGAGCAGTCCTGTCAAAATGTCATGGAATCGCATGCAAACTTTACCCATGTGCATTTTTTTCCAGAAAGTACAATTCTGCTGAACGAAACTATGATGTGGGAAACAAGGAATTACTTTCCATGAAGGCAGCACTCGAAGAGTGGCGTCACTGGTTAGAGGGGGCAGTCCACCCGTTCAAAGTTATCACTGATCACAAGAACCTTGAATACATCAAGGCAGCCAAGAGACTGAATCCACGTCAAGCCTGATCATCATTGTCCTTCACCAGGTTCAATTTTACTGTCACTTACTGCCCTGGCAGCAAGAACAGCAAAGCAGATGCACTTTCACGCAGGCATGATCCATCCCACATCCAACCTCATCCTGGATCAATCCTACCACCATCTGTCATCATTGCACCAATTAGTTGGGATATCATGGAAGAAATACAACAAGCACAACAGCATGAACCATCACTACCTGACTGCCCACCCCAACCAAGCACTTTGTAATACAAGCTCTATGCCAAAGTTCTATCCAATGGGTCCACACTACTTTGAGCACAGGACACCCTGGCACCCAAAGAACAATCAATCTGGAATGTAATTCTTTCTGGTGGCCATCTGTAATTTGTGATGTACTAAATATATGAAGTCTTGTCAAGTGTGTGTGCACAATCTAAGACCCACAGAGATCTGCCCACGGGATTACTCCAACCACTGCCAATACCCCAAAGACTATGGTCCCACCTGTCCATCGATTTTGTCCCCGACAAGCCAAACTCCAACGGATATACCACCATAATGGTAATTATTGAATGATTTTCAAAATCATGTAGACATGTCCCTCTCAAGAGTTTACCCATGGCTATGGAAACTGCTAATGTTCTATTCCACCAAGTATTCAGAGTCTATGGATTACCAGAAGACATTGTGTCTGATCGAGGTTCACAGTTCACGTCCCGAGTTTGGCAGGTGTTCTGTAAGCAACTGGACATCAATGAGAGTCTCACCTCAGGCTATCACCCAAGCCAATGGACAGCTGGAATGTTTAAACCAGGAGATTGGCAGATATATTCAGAGCTACTGTAGCCTTAAACGGGAGAAGTGGAGCGACTTCTTGCACTGGGCCGAATATGCACAGTATTCCCTCACTCATACCTCTACGGGGCTAACCCCCCTCCAATGCATGCTGGGTTATCAACCCCCGATGTTCCCTTGGTCAGGAGAACCATTTACAGTGTCAGTGGAGGACGATTGGATTAGGCGGCTTGAGAGGGTGTGGGACAGCGCACATGTCCATCTACAACAAGCAGTTCAAGTGCAAGACTTTCAGGCAGACTGACAGAGGCCTGCACAGTGGGTCTGGTTATTCACAAGGGATCTCAAGCTGCGGTTACCCTGCAGGAAGCTCAGTCCAAGGTATGTGGGTCCATTCAAAATTATCCCAGTTACTTACCGATTAGAGCTCCCTGCTAACTACTGCATCCCTCCTTCATTCCATGTGTCCTTGCTGAAACCGGTCCACCCGGCATCTGAACCTGGAATCACGAATCCCGAGCCTCTGCCTCCATTGGAGGTTGATGGAGCACCAGTGTATATAGTCAGAGAGATCAAGGATGCAAGGCAACGAGGGAGCCAGATGCAATACTTTGTGGACTGGGAAGGCTACGGACCGCAGGAGAGATCGTGGGTAGCAGTCAAGGACATACTGGACCTGTCCCTGCCCATCCTAATTGTCCAGCACCATGACCAAGGGGACATCCCTGCTGAAGAATACCAGGAGTTGTTCGTTACCCATTCTACCAACCACCAGAGGAAGCCCTCTCCTGAATTCTGACGCGGCTGGCGATGGAGGTTATTTGTGGATGGCAGCGGGCTCTGTGTCGCCGGGTACGTCCCCGCGAACCACCCGCCACCTGGCATGCTCGTTGACTTCCGTCCGGGCTCGAGGCAAGCCAGCCAGCCTGCCTATACTCTTGAGCCCCCCGAGCCGGATGAGTTCACCGCTGCATCGAAGAGAGGTCCGGCGTCTGACGTGGATGACTCCACTGGGCTGCCGCCTTGGGTCAGCATGCCCAGTCTAAGCATGACGCCCAGATGTCCGACATGCTTGCCCGGGCAGCCGTCAGTGTGGGGCTGGATGATTGGTTCCTCGGGTCCGCGCGCTGCTCACAGCCACGCCCCCCCCGGTCCCTTTCTTCCTGGAAGTGCATGATGAGCTGACGACTTTGTGGAGGACATCCTTCTCCACCCATCACAAGGCCTCTCGCTCATTCGCTCTCACCACCCTCGACGGCGGAGCGGCCCACAGTTACATGACGGTCCCCCAGGTGGACAGAGCTGTTGCGATCCACCTGTGCCCTGAGAACCACACCACCTGGAGGGGTCGCCCTGTGCTCCCCTCCAAGGCCTGTAGGATGACGTCTTCACTGACCTCCAAAGCCTACAGCGCCACTGGACAGGCCGCTTCCACCCTGCATGCCATGGCCCTCCTGCAAGTCCACCAGGCCAAGGCACTTAAAGATCTGATTAAAGATCCGTGGTGATGAAGACGCCGAGGGCGTCCTCCTGCGGCTAAGAAACGTGCAGCTACGCCTCAACCTGGGCCCAGCTCTCAGCCCCTGTGTTGAGCGCCCCACAGGAAGCTTGCGGACCCCTTCAAGGACCCGGAAGGCTCCTGAACGATCCTGAGATGCCCGACCAAGAGACCAAGACGTTCGCTCCGGAGCTGGTAAGTCCCATGGTGGAGGGCCAGGAGGAAAATCCTTTATTGAATCTATTTCATTTGCCTCACCCCCTTCGGGCTGCGGTACCCACATTCTCAAGAGCTATTTCCTTTGTCTCTGGGTCACCTGGCGAGCAAATGCCGTTCTCACAGCACTCTGCCGCCACACCTCAACAGTCCCAGCACGCTGGAAGCAGACCTCTCACCTTCAGCCCCACGACTGTTCCCCGGACTTGCGAGTTTTCAACCGGGCCTTGCACAAATTCCCGTTCAAAATGCTCACGCAAAAACAAATTTTAGTTTTCGTCTGGCATCTAGATTGTTTCGCAGCGGTATTTAAAAAATAAAGCATTTAACCTTTGGCTGATTGAAATGCAATTGATTCAGTGTAAATATAAGGTGTATTAAAAAAAATCAGTAAACACATTTAGGATTATAAGGGATTATAAGAATAGTCTTCCACTGGCCATGGTATGATATATAGGGTGAAATACTCACTCAATTCACTGACTAATGCAGCCAAGCTGCTCTGTGTTAGAGCTCCCTGTAACTGGGAGAATGGGATGAGAAAAGCTGACTCTGAGCCGTGAGCAAAATTCTACATGGTTTGCATACACAGACAAAATATATAATTCTACATTTTTGTTTTAGAATAAACAAGTAATGTGATTTGTGAAACATATTTTTTTTATGACATATTGGTTGCATTAAAAATAATTCCATTCATGTTGTATCAACATGTGCGTTTACAGTAGGCTGTCTGCAGTACACACCATGGATAAACTCAAAACAAGCTTGCACTGACATGGCTTAAGTGAAAAATATAAATTTATTCATCAGACTTATTCCTTGAACATTTTAGGTTGGAAATCCCCACTGAATTATATCCTGACTTCTGAAAAACATCTCAAGTTGACTCTGGTATTGTCGATGGGCACTGCAAATGATGCAGTTTCAGATGTTGAACTTTGTTGCATTTGGTAAGACATTGGTTATTTTTCATTATTCATGTTGGCTGCCATGTCGATGGAAAACAAATCATGCATATTCCTGTTATTTAGTCTTTATTTTAAATATGCCTTGAAGACCTACTGATTGTAGACTTTCTAAATATCTGTTTGTTTAGTGTGTTGTTTTCACAAGAGTGTTGTACAGTAGCTGGTATGACCTGTAATGTCTCTTGTATGCAATACATGACTTAATTGTATGGAATGCATAGCATAGCAGAAGAGAGAGTGGTGGTGAAAAAAATATTATGCAAAAATAACGCAAAAGTAACAATACTTTACTTTCAATAAAAAGTATATTTTAATTAAGTTATTTTTTAATGAGTAAAGCAATATTCTAACAAGTTACTTTTAAAAGTATCATCACCCAGCACTACTAGAATGTTTTATAAGATGAGATGATAGATTTTCTTTTTCTTTCTGGTCATGTCATTATTGCAGAGAAACAGCCAAGCTGCCCAATTAACAGGGCATTTAACTCCTCTAATGACTTTTAAGCTCCCATAAAGTCATATAAAAAGGACCAACTATTCTGAAAAAGACAAGGCAAGTGAGAAGTGTAAAGAGGGGGAAGTGAACTCTATGTATGCACAAGCAGTCGCCATCATACATATTGCTGTCATCACACAAATACTGTGTCCCTGGGGTGGATGGTAGCTGAGTTAATTGAAACTAAATGGATTCTGTGGGCACAGTGTGAGCTGCCAGCAGGCAAAGGCACAGATGGCCAATGGAGGTGAAAATGGGCATCATATGGTCACAGCACGAGACCAACAACAATCTATAAAGCTGCCACAAAATGTCTGTAGGGGTAAAATAAATAATAGGAAAAAAAAACAACAACATTAAAATGTGTTTGAAATTGTATTTGATGGAAAGTTTTTTTTAAATGAAAACAGAAAAAAAAATTATAGCAGAAAATATAAATTCTAGGTGACAAACTGAGATTAATTGTGATGTGGAAATGAGTGCAGTTAACACTCAGCTTGAAGTAAATTAGTTTAAATGAAAATGAATGGTTATAACAAAGCTTTCCAGGGACAGCGTAGTAACAATACTATAATGTGATAATTAAGTAATATTCCAATGGTCATGCCATTAAGAATGGGAGTCCTATCAAATTTGATAACTTGTTCTTTACATCTGTAAGATATTTTGAGCAGGTGGTAAGAGTTTAGTAGTGTCTAAAAATAAGTGTTGGGGGACTTTAAAACTTTACTTTAAAGCATTGCTTATTTGTGAAATATATCAAGTATCTGATTAGATTGAGCAAAAGTAAGGAATCAGAACTGATTGTAATCTTGAGGATTGAAACACTGCTTGAAAATATTACAATCTGAAATGTATGAATAAACGATTAATGATAATGTATTGCAGGTTTTAGTGCAGTGATCTACAACTGCATGCCAAATTATGTGACCAGTGGGTTGATGTTATATTATACGGGTGCGATTAGACATGAAGTATATATATATATATATATATATATATATATATATATATATATATATATATATATATATATATATAAGCATTTTCAAATTACACATTACAAAACATTTCACTACTGATGAATCCCCAATGACTCTGCCTGGACTCCAAATTACGTTTCACAACAGAATACATGCGAGAAGTGATACAAGATACGAAAACAAATGCATGATAATATATTATGCATTTCAGAATATGACGTGTATGTGTTTAATCGCCTCAAGGCATCATATATTTTATTGGTAACAATATGAAAAAGTACCTCCTACTGTAAAATCTACCTATTTGCTTACCTGACTGTTCAGAGAGAATTGTAAATTTCTCTTCAACACTTCTCTTTCTCTACCCAGTTGTGGTACAGTTCAGATGAAACATTAAATAGGCACTGGTGCTCCTGCCAATGTTTCACAAATTTTTCCTCCATTTCGTGAGTCCAATGAGACTTTCTTGATACTGCAGCCTTGCTAGTTGATGTTCTGTTGCAGTGTAAAATGATCAATGGAAAGGAGGCGAGAACCGGCTTTTCAACATAGATAATATTTTAATAATAAACTGAAGCACAAAAACATAAACACACACACATAACGGACATGTCCGTAAACTATCTCTCTCTCCCGTACGATCCTCTGCAGTCCACCTTTATCCCTCTCGGGAGGCTTGATTAGCCTAATACGGGGCCGGGTGTGTAGGATCACGACCCGGCCCAGCCATACGCCCTGCCACATTCATCCCTCATTCTCTCAGGCTGGGGAGCCCCCAGCATGACGTACACCCCCCCTTCCCTGGGGGAGGGCGTGCCCTAAGCCCCATCTGCCGGCAGGTCATCCCTGTCTACCTGGATGAGGGAGGGGACAAGGGGAGGGAAACAGAAATAATTAAACTGGGGGGTACTTCCTGTAACAGTGTAGTACTCTCAAAAAAACACTGTAAAATTTAAAAGAGAGGGAAAAGGCCAACGCATAGTGGCAGTGAGAGAGAGAGAGAGAGAGAGAGAGAGAGAGAGAGAGATGAAAAAAAAAAACTCTTACTCGCCAGTTCTCCGATACGCCGTAGCTTGTTCCTCGGCCACTCCTCCACCCTCTATCGGATGACAGCCGTGCCTCTCCGGGCGGATCAGAGGCAGACCTCCAGCCCCTGGTGGACGGAACGCCCTGCCGCGTTCTCGGGGAACAGAAGGGGTTTCCCCCGCCCCTGGCAGCGGTTCTCCCACTCCAGGCGGTCGGCAGTGAGCCCCTCCCCGCTCCAGGCGGTCTCAAAGCCCGCCGCGTTTCAGCGGCTGGTAGGGGACTCCTCCGCCCCTGGCAGCGGCTCCTGACCGGCTCCAGGCGGTCGGTTAGGAGCCCCTTCTCCCATCGCGGTCGGCAGCCATCGTCCTCTTTCAGGCGGCTGGGCTCCTTGTCCCCCGTCAGATGGCCGCGACTGCTCCGTTGGGGTGGACTGTAGTGGCGAGAACTCTACTACGGGTTATCCCTCCTCCTTCCCGGATTTCCGGCACCAGTGTAAAATGATCAATGGAAAGGAGGCGAGAACCAGCTTTTCAACATAAATAATATTTGAATAATAAACTGAAGCACACAAACATAAACACACACATGACGGACATGTCCGTAAACTATCTCTCTCTCCCGCACGATCCTCTGCAGTCGACCTTTATCCCCCTCGGAAGGCTTAATTAGCCTAATGAGGGACCGGGTGTGTAGGATCGCGACCCGGCCCCGCCCTCCGCCCTGCCACGTGCAGGTGCATCAGGACTCCTCCCACTGAAACTTTCTGTGCCCCGTTTCTTGCTCTCTCATTGGCTGTAGGTCAACACTGTTGTTGTATTCAGTCAAAACATATTTCACATTGCGCGATTTCACAGACGGGTCCAGATATTTAACATCCTAGATATCTCGCTGCTATCGATGACACGTCGGCGCTTCTCTCAAAAGTTCATACATTGCGATCCCACGATTTCAGGCTTTTGTCGGCGATCTCTACAAAAGCGAGCGTCAGTTAAGAGTACTTTTTGCCAGTCCTGTCTGGTCCAGCGAAGGTGGGTTTATCCCCATAGTCAACAATGTTGCCGGTGATGTCTGTAAGGACTTACCTTACAACAGGCCTACAAGCCCTCAGTCCAGCCTCTCTCAGCCTACTCCAGACAGACTGAGCACTGATGGAGGTATTGTGCATTCCTGGTGTAACTCGGGCAGTTGTTGTGGCATCCTGTACCTGTCCCGCAGGTGTGATATTCGGATGTACCGATCCTGTGCAGGTGTTGTTACATGTGGTCTGCCACTGTGAAGATGATCAGCTGTCCTTCCTGTCTCCCTGTAGTGCTGTTTTATGCATCTCACAGTATGGACATTGCAATTTATTGCCCTGGCCACATCTGTGGTCCTCATGCCTCCATGCAGCATGCCTAAGGCACATTCACTCAGATGAGTAGGGACACTGGGCATCTTTATTTTAGCATTTTTCAGAGTCAGTAGAATGGTCTCTTTAGTGTCCTAAGTTTTTATAACTGTGACCTTAATTGCCTACCGTCTGTAAGCTGTAAGTGTCTTACACAGGTGCATTGTTCGTTAATTGTTTATGATTCATTAAACAAGCATTGAAAACATTGTTTAAACCCTTTATTTGGATTTTTACAAAATTATCTTTAACATACAGTGTCCTGAAAAAGCGACATTTTCTGAGATATATATCCATCCATCTTCAACCGCTTATCCGAAGTCGGGTCGCGGGGGCAGCTGCTCCAGCAGGAAGCTGCTCCACCCTTCTGAGGAAGCCCATTTCAGCCGCTTGTACTCGCGACCTAGTTCTTTCGGTCATGACCCAGCCTTCATGACCATAGGTGAGGGTAGGAACAAAAATTGACCGGTAGATCGAGAGCTTTGCCTTTCGGCTCAGCTCTCTTTTCATGACAACGGTGCGATAGAGCGAGTGCGATACCGCCCCCACTGCCCCGATTCTACGGGCAACCTCCCGCTCCATTGTCCCCTCACTCGTGAACAAGACCCCGAGGTACTTGAACTCCTTCACTTGGGCCACTACCTCCTTCCCTACCTGGAGTACGCACTCCATCGGTTTCCTGCTGAGAACCATGGCCTCAGATTTAGAGGTGCTAATCCTCATCCCAGCTGCTTCACACTCGACTGCCAAGCGATCCAGTGAGAGCTGAAGGTCACGGACCGATGATGACATGAAGACAACATCATCTGCAAAAAGCAGCGATGAGATCCCCAGCCCACCGAACCGCACACCTTCCCCACCCCGACTACGCCTCGATATCCTGTCCATGAATATCACAAACAGGATTGGTGACAAAGCGTAGCCTTGGCGGAGACCAACCCCCACATGGAATGAACTCGACTTTGTGCCGAGGACCCGGACACAGCTCTCGCTTTGGATATATATATATTGCTGTCAAATAAAAAGGATAACAATCACGATACACTGCAATTCCTGGTTTATAATGTGTGTTTATGTACACCGATCAGCCACAACATTAAAACCACCTGCCTAATATTGTGTAGGTCCACCTCTTGCCGTATATATATATATATATATATATATATATATATATATATATATATATATATATATATACCAGGTATTGCAGTGCATCATGATTGTTATCCTTTATTATTTGACAGCAATAGATTGACAGTTTGTATTCCCTATTTAATGCTGTTTAAACCATTACTTGATTTAAATGTAGACTGGGCATCTCGAATGTGTAGTAATGACACAGTCACTGAAGTCGAAACGGGATTAGTCAGCCTCTGAAGGGCACTTCGAAGGGAGAACATTTGTGATAGTCATTCTGTAACATTGCTTAAAACTGTATTTACAATAAAAAAATACTGTTATTTGGAGCCCCACAACTTTCAGCCCTCCATTTCTCTCACAGTGGATGGTAAAGACTTAAGGAATTGGACACAGGGACAATCACTTCTTAAACAATCACTGCCCACAAGTGAGAAAAGATAAACAAACCTTAGAAGAAATGCAATAATTAATACAACAATGTGTTTGTGTTTTCATTTATTGTTATGTCAAAAGATCATCACAAAACCAAATTCCTTATGGCAGCAGAAAACATGCCCCCAGTACTTTCAGTCAAGCCTCTATTTCCACTGACTTTTAGTGCACTGACTGTATAACTGTATTAATATATTGGCTTTTCAAAAATATGCTACTGATTAATTCTGTCCCGACTGCAGTCAGTCCCAGGCAATGTGATGACAACAGTCAGAGTCAAGCAGGTCAGATTTATTGTAGGCTCTGAAAATTTACTGAAGGAATGGACAGCAGCAAGCTCATCTTGGTGGATTCAAATGGACTGTAATCAAGACAAATGTTGCTTACAGGGCCAATTACATATTGAGCTTCCTCCTGCTGGGAAGAGACTGTAGGAGAAAATCGATCAGTTATTTATTATGTTCTTTCTGAGTTTTAAAAGCTATGTGGATGCCCTCCTTGAAATGACTTCCTGCCTGATGACTCAAGAGTTTACCAAATGGAAATGCTTCAATCAGTGTATGTATAATGACACAAGTCGTTAAAATTAGCTTTATCTTCAGTAACACAAATGCCTGCATTCAATGTATATGACAAAGGGAGGATGAGCTTCTGTCTTTGAGGAAATGTGATTTTACCAGTCAAAGTAAATCACCCTGAATTAATTTCATTTAGATTACTGAATCAAAACTGCCAGCCAAGGTTTTGCCATTTTACTGGTTCATGGGTCACAGCCAAGAAGATGAGGGCCTTTATAGTAAAGCAGTCAAGCCGAATGAGGAAATCTCTTGATCTTAAATAGATTTCAAGCTATTGATGTACACTGGATAAACGAAACATAAACAGCAGGAGTCTAACAATATGGACTGTACAATGTAAAAGTCCCGGTTTACACCTGTTATTAAGATGCATCTCAGGTGATCTAAACTCATGTTGTCTTGTGAGACACGTTGTTTACACCTGGTCACTTATATGCATCTGTGACCACTTGTGTTTAGATTTCAAGGGAAGTGTCTCTGATTTCATGACGACATACATCAGTCACTATGCCAGCCTGTTGCTGCATGATAATAAAAGGTAAATAAAAAAAAAGATAAAGAAAACAAAACAAATACACATGTTTTTCCTAGATGAGGTTTTAATTTAATCTAAGTACAACGCAACATTATGATATCCGTGAATGTGTCCTATGTTATCTGGCACCAAGACATAAACAGCAGATCCTTCAAGTCCAATAAGTGCAGGGGTGGAGCCACCGTGGATCAGAATTGTTGGTCCAGCACATCCCACAGATGCTCAATCAGATTGAGATTTGGGGAATTTTGAGGCCAGGACAACACCTTGAACTCTTCATCATGTTCCTCAAACCATTCCTCAACAATGTGTGCAGTGTGGTAGGGTACATTATTCTGCTGAAAGAGGCCACTGCCATCAGGAAATACCATTGCCATGAAGGGGTGTCCCTGGTATGCAATGATATTTAGGTAGGTGGCACTTGTCAAATTGACGTCAACATAAATGGCCGGACCAGGGTTTCCCATCAGAACCAGTGCCCAGAGCATCACACTCCCTCCATCGGCTTGTTATCTTCCCACAGTACATCCTGGGGCCATCACTTCCCCAGTTAAACGGAGCACAGGTCCACGGCCATCCACGTGATGTAAAATAAAATAGGATTCATCGGACCAGGCAACCTTCTTCTACTGCTCCAAGTTCTGGTTCCGACATTTGTGTGCCCTTTTATAATTGTTTTCGACAGTGGACAGGGCACTCTGACTGGTCTGAAGCTACGCAGCCCCATACGCAGCAGGATGCGATGAACTGTGTGTTGTGACACATTCCTCCCATGATCTTCATTTCTCCTGGCCATTTCTATGGCATTCAACACTTTGACTATGAGAACTGATTGTTCACTTAACATCTATTCTACCTAGACCATGTGGCTGTAATGAGTTCAAGCTCGGAGATGGAAGGGAGGAGATGGAGAGCATTGATGCAGGCTCTTTATTTCTCTGCCTTCAACACTCTGTGTGCCCTCTTCTCTGTGATTTTATCAGTTCAATCAGATCAGTGTAACACAAACTTTGTCAACATAAACTTTTCTGAGTCTTCAGCTTCACAATAAAAATAAAAAACTCCAGTCACTGGTCACTAGTGTCGCTCGACCACGCCCCCACTGCCACATATCCCCACCGCCCGACTCAGGCTATCCGTCTATTTGGCACTTGACAAATTTCTCTGCCTTCAACACTCTGTGTGCTCTCTTCTCTGTGCTTTTCTCAGTTCAATCAGATCAGTGTAACACAAACTTTGTCAACATTAACTTTTCTGAGTCTTCAGCTTCACAATAAAAATAAAACACTCAATAAGATACGCCAGTCACTGGTCACTAGTGTCGCTCAACCACGCCCCCACTGCCACATATCCCCACCGCCCGACTCAGGCTATCCGGCCTGCTTACCACCCCCCATTTCTGGAAAGGAAGTCGGCGACAGCCATCTGCGACCCGGTCTGTGGACCATCTTGAATGTAAAGGGCTGGAGAGCCAGATACCACCGGGTGATCCACACTTTGGTATCCTTCATGCAGTGAAGCCATTGGAGTGGGCCATGATCCGAGCAGAGAGTGAAGGCCCACCCCACAGTTAGTATCGGAGAGATGAGGACCGCTGACTTGATGGCCAGACACTGCTTTTCCACAATGCTGTACTTTGTCTCCCTCAAGGAGAGCTTATGGCTGATGTACAGCCCCGGGCGCTCCTCCCCCTCCACCACCATTGAGAGTACGGCCCCCAGTCCTTTGTCTGAAGTGTCCGTCTGTAATAGGAAAGGGAGAGAGAAATTAGGTCAAAATTGGCCACCCGCAAAGAGCGGCTTTAACCTGTGTGAACGCCTGTTGGCACAGTTCCGTCCAATGGACTGGGTCTGGAGCCCTATTTTTAGTGAGATCATTCAGCGGGCTGGTGACGTCAGAATAATTAGGCACAAATTTCCTGTAATAGCCAGCCCCAGGAACTGTCTCAACCTTCAGAGTCTTCAGCTTCACAACAGGTACATTGTCAACATAAACTTCTCTGAGTCTTCAGCTTCACAATAAAAATAAAACACTCAATAAGACACGGCAGTCACTGGTCACTCGTGGCACTAGACCATGCCCCCGCTGCCACAGTGGCCTTGTAAGGAGATGATCAATGTTATTCACTTCACCTGTGAGTGGTCATAATGTATTGGCTTACTGGTGTATAGTGAAACATGACTGCTGGTATTTGCTCCAATTCAGACTCAAGATTATCAGTAATGTGAGGCAATTGGGGCCTGGATGGCAGCTGGCCTTCCAATTCATCCCAAGGATGCTCAGTGGCATTCAGACCAGACTCTCTCCTATTTTTATTGGGCCTTGCTTTGTGCATAGGAGCATTGTCATGCTAGAACAGAAAAGGGCCCTCCTCAAACTGTTGCAAAAATTCTCTCTAATCCCATTGTATTCTGTAGCACTAAGATTTGCTTTCATTGGAATTAAGGGGCCTGAAATTACAAGGGGGTGTCAATGTGTTAGTATTAAATTTAATATTATGCCAAAAGTGTATTGCAATACCTTATAATTCTTTCCTAGAGACATTGCCCAGTACTTTCAATCAAGCCTGTATTTAGTGCAGTATGGATTTATTAATGTATTGGAATGTGCTGAGTGTCCACATTTTATTTTCTATTTCAGTACATTTGGGCTACTGTTTGTTTGAGTGACCTGGCATACTGTAGCAACATTGACTTTTGGTCGAGGCCACCTGTGGGTCTGAATAATGGAAAATGGAGGGCAGGGTGGAAAGTGTGGTAGGATATTTGGGAAAACTTAGCAATTGTGGTTGGTGCAATAATGACACATTTCACCTTTAAATATTTCTCTAAAATAATTTGCAGAGTGACTTTAGTTTAGTTAGAGTACAGAATGGGGTGATCATGACACTGAATGGGGGATATTTGACTGGTGCACCTCTGTCAGACAAAAAGATGTCACTACCATCTGCAGCCTGTCAAGTCATGGCTTTCCCTCGAGAAAAGCTCATCATAGTTACATTCTAGATGTCAGTATTTCTTTGTATGATTGTATCACCACAATCCATCATCAATAAGTCATTTAAAACAATCATACTCTTTCTGCCATTATGTGCTCCTGGCATAGCCCATACATTTAACATGTCAAAGAAATCACCATGGTCTTCCTTCAATTAGAGATGAACTGCTCCTCTGGAAATGACTCATTTCTACTTCAAAGTGCAATCAGAGATTATTAGCAAGCTGGTTTGAAGGGAAGGTGGGATGTGGTGGGGGATGGATGACCAGCACAGCAGTTAAATAGGTTTTGTTCACTTTTAATCACATTTTAGGGGAGATATTTATAATTCATACCTGAGAGACATCTGATCTTCAAAGCAAACAAAGCAGTGCTGGTCTGCAGGGGTTCCTGGGGAGGCAGAATTCATCATCTCCATAAACTACTGTATCAGACAATCTGTGGACATGGTGTTACAGAAATGTCCGAATCTTTAAAATAACACCTAGCAATTAGATTTTTATGAAGCTAAACATTGTTTTTGTTCATAATATAAAATTATTCACCTTACTGCTATATATATATATATATATATATATATATATATATATATACACACATACATACACACACATTTTGGCTAAAATCAAAAAACCTATGTATCCTTCAAGAAGAAGGCAATTCCATAAGGTTCCATTTCAGTTAGAATGATGCGTTAGAAGGAACCTGCCTAGGCAGTAAACAGCTAGGCAGCTCAATAGAACAAATCTATTGTGACCATATTAACTTAATATGTACACTTGCACACGTTTGTCCACAACCGGTTGCTGACAACTGTATTATTTTGATTCAGCTTATCAGAACAATATCACAAACGTCTGATTACCTTATTAATTAAATGCCTGAGATACAATTACATTTATCTGCCTTACTGAACTGAACCACATTCATTATATAGTTTATTTAATTATATTATTTATACTAATTTATGGCAACAGACTGCATTGGAGTTTGAAGGTGAAGGCCACAGAGTCGCCAATGAGAAAATAAATAGTTTCATATGCAACAAAATATCGAGCCTGTTGTCTTGCGGGAATTTTCCGCAAAGGGAGATAAATCCATCACTGAGTAGCACTTACAACAGATTGTGGATGATCTTTCATCTCTCAGGGGTGATCGCTACCAGCCAAATGTTTAATCTGAAAGTTATATCTCTGCCTTTTTATTACTGTAGATCATCTGTGTTGTTAAACATTTAATATCGCCTTAACCAGAAGTTGATATGCATTCCAAATTAGTCATAAATTTTTGTGAAAAATATGAAAAAATTAAGATTTGTTAGTACATCTGCAAGTACATTGTTTGTAAATGTTACGAAGGCAGGCAGAGAATGCAGATCTAAGTGCATCTTTCTATTAACAAAGACAAAAAAACTCACAAAGAAAAAAGAAAAACACAGGAAACCTAGCACAGAGCATAACAACACTTGCAAGAACTAACAAAGGAAACAAGGAAACTAGAGGGCTTAACTACAACAAGGAACAAACAAGGGAATGAGGAACACCTGGGGAAACAATCAGGTAATGAGAACTACAGAGGACTACAAAAACCAAACAGGAAACAGGAACTAAACTAAACTCCAACATAACAGCACAAAAACAAAAGACAACAGGGAATGTGACAGTAAATATGTTCCGATATGGTCACGGACAGCAGTGGAAAAAGAAAAAAGAAAAAACCCATTGCTAAATGCAAATAGTATAAAACTATCTATAAACCATAATACTAACTATTTAATGGTGTACACTTCTCATAACTTTTGATGTTGATGGCAAAGGTTCAAGTTACAATTACATATAATTACAATAAAAAAAATTAAAAAATGAGATGACCTTTTGACCTTATTGCAGTTTACCCCTTCTTTATCCTATACGTTCTTCTATGTATGCTACTTGAACTAGTTTGGTTCGCCTAGTTGGTTTATATTGTTTTAGTTCAGATCTAATAAAAAAAAAAATAATTGCTTTTAAGCCTAATTGATGTGAGTTTGTTTTTTCCCTTTCTTATTCTCAGTGTTTTTCACTAGACTGTAATATTCAGGATGTTCCAAAATACCTTTTCCATTTTAACACAAAAAATACAGCACCAAATTCAATGTTCAAGAGAATAAGAAAATGCACAAAAGTTACAATATTCATTCACATCAAAGCTGGTTTCACTTCACAAAACATCAGTAGTACACAACTCTGGCTACTGTCAGTTCTCTGTAATCAACTCAATCCAATTACTGTCTGCAGGAAACAAAGTGGAGCAGTCTTTACAGTCCTACCAGGATGGAAAATATCCAAGTAAAGTTGCTTTTTCTGCAGATGGCTGATATGAAACAGTTTCTATCCTACTTAAATCGTTAGTTGTGTGGAACGCCATCTCGTTGAAATGAATTATCAGATGTTGAAAAAGACCTGTCCTGTGTACAATATATTATGTTAGCCTAATATTGCTTTTGTATCTGCATAAAATGTGTTATATCACCATAAAACAGTTAAAACATTGATAAAACTTAAATATATGTGATAGGAGGGCAGCACTGGCTCTGAACATTGTCATTATAGTTATTAGTGAATACTACAGGTATTAGGAAGCAATTTCAGACTGTTCTGAAGGGAACCAGTTATTTACAGTTACCTGTTATTAGTCAATGACACACAGCAGCTACGAAAATATAAAGCATTTTTATTTTTCGCAGTGTGTGCCGCAAACAGTCCTGCATGAAAATGTGATTGGATTCTCGTAAACTAGCTTGACAAGCGGATGCACCTCAATTTAGCTGCTTTGCGCCTCTCTCCCTATCCAAAAACAAATAGGGAATTCAGTTACCACATACCTCAACCTCCTTTACATGGTACTAATAGACCATTTTGTTATGCTAGTATAAGTGTATTGCTGGCAGGCTAAAGTCTGCTAAATTGGAAGCACTAATTTTGTACTTAATGCACTTTACTTTGCCGAAAGCAGTGCTGTGGAGCAACTAAAGATGTGTCAAGTATACTTTGTTGTGCTAAAATGGAACTTATCTCAAGTTTAATTCAGTACACATTTAATTAATTTTTTGAAATACACAGATTTGACTCAGTGTGAACTTATAATGTATTTTGTTGACATTACAATTGCAACCCCATTACACTGTAAGAGTTCTGGACATACATTAATTTTATACTGATCATATACTGATGGCCGACACCACAACTGAATTTCAGCTGGCATTAATATATGAACTTCTGGTGCTTGCATTATAAGTATTATAGCATGGGTATCACTGGGAAGAGAGTTGTGGGACCAAGCATAGTGAGTCTTAAACCACTCTTAATCAGTCCCTCCAGGATTTTGCGATAGTGTGTTCACAAGAATTCCTGCAAATACAACCAGTCTCTGCATTTTTTGCAGTAGCTAGCAATTTTGAATAATTTCAACCAAAAAAAATTTTATCTGAGAGAATTCCATCGCTTTCTTTCATGTCTGACAGGCAAAACAAATGCTTGAAAAGCTTGAGGCATACGCAACATATATAAATGGACATCTGCCTTGTATCATCTCCATAGTAACAGTGTAAGCGTCTTTGCCTGGTCTCCACTTTATGGATTCATTATCAAAATCCTTGTCTAAACTTTTGCAGGACAGCAGACTGCACACATGCCACATTCATCACAGCTAGCGTTTAATCTTCACCCCGAGTGCTGCGAATGAGACACAAAACCTGTGTTTATACACAGAAACCCTAACATTCACTTAAAATCCCAATTAGTTGTGTGGTAAAATGTGATTAGAATTTGAAGTGCTTAATTCATTAGGCTACAAATCTGAAAATGGTAATTTATGCTGAAAACTGTGTATGTGTTTTTTTACTGATATAAAAATGTCACTTATACATAGCCTACAGTATATTTCAAAATATGACACAAATGGCAACATAACATATTTGTTTGAAGCACTTTCAAGTCAGACATTGTAATAATTGCAACAGGCCTAACGAATCCTCATTAATGTTTTTAGTTTACAAATTAATTGCACATATATTTTAAACTTAGACTAAGTCTAAGAAAATAAGTTCTTGCATTGTCTGAGTCAGAACATTTTTAAACTAAAATAATTAAGGGTATTCCAATACCCACCGATTTCACCTAAATGTATGGTATTTTTGTGTGCATTTTTATTTATTTATTTATTTATCAAACTGCATATTCAGTTATTGTGCACTAAAATATTACATGTAATTGCATTTACAATGTAATTAACAAAATTACAAAAGTATATAATGATGATTTGTGATTTTTCACTGCAAAACAACCCAAAACAATGCCACATAATTGCATCACAAAATTTGAGAAAAGCCACAGTAAATTTAGACTGCAAAAATCAGGAAAAAGTGCCTCGGATTCTTGGTGGGACTGGTTGATCAATAATGACAACACAGAGTAAAGCTAGAAGAATTGTACATAGGATCTGCCTCAAAGCAACGCTAATCTCACCCAGGGTAACTAGACAAATATTCCCTTTTCATAATGTAAAACAACCTATTTAACATTAAGCTGAGCTTGAAACATAACTTTAACCCCGATTACTTTTAAATGTTGGTTAATATAAACCCCAAACAGCCCCCAAAGCCTACACAGGCTTACCTCATTAATTATGCAAACACCATATAGCAAGCCAATATCAAGTCATCAAGCAGAAACATCAACAGACGTTACAGTATATTCCTGGAAATTAGTATAATTCTATGTAGTTTTAACACATTTTATTATAATAGGTAAACATGCCATTTTGCCCTTTGTACAAAGAAAAGTTAAAAAATGCAGACGTCTGATTGGTCCATCTAATCACTGATCTACAAACACCCTTGACCAAAAGTAGCTAACCTACTAGTTAGCCAGAAATTAATAAAAGTGGATGATGGCGTGCTGGCTAGCTAGCTGCCATTCTGTGTTGTTTGTAGACGCGTGTAGAACCATACGGAGATGCTCATATGCTTATATGATAAAACATTGCTTATATGATATGACTTGCATGATAGTTGTAGAATGACCATATGCAGATTGCGCAATGTTAACAAGCAAATTAACAGTTTCACATTCTTTGTTGGTCTTGTGATTATTCATCTTTCAAGAGGGAAATTACCATGAGAAATCTAATGGAATGCATAACAAATTTAATTCACACATTTTTCTGCATGTATTCTGGAAACTGTAGTGGGGAAAAAGTTAAAGTAACCCTTCCAACTGTTGATATCCAATATTTGGTCCTGAAGCAAACTCAGTAAACTCAGAACCACTGATCAACAGTATAATTCATGAAATCCATCTGTATCATAACAATAGTCCAAAACAAAATTTGACAGACATTTCTCAATAAAATATAAGAAAGACAGGTAGCACACCTCCAGCAAACTGTGAAATTAGCAGTGCAACACAGCAAACTAAAATTAAATGTGTCTGCAGTCACGGTAAATCTTTTTTTTTTTTTAAACAGGAAATGGGGTAAGACAAGTGCAGAGAAAAGTAATGCAATTACAGTCTCCTTGGGATGCCAGATCAATGTAATTACTGTAGCTACCATTATTAGAACATATTCCCTCTGAACTTTACCAGGAGGAACTAGACACAAAATATTTCCACTGTCCAGTCAATATTAACGGCTCCTTGAGAAATTACTGTCTAACTGAACACTGCAAACATATGCCTGAAATTACGGTTGTTTCAAATTAGTAAAATCAGTTACTTAGTGATGTGCATAATCAGACAGTAATTCCCAAATGCTGGTTATTTGCAATCCTAAATCTCCAGTGCGGAAAATGTAATTTGCTCCCTCTACACAGCCTAAGTCTTCCATCTTGATATTCTTTTCTTCTGCTTTTTGTAAGTTTGTCCAGCGGGCCTTTATTCAGCTG